>NC_141696.1:226270403-226870403 GCF_964263255.1 Lissotriton vulgaris
ACTGACTCCATTATATATTTTCTTCAACCCCTGTTTGTACATACAGCATCATATGAACAAATAATGTAGATAAAGGTGCTGCCATTCCATTGTCGGCTCCCACCTTTTATCAATGGGCTTCATGAAGCAAGTATTCCAGATGGCCACTTCCTTTTCATATGGTACTGATGGAGCTAGCAGTGAGACCGCCCTGTGGGGACCATGACCACTCTTTAGTCTCAAAGTCCATCCACAAGCAAATACACAAATCCTTTTTGTAATTCCAAAGTGTGCATAAAGGACATTTGGAAAATTTGGTAAGTGTTGCATTGTGGAATACCACATAGTGCTGCTTTCTTGACTATTACTTGACCTAACTACTAATCTGAAATATGTCAGTGACAACCATTAAGAAGCCCTATTGGAAATCACTATTCGTAAAAGAACACCAGGACGTTTTAAATAGTTTACCCCATTTCCAATACATATTAAAAGACCAGTCCTTATAGATTACCTCTAGACCCTGAGTAAAGTCAGGCATTCAATGCCTATTGAGCTGAAAGGTCTTCAGCATCCACCCCACCACCATCATTACCCTCCCCCCCAACACTCCACCATCCCCTTCATGTGCCGTAGCCTGAGCTTCAGCTCTGTGGGTGCCTGTCCTAGGGAAAGCCTGGTCTAAGTACAGCTCAGGAGGAATGCAAGAACAAACATTTTCTTTTCTCAGAGAGACTCGTTTAGCTTCTCAAGTTGCGTCAGGGTGCTTACAGGAGGAGATACTGGTCGCAGGTGGTTCACACCATCCCATGACAAAAACCCCATAGTGGAAGTTCCAATTGTGCAATTCAATGTGTTTCACCATTCACATTGTTTTAAAGGCGAGACAGTGTTTGCCGATTAGCACTGGTATGAGACAGCATCAGCACTTGAAAGGCGCTGTGTGCTTCCAAGAGAAAAAGGCAGTAATCACAAATCGTCTTGATTTGTGGTTGCATTTACATAGAGCTTACTACCCATGCAAGGTGAAAAGGTGTTGTAGTGATTCAGTGGCCATCCAGCAGTCCAGACATTTCTGCCAACAGCATCTTGGGTTTGGTAGACTGTGGTTGTGGCTCCAAAACATTACAAGTACTAACTAAAAAAACACTGGCAAAGTAAATAGGTCTCACTATGTCTAGGTCCTGAAGAATTGCTAGTTTAGCATGAAACATGTCGACCATTAGGTAGAGCAAACCTTACTGGATTTTTGTACCGGTGTGTGTGCCCTCCCCACTGTTTTTACTAAGGTAGCTAACCACACCGTTAAAATTCCTTGTGGATTATCTAACCTTTTTTAAATCGCACCACTACACCACTTTCCAAGCCTACACTTCACCTAAAACGCTCATACCCACATGCACCAACTGGCAGGAACAAAAGATCTCCGATAAAGAGCCCCTTCGCGGGTGCCGGTCAGACATTGCAGTGCCAGTCTGACGAGGATAAAAACCCAGATGATGAAGCATGACATGTAGCTTGCTGTGTGAGGGTTTTAGTTCCGAAAGGGGGCTTGACCCTCTTTCACCTTCCTTGGTTCCCTCATTTCTCCAAATTTTGGGGAGCAGTGTATCTTTTTTGGCCGCGATAATTGCTGCCATACGCCAGCCGCTCGCTCCCGTGAGAAGATCACCAAACGTGCACGCGTTGCAATAGAAAGCAATACAACGCGTGCACATTTTTAGGGAGAAAAGCTCATCGGTGACATGAAGTCCTCTCAAATGCAGCGCATGTGTGCTACGTAGGCGAGACCTAAAAAGCTATGATGCGGCCAGCGCTAGCCATGGCATAGGTTTTTAAAAAACTTTCAGCATAGCTGCCTAGCATCAGATTTGCTGTACAACATATCTCAAAACATTGACAAAGTCAATAGGTCGTGTAGGTGACTCCTGTTGGCTTAGCCAGTGCTTTTTATTCTGACTAGAAGGGTGTAGAAGCAACAACACGTTTTGGGGAGGTGTGGGGATGGGAGCAGCAATGCACAATAGAACTCATTAGACAACCAATACAAAACAGTAGGTAGAGAGTCTAAGGTAAAAGTTTAAAGACCTGCGCGGACTCATCAATTTCCGGGTAGGAGGGGGGTGAGGCGGTGATTCGCCATCAGCAGACCAGCTGCTGAACAGGATATAAATCGATGCCTCACACTTCGCACGATTGAAAGTTTGACACTGTGCTTCGCTGCTGGTTTCTGCACCTTTTAAAATTGTTTTAAAACTGATTGGAACTAACTTTGCTGGGCACTGCTCTTACCTGCTCTTACCTTCATTTCTTTCCGCATTGATCCCCGGTTTTCCCGCTTGTTGTGGAGGGAGCCGCGGACTCATCAATTTCCGGGTAGAAGGCGGGGGAAGGCGGTGATTCGCCGCCAGCAGACCAGCTGCTGAACAGGATATAAATCGATGCCTCACACTTCGCGTAGCGGGTGAGCCGAAGGCGCGCCAAAGGCAAGCCCGTCTGCACCCATCCGCGCTCGACCGGTTCAGGGGCACAACTCCTGCCCCTTTTTTAAAGGATATAACGAACTACTGTTCTAATGTGCTATATGGACTATGGTTAAAATCTCAAGAAAAATGTGTTTCTTTTATACCAGGAAATCCTCTTTTGCCCTGTCCCTGCTGTGGTTTTACTTGTACCACCTCACTTAATAGGATACACACTCCTAACACCACTACCTCCACGAGTTCTATCAAGCAGCTGCCCGCCCCTGCTAAGAATAAAGTAGCTTCTCTAAAAGAATTTACCTTTTTTAATATGAATTTTAGATTGCTTTCCAAGCACACGAAGGACATCTATGACCTCTTACAGAATATACAGCCTGATGCAATCTTCCTTACGGAAACATGGTTACATGAAAGCTCCGGTCCTGATGTTGCAGCCACCCTACAACCCAATTACACAATCATCAGAAAGGATTGTGAGAATAAAATTGGTGGAGGCATTGCAGTAATTTTTAAAAAGGCTTTTACCTGCAAATGGGAGAATTTACCCTTTGAGGGCTGTGAAGCTAGTTCTTTTAGACTCCTTCTTTCACCTAAGTTTACGCTTTTTGGGATCTTGGCGTACCGTCCGCCAGGACCAGCAGGGCTATGGGTGATGATGTTTTGGGAACTCATTGCCATCTTTCTGCTAGACGCTGCCAATTTTACTATCCTGGGAGATTTAAATATTCATTTTAACGACCCTGCATGTACTATTAGCACTGTCTTGATAGCCAATCTGGAAGTTATGAATGTTTTACTCTGCAACTCAGGCCCCACCCATAGGGCAGGATATTTGTTGGATCCTATCTTTTCTAACTTACCTAACATCTCATGCCAAACAGCCCTTCCTAACCTTGGTCAGACCATTTTTGGTGGGTTTTAAGGTGTGGCTTGATCTGCGGTGGGATAATACACTCATACCAACTACCATCTAAGTTTAGAAATTGGAAGAATCTAGATATAGATTCTTTCAATCAACATCTTGCTAATAATATTCCTGCCATTTCTTCCATTAAGATGTCTATCAAAAAAATGAATAATTAACGCCCCCCTGCCCCTTGGTTCTCTGAAAAACTAAAAGTTGAAAAAACAGAATGTAAAGCATTGGAAAGATGTTGGAGGAAGGACTATGCACCAGAATGCAGACATATTTACAAACTTGCAAAAAGGGACTACCACTTCCTGTGCAAAGCTGCTCGTGCGGAATATGTTAATAACACTATTACATGGGCAAATAACAATTCCAAAGTTCTGTTCAAAATAGTAAAGGAGCTTTCAGGAGCAACTTGACAACTGGCGCCACCCGTGGTCGATGAAGTTCAATGTGAGGACTTGGCAATGTTCTTTATTGGCAAAGTGGAGAAGATCTACTCAGAACTAAATGCAGTAATAACTAATGAGGAGCAGCAAACTAAGAGCGCTTCCTCTACGTCAGGTTGTGTTACTCCATGAGGGACCCATAGTACGGTGCCAACTAACGCGTTAAATAATTGGCTGCCGCTGGACATCCCATCCTTCAGCTTCATCTTAAATAGCCTTAAATCTGGTTCACCTAATGATCCTCTTCCCATTCCTATTCTCCAGAAACTAGAACCTACTTCACTTAAACTCATCATGGAGTTACTCAATGCGTCATTGAGGGAAGCAATCTTACCATCCGCGTGGAAACATGTCATGCTCCTTCCCCTTCTGAAAAAACCCAATGCTGATCCGGCTTATCCTTCGAACTTCCGCCCAATTTCATTACTTCCTGCCTTTAAATTTTTTTAGAAAAGCACTTTAATCAACAGCTTACGCAGTTTGTGGAATCTCCATTTTTTTTACATGCGTCACATTCGGGCTTTAGAGCAGGACTTTTTGACTGGCTGGACTTTTCAGGTTTTTTCACCGTCTACTAGCTTTAAGTCCCACGCTTCTCCTTATGGAGTACCGCATAGCTCGATCCTCAGCTCATTTATTTTATTTATTTATTTATTTTATATTCTTGTATAGCGCAAGAATCGACCCCTTCCGAGGAGCTTTGCTCGCAAGATGAAATGGCAGGTGTTACCAGATGATGTGGTTGTCGACTGATGTTGGATTATTTATTCTTCCTGGAATAAGACGGTTTTTAGTTTCTTCCTGAAGGAGGAATGATTGGAAGGTTATTCCAGAGTTTAGGCCCTACCAGAGAAAAGGCTCTGCCACCTTGTCTGGTTTTTTTTACCAGTGGAGTTTTTATTAGCAATTGGTTGCTTGACCGTAAGGCTCTGTCAGGTTTATAGAGGGGTAGCTTTTGGGACAGATAGTTGGGGCCTTTCCCGAACAGGCATTTGTGAACAATGCAACAGATCTTAAACTTGGTGCGTTGTCGTATTGGCAACCAATGCAGTTCTCGCAGCAGGGGTTTGGAGGGGGTTCTGGGGGGGGGCATTCAAAACCAGTCTTGCTGCTGTGTTTTGGACTACCTGAAGGCGATTAATAGCGCTCTCGTTGGCTTGTATAAGGAGTCCGTTGCAGTAATCAATTTTACTTATCACCATAGTCTGCACTAGGGTCTTTCTGTAGTTGTCTGATAGGTAAGGGAAGACTTGTCTTAACAGACCAATTGTGTGAAAGCATGCCCCAGCGACTGCGTTCACATGTTCCTTCAAGGTAAGATTTTGATCCAACTTCACCCCCAGATTTTTTACTGTTAGTTTTGGGGTGGGTACTGGTCCCAGGTCTAAGGGCCACCAGTCGGGGGACCATAGTATGGACGCTTTTCCAAAAAGCATTAGCTCCGTTTTTCCAACGTTGCATTGGAGGCGATTGGCAGCCATCCAATTGGAGATGGCCCTCATGCCTTCCGCGAAGTTATCCCTAACATTGGAGTTGAGAGAATGGAAAGGGTAAAGAAGTTGGGTGTCGTCAGCGTAGGACACCGGGGTGAATCCATATTTTCTCACAATCTCAGCAAGGGGGGCCACGTACACATTGAACAATGTGGGGCTTAGGCATGAGCCCTGTGGCACCCCCTTTGTGAGCATCCTGGAAGAGGAGCGGTATGGTCCCAGGCTGACGGATTGTGAGCGCCCGGACAGAAAACTCTCCAGCCAGGAGAGGGCTTGTCCTCCTATGCCCACTCCCTGTAAACGGCTCATGAGGATCTTATGGGACACAGTATCAAATGCGGCCGACAGGTCTAACAGCACCAGAATCATTGAGCCTCCTCTATCCTGTGACATCTTGATGTTATCGGTCACGGAGAGGAGAGCTGATTTGGTGCTGTAGTTGGGCCTGAACCCAGATTGAGAGTGGTCCAGGCCCCCTGTCGCCTCTATGAACCTGGACAGATGGGTATTAACATGCTTCTCGGCCAGTTTACTCAGGAGCGGCAGCAGAGAGATGGGACGGAGGTTGGAGAGCTCTGTCCAAGGGGAGATGGTATTTTTCCGAATAGGATTCACCACTGCCTCTTTCCATTGCTGGGGGAGTTTACCTTCTGTGTAAGAAAGGTTCAAAACTTTTTGGATAGAGGGGCAGAGATCAGTGCTAAGCATGTTCATCACTCTGGGGGGGAGAAGATCAAGGGGGGACCCTGTTTTTGTGGTATTTAGTAGAGATTTTATATCGTCCTTGGAAATTTCTGGGATGTCATTGTTGGTTAATATCTACATTAGCCCTCTAGCCAGAATAGGCTGGGTTGTCTATCTTGTCGTATGCTGATGATACCCAGCTAATCTTCTCCTTGTCCACTAATGAGACATCCATGGTGTCATCTCTCCAGGTAGGGCTGCAAAAGATAGCTAACTGGATGCACACTAATTGGTTAAAATTAAACGGTGGAAAGACAGAGGTTCTGATCCTGGGGTAAAACAAAGATCTTTGGGGCCCTCGTCATTGGCCTCCTCAAATACGTGATCTGCCTCAACTGGTGCAAACAGCACGTAACCTAGGCGTAATCATAGATGACCAGCTATCTATGAGGCAGCAAGCAGTCAAGCTCGCCTCAACCTACTTCACCATCCTAAAATGGCTCTGAAAAGTACTCTGATTGTTGCCTAGTCCCACACAAAGAACAGTGATCCAGGCCTTGATTATGTTCATGCTGGACTATGGCAACTTCCTGTACTTAGGAACAAATAAGGAGGTGGTTTGAAAATTGCAAGTAGTTCAGAACTCTGCGGCTAGACTGCTCTGCCATGTGCCTAAAAAAGTCCTCCATTTCAGGTTCTCTCCGTGACCTCCAGTGGCATAGAATAGAGAATCGTACTAAATTTAAGGCCCTCTGTTATATGCATAAGATCAAGCTGGGCACAGCACTTCAATATCTGAGTGCCTTAGCCCATTCATATCTTCCAACACGCCGGCTTCGATCCTCCTCTCAGGCCAAATTTCTAGTTCCCAGGTTCAAACGGACATGCATGGGTGGCCAGTCTTTCTCTTATCTGGCCCCTTCATTGTGGAATTCGCTCCCCGTGCCGCTCCGGCACGAAACCAGTTATAGAAATGTTTGTAAGGGCCTAAAAACTTGGCTATGTAACCAGTAGATGTTATTTCTTTCTTTCGCACTGTGTCCAATGGCACCGGGAAACCTCCGGGTAGCTGTGCGCCTTATAAATTTAATTTAATAATAATAATAATAGATTGCCCACAAACAACAATATATCAAACCAATAATCCGCGGGTCTGCCGAGCTTAGAACAGCTCTAAGGCACAACCAGTACAAGCATACGACTCCTACTTGAACATAGGAGGAGTTCTTTTAAGAGGACGGAATCTCATCACCCACTGAGGTGACATGATTCATCATCTGGGATCTCCTCTTGGTTGCAATCCCTAGTGCAACCAAGGGCAACAGCCCCCTCAATGTGAGAGAGGAGCTCAGGGATATTTTACTGATCAATTGATTGGATCTCCTAAAATCCACTTGATGCGAAGCGTAAAGAGCATTTCGGGAGATGATTGCAGTGCAAAAAATGGTGATGTAAAAAGTGATCTTAAAATTGGCTACCAAGAGAAAAAAGAGTTTATTAGTTAACTCTTAGTGTCAAGGTTAAAAAAACAGTGCAAGTGCAGTTTAGGAAATATTGACTGCACTGGTCCGGAAAGCAGGTCTACATGTTTCAGCTATAGTGATCAATATCTGATCGTGGCCTTCCTCAGGACCTAGATAGTAATTGCTACTGCAAAAAAGTGATACACGTGACAGGGATGTAGTTGGAATAGATACAACCTACGAAAACCTGTAAGCTTGTTTGGGAAGACCTTACAAGAGCGTTGGTGTCACCAATAGATGTATGGGTGAACACCTCACCTCACCTGGCAACAGCTCAGGACATGAGGCACCTCTCTCTCCATCTGTACCCTGGACCCCACACAAGCTCAATCGGAGAGAGCGGTGCTTCAAGTCCTGAGCTGTTGCCTCATGCTTGCTCTTTCACTCAATTTTGGTAAGGCTGGACATGCTCACCACTGGAGCTACACACAGGTGGTGAAACTTTCTCCTAAGCATAACCGAGGGCTGTTGGGTGCGGACCCCTAACAGTCCACCTCACAGTAGGCCCTTGTGTGTTCTCCCCTGGCATATGGAGGCCTGTAATAGACTGAAGAGAAAATATCAGAATGACACTGTGCAGGGGGTGCACCTGGCACTGCGCAAACCAAAGCTTTCTGCCACAGCAGCATGGTGTTCCCAAGACCACTCTTCACTAATGTGATCAACCTCTTGATCATCCTTACCATCTTTGTGAGTGGCATGCATTTGGTGGTCGGAACCTTGAGCCCAAAGGGAAAGGGTGCCTGCTCCAGACAAATATAAATTTCCAAGGCTCAAGTTAATTGTATACTGGCTGTGAAGTTGTTAGACCTGGTCTCTCGATCTGTCACACTTATTTTCTGTTCTTTTCCATTTAAGTAACACTATCCTGTCATTACTTTGTCCTCTCTCACCTTTCTCCCCAAATTCTCTCACACATACTCACTTCTCTTGCACTACTATCTAGTTTGTCTCTCTATCTCTTCAATCTCATCTCTAAATCCTTTCTCTCTAACTGTAATTTTCCCTCCCACCTTCCGCTTCTCACTCCCTTTTAGTGCCAGGCCACGTGCAAGACTAAATTGGGTGAGAGACATGTAACTCTCCCACATAATATTAGCTGATCCTCAGTTTCTCAGTCCTCACAGAACTTCAACTTTTATATCTAGGAATGGATGCTGACTGAGCTCAAACCTGCCATGAAACTTGCTCACCTCGATCTATGTCAGTTCATTGACTCATCTCTGTCTGAAATGTAGGTCAGGTGCATACTTGCAAGAATGCAGGTCTGCTGCCCAGGCCCACAGAGCTATGCATGCAAGAACTCAGCTCTGGTTCAGTGAAAGAAATGTGTGCACGGCCTCTGCTCTATCAGTGCAGGTGTTCAGCACTTTGCATGCAGGGACTTGGCTACTTTGTGCGGGAGCCCAGCTCTATCTTCAAATGAGCTCAGCTCTACAAGATGATAGGGTCTGTTTGTGACAAAGCCCCACTGTTTCTGTGTATGCAATAACTAATTTCTATCTGTGCAAGAACTCATTTATGTCTTCTACGTGTTCACTCTATAATCAGGAGAACAACCAATGTAAGTTTTGGCTCCCTCTCCTTAATAAAAAAAAGTACTCACCCTTTGATTGCTGCTATGGCCTGCAATAGTTGGGCTATGTGGGGCTTTGCTCTGCAGTTGCACTTCTGATCTCTATTTACCTTGTCTTCTTATCCTCTCTCAATAGTTTGTTATGAATGTTTTCTTGACGCTCATTGCTTAAAAGTAAACAACTCAAAAGGAAATGTGGAACCAACCGAGGAACCACTGCAAGGACCACCTACAAGGCCACACTAAGACACTATCACTATCATGTGAAAGAGACCAAGATAAAAGGCCCTGAGATGCAAATATAGCACCAATAACTGCGAGTAACTTTTCACCTTTGTTAAGGAATTCTCCAATCCAACAGTCACAACCAACACCATCACCCCTACTAAGAACTCTGCAACAACCTCTCTGATTTCTTCCACAAAACAAATCACCAAGATCTACAGAAACTTCGAACCGCAGTCACCCCCCATTGACCGTCTCAGCTTGCTAACCGCATCAACCAAAGACTACCAACTGACAACATGGAACCCCCTATTCCTCAAGGGATCTGCAGCAATAATGAGAACAGTGCACTCAGGGGCACCCACAGACCCCCTGTTCCAACCATATCTACAACCTGGGAAGAGCCACGACCAGCGCTGCACTCACTTCCATCATCAACACCGCCCTCAAGACAGCCAGCTTCCCTGATAGATGGAAACATGCCAAAACCACTGTACTCCTAAAAAAAAATCTCACTGCTCCCCTTCCCAGCCAAAGTCATTGAGAAGACCATCAACAGACAAATATCTGACCACCTAGCATGCCACAAAATCCTGGATGACTCGTAATCAGGACTCCAAAACAACCACAGCACCAAAAGAACTCTCATCGCTGCCACAGACAACATAAGCACCATCAACAACAGTGGACAGACCACTACACTCATCCTCCTCGATCTCTCCAACACCTTCAACACAGCCAGTTACCACACACTCATCCTCAGAATACACACAGCGGGAATATAAGGACCAGCTCTCAAATGGATAGCCTCCTTCCTCGCCGAAAGAACTCAATTACACAGGCTCACGTCACTCACATCACAACCCAACCTCAGCGATCATCACGCAGCTCCACACTTTTCAACATGTACATAACTCCTCTTGCTAATATCACCAGAACCAACTGAATCAAAATCCTCTCCTTTGCTAATGACACCCAGCTCAATTTTTCCCTGTCAGATGACACCGTCACCAACAAGACAAACTTCAAACAAGGCCTAACCAGGGAGGCCAATTGAATGAAAGAAAACTGCCTCATGATCTATAGAACTAGTCTTCTTATGGGACCATCAAGACTGTCTGAACTCAGGCCCAGCCTCACCAACATGCTTCCACTCACCTACTCAGCGCCTGGATACCCTCACGAGTGACAAGCAGCGCTCTACAAATCCACCTAACATTACATTATATTTCATTACACAATGTTGCCTAATGTCACCAGCCTAAAGTGAATAAAATGCACCTTAAACGACTAAATAAATGCTCCTTTCTGGGAGAACTCATGGGCCACCCTATATACTGATCTTCAAGTTCTATAAAGTGTTTACGATTTATGTTGGCCCAAAAAGCTTACAGATTATATATTTGTAAAATAAGTTCATTACAATTATAATTCGCGGTGTAATGATTTTGCCAAGTCAGTAATTCCTGACAATATGTTCCATCAAGGTTTGGTTGTTGCTCACGTATCTGTTAGTCACAGACGTTGCTTAATGTCTACAAAAGAATGGGGACCTCTGGTCTAGAATGTTCTGTTTGAGTGAAGCGAGCTATAAGTGTAGTTAGACAAGTCAGGTGTAGTAAGTTGGCTGATAGGTGCAGTTAGGTGTCCGATGTTAGGTAACCACATCATATAGTAATTTTGTTGCATGCCTGTAATAAGGAAAGTCTGTGGTTGTTCTGTTGTATAACTGTGATTTGGTTTACTTATTTTTTTTAACATATTTTTATTGATTTTCAAAAATAAAACAAAAAATAAACAAAAGATTCTTTCCACTTACAGTTATGAAACAATAATTGAATTCCAGCAATAAAAAATGTCAACAGTCCTTTCACACTGCATCCCCCACCCATATCCCTCCCCCCTCACCGGTGTGCCTCAGTATCATAATCTACCAACAATTACAGGATATCAGAATCTAATGCAATAATGAACGTGAACTTCAGTGTTACAGTGCAGGTCATAACATAGCTACTCAGAGGTCACCAATGAGTCCATCAATCATACCTTGGCTCCTTCCCCTGCACCAATGCGTCATTTGGTTCTTGTACCTCCTCCAATTCTGAACCCTCCTCTGACTCTGGGGTCTTCAATATCACCACTAAGGCCTCCCCTACCCTTGCCGCCTCCATCGCCTTCTCATTACTCGTTCTCAAGGCCTGCTGCAACCAAGTGCGCTTTCGCTCTGCGCGCATTTGAGAATCTCCGCCTGCCACCTTCCCATCCCTGGTCCCCTTGCTGATTTCCAGTGCATTGTGATTTCTCTCTTAGCTATAAATTTACTTGTCACTTTCATTCTGGTGGTATGTGGGAACCAGTGCAACAAACAGACTCCCATATCTAGTTCTAACATCCGGTCCGTTATATGGCACAAGAGCACCAGTATCCCCTTCCAATACGCCCCTAACTTGTACATCCCCACAACATGTGTTAAAAGTCGGCTCGCTCCAAACTACACCTCGGACACTGAGCTGCTACTGCATTGAAGTATTGATTGAGCTTGGCCGGCGTCAAATACGCCCTGTGCAGGATGTAGAACTGCACCAGTTGGAATATAGCATTCCTCGCACATTTCCAGGCTCTCCTAACTAGATGGTCCCATGTAGTCTCCGGAATTTCCCTGCCCAGGTCTCGCTCCCACTTCCCTTGCAATGTACGCAGTGGCTCCTGGTCTCAGTTAACATGCACCTGTAAAGGCACGGAATGGCCTTAACAGTTCCTGCCGCCAGCACCACATATTGGCACACCATGGAAGTATGTGGTTCCGACAGACCCGTCCCCCAATAACGCTGCATAGCGGATCAAGCGCTGAATGCAGCAAATAATCCCCCGTGGAAGATCATATTTCTGTTTTGAAGGGTTTGAAACGGCAACAGAGTTTCATTTTCATACAAGTCTCCCAGCACTTGTAGTCCCAGTTCTTCCCAGGTAGCCAGTGCCGCCCAATCCCCGCCATGTGGCAGGGCCATACACATTCCCAGCGGTATCTCCGGGCATATGGGCGACTGAATCCAGCTCTCCGCGGGCTCCGATTCCAGCACAAATGCAGCGTATTCTCCTCAGCAGTAAGCAGCTCAAGCCGCATCTTCTACCGGAGCAGTATAAAAGATAAAATATATTGTGGGATCCATCGCCCCTCAGGGCCATCCGGACAACGGAACTCCCTAGCCACAGCCTGTGTGAGCCACTGCAGCTGCGCTGCCAGATAATACCATTCAAAATCTGGCATGGCCATACCACCGTCAGCTCTGGGACGTATCATTGTAGCCTTAGCAACTTGCCGTCTTCCCGCTCCCCAGATGAATCCCACCACCATAGAGCGGAGCTGCCCAAAAACAGAGCCCGGCACCCAGATCAGCAACATCCTAAAAATACAATAAACACGGGAGTGCCACCATCTACAGGAGTGCCACCCGACCCCGCTACCGATAATGGCAATGTACTCCAAAACTGCCCCTAAGTCTGCGTATGGCCCGACCCAAATTACCCTCCAACAAATCCTCCGGAGTGTGATAAACGTTGGTGCCTAAATAAGGTAAACATCAGGGTTCCCAACGGACGCCCGCCCGCCACATGCGACGGATTCTGCATAGCCAGTGCCGCCGGAGATAAGCAGGTCTTTTCCCAATTTACCTTCAGCCCCGAATACTGTCCAAATACCCAAAGCAATGTTCGTGCTCCCTCCAAAGGCGTATCCGTGTTTGGCGAGAAAGATCAACAGGTCATCCGCATAAGGGGAAATAAACTGCATGTCCCTTCGGAGATATAATCCCGGGTAATACCTCCCCAACTGAGCATGAGAAGCCAGTGGCTCAATGGCCAATGCAAACAACAACGGGGAGAGCGGGTACCCCTGCCACGTCCCCCACTCCACCTGGCAGGTCGAGGAGATCATCACGCCTGTCCGTACCCTAGCCCTTGCTGATCAATAAATGAGTTCTGTCCATCCCACGAAGACGCCTCCAAGCCCAAACTTGCGTAGGATCCGGTAAAAGTATGGCAACTCCAGGCTGTCAAATGCCTTCTCAATATCTACTGAGAGCACCACCGCAGTCGGGGTCTCACTGAGATCTTCCCCCAATATCCGCATCAGCCGTCGCACTTTAGTCACGGTATTACGCTTTGGGATAAAACCCGCGTGGTCAGAATGGACCAGTTGCGGCAAATAAGGGAGTACCGAGCCGCCAGAATCCCACTCAGTATTTTATAGTCAGCCGTCAACATAGACAATGGACGGTAGGCCGCCCTAGACAAAGGGTCGTTACCCGGTTTCAACAACGGGATAATGACAGCCTCCCAAGCAGAGTCCGGTAACCTCCCTAGCTCCCGAGCTTCCCAGTAAACCACCACCAGCTTGGGGGCCAGGATATCGCCATAAGTAGAGTAAAACTCAACCGGCAGAACGTCTGCACCTGGGGTTTTCTTACGTGCCATGTGTTTTATTGCACAACGTATTTCCCCCAACATGATCTCCTGCCCCAATTCATCTCACTGGTCATCCTCAAGGTGCAGAAGCTGCACCTCAGCTAAGAACTCCTCCAATCCCTCACCTGAACCCCGCAATTTACTCTCATATAGATCCGTGTAGAAAGCCAAGAACAGCTCATTAATACTCTGCTGGGTATACTCCAGTACACCCACCGGGGTGGTCAGTGCCAGCACTGGTGAGCCCCTCGGGCCGGATTGGCCAACCACACCAACAGGGAGCCTACCCTCTCTCCACATGCGCCCTCAACAGGTATTCTTTGTGGTCGAGGCACCGCAGCCTCTCTACCTGCGCTGCCACCCCCTCTCTTGCAGCCAACACTTTGGCGTGCGCTCCCGGATCCTCCAAATGGACTCTCTCTGCGCGACGCAGTCGCAGCTCCTCCTTCTCTATGTCTGCCAGAAGCGTCTTCCACACTCCTGCTGTCTTAGCTATACACATGCACTACCACCATAAAAGCATCCCACTCCAGAGCCAGGGTCGAAGCTGTCCCCTCATTCTCAAGAAAATAATGTTCTATGCCCTCTTGCACCTCTGCACGGAATACTTGGTCTTCCAAAGCCTCTGGGCGTAATCGCCAAGTAGGGATTGCAGGCCGACCCCTGGACCATTGTAACACCAACAACAGCAGGTCATGGTCCGATATTGTTTTCGCCAGGTATTCGCTATGGCGGACCAGCGCAAGGACATCCGGGGAACACAACACTGCATCCAACCGGACATGCAAATCATGTAATGTGGAATAATAAGAATAGTCCCGTTCGCCCATATGCTGCGCTCGCCAAGTATCAATTGGCCCCCACTCAGCCTGCCAGTCCCTCCGGAGCCTGGAGAACTTATGTATAGGTGCCCGAGGTAGTGGTGGGTGCGACCTATCCATCTCAGTGTCCGTGACCGTATTAAAATCCCCCCCCCAAAAAATCACCAAACCCGTCAGAATTGGCGCCAGCTTCCCCGATACCCGGGCGAAATAGGCCTTCTGGTCTACATTGGGGGCATACACACTGCACAATGTCACATCTCTCCCATCCAACCTCCCCAGAACAGCCATGAACCGCCCTTCAGGGTCCACTATCTGCTGAGTCGGCTGGAAGGAAACCCCCGCCCTCACCCAGACAAGCGCACTCCTAGCAAAAGCAGAATATGTTGTATAAAAGATATGCCCCCTCCAGCGACACCGCAAAGCCTGGCCTTCACCGCGGTCTAAATGGGTTTCTTGGAGAAGAGCTATCTGCGCCCCTCTACGCACCAAATAAGCATGGACCCTATAGCGCCTCAAATGATTTGGTTTACTTAAAGGAAAATATGTTGTTTATGTGAGTTTAGTCATGTACGTCCAGTTGACAGGTGGGTTGCAGTGGTGGTTTGTAATGTGAGGTGTTCGTGGGGCAGACATACATACCCATACATACACACACATACGCTCATCCACATACCATGCAAATACTTTATTTCGACCGCAAAGATCATCAAAGCACAAAAAAATAAAAACAAGATACAAAATACATAAATAAGAGCAAATCAACTGTTGTTAGAAAGAGAAATACAGATGTTAAAAAACATACCAATACATAAATAAAAACACAAATATTAAACATAAAAAAGAAACAACACCCCCTACAAGCTAAAAGCTGCAATTTACAAATTAATGATTTGCTAAAACAATCTTCACATGGCCTATTCAAACCATTAGGTCCAGGTTGGGTGTGGGGTTACAAATACAAACCAATGTCCCCATCAATAGATACCACACCCTTAATGGAGTCATAACAAACCCACATCATTTCATTGGCACTTGGTACGACTAATCCAGAAGGCCATTGTCTTGCCAAATACATGGAGTCTACTTAACCGGAAGGGTGCCATATCTGAACAGCAGGTATAGTTTACAAGCTAGAGGTGGTGCGATTTTGTCAATGGTTGCCTCATACAGCATATAAGGTTTAAAATCAAAATCGATAAAAGACATTGTGAGGCTTCCTTTTGCTCTTGGTCAACGTATCTACTGCTACAGCCTCCCAATACATGTTTTTGATCTTATCTCGGGAAAGCGTACACAATAACTCAGGAGAGGGCAACTAAATGTCTAGGTCCAACTTTGTAAATGTGATTTAATGGTTCAAAACCATGGGATCTTCTCTAAACCTGGTAGGGCCATAGAATCTCTTGCACCATCACAATAGGATTCCAAATTAGCAGTGGGCTACAACCAGTACCAAAACATTAACAAACATTTTCTTAATAGTGTCAATTAAACTAATGGGGAGAGAGTTCCCTGGTTGGCCCGGTCCTCTTTCTAAATTTGAAAGATCACCGCTAGCTTCCGAGAGGAGGGGATCTCGAGGCCCAACAAAAAAGCATTGCATAAGATGTTAATATATGGGTCCTCACCTCCGGATTCACTTTATACAAACCATTTGGGATCCTGTTTGGGCCTCGGCTAGTTGGAATGCAAACATTAGTAGCAGTCAAGGACTCATTAAGAGTCGAAGTAAGGGTGCTTACATCCTCTTGGGCAGCCACATGTTGGATCGGTTTATCATCCTCCTCTATAGCACCCCCATTCTTGTACCAACTTACCGAAATGGGTCACCCAATCATCTAGTTGTACACAAAAATCACCGTGTGGGGACCATTTAGGCAGGCTGATGACGCACGCCAAAAGGTATGGCTATGTTTAGAGGTCAGAGCTTCATGGAGTGTGGACCGACTATTTTTTGGCCCTAAACAAAGCATGCCTATGCCGGGCCCTACAAATTATTATTTTAGGGCGTGAGTTGGATTTAACTACCCATAAGAGCTCACTTTTTCCTAATGGGAAACAGCATTTACAAGGCTTTCTCCACAACGCAGTAACTTTACAACGTGTGCAATTACATCGCAAGTCACATCAACGACTTGCTGTAGGGGGCATGCAACACTAGGGAATGTGTTGGATTCTAAATCCAACACCTTCCCTGCTGTTGCACAAACTGGAGTAGGAATAGTAATTAATACTATTCCTAAGTCCAGCGCGCCCCCTACAGCAATTCGTTGATACGACTTGCGATGTAAAGACACGCATGGTAACAACCCAGTCGTTGCAATGACCGAGTTGTAAAGGCATGCGTTGTAAAGGCATGCGTTGCAACATCACTTATTCTTTCCTAACCTGAAATTACTAATAAAACAAGGATTAGTCTTAGGTCTCAGCAACCACCCCTTTAGATGTTTTACCCAACAAATCCCTAACCTGTGCAAAAGGTTGAGCATGACTCACGCTCAGCACCTCTCTCCTTGGGTACGCTTGAAGGAGGGATAAATAGTCTACTTCTTTCTCCACTGTAGCAATAACCACCTTCAGGGCTAGGATTTTTTTTCCACCCATCTCCATGCAATATTCTTCTGATTTCTAGTTGAGGAAAGGCCCTGGGTCCCTGTAGAATGGGTTGTAACCTGGAATTGTCAGACAGAGTTAAGGTTAGTGCACGATGATCACTGTCTGATCCATCCACCACTTCCATATCTAATACAGCCAGCCATAACTTTCAGTCTAACAAAAAAATAGTCAATCATACTCTGGTGCCCACCTCTTGTGTCATTCTTCCCTGACGACCGGATGACATCCTACCATTTTCGGCTCTAAGATCAAAATTAAGGGTTAGGACCAATACCTGTACGGCTTTGGAGCATCATCACACACTGCAGATCAAGCTGGGAAATACCCCAATGAATATCCCAGGTTGCTGTAAATTCAGAAGGATTGTCAATTAAGGGTTCAAACGTGGTATTAAAATCACCTGCCACCCAAAGGTAACCCTTCCACTGAAGACACCATCCGCCTAATGAACTCAATCCACTCTGGCTCGCCAACCGACCCCTGCCCCCACCACATCTTCAACAAAGCTGACTCCATCATCGCACCCCATCTCCGTGATGTCATCAACTGCTTGTTCAACTCTGCCACCTTTCCAGAAAGCTGGAAACACGCCAAACTCAGCGCCCTTCTGAAGAAACCCACAGCAGACCCCTCTGAACTTAAAAACTACCGACCCATATCCCTCCTCCCATTCCCGGCCAAAGTCATTGAGAAAGCCGTCAACAGCCAGCTCGCCGCCTTCCTTGAATCGAACAACTCCCTCGATCCATGTCAATCCGGGTTTCGAGTCAAACACAGCACCGAAACCGCCCTCATTGCAGCGACAGATGACATCCGAACACATCTGGACGACGGAGAAACAGTGGCCCTAATTCTACTCGACCTCTCCGCCGCTTTCGACACAGTCTGCCACAGCACCCTTATACAACGCCTCAGCAACATCGGCATACAAGGAAAAGCCCTGGACTGGATCATCTCATTCCTCGCTGGGAGAACTCAAAGAGTCCGACTTCCCCCATTCAACTCAGAGGCCACTGAAGTCATCTGTGGCGTACCTCAAGGATCTTCACTCAGTCCCACCCTCTTCAACGTTTACATGAGTCCACTTGCCTCCATCGCGCGTCAACACAACCTCAACATCATCTCCTACGCCGACGACACCCAGTTAATCCTTTCCCTCACCAAAGACCCCAACACCGCCAAAACCAATCTTCACGAAGGCATGAAAGAAGTAGCCGAATGGATGAAACATAGCCGCCTAAAACTCAACTCAGACAAAACGGAGGTGCTCATCCTAGGATCTTCCCCCTCTGCCTGGGACGACTCTTGGTGGCCTTCCGCCCTGGGCACAGCACCCACACCCACAGACCATGCACGTAACCTTGGCTTCATCCTAGACTCCTCTCGCTCGATGTCCAGACAAGTCAACGCACTCTCATCCTCCTGCTTCAACGTACTTCGCATTCTCAAAAAGATCTTCCGCTGGATCCCCCTTGAGACAAAAAAGACTGTCACCCACGCACTGGTCACGAGTCGACTGGATTATGGTAACACACTATACGCCGGAATCACAGCAAAATTACAGAAAAAACTCCAAAGCATCCAAAACGCATCAGCGAGACTCATATTAGACATCCCTCGCCAAGATCACATCACCGGTTACCTAAAAGACCTCCACTGGCTTCCCGTCAACAAAAGAATCACTTTCCGCTTTCTCACCCACGCACACAAGGCCCTCTACAATCTAGGACCCGAATGCCTCAACACTCGACTGTCCTTCTACAAACCCACCCGCCAACTTACATCGTCCAATCAAGCCCTCGCCGCAGGCCCGCACATCCGAAAATCCACCATGGGTGGCAGATCCTTCTCCTTCCTTGCTGCCAAGACCTGGAACTCACTCCCCACTCACCTCCACCTTACTCAAAACCACATCTCCTTCAGAAAAGAACTTAAAACCTGGCTATTCGACAAATAAAGATCCCAAGCGCCTTGAGACCCTCTGGGTGAGCAGTGCGCTATATAAATGCCCGAACTGGAACTTGAACTTGAACATCCCCGTGTGTTCAGAAATCACCAACTCGATTATTAAAACCAGTGACTCTGCAAATCAGAATCCCACTCTAATATAAACATTTAAAAATGTAAAACCATACCTGAAGGCCATACAAGCCAACTACCATTACATCAGGTGAATCAATACAGATTTCCCTCATTTTGCATTGAATGGATGTTTTGACCCAAATCCCTAGCCCCCCAGAGGGCCTGCCCCTTTCTGTGGAATAGAGACAGAGACCAGGTCTCCTAAAAAAATCATCAGGGAAATCTATATACTTACCCCAATCCACATCATTGAGCAGTTTTGTAATCCTGCTATGTTCCACAACAGAATTTTCTGTGAAGGTGCGTTGGACTGAATTGTGGGTGGAAAGTCACCAAGCACTAGCCCCACTATTGGGTGTGTGAGATCATTTACGACCTGCTTCTTGGAGATAGGAGAACAAACACCAGACCCAAGACCAATTGCAAGAGGACAAAGAGGTTTCCCCCTAGCTTCAGAAGCCTAACTAGTTAACACGTGGGAGTCAGAAGATTGGTTAAAGCGAAGTTTGGCAATGAGGCTTACTATATCAGTACTGTTTTCCTGAGCAGCCAATGTTAGTCAAGGGTAGGGTCCATTTGACCCACGGCTGGCATCCCCTACAGTCTGGGCTGTATCTCCTGGAGCACTCTTGACACCCGTTCCCAGAACCTGATACTTTATCACAATACGGGTATTAGCTTGTGGGATGGTTTTAGCATCCACGTCCATAAGACCATTGACTGTGTACCTAAGGGAAAAATTTGACTTTCACCTTATGTGCTCTTCCTCACAGCAAGACAGCCTTTCAGCGCCCACTATGTCACTCCTTGTAATAGAATGACAATAACGAACTTCCCGAAACCAATTCAGAGCTTTATTAATGAGTGATTCTTGATCTTTGCTAACATCCCCTTACAACCTAGGGAATGGTGTAAGATCAATTTGGGGCCTCTGATTCCCTAGCTGTCTGGGTATATAACACCCACTTCAATCCTCCCCTCTGCAATGAGACATTTGTGGGATCTCTGAAAAAGGACCCCACGGCCTTGGGCCCTTGGTCCCACCCGGGGCCAGCTCCCAACTCCCTCCATAGGTGTTTCGACCCGGTACAACCTAGAAGACGGAAACCAACATGGCAATGGCTGGGGCTAGGGGGCAGGAGGAAGGAAAAAATGGGGGGAAGTTGGGCAATGGTTCCCCTGGGCAACTGCTCAGAGTGCAACATAGAGTGAGGATCCCCGTGGCTGGCAGTCACATAATATCCCAAACTTTTTTTGACTCAACACTACAGTGCCAAGGGGGCAGTGATTCATTTTTTCCTTCTCCTCAAAACTCTCTACCGCCCTTATCAAGGTCACTATCTGGTCCCTCAACTCCCCTATTACTCCTATTAAACATCAGAGCATTAGATAACATTCCTGGGTGGGGGCTCTGGGAACATCAGTACAGAACCCTTCATTTACATAAACATCACGCTTTCAGCACTCAATTACATCATCATTACTTACTGCCGATGAAATCTCAGGCTCATACAACACAGAGAGTTCAGAACGGTTTCCCACAGGCAGTACCCAGTACACCTCTGAGGTTTTTGAAGCATCAGAGGTATACACTTTGTTGACACAACTGGGCAGGATTCTGTTTCATTTCATCATTTCTGCTTTGTAAGAGGGTTGGATTTGCAATGTCCACGCATTCAGAAAAAAGATTGTCAATTCGGTCTGATGGGGCTGGGATCCACATTCTAGATTTGCTCGGGATCCCCTGGTCGATGGATCGTTGGTTCCTGCTTAAAAGTGTAGAGGGAAAAAATATCTTGTTCAATCAGATTCTGCAATTCCGATAAACCATGACTCCGAAGAATCACTGACTCCAGGTTCTAAGTTTAGTTAGTTTATTTCAAGGCCAAGAACAATTGGACATATAAACACCTCAGGATGAGGGTGTAGAAATACATCAGAACTAATACAAAGCCAAATCCACGTGCAAAGTTTAGTCTGTGAAGCTTATAAAGAATAACCAGTTCAAGAATCAAGATGCAGAAGATAACTGCGCCGACATCAAGAGCCTTCTTCATTGGAGGTTCGTAAGTAAAAAGCATTAGTCTGTCTCTACACTACCACTAACGTGACATCCCTACTTAGCATTTCCCCAGGCAAGTTCAGGAAAAGGTGTCAGCGAGTGAAGACCTTTCAGCGGCCTTCGATACCGTGCCTCATGATGAGCTCTTGGACAGGATCCAGGCGCTCGGTATCGAAGGCTCTGTTTTAAAATGGCTAACCTCCTATTTGGAAGACAGGGATCCGGAGGTTTGGATACCTCCTTTTGCAGCTGGAATCCCAAGAATGGATGTGGGAATCCCTCAGGGCTCCATTCTGAGCCCCACAATATTAAATCTTTATATGTCCCCTTTAGCTGTCCTGTAGGAGACATACGGAGCTAAAAAAATTCATACTCTGACGATACTCAGCTCCTTTTCACCAGTGACAAAGGAAGGAGTTTCGAGGAAACCAAGATCAAAATCTGTCTATCATAAGTGTTTGCATGGCTAAAATCAAACCAGCTTAAATGCAATCTGGAAAAGTCGGAAATCATCTTTTTCGGCACTCAAACGCCAGACAATTGGAGACTCTGGTGGCCAGAAGATATGTCGCCACCTCTCGCTGCACAACAAAAGATAAAAGAATCTGGGTGTCTTGATAGATGATCGCTTATCTATGAAGGCCCAAGTCCAATCTGTGGTGGGAACATGCTTTGGTCTCCTAGGAGGCTGAGGAAGTTCCTTCAACTCTTGACTTTAGACTGCAGGAGATCTGTGGTCCAGGCACTGATTACTTCAAGATTGGACTATGTGAATATACTCTAGCTCGGCCTCCCAGAATATCTTTTCGAGCATCTGCGGGTGGAACAACATGCCGCTGCCAGAGCCATTCTCAGGCTTAAAGCTAGGTCTCATACGTCCCCCCACCTCAGAGCGCCCCATTGGCTCCCGGGTAAAGAATAGAATCAGATTTAAGGCCATGGTGCTTTTCTTTAAAGCCTTTCATGGAAAGGGGCCAGGTACCTATGCAGAAGGATTGCCCACTATGTTCCTTCCAGAACTCTGAGATCCTCCTCGATGAATCTGGCTACGGTCCCTAGAATTTCTCGCGTCCGGGCTGGAGGATCCTCGTTTGGATTCCTCTGTGCTCAAGCCTGAAATGCGCTTCCTGCCTCATTGCGAGCGGTGACAGATTTAGCAACTTTTAGGAAGCTGCTCAAAACTCTGCTTTTTAATCAATAATGTGAGCTGCTCTTAGCTCTCTGCTTTCCCCTCTTCCCTTTTCTTTTCTGCAATTGTAGTTGGTGTGGGGGGTCTATTCAAGGGGCCTGTGATGCGCCGGGACACTCGTCTGAGTAGCTGTGAGCGTTGTAAATGCCTTTAGAAACATTGAATGGGTCAAGTAGCGTAAAGCTACAGAGCTCGTTATAAGATGCTCCTTCTTTCTCCATCAGTTCTCCTCTCTCCTCTCCCTCTATATCCCCCGGGGCACTATCCCTAATTCCAACACCAAATCTCAGGACACACCCATCATCACATCAGGCAATCGTCCAATCCAGTAGACTCCTCCTCGTAGGTAACTTTCCAGGCTGCTTTGATCCTCCCAGTCTCTGGCTTGATGACCTTGATGCCCCTGATTCCCAGGCCTTCTCCAGTGAGAAAGAACACGGTCTCTCATTATCAGCACCACTTGTTCAAATGTATGCTCTCCTCCCTAAACCTATCTCCTAAAACAAAAGCATTATTTTAGCTAACAAAGATGAATTTCTCCACCTGCAACAGAAACGTGAGAAAGAAAAGATTCTGCATAAACATGAACATTACTTACAAACTGCCTAGAGAGCCAGGGAAAAATACACATGAGGCCTACAATTTAGGCTAACATAAGAATCAATATGAACTCCTTTAATCACGCATACACATGAACATTATTACTGTGCACCTTTAAATCAGTGTGTTACATGTCAGTTCTCATTAATTATATATAAAATCGAACATTAAACCCTCATCATATAGAACACAATTACAATGTTATGTTCTCCATGTTACGCAAAATATCTCTATCACTTCACTTTACACATTATTACATTACACATTCTAATAACCCAACATTAACATGACAAGAGAATACAAGCAGTTGCAAACTACTTTATTAGAGTAATGCACCCCTACAAATTAAAGAGCACCATCGCACTCTATCAGGCCCAATACACAATTCCCAGCAGCCAACAATGAGGACTTCTTTTTGGCTTTCGAGGACAGAGGGGTCCATTCCCCTGCCTTCCTTTTATCCATTGTTAAATCACAAAAAATGTATATGGGGTTTTACCATAGCACCACAATAGTGACACCAACTTTATACAGTTTAGGCACTAGTCTCCTCATACCCAATATAGATGAAAAGTACCTTTTAATAAACCAACAAAGATGGCCCCAGGCAAAAGGCCAAGGAGGGTGGCCCTAGCCCTGCATCTTCCTGGTGCTGACGGGCGTATCCTTGTCACCGGCTTCGCCCAGGCGTGTCCGGTGCAGCGAGGGACACACTTGTGCTATAGAGCCAAAACTGAAGCACAGCAGGTGAGGGAGAAAAAAGGGCTACTCCAGGAGTCCAGAGTCACTTGGAACTTGTAGTCCCCTCCTTCTGTGTTGGTGCACATCCCGCGACGTGGGGGAAACACTCACAATGTAGAGCACCAAAACTGACGCAGAGAAAGTGAGGGAGATCAAAGGGCCTCCTCCAGAAGCCCAGAGTCACTTGGGACTTGTAGTCCCCTCCTTCTGTGTTGGTGCACGTCCTGCGCAGCAGGGTAAACCCTTGCGCTATATAGCACCAAAACTGAAGAAGAGCAGGTGAAGCAGATCAAAGGGCTGCCTCCAGGAGACCAGAGTCACTTGGGACTTATAGTGTCCTCCTTCTGTGTTGGTACGCATCTTGCACCACCGGAGAAACCCTCATGCTACATAGAGCCAAAACTGAATCAGAGCAGGTTAGGGTGATCAAAGGGCTGTCTCTAGGAGCCCAGAGTCACTTGAAACTTGTAGGCCCCTCCTTCTGAGTTGGTGCGCGAACACATACACTCATCTACATACACATTAACAGTCATCCATTTACAAGCACAATCCTATACACAGCAAACACACACACACATATACATTCATACATGCATGCATGCACCCAAACATTTAAAAAAAATACGTACCTGGTCCAGTGAGGGACGAAGCTGAAGGCACCCGAAGGAGCTGGATGCCACAGGGGGATGGGGGGACCAGACCCCCACCTCCTCTCTTTGACTGACCTTGTCATGGGTCAGCCAATGAGAGGAGAATACCCTCTCGCAGAGGGGCATGGGGTCAGTGAGAGTTGCTGACCCCAGTCCACTCTGTGACAACGTGTTATGATAGACACTCCGCCCTGGGATTTCAATGCTTAAAACTGAAGTGCCCAGGTCTGAGGCTAGCAGTGATACTCCTCTTCATCATGCGGGGGAGGATCTTGCAGCACTTTGCTTGGATGAGGAGTTCACGTCTACAGGGCTGTGACATCTTCTGCCCTGCAAAGCTTGGCTCATGCTGTTAGGCGCCTGCGCATTTAGCACATGTATACATCGCCTGGCTGCATGACTCGCTCTTGAAGATTGTCAGTCCTGATGACCTTTGCTCAGCCTGACAGACAATCTTCATGCTTTGCAGAAGGGTAGAGGGTGAGACCTTTCGGCCCTTAATGCCAGGCCACACTAGGATTGGGTGATCTATTTAGGAAGAGTGAAGCAAGCCGTGCAAGACAATCCAGGCTTTAGAATAATTGGAAAATAACGTATAATACAGTAATTTAATTTGAGAACACATTGGGTCAGTGAGATAGAATAAGTCATTTTATACACATGTCCAACACACTGCTTCCACATGCTTGGTCCCTCATGCATGGGCATCCTTTAAGCTCCCAGATTCCCATCAAATTAAACCACAGCGCTCTGTGGACATCATTTTCAGTTGTGTTTTGTGCTGTTTACTCTTTTATGTTGCTCATTTGTATATGGTGTTATCCCACCCTAAGAAGATGTGTGCGTGTTGGGGGCCAGGGCAGGAAAGGTTACAAAGAAGGGCCAGCAGAGAGTGAAGGGGGAGACATCACAAAAGGAATGAAGAACAGTTTTAAGAGGTGGTACTGGACTGGTTACACCTATCTTTTGCTTCAGTATTTTCATTTAAATGCGGGTTGCTTGTAAAGCAGTTACCTTGATATATTATGAAATGCAAAAGAGAATTATAAGGGTAACATTGCTCATAAAGTTAGAACTCGGTGAGCAATTCTAACTTTTTTGGAGGTGCCACACATGAGAGGCTTTTAGATTTAATAGCAAATGTGCAAACGAAAAACAAAATATATATCACTTCAAGCATCCTACAAAGCTAAGCTGGTTGTATTAAAAGGTAATAGATTCGACCCAAAGCCTGGCCAATATATCTTTTCACATTGCAGTCTCTGCCTTCGAGCTGCTCTCTTTCCAACGCGGCGGGATGTCCCCCTTGCCTCCCCAGTCGTTCAAAGGGCTATCTTTCTTTTCATTAATATTTCAGCAGCTTGAGCTGAATTTCAGTTTATAAAGATCAACAACGGCGTCTAGAAATATTGCAGGATCAAAGGCGGGCGAGAGAGCCGTGATGGCTGCTGGTTGGTTAAATATAGTCACATGACACGCCACACAGACTGAACGAAGGTCTGCATGTAAACAGGCCCGGCGCACGCAGGCGCGAGGCCTTGTTTGTTGCCTAGCAACTGCTGAATGGCTTCAGAAGTGAGGAAACAAAATAGTGGCACGATGCTAATACAGCTCGTGACTCTCAGAGCTCACGGCGGGCGAGCACAAAACATGCAGGACGACGATAAAAGAATATTAATTACATTTTGCAAACAGCTATTTTTCATATTCGCAGCCTTTGAGGAATAATATTGTCGCCCTCGATGGACTGAGCATAGTGATGAGTGATGAGTTTAAATATTGATAATGCGTCATGGGAGCCGCAGGCCCACAGCTCAGCCATATCCTAAGGAAGGGTCGCAGGTCAAGGCAAAAGTAGCGGTGTTTTCGTAGTTTTTCTAGGCTGGCTGTCAAACTGTGCTCTCTTGCATCGTTGGAAAAAAAAGTGCTAGACGTGTAATGGGCGTTTGATGTATTTACAGAGATGGTGCTTCAACCTCCAGACCGCGGGCCGATTTGTGACTGCGTAATTTGTATCAAAGCGCTGTAAAAAGTATTTTATTTACTTGGGAGTTTAGAGCCAGAGCTGCACCACGAAAACATGTTTATGCTTATGACGGTAATAATAAGTGTGTTCTACACCGTCAGGCGGCTGGACCGTAAGCATTTAATGCAGCTGGACGAACCAGCATTAGCCTGGCACGGTTAACAGCCAGTCTGCTAGTGGGAAGAGTGCAAATTGAAATAAAGGTATTTCTAGGCAAGGGTTGTGGTGCAATTCTTCTTTATTGCAAGTCGTAGGAACACCCACAGGGAAAAGCCGCCGCTCCAGTCCAGGGCTCCGTGCAACTGCCAGAAGTTGCCCAGAGCGCTAGAACGGAACGGAGGGAAAGAACATGGAGGAGAGAAGCAATCTCTCGTGCTGCGCCCAGCACGAGAGAAGGCATATATTACAACTTCTCCCTCTTCACAACATTTCAAAACAAGCAAAGATAGGAGAGCAAATGCATGAGCAGAAACAACAAAAAACATTTAGAAGTTAAAATGGAAATATGTTTCAACTTAAAACATAATCATTAAACCTGACAGGTAACCTCCTACATCGTACAGAAGGTGCGGCAACCTGAACTGAAACCTCCCCACCAACCTCTGAGTGAATGGAAGAGGGGGAGGAAGACAACTGCGAACCAGTTGAGAATGCAAAAGCATCTGAAAAAGGAGAGGAAGAGGATGAGTTGGAAGAACATGGAGGATCCAACCAAAAAGACCAATCACAGTGGTCAAATTGTTCCTTGGTCAAACTTAACAAGGAGCGAGCTTGAGAGTCAGACAAATGAACTAAAGCTCTCTTGTTCCACCACCCTCTGCTGCCAAGTAAGGCAGAAGCCCTGCTGACAGCAGTAACCTGAACAGGGGTAGAAAACTTGGAAAGCCCTTTTGCAACTTTTCTAGGATTTTTGATGAGAACCCAGTCACCAACTTTCAAGATAATAGAGGTGAAACATTTACCTGAATCATGCTTGGACTTCATAAGAGACTGTTTCTTGGAGACTCTTTCAGAGAGGGAAGCATCGGAAGGTTGAAGGGTCTGAACGTTTTTCTCAGATAACCATGTGGGACACAATTTGGTGTGAACAGACCTATTCCTTAACAAAGAGAAGGGGGACATGCCAGTTGTGCAATGAGGAGAAATGTTGTAAGACCAAAACTTCTCCTCAACAAAATTCCTTACATCATTGTGGGAAGAAATGGCAGTCTGAACAGCATCTTTTAGCAGTCTATTGGCCCGTTCAACTAAGCCGTTTGAATTGGGCGAATAAAGAGCAACTTTGAAATGAACAACATCATGCTCCATTAAAAATGAGTCAAATTTTTCGGATACGAAATGGGAACCATTATCGGTGACTACAACAGAAGGGCAACCTTCAATGATAAACAAATTCCGCAAAAATTTGACGGCATTGGCAGAGGAGGGAGAGTCACAAAACATGTGGTATAACCACTTGGAATGATAATCAATAAGGAGAATGACATATTTCATGTCATGGGGAAGAACATCAAAGGGACCAGAAAAATCCAAACCAACCTTTTCCCAGGGTCTAAGAGGAAAAGGAACAGGATGGAGGGGTGTACTAATGAGTTTCCATTTCTTATCCGAAAGCAAACATTCTTTGCAGGAATCAATGTAAAACTTTACCTGGGACTCAATGGAAGGCCACCAATAATGGGACTTGATGAGTTGAGAAGTTTTTGTAATACCAAGGTGCCCCTGATGTGCAAATTTAATAATATCAGGTCTGACATCAGAAGGTGGAACAAAAACATCATGTCTCATAATTAAATTGTCAACAAGAGAGAGTTCAGAAGAAATCATGGAGAAGGCTTTCAGCTCGTTAGACAATTTTCTGGTCTCAGGCCAGCCCTGAGAAATGTATTGTGCAACCAACTTTAAATTGGGATCATTTTCATAGGCTTTGGACCAAGAATCCTCTGTAATGTAAGGGCACAATTTGGTGGCGTCAAGGGTGGCGACAACACACTCAACATCACCAAAATCTTGAACATCAGAAGTAGAATTGAGTGACATGCGAGATAAACAGTCAGCACGAAAATTTTTCCCACCTGAAATGTGCTTGATATTGAAGTGAAATTCATGTAATTTGGACAAGAGCCTGACAAGTCTTGAGGAAGCTTTACCCAGGCCATCACCATTGAGAAGTTGAGTAAGGGGCTTGTGATCGGTAAATAAATCAAATTCTCTGCCCCAAATGTAGTTCTTGAACTTTTCAATTGCCCAAACACAAGCCAATGACTCTCGCTCAATGGTGCTGTAGTGGGTTTCAGAATCCTTAAGTTTTCTGGAAGAAAAAGCCACAGTGTGTTCCTTACCAGAAACCCACTGGCCCAGGACGGCACCTAAACCAGTCAAACTGGCGTCAACCATGATGAAACATTTGGCAGAGTCCTGAAAGGGATGTAAAGCGGGGGCACCAATAATCATGTCTTTGACATGTGCAAAAGAGGAGTTGATCTCTTCAGACCAAACAAATTTGGAACCTTTGCGGAGCAGAGAACGAAGGGGATCCACAATTTGGGCATAACCTTTTACGAACCGGGCGTAATACTCCGCTAAACCCAAAAAGGAGCGAAGAGCATCCTTGTCTTTGGGAGGAGAAGCCTGAGAAATAGCCTCAATGAGAGACGACTTGGGTTTTATGCCTTCGGGAGTCAAAGTGTGACCTAAGTATTCCAAAGATTGAGAACCAAATTTGCATTTGTCAGCCCTGACAGTCATGCCAGTTTCGTTGAGCTTGCTCAAAACAGCAGAGAGGTGAGACAAGTGGGAATTCCAATCAGGAGAAAAAACCAAAATGTCATCCTGATAGGCCTGCACCCCAGGAACAGACTCAAAAAGGTGATCCATTATTTTTTGAAAAACACTAGCTGCGCTAGCGAGACCAAAAGGAAGTTTCAAATATTTGAAAACCCCAAATGGGGTGACAAAAGTGGTGAGATCCTGAGAGGATTCGGTGAGGGGTACCTGATGGTATGCGGAACGTAAGTCAATAAGGGAAAAATATTTGGCACCACCTAAGTTGGCAAGTAGGTCGTGAATTTTGGGAAGGGGGTGGCAATCAACCAAAATGTTTTTGTTTAGGGTGCGAAGGTCGGCACATAGCCTAACCTCACCGTTCTTTTTGCGAACGATAACAATGGGCGAAACCCATTCGGAAGAGTCCGAAGGTGCAATAATACCATCCTTTTTGAGAGAGGTGAGAACAGATTTGAGTTCATCCCTGGCACTGATGGGGACAGGGCGGACTTTATGAACAATGGGTTGGGCAGAGGCTTTGAGCTTAATCTCATGTTTAAAACCTTTAACAGTACCTGGTTGGTTGGAAAAAACATTGGGGAATCTGTCCAAGATTTGTTTAATGTCTGACTCATGATCATAAGTGAGATCATTGGTAAGAAGACAAACAGAAACAAAAGGTGGGACAGGGGAATAGCCTTCGGGTGGATCACCAACTCTAATGGGATCGTTCGCACCAGGAACTAGGTAAATACCCATTTTTGCAAGGTCTTGCCAGCCAACTATGTTGGGACCCTTGGTGGCAACATAAATTTTCGTAATGATAGATCTTTCAAAGCACTCTAACCTGTAGTTAAAGTAGCCAAGCATAATAATATCAGACTCATTAAAAGCTTTTGGACTAAGGTCAGATTTAAATAAGGAAATGGAATTGTTCCATTTTTCAAGAAAGAACGCTTCATTGAGAATGGTTATCGGAGATCCAGAATCTGCCATGACAGTAACCTGAATGTTACCAAACAGTGCAGAGCAGTATGGACCCTTGACTAAATTGGAGGTATCAATGAAATTGCAATGAATAGATACAACCATGTCTTGAAATTCGTCAATGCAATCATCCAAATCAGGACAGACAATACCATTTACAGAAGGTCTGGGCGATCTCTTTACAGATTTACACATACCTTGAAAATGTCCTAATTTTTTGCATAAAACACACCTTTTTCCTGAAGCAGGACAAGAGGGGTTATTGCCAATATGAGACTTAGAACCACACCTGTAACAATAAGGGTTAGGGTTGGGTCTCCTTTGAAAAGGTCTAACTGACTTATTAGCGTTAACTAAACTAATAGAAGTAGAATTGTCATGTGAAGAAGTGTGAAGAGAAGAGTGAGCTAGGTCTTTTTGAAGAGCATTAGAAGTAGTGATGGATCTTTCAATGCTCTTGGCAATGTCAATAGTTTCTTGAAGTGTAGGCTTCTTACAGCTCAGAAGGCGTTGTTGAATCTTTTTCGAGAAGCAAGCGAAAACGAATTGATCTCGAATGTAAATGTCGGGATTGGATTCAAATTCGCAAGTAGACGCCAAAATTCTTAATTGGGCAATGTACTCCTCGATGGATTCATCCTCTCGCTGTCTTCTCTTAAAGAAGTTATGTCTTTCCAGCATTTCATTAGGTTCCTCACCATAATGTCTTGCGAGGCGAGATAAAGCTTCTTTGTACTCGTCCCAATTATCACCAGAATCTCCAGAGGGAGGAGAGGACCTTGGCAGATTTTCAAAAGTATGTTGTGCAGCAACTCCCAAGCAGCCATATAAAATAGCAACTTTCCTTTCAGGTGTAAACTTAACTGCGTCAATTGCTACAATATGATTGGCAAAAGCTCTAACCCACTGACGCCAAGGAATAGTAGGTTTTCCAGGGAGTTGAAGAAAAGGTGGGGGTTGAGCGAATTGTTGAGAAGAAGCCATTTAAAAAAAATAAAAATAAAAATATATATAAACACAGTATCACATTAATAAATGTTAAATGAAATTGAAGAAAGTGCCCAAGAAATGATATGCAAGAATTTAAGTTAATAATGAGAGTTGAAATGCAGGCAGGGTATGCCTGTCACCGAAGGAGGATGTACAATAATGAACAAATTCGTCAAATGTAAATAAAATGTTATGAAATACCAGTATTTGACTCCTCAGGGTGAGTAAACTGGAAAGAAAACGAAGCGGAGGTCGCGCTGTGAAGTCATGTAGAAGGAAACAGGCTCCGTGTGGAGATTAGCGCTGAGCGCGTAGTTGCAGAAAGCTGTAGCTATCAGTAGCTAGGCAACGATGCAAAATGGTTGCCGTGCAAGCGTGATGACGTGGAGGCGTGAGCAGGGCGTCGAGACAGCAAGCGTCCAATGCGCGTGAGGGTTGAGAAAGCGCAGGGGAAGATGACGCTGTGGAATGCCGGTTACTCACGGGCTGAGGCTCGAGCAGAGACGAACTGACCACATCACCGTAGAGAAGCAGCAAAGACCAGGAAAACGAGGTAGAAAGCAAACTACCATCGGATGGAGGAACAGGAAGGTGCGTTGTTCCAGGAGGCTGAAGGAGAGCCTGGTCGGAGGAGAGGGCGGGCGGAGGAATCGGCCGAGTGTCGCCTGGTGGGTGTTCTTGTAGGTTCTTGACCCGCTAGTCGCCAAATGAAATAAAGGTATTTCTAGGCAAGGGTTGTGGTGCAATTCTTCTTTATTGCAAGTCGTAGGAACACCCACAGGGAAAAGCCGCCGCTCCAGTCCAGGGCTCCGTGCAACTGCCAGAAGTTGCCCAGAGCGCTAGAACGGAACGGAGGGAAAGAACATGGAGGAGAGAAGCAATCTCTCGTGCTGCGCCCAGCACGAGAGAAGGCATATATTACACAAATACAAGAGCCAGAAGCTAAAAAGCCAGGTCCAGTCAAACAATGCACAGTGCCCCAAAAGCTATCTGATGGCTATATACACTCTGCAATATCAGGGCCGGTTCTAGGATTTTTTGGGCCCTGGGCAAAAGGGAAATTGCATGGACGTGACACATTCTGGGCTGTTTGCATCTGATAGATGCCCCTGCTCCTGAAGCTGCAGCCCGCCCCTCTCAGCCACCTACAATCACCTTAACAGCTCTTGGAGGGCTGAAGGTTTGAGGGTTGCTCATCTCCAGAGAGGGTTAATACTTCCAGGGAGCTAAACAGCAGGGCAATAGCCACCCCGCTGTGCATCCAGATTGTACCAGATTGAACGGCTGCAGATTGTGCAGAATGCTGCGGCAAGACTGATTGGAAACATTCCATATCGTCAATCTGTAGCATCCTATTGCAAAAAATTGCACTGGCTCCCTATTGCACGACGTATCCATTTTAAGATTTTAATACTTGCTTTTCGAGCCTTGAACAACCTCGGCCCAGGCTATTTGAAAAAACGGCTTGTCTTATCTCAATCTGTCAGAGCCTTACGTTCCAACAGTCTACGCCTTTTGGTTGTGCCACGCTTCCGTCTTTCTAGAGTGGGCGGTAGAGCTTTTGGAGTATCAGCCGCCAGACTTTGGAACAACCTTCCCTTGGATCTTAGATTTGTCCCCACTGAACCCATCTTTCGCCGCAAACTTAAGACTTGGCTGTTCTCCTCTTAAATTTCTGTTTTCACTTTTTCATTCTTGGGCTTGTTAGTTGTTAGCACAAAACTAGAAGGGTGTTCCTACAGTGGCCGTATCATTCAGTTAATGTGTATACATCTCTAAGTAATCGACAAAATAGTGACAGAAGGAGATAAAGTGCAAACGAAGTTCATTCAAAAAAATATAAATTTATTTACTTATTCTTTTTTATTTTTATATGAATATAAATACATATGAATTAAATTCTTGATCAGCGAATCTTCTTTCTTTTAAGTTCATAGGTAATACATGAATTATTTGAAAAAATTCATAAAGAACACAAAAACGGTTCTAAAATCCATAACAAATTAGTAGTAGTTCCCCTGAAAAACAATCATACAAAGCAACTCGCTCACGTGCTAACAGTCATTCTGCATTCATACCACATACAAAGATGAAAAAAGGAACTGGATTCCAATTAGCAAGATGACTACGCTAATGTGGTCCAAGGGCACCAAGGTGTAGTTGTTGGCCCTTGTGGCGGGTCTACGCGCGTTTCGGTGGGCAAGCCACCTTCATCAGGACCTTGTACATCGAATTGTGCAGATAGCAGGGGATCAAACAAAAGGGAAATTGGCCTAAAAGGAAAAGACAAATCTGTCACTGTCACATACACAAAAAATCTATAAACAAGAGCATTAATACATTCACTGTTGGGTAAAACCCAGGGTTCATTACTATAGCCAGAGAGAAAGTCTATCTCTTAGAAAAGAAAGCAGAAGAATCTAATAATGTGAGAACAAAATACTGACACAAGGTGACAAGTCACACTATCATTTAATGAGGGACCAATTGTGTAATGAGGTATCTATTCTGCACAAGCCGTTAGAAGGAGTACCCTATACAAAGACATATACAATCATTTAGTAATACTTACAAGGTGATAGGTCAGCTATCATTAAAACGAGATCTCTTTAAGAGTAGAAGGGTAGGGTCACTTGAGTTGCACCGCATCTATAAAGGGGCCAGGGGAGACTGTTAGGTTAGGTAATGGTATAAGAAATTCGATGGTCTACATGCAAGGTCCCTAATAATTAGGCTTACCCATAATGCCAAGTCAGATGTGCTAGGTGACCCTCAAAGCTTCATCTTGGTATCTTAGATATCAGATTCTGTATAGGAAGCTGAAAGAGAAATGTATGAAACCCCATGTCAAGGTTCTTCCTAGGGGGACCTTAATACTCTGAGTTAGCTGGACTGCCTGTAGATAGCGTTTTTAAAAAAAGACATACCGAAATGAACGAGTTGTTTCCGTTACAGTGTGGATTCTGAGGAGATACTCCTATTATATAGAGGGTCTCACGATACTGTAGTACGCGTAGAGAGTTAACTTCTTTATTATTTCAATCTCTAATGTAATAAAGAGATACCAACACGTCTGTCAGGGACAACATGGATATCATTGAGCTGTTAGACACATGAAAGGCTAGAGATGCTATATGCCAACTTACATTTGTCAATGGTGATCATTTGTCGTAAAAAAACGTGCATTCTGCGAAGTAATTTAGTACTGTAAAGCCACCGCGACCCTGCAAGACAAAAGTAGTATGTATATATTCCGGTTCTAAAGTAAAGTAGTGGTACAGAATGATATGCACTGATTCAGTCATATCGCAAAAAAATTTTTTTAAAATGAAGGACGCATATACTAGAAAGTCTAGAGTTTGCTACTCAGAATGGGTGATATTTGTAATAAGTCCCATAGTGTAAGGACAAACGCATGGGGATGCAGCGAAGGAATCCATGGGTCTAAACTTGCTGCGTGAATAGTCGGCGCCACTACGTCAAAGCGAGTTACGTCTTTAAATCTAAGAAGGATACTGCTCTATACCCCTCTGACTACGTTCGATTCCTGTTCAGTTTACCTGTGAGTCCGTTGTGCAGCGTTCAGGCATCTACGCGTCCCCGAGACCCTCCGTCGGACATTGTTTGTGTCCGCCCGTTCTTATATTCTAATGTCAAGATTGAAGTATCGCGGAAGAAAAGGAAAGACCGCGAGAGTATTGTAGTGTGGTAATAAACAAGGGACTGCTTCGTGGCGGCCATATTAAGTGTACCCAGCCGGCCGAACTCATATATTTACGATTTCTAAGCAGTAAAATGGTATATTTTGATGTAAAAAAAGAAAAGCTACGTATCAGAGGTCGTGACTGTAATAGGAATTCTATTAAGGGTTGTGTGTTGAGGGTTGTGTTTTAAATTACAAGCCCATCAGAGATTATGTCTAAGTAAAGTGGTGTCAGTTAATAAAATAATGCAGTCTGAGAAGCGCCGGCTAGACGATGATGTGCAAAATACAAAAAGCTCCATACCAAAAGTCCAGATTGAGGAAGGAATTCTCAAAAAGACTGCAACACGGGAAATAAGTCCGGAATAGATCATATAAAGGTACAGTTTATGGGCAGTAGAACAAGGACAGGAGATCAGAATTCTTTACTTGGTAACATACCAAGATATCTCTTCGTTAAGTCCTCGCTTAACACTGTCCAACAAAAAAATCCAGAACGTTTCACGTTTTTTCCGCGTGACTTCAATGGGCTGACCCATTTTAGGAGTGACCTTTTCCAGGATGGACCATCTGATCTCGTCCTCTTTGTGTAGCTTCTCAATGCAGTGTTCTACTAATGGGGCTGAGAGTTTCTTAGTCCTAATGGCGGACTTATGTTCGCTGAAACGGACGCGAAACTCGCGTCCTGTTTCGCCAACATAGGCTAGGCCACAGTCACAGAACAAGATGTATACTATATTGCTACTACGACAGTTGGTGAGGTGGCGTAATTTAATCCTTTTTTCATTATAGGTTACCACATCAGAAATGAGGGCTGAGTCGCAGGCATGGCAGCCGCCACACCTGTGGTTCCCCACAACTGCAGGGAGACCAGTGATTGAAAGTTGGTTGTTGAAATGAGCATTTCTGGTCAAGGGTCTCGCATGAACCAGCATGTCCCTTAGATTTTTGTTTCTTCTGTAAGCTAACATGGGGAGGGGGAGCACAGTGCCACTTTCATCCATGTTTAGAATTTTCCAATTTTTATTAATGATATTTCTCAATTTATGATTCAGGGTAGAATGGTTAATCACGCAGGTGATCCGTTCTTGTTTGTTTTGGGGTTTGCCCTGTAGAAGTGCGGATCTATTGAAATATTTAGCCCGTTTATAGGCTTGTCGCACTAGGCGGTGTGGATAACCTCTTTTGAGTAACCGTTCTTTCAGGGCATCTCCATGTCGATGGAATGAACTAATATCCGTACAATTCCGGCGAATCCGGAGGAATTCGCCGAAAGGTATGGATTCCCTTTGGCAGTTAGGGTGGAAGCTTGCAAATTCTAGAATGGTATTTTTGGCAGTACTTTTTCTGAAGAGGCTAACCGATAGCTGTCCGTTAGTGCCTAAGATGCTAATATCTAGAAAATCTACCTGCTGAGTGCTAAGATTCATCGTGAACCTCAGGTTCGTATCACTGGCATTGAGCCAAAGGTAGAAGGTCTGTAGTTCCTCTTCCGACCCCTTCCAAATAAAAAAAATATCATCAATAAAGCGCTTCCAGACAAAAATATTCTCAAAAAAAGGTGCTAGTTCATTGAAGATGTTTTTCAGTTCCCACTCCCCCATGAAGGTATTAGCTACACTGGGGGCACAAGAAGCCCCCATAGAAGTCCCTTTGATTTGCTTATAGGTTTTCCCATTATAATCAAAGTAGTTGTTCATTAGGACAATCTCCAAACACTGGAGAATGAAAGCATCGGGGCGGTCAGAGGGATATCTCCTGAGAAGGGTGGATACTGCCTGTAACGCTCGACATTGAGGGATATTGGTGTAAAGCGCCTCAATGTTGAGCGTCACCAAGATGTCTGTATCGGGGTTGAAGGGTAAGCCTTCTATTTTGTTGATGATGTCCCCGGTGTCGCGGATATATGAAGTATATTTCTGGGTTAATGGACACAGAAATCGGTCCACATATTTAGATAGTGGCTCAGTGCACGAGCCAATGGTCGAAATGATAGGACGCATGGGTGGATTATTTTCTGATTTATGTGTCTTGGGAAGACCATATAGAACAGAAGTGGTAGGGGTAATTTTGTTGAGAAAGACAAGCTCATCTTCACAGATAAAGCCATCTATGAAGGCCACCTGAGTTATTTCTTGAATGTGTTTGTTCAAGCGATCTAATTCTTTACGTTGGGCAGGTCTATAATGTTCAGTCACAGCTAGCATTTCTAACATCTTCTCATCATACTTCGTTTTATCAAAGACTGCGATGCCCCCACCTTTATCGCAAGGTTTGATGACTATGGCGGAGTTGGTTTTTAACTCATTCAAGGAGTTTCTTTCTGAATGAGAGAGATTTGAAGGAGGAGTATAAGTGTGTTTAATGACCTTTGCAACATCTTGGAGGACGCTCTGTTCAAAAATGCGTACCTCTGCACCTACCATGTCCAGGGTCGGTGTGAATGTAGATGCTGGTTTACAACCCGAAAGGTTGTTTACTTCCTCACAGGGTGGACGATCCTGGAAAAATTTGTTCAATCTAATTTTACGAAAAAAGGCAAACAAGTCTTCGTGCAATTTGAATTTATTGACATAACTACTAGGGACAAATGATAAACCTCTACTGAGTACTTTTATGTCCTCTGGTTGAAGATTGGCCGAGGACAGATTATACACAGGTAAGTCATTTGTAGCTTTAGGTTCGTTGTCCGCCTCTACCACCAGTACTGCTGGTTGCGAGTCCTCACGTATTGCTGAGGAGGTGGAGGGTTCATTTGGGCATGGGTCGCCTGATCTTGCCAGCGAACATTCCTCCCTCTGTATTGGCCTCGGTGTAAAAAACCCCTCCCATTGAATGGACGTTGGTTCGGTCTTCCCCTAAAGGGTCCTGAGTTTGGCTGACCATAGTTCGTCTCCTGGTAGTTGTCTCCCTCAGAGCCCGAAGACCCTGTATCGGAGAAGTTGGTGTATCGTCTCCTTTGATACCCATTATAATTGGGATTATAGTTGCCTTGTGATGTCTCTTGGTAAAAGTTGGGGGTGAGGTAGGGATAGATTTTCTCTTTGGTAAACCACCTCACATCTTTTTTAAGTTTGTCCATTTTTTTGTTAGTGAGGTAGGTTTCAAAGTCCTTCATCTCTGATTTAATTTTTTCCAAGCAGATCTTACCATCTTCCACAGCTGTGGATGTGCTCAGTTTCTCTTCAAGGTCATTGATTTCCCGCAGGAGGGTAGATGCTACATCCTTCGCAGTTTCAATAATGAGCATCATCCAGTCCCTGGAACAGCGGTTAGAAATGAGTGACCACCGCTCCAGGAACTTTTTGATGTCAATAAAGAGGGCTGGGGCGTTACGTACTCTTAAACCTGTGGGGATCACGCCTGCTTTTAAGTATTCGAACATGTAGAAAGCGTGTGATTCAATGCGTTTAAGCCTCTTACGCATATTCAGGAGATTCTGCCATTCACTATTCCCTAGTTGCTGGGGAGGGGTAGGAGTGCTATCACCTGCTAGTTTTCCCATTAAGGTGTTAAAGTCATCATCTGTGAAACCAAATGTCTGAAAAGAATCCATTGTAAGAAGAAGGAGAAGAGAGATAAAGTAAAGCAGAAAAGTCCAATCTATGTAAAGTAATAAAATATCATAAACGACTCAGAGCAAGAAAGAAATATCAAGGAAAAGTGCTCTTAAACAAGTAAGAACCACCAGGAAAAACCACAACAGTGAAAATATTTTAAAGCTAAAACAAAGAGAGTAAATCTCAAGGTTACAAATGCAAATCCCACGGTTGAAAAACCGCGAATATGTTAAACATGAGCAATGGGACCCCCTCAAACATGTAAATTATGGCCCTGGAACCGAGGGGAAAAGGAATACACAAAACTAGAAGGGTGTTCCTACAGTGGCCGTATCATTCAGTTAATGTGTGTACATCTCTAAGTAATCGACAAAATAGTGACAGAAGGAGATAAAGTGCAAACGAAGTTCATTCAAAAAAATATAAATTTATTTACTTATTCTTTTTTATTTTTATATGAATATAAATACATATGAATTAAATTCTTGATCAGCGAATCTTCTTTCTTTTAAGTTCATAGGTAATACATGAATTATTTGAAAAAATTCATAAAGAACACAAAAACGGTTCTAAAATCCATAACAAATTAGTAGTAGTTCCCCTGAAAAACAATCATACAAAGCAACTCGCTCACGTGCTAACAGTCATTCTGCATTCATACCACATACAAAGATGAAAAAAGGAACTGGATTCCAATTAGCAAGATGACTACGCTAATGTGGTCCAAGGGCACCAAGGTGTAGTTGTTGGCCCTTGTGGCGGGTCTACGCGCGTTTCGGTGGGCAAGCCACCTTCATCAGGACCTTGTACATCGAATTGTGCAGATAGCAGGGGATCAAACAAAAGGGAAATTGGCCTAAAAGGAAAAGACAAATCTGTCACTGTCACATACACAAAAAATCTATAAACAAGAGCATTAATACATTCACTGTTGGGTAAAACCCAGGGTTCATTACTATAGCCAGAGAGAAAGTCTATCTCTTAGAAAAGAAAGCAGAAGAATCTAATAATGTGAGAACAAAATACTGACACAAGGTGACAAGTCACACTATCATTTAATGAGGGACCAATTGTGTAATGAGGTATCTATTCTGCACAAGCCGTTAGAAGGAGTACCCTATACAAAGACATATACAATCATTTAGTAATACTTACAAGGTGATAGGTCAGCTATCATTAAAACGCAGTATCCTTCTTAGATTTAAAGACGTAACTCGCTTTGACGTAGTGGCGCCGACTATTCACGCAGCAAGTTTAGACCCATGGATTCCTTCGCTGCATCCCCATGCGTTTGTCCTTACACTATGGGACTTATTACAAATATCACCCATTCTGAGTAGCAAACTCTAGACTTTCTAGTATATGCGTCCTTCATTTTAAAAAAAAAATTTTGCGATATGACTGAATCAGTGCATATCATTCTGTACCACTACTTTACTTTAGAACCGGAATATATACATACTACTTTTGTCTTGCAGGGTCGCGGTGGCTTTACAGTACTAAATTACTTCGCAGAATGCACGTTTTTTTACGACAAATGATCACCATTGACAAATGTAAGTTGGCATATAGCATCTCTAGCCTTTCATGTGTCTAACAGCTCAATGATATCCATGTTGTCCCTGACAGACGTGTTGGTATCTCTTTATTACATTAGAGATTGAAATAATAAAGAAGTTAACTCTCTACGCGTACTACAGTATCCTGAGACCCTCTATATAATAGGAGTATCTCCTCAGAATCCACACTGTAACGGAAACAACTCGTTCATTTCGGTATGTCTTTTTTTAAAAACGCTATCTACAGGCAGTCCAGCTAACTCAGAGTATTAAGGTCCCCCTAGGAAGAACCTTGACATGGGGTTTCATACATTTCTCTTTCAGCTTCCTATACAGAATCTGATATCTAAGATACCAAGATGAAGCTTTGAGGGTCACCTAGCACATCTGACTTGGCATTATGGGTAAGCCTAATTATTAGGGACCTTGCATGTAGACCATCGAATTTCTTATACCATTACCTACCCTAACAGTCTCCCCTGGCCCCTTTATAGATGCGGTGCAACTCAAGTGACCCTACCCTTCTACTCTTAAAGAGATCTCGTTTTAATGATAGCTGACCTATCACCTTGTAAGTATTACTAAATGATTGTATATGTCTTTGTATAGGGTACTCCTTCTAACGGCTTGTGCAGAATAGATACCTCATTACACAATTGGTCCCTCATTAAATGATAGTGTGACTTGTCACCTTGTGTCAGTATTTTGTTCTCACATTATTAGATTCTTCTGCTTTCTTTTCTAAGAGATAGACTTTCTCTCTGGCTATAGTAATGAACCCTGGGTTTTACCCAACAGTGAATGTATTAATGCTCTTGTTTATAGATTTTTTGTGTATGTGACAGTGACAGATTTGTCTTTTCCTTTTAGGCCAATTTCCCTTTTGTTTGATCCCCTGCTATCTGCACAATTCGATGTACAAGGTCCTGATGAAGGTGGCTTGCCCACCGAAACGCGCGTAGACCCGCCACAAGGGCCAACAACTACACCTTGGTGCCCTTGGACCACATTAGCGTAGTCATCTTGCTAATTGGAATCCAGTTCCTTTTTTCATCTTTGTATGTGGTATGAATGCAGAATGACTGTTAGCACGTGAGCGAGTTGCTTTGTATGATTGTTTTTCAGGGGAACTACTACTAATTTGTTATGGATTTTAGAACCGTTTTTGTGTTCTTTATGAATTTTTTCAAATAATTCATGTATTACCTATGAACTTAAAAGAAAGAAGATTCGCTGATCAAGAATTTAATTCATATGTATTTATATTCATATAAAAATAAAAAAGAATAAGTAAATAAATGTATATTTTTTTGAATGAACTTCGTTTGCACTTTATCTCCTTCTGTCACTATTTTGTCGATTACTTAGAGATGTACACACATTAACTGAATGATACGGCCACTGTAGGAACACCCTTCTAGTTTTGTGTATTCCTTTTCCCCTCGGTTCCAGGGCCATAATTTACATGTTTGAGGGGGTCCCATTGCTCATGTTTAACTTGTTAGTTGTTAGCGCCGGGACACCCCCTTGGGGGTAGCCGTGCGCTCTATAAAACCCAAAAATAAATAAATAATAAATAAAACCCAAAAATAAATCCGTGGGTGGGGGGTGGAGGACTAATTGCTGGACAAACCTGAGGAATATGTCTTCCTGCAACTGGGGATGGGGCCCTCTCTCCCCTCGTGTTCCCCTTGCTACACCTTAGCAGCAGAGGTCGAAGTGGAGAAAGAAAAGTAGGGGGACTCTGGATTCATGTAGTTAACCAGGTATTGCAGTACCCCAAGATTGGTGCACTTCCACGCCCAGGGAAAATAATATTTTTCAAAGAAAGACAAGAAAACAAAAGTAGCGCTCCACTGGCAAACTCTGTAAAGTGGTGCTAATGTTTAGATGTGAATAAAACCAATCTGGCCATTTTGCAACCACTATGTCTTGTTTTATTTAGTTTTTTATTTTTTTCTCATAATTTGAACCTTTTCCCGAGGCTGCACTTTGGAACAGAAAAAATGCCAGAAAAGACAGCATTTTCAGCAAAAGTGTTTTTCTTTTTAGGATCCATTTCACAAGGGAACAAATACACGAAAGGAGAAAAGAGAGGGTGAGAACCCTGTTTGTTGGACTCACGGTTTTCACTAAGGAGCTAGACAGAAAGAGAGGCAAGAATAGGAAACAAGCATTTGCAATGCAATAGGGCTCGCATTAGTAAAGTTAGAGGTATTAGTATTGTAAATGACACATTTTTTATTTATGTTTTTGTTTTGAAAATAGCGAAATTAATAACTTTGTCATTTACAATGCCAATAGTGTTAACTTTTGCAAACGTGACACCTATAGCATTTGTAATGCAATATGTGTTGTATGTACATGACTTAGATGTATTAATATTAAAAATAACAATGGGTTGTATGTTTTTCAATATTTAATACTTAAATAAAAGTTATTGTAATTTATAATGGCAATAGCTTAAACTTTTGCAAATAACTTTTTGGAAGATTATGTTTAGTGTATTTTATTGTGATGAAAATACAAGAACAGAAGTGAAATATTAACTTTTTTGTGACATTTGTAATAAAGTTTGAAACATTGAGAGAACATATTTGAATCAGTTGTTGTTGAATGGTTGCACAGATTGATGCTGTGGTGGCTCTGAATGATGTTGTGGCGGCGACGAGTGATGCAGTTTCGTTCAGTGATGCAGTGGTAGCGCATAGTGATGTTGTGGTGTCCCTGAGTGATGCTGTGGTGATGCGATGAATATTGAGATCGATAGATAGATAGAGGGAGGCCGAAAGATAGAGGGAGGGCGTGAGATAGAGGCAGGGCAAGAGGGCGAGGGATGGAGTGTGGGCGAGGGATAGAGTGTGGGCCGGGGGATGGAGTGTGGGCCGGGGGAGGGATGGAGTGTGGGCTGGGGGAGGGATGGAGTGTGGGGCGGGGGAGGGATGGAGTGTGGGGCGGGGAGGGCTGGAGTGTGGGGCGGGGGAGGGATGGAGTGTGGGGCAGGGGAGGGCTGGAGTGTGGGGCGGGGAGGGATGGATGGAGTTGGAGGAATGGATGGATGGATGGATGGAGTGCGGTGATGGATGGATGGAGTGGGGAAATGTATGGATGGAGTGGGGTGGATGGATGGATGAGTGGGATGAATGGATGGATGGAGTAGGATGGATGGATGGAGTGGGGGGATGGATGGAGTGGGGGGGATGGATGGATGGAGTGGGATGGATGGATGGAGTGGGGGGATGGATGGAGTGGGGGGATGGATGGATGGAGGGGATGGATGGATGGATGGATGGAGTGGGATGGATGGATGGAGTGGGGGGATGGATGATTGGGATGCATGGATGGATGGATGGAGTGGTGGTATGGATGATTGGGATGGATGGATGGAGTGGGGGGATGGATGGATGGATGGAGTGGGGGGATGGATGGATGGAATGGGATGGATGGATGCATGGAGTGGGGGATGGATGGATGTAGTGGGATCGATGGATGGATGGAGTGTGGGGGATGGATGGAGTGGGGGGATGGATGGATGGAGTGGGGGGGTGGAGTGGGGGATGGATGGATGGAGTGGGGGGATGGATGGATGGAGTGGGGGATGGATGGAAAGATGGATGGAGTGGGGGATGGATGGATGGATGGAGTGGGGGGATGGATGGATGGATGGAGTGGGGGGATGGATGGATGGATGGAGTGGGATGGATGGATGGAGTGGGGGGATGGATGGATGGATGGAATGGGATGGATGGATGGATGGAATGGGATGGATGGATGGATAGAGTGGGGGGATGGATGGATGAAGTGGGGGGATGGATGGATGAAATGGGATGGATGGATGGATAGAGTGGGGGATGGATGGATGTAGTGGCATGGAGGATGGATGGATGGAGTGGGGGGAATGGATGGATGGATGGAGTGGGGGGAAGGATGGATGGATGGAGTGGGGGGATGGATGGATGGAGTGGGGGGATGGAGTGGGGGATGGATGGATGGAGTGGGGAGATGGATGGAGTGGGGGGATGGATGGAGTGGGGGGATGGATGGATGGAGTGGGGGGATGGATGAGTGGGGGGATGGATGGATGGATGGATGGATGGATGGAGTGGGGGAATGGATGGAGTGGGGGGATGGATGGATGGAGTGGGGGGATGGATGGATGGAGTGGAGGTGGATGGATGGATGGAGTGGGGGATGGATGGATAGATGGAGTGGGGGATGTAGTGCCTTAAAACGGCCCTTCATTTGTGATGCGTGATGTGAGCATAAGACAAGCAAACATTATGCGCAAAAGTATTCTGGCATGAGAAACACAATGTTTTAGCTTCAGAGCGCAGTAGGTGATGTAAGAAAAGCCACAAAGAAAGCTGTCTGTGCTGCAGAGGAAGACGTGGCTCGCATTTTAACTCCCATTTTAAAATTATTTCCAACCTTGTGACCTTCAACTGGAAACTTGAGTGGACCAGATGCATTTTATTTGCGATGCTTAAAAGACACGCAAACCTTTTAAATCTAGATGCAGCGGTGAACTAATGCACGAGACTGGAAAATACAATTTAGTGACCGCTCTTTGCATAACGGCAGGACAGTGGGGGGATGTAGTTTCTCTCCTCTCCTTATCATTCAACTCACTCTGGGGTCAAAGGTCCAGAGCCACTGTCAACAAGGAATGTAACAAGCTCTTGGCATTGCTATGGGGAGGGGGGGAGGCGAAATGCGAGCGGCAGTGAAAAGTGTGAAGCAGGGGGCGGGGGAGCCCTTTGAAGTGTAGCAAGTGCTTAGAGGCAGCCTTGGATGGAATATGGCACACGCTGAAGCAAAGGGCAGAAGAAACTGCCCATTTCCGAGATGTCCCCTTTCATCTCTCTTTGCTGCAGAAACCAAACAAGTATTTGCTTGCATGAAAAAAAAGTGTTTACCGCCTTCTGCTCTTCTCCTCACTCGCCTCTCGTTAAGCCCCCCTCTCAAACATCCTTCTACTCAATCAATTAAACGGGAACAACCAGTTCATCTGGCTTTGTGGGTGGGGGCTAAAATCATGCAGCTTGCCTGATTCAAAGAGTGGGGGACAGAGGGAAGGACAGGTACATAAAAACAAAAGGGAAGTGAGAGTGAAGAGTAAGTCCCTGACAGGAGTCCTAGCTGAGAGGGGAGGGGCAAGGAGTTGGGGCCTGTAAGAGGTTGCGGCGGGCTGGGAAGCAGTCTTTGTCAACGCAGTTGATTTCAAGCAAAAGACTTTCTACCTCCTCCAACCGAGCCAAGATTAACAACCTTTAGTTAGGGGGGGGAACAAATGCTCGGGGAACGGCAGTCCCGGATAGAGAGAAGTGGGGAAATAAAAAGACTTATTTATCTATTTTTTTATATTATGTGCTTTTAGTAACCAGAGCGGCACAAGCGGCGTGCAGCGCTAGTTATTAAAAGTGTATAACATTGAAAAAATAGACTTTTGCGTGCATCGCTAGAGAAATGAAAGGCACGGCTTCCAAAGTCTACGTTTTCAAAATTTTACGTTTACTGACAGTGCTGCTGCACAGGGTGCTAGTGCTACATGTGACTGCAGCACTGACAGTGCTGCTGCACAAGGCGCTACATAAAGTGAAAGCACCGGTGGACCAGTGTGAGAGTCTTTAAATGGCGGGGGAGGGAGGGAAGGACAGGTACATAACAAGGGAAACACGAGTCTAACAGAGGGCAGAAGGGCACAAAAACAAGGGAAAAATAAGTGTGTCCCAGAGCACGGCACGGCTGTGGTTGCGGACATAAGTTTAAAACAAATGCCCAGGCTACTCTCTGACATTCCCTGTTTTGTGAGATCAGAGCGGAGGAGCCCTGGTCAAGAGACGGGGTGTGGGTCAGGGGAGGGGTAGGGGGCGTGGTGGAACTGTGGTGAGAAGGAGAGGCATGTTTGGAAGAGGTAGGAGTAGGGAAGGACAAAGGGGAGAGAGAATGAGACAACGGAATACAAATTGTTAGGGAATGTGACGCAGTAAGAGGTGTTGTGGAAAAAAGAAAATGTGTTTCATAAAAAGTAGGAGAGAAAGGGACCAGGGAATGGAGACGGGTAGATAGAGGCCAGAATGACGGGAAGATAGGGTAACCGACGGCATAAGGCAGGAAATGGAAGAGGTGGATACATAAGGGTAGCGCATTGTTGGAGATGGAAATAAAGGCGAGCGATTACGGAGTGGCAGTCTAGAAGGCTGCCTTGGTACTCCCCCTCGGCCTCCTAGAATAAAAGAGACACTGCTATAGGTGTTGCATTATACAGTAGAAAGAGCGCATTTGCTTGCATGAAAAACAAGTCCTCTGCATTGCTTCGGTGGGGAGGGGGGGCGGGGAGAGGCAAGAAGGGAAGAATAGGGGAGAGTAAGGGTGACGAGACGCACTGGGAGCAGTAGCCTTTGATGTGCCGGCCGGCCGTGGGCAGTGAATGATTAGGGGAGGAGAAATGCCAGAGCGCACGCTGGGGGAAGTTTGTGGGAGGGAGGCTGATGGCTTTGATGCGTGCATGCGCTTTTTTCACGGGCACAGCACCAAATTGCCTGTTTGGTTAAGCTCTCGTTAAGCCCCAATATGTCTCAACATCTGCAATGCGCAAGCGCATTGGCAGAGGTCGAGCCCTAAAAAGAGAGATTGAGGGGTAGGGGACAGCTGACAGCTGCCCAGTAGAAGTGGACACTGTCCTTGTCTTCTCTGGGCAACAAGGAAAAGACAAAGTCCCTTTTCTTCTCCTTCTTTGCTCACCCCCAGTTCCTGAACGGCCACAAACGCCAAGCCTTATCTGTGGGCCTTGGCTATTTCTGCCGTCCTGGCACACATGTTTTAAAAAAATAGTAGGGGAACGGAATCTATTTAATTAAAGAAGTAGGGGTACGCCGCGCCCTGCCGATCCCATCCACTTCTACCACTGCTTAGCAGTAAGGCCAGGGGAGAGGGGCCTCCTAAAGGGTGCACTTGCAAGGTGGCAGCTTTCATGCCATTGTTTGACTGTTGCATTAATGCGAGGCCCCAGTTGGAGGGCTGACTTTGGGGCCCTGGGTAGCTGCCCACACTGCCCTTGCCTAGCACCGGCCCTGTGCAATATAACTTAGCAATTGCAACATGTCAAGGCACGTCAGGATGTTAATGAGCTGTTGCAGTGCTTAATTTGAGCCGGTCATTTCTGGCACTCGGCACTGGCACTTAATTGTTAACACCGGTACTTTCAATGTGTGCCACATGGTGGCACTTTTTGTCTAATTTAGAAATGAGCACAATAGTTGTTGTTTATCAATTTAATATATATTAAAAACAACTATTTTCTGCTGCCCGATCCATTCTTATAGCTTTGGGGGCCTGCAATACTCTGAATTGCCACACTTATAGGAGTGTGAAGGTTAGTAGTTGTGCTGGTACTGTCATTTGCAGCGCTGGCAGGGTCAATGCTGTGTGCAAGCAGCAGCGGCCTCTGTCGACGGTCTTGACACTTATTTGTTTACAAATTAAGCACTGAGGTCCTGCCATGTGTGCCTGCCAAAAGTAATCCTTTCTTCATCATTATTTGTGAGATTTTCAGCGTATAGTCTCTTTTATAGCCAATTGTATTTGCATTCTGGTGATAAATTTCTCCTTTCCTCATGCGGTCAGTTGCGAAAATTTCAGAATTTGCTGGAAGAGTATCACGCTCTCCTAAGCCTCCATGAGGTAATGTCCTATTAGGACCCGGACCCCCAGGTTGCTCCCAGACCCACTCCCCTCAAATACCCAAAAATCAGCGATTCGACAACCAATGCTATGGGTGAAAGAGGCCATGTTAATTACCATAAAAAACACTCCAAACAAACATGACAATTCATAACCAGCAATTCAATAATTCAACACTATAAAAATTTACAAATATTTCCTCACAAATTACTATTTACATATGTGTGCATCCTGATATCATAATCCATCAGATATAAAAATGTTATCTATGGCTCCAGCACTAAGGGACCTTCTGGCTCGCACCCCCCAAATGAGAACCACGCAGGCGCAAACCACCTCTGTCCTTGAGAGGTACCATCTGGTCCTTGTCTGCAATCCTAGGGACCCACCCCTCCACCACCAAGCTTCCCAAGAGGGTGTTTGTTGGGTATAACAGGGGCCGCAGCCTCATGCCCTCGTTTGTAAAGTTGATCCAGAAGGGGGTCAGGCCCAAATGACAGGAACCAGGTAGGGCCAATAATCAATATATAGAAAGAAAGTACCTGGGATCCAACTTATTTATTTGCTAAAAACCACACTATATACCTTTTGTGGCTAGGGTTATTTATTTACCCACTTTTTTTCTTTCATTGTTTTGTGTGACTTCATAAAGGAAACTCTCTTATTTCCAGAAAATCATAAAAATTATACCACAAATAACATATATACATAACATTGGACAAAACTCCATTTTGATTATATGACAAACATACATTCAAAATTGCACAATATGTTAAAGAAATCCACAAATAAATAATGTGTTTGAATGCAATTCTTTTAATTTCAAAGAAAAGGCTGCTATATACAACCCAATAAAGGAACAATTTACAACTATTTGCCAACTCATTCAATACAAATAACTTGATTTAACAGTTCGACTAACTAATATCATCAAAGAATATGCCGACGTGTTTCTAGCCACGTTTTAATTCCTTTTCGGGCTTTCATCAGGGCTTCTTATTAAAAGCATATTGAGGCAATCTAAAAAACAAAAAATAATAAATATACATCACTAATGGTGCTCCCACCTGCCATCGGCAATCTCAAACTTATTTGTTTGCCCGTAAATCATACCTTATGGATGGCTCTTGTAAAAAAGGATTTTTGTGACTCCAATTTGTGGGTGGCGACCAAACTGTGGTTTCTCTACAAGAGACAAACCAGTTATCAAGGTTGGCTGTTGATTCCCCTTAGTGCAAGTGCATGACATTGTAGACGCCGTTGCATCATGAAACATACCTTACTCATGAATGTGCTTCTCTCGTTCTTCTGTGAGTGTGAATTTTCACTCAGGGTTAACACTGAAAGGAGGAATCAATCGTATATCAAACGATGTCTCTCTGGTCATAATTTCCTGTTTGACTAACTTTCCATTGTGCCATCATACCTGTTGAAGCCTTCGTAACTTCTAAAGGTACCCCATTCCTTCTATTCCGTCCGTTTCTAATTCAGAAACTCTGCGAGTAAGGACAGTCGCATTACAATCGTGTTCCCTGCCTGCACGCACAATCGCGGAGATGCTGCAATCACAGCGAGTCTCACCTGTTACGATGAAGCTTTTCCGTGGTGCAGTGAGAACTATTACTTTCTTCCGCCAACGCTGAACGCCACCGTCGGGTTGATGCGCTCAAGTTCGGCGGCCCGGATGTTGTTACTTTGGTTTCCTGCTGTGAAAGTCCTGCCTCTGAGGTTACTGGGAATTGTAGTCCCTAGTACAGGCTTAGGGGAATCATTCTATGTGTGTGATCCATGGTGCATTTACATGAATATGCAGCACACACAACAAGGAGCTATTATCAGATGTGATAAAACATTCTATGATTTCATAAAACAAGTATCAATTTGTTGAATATGTAGCACGCACAACGAGGAGCTATTATCAGATGTGATAAAAAATTCTGTAATTTCATGAAACAAGTATCAATTTGTTGAACCTCAGTTCAACCACCACCATTGTAGTCGCCTTTTGTGTACGTGCCAGGTACCATTATTATTGACACAGAATCGTGTGGATTAGTATGGATAACAGCTTTTATAAAAGACATTTATGTTTTTTTCAACATTTGTCTATAACAAGATAAAGCTGACCAGCTTTCTTTTTTAAGCACGGATAGTTGTAAACCATGCTTTCTTTAGTAAACACTCTCACAAGTTATTTGTGTTTCGGTCCATGCAGTTACTCTCTAGATTTATTAAACTCTTGACAACTCAGACATTTCGTTAAGGCCTGTTAGGACACTGTTGAATTTCATTATCAGGTACGCCTCTTTGGCCAACAAAATGGAATCAATATCTGAGGTGATTTTAGATGCATTCACCGATAATAACACTGTCCATTTGAAATCATGTTCAGAATGGCTCTCTTTTACGAAGTGGTCAACCATAGGAGCTGTACACGCTTTCTTTTTAATTCTGGAACGATGCTGGGTTATTCTCTGGTTGATTTGTTGATTAGTTTTCCCTTTGTAGATTTTGCATTTTGAATGTATGTTTGTCATATAATCACAATTGAGTTTTGTTCAATGTTATGTATATATGTTGTTATAAGTAATGTTGATTGTGGTATAATTTTTATGATTTTCTGGAAATAAGAGAGTTTCCTTTATGAAGTCATACAAAACAATGAAAGAAAAAAGTGGGTAAATAAATAACCCTAACCACAAAAGGTATATAGTGAGGTTTTTTGCAAATAAATAAGTTGGATCCCAGGTACTTTCTCTTTCTATATCTTGTTTGTAAAGTGGCGCCCTTGCCTCCCAGCCGGTGTACCCATTCTCTCTGGGATGAGCTTGCTATCTCTCCCCCTCAGTGCTGGCCTGGGAAGTATGCAGGAGGACTCCCCTCAACAATGCAAGGCACGCTATGTGGCCTCCTTACCGCCACCACTCATAGCTTGACCTACACCTTCCGAAACCCTAGTTCTAAGGGATGGGTGGGTGGGAGTTTCAGCGAGATCAGCAGACTCCGGGCCAGCGCTGGAAAGAGAAGAGGACGAGTGCCCGGGCAACCTGCCCTAAATAGGCCCCCCATCCACTCCTCCCCTCTCCAGCACAGGCACCGCCCATAAATGACGACACGGACCTCTCCCCTGGAAGCAATCCTCTCAGGTCGCAAAGGCCAATCTGAACACCAAAAAGTACAGGGACGTGGCAGGGACCCCGGGGTTCCGTGCCCTAATGACGCGCTTCTAAGAGTACACACTTTTCCATAATTACTGGTAATCTTTATTACTCCTGGTCCTGTTGTCTTCGTCCCATTCATCACAAGTGAGATATATCCTATCTCACGTACAGAAAAAAAAGAACAGAGCAATGCTAATACTTACAGTTCCATCCCTCCTGCTGGAGGCTACATAGGCAGCACTTACCCAGCATCTCTACTTAGCTACCAAGCAGCCAGTCATATGAAGGACTGCAGCCTCGGAGGGAGAGGCGTGATGAACAGGACGAGGACAACAGGACCAATAGTAATGAAGATTACAGGTAAGTAATAGGACATTACCCCCAGGTCCCCCTTGTCCTCGTCTACTTCATCACAAGTGAGAATACCCAAGTAATTCAACCGCCATTCATATGCAATAGAATAAAACACCAGTTACCATCTTGAGGATGCAAAACTGCAAGCGATTTATTCCACATGTGAAAAAGAAAAAAGCAATGTAAGTCAAGATACAACAGAATGCAACACCCCCAACCCCAAAGTTGGTATCACCACACAACACATTCTGCAACCTGTAATGCTTCGCAAAACTATTTGGGGACGACCATGAAGCAGCCCTTCAGATCTCTGAAATGGACACCCCTTTCAATTTTACCCAGGTAGTGGCATCCCTCCTGTGTGTAATTAGGTTGGTACAGGTTGTATCACTTCCAACCTTTATGATTTAATCCTTTAGTATGTTTTGATTTATTCACTTACCTTAAATAACACGTGCAACGATTTATTAGAACAGAGGCCCTGATGAAAGCCATGGGACAGGTTGCCCGATAGGCAGAAACATGTTGGCCCCTCTTTAGACAGAAATTTGTTGCTGTCTCCTTTTGCACTGTTCTGGTTTTTAATTAGGGTATGTTGTTCGGCTAAGGAATAAAATGTATGTATGGAGGACACATCATCCTATTTTAATGCACCACTTTTTGTCTTTTGTTGCACTGTAATTTCACTACAACCATCAAAGATCAGCTATTAGACCACAGCCCGTACTGGTTGGTGGACCAAATCCAAGACCAACAACTACCGGAGTGGCGTTTTTATCCCAATGATCAGGGGATTAGCCAACTCACACCTGGGTGGGCCAGATGATATGACTGACCATCGAGTCTTTTTGATGGTAACCCTTTACCTGATGGTTTGGATTTTGTCAACTACTTTCTGAAATGGTTTTGGTGCCTTTACAGTGCCTGTTGTTTTTCACCACATTTAGCTGTTTTTAATCCTTATCCTAGAGGCTGTCCCCAGGTGACTTAGGCACCTCTGTGACTGTGTTAGTCCGTTTTGGCAGCCCTGTCAGATTATCTGGCATCCAGACCCCCTGTGTTCTTTTGTGTTGTGCATATAGTGTAGCTGGGGATTTGAACCAGGCATGAGTCTTTCAACTCTATATCCCTTTGACCCTCCCTCCACTGTTGGTTTGTGATATCCCTCCTAGTAGTCCTCCCCTGAACCCCAGCCAGAGTCCCCAGAAAAAGAGTAAGCCAGGGAAATAAACTGTTTGATTCAACCACTAATAGACAAGGAAGAAGCCTATCCCCTCTAGAAGAGGAACCAATTGAGACAAACAACACATTTGTCTTACGAAAAGACTTTGTCCTATCCAAATAAACCAGTAGGGCCTGTCCTACATCCAGCAGCGACTATGACCACCAGGGCCAGAAGAATCACTTCTTGGGACCTATGAAATTGGGAGGCCACCTTAGGGATAAAAGAAGGATCCAGTCAGAGAACCACTCCATCCTCTGAAAAAGACAAATAAAGCTCTGAAGCCATCAAGGCCACCAACTCCCCAATGTGACAAGCAAAGGTTATGACCACCAAAAACACCATCTTGAAGAAGACAAACTTAATGTCGACCAATTCCGTTGTCTCTGGGCTGGGTTTGGCAAATTCTCTGACCAAAGCGAACAGTTCTTTGCTGCTGTGTGCGTTGGTGTTGATGGATTGCTGTATGGCTGCTTTTTTTGTTGGAAACCTTCAAGGGATTTATGGGAAGCCCTCACTCACCAACCTGGTTGGTGACATGCTTCATCATCGGGCCCACCAGGAGAAGCCGAATGCCTCCCTGGTTTGCTACAACGCCAGATTACTGCAGAGCTGGATTTTGTGACAGTGATGTGAAAGGTGATGTTAAAAATGTCTAACACTGTACCAACCAAAATGATTTATTTACTGGTCAGTTTAGACATAGCTAAAAAGTATGTGTGGGAGAACTACCACAGATTATGATGGGAGTTTCCACTTAAAGTGGGGTCAACATGTTTCTGCCCTTTGTAAGTGTAAGAATTACGTGGGCATTCGTCAGGACCGTGTAGCGTGTACCTTGGCGGTATGGGCGCGCTAAGGCCCACCCTAACCAAAGGACGTGAAAGTTAAAAATTGCTCTATGTGCGAAAAAGTGCAAGACAAAACACAAACCACAAGTTGTGGGAATTACCTCCACTCAGAGGAACCTGTATAGTCTGGAAAAGAAAGACTGTCCTGACAACCACAAACGATCGAACATTAACTATATCTTTTGTCCTACATATATGTTTGTCTTTCTTTCTTTTCCAGACTATACAGGTTCCTCTGAGTGGAGGTAATTCCACAACTTGTGGTTTGTGTTTTGTTTTGCACTTTTTCACACATAGAGCAATTTTTAACTTTCACGTCCTTTGGTTAGGGTGGGCCTTAGAGCGCCAATACCGCCAAGGTACACGCTACACGGTCCTGACGAATGCCCACGTAATTCTTACACTTATAAAGGGCAGAAACATGTTGACCCCACTTTAAGTGGAAACTCCCATCATAATCTGTGGTAGTTCGCCCACACATACTTTTTAACTATGTCTAAACTGACCAGTAAATAAATCATTTTGGTTGGTACAGTGTTAGACATTTTTAACATCACTTTTCACATCACTGTCACAAAATCCAGCTCTGCCATAATCTGGCGTTGTAGCACACCAGGGAGGCATTCGGCTTCTCCTGGTGGGCCCGATGATGAAGCATGTCACCAACCAGGTTGGTGAGTGAGGGCTTCCCATAAATCCCTTGAAGGTTTCCAATGTGTCAACAAGAGGGTATCTTTCTATAGTCCTTTTCACAGTCTTTGCCCCTGTGTTTCTACACAGACACCTTTGCATATGACACTCTTCTTTTGTTTTGCATACTTAACTCAGGGGACTAAGAGTGCCTCCTACCCTCTCTCTCTCCAATTGTTTCATGCTTTCTTTGTTGTTCTGATGAGGTAGTGGTGTGTTGTGATGGCGGTTTTAAAGGTTGCGTGGTCTGCCATGATCTTGTGGGTCCTCCATCTTTCCCGAGCCATCTGCAGGTGCATTTGTACACCTGGAGGGCGGGGGAGAACCAATTGGCTTTCTTGGAGGACTGCTTGCCTGAAAATTCCCCGAGGGGAGCCAGTGTGTTGGCGCAAACAGTGATCCAATGGTTGGGGTTGCGTGCTGAGGTGTTGGCATCCATGGAAGTAGGTGGTGGGGATTTGCTGATTGAGGTGGAGAGCTGGTCTTCAGTGACATTGTTCCAGCTTCTGTGAGGATAGCAGTGTGCATGGTGGCGTACAGTTGGTTCAGTGAAGGCGAAGTGGATGTCGTGGTGGTCGGTCCAATGTGGCTCAGAGGTGTGGATGACGGAGATGTTGTTGCTTACAGAGAAGAAGGGGTCAAGCATGCGCCCTGCTGACTGGGATAGGGACGTGAACAGTTGTTTGAGTCCGATGGTGTAGATGTTCTCCAGGAGGGATGAGGTGTTGTGGTTGTCGAGGTTGTCCTGATGGAAATTAAGGTAGCTGAGGAGGATGTAGTACATTGAGGTGAGAGCGTGATGTGCAATGAAGTCGGCCATAGCTTCAATGAAGGAGGGGCTGGTCTGGGAGGTCTGTAGATGAGGGTGCCGCAGAGGGTGGCCTGTGGGTTGGTCTAGATCTGGAAGTGGAGGTGCTCCATGTCGGGTGAGTGGTCGTCAGAGCTGGTTGTGAGGCGGAGGGTGTTTTTGTGTACGATGGTGATGCCTCCTCCCGGTCGGTTGACGCAGTACTTGTGGATGAATTTGTAGCCACCAGGGATGGCGGTTGCGATGGATGGGGCTGAGGTGGGGTTCATCCAGGTTTGCATAAAGACGGCGACGTTGGGGGAGAAGAATCAAAGCAGGTCACAGAACACCACAGCCATCTGAGATGGTCGGGTCTGGTTCTTGAAGGTCGTGGGGTCGGTGGGTCTGATGTGCGGAGGATAAAGCGCAGTTGTGGCAGGTGAACGGGCTTTGGGTATTCTTCAGTGATACGAGGTGGCAGGCGGTGAACCGTCCGGGTCTGAGTGTATAGAGGCTCCTGGAGTCGTAGCGCTTGATGGTCCAAGGACCAGGGTCCGTGGCGCTAGGCGCGGTCCGGGCGCAAATGGGCTTACCTTTGAGCCAGGGACGCAGCCGTACAGCAGCCACCATTAACTAGTGGTTGGTGAGGGCTGGACAGCTGGGGGGCGGGAAGCAGGGAAACTGCGCTGGTAGGGGGGCTGGGGATGAACTGGGGCACGGAAAGGGAAAAAAGGCGCAAAAAAGAGGAGAGGTTACAGAAAGCGACACAAACAGTAATAGATAAAAGGAAGGTGAAAAAAGAACAGAGGAGCAAAAAGGCAGAAGAAGAGCAAAGAGCAGAGGAGCAAAAGGCAGAAAAATAGAGGGCAGAGAGCAGCAGCACAGCAGAGATGCTCCCCACTGGACCATCAGAAATGAGGACCCCGAAGTTAGGGCCTGGAACAGCAGGGGGCAACAGCTACCAGGCAGAGCTGAGCGGCGATGGAAGCAATTTGCTAACAAGGTCAGTAAGATGCACATGTATATGTGCTTTAGATATGAATATGCATATGGTAAACATGTACTTTCATTCACAGACATTTCATAGCAAATATTTGAAAGCAAAATAGTCATATGTACTCAAAATTACATGCATGATAGGACAATTACCTCACTTTTAATGTCTTTACTTCCTGTGATGACATTCCGACGTCATTATCCATCATTTATGCTAATTTGATGCCCCCTCCTAAAATTTATTTTTACGACTTGTGCCATGTGATTACCAGGCTTAATTGTGTCATGTAGGAAAGTGAGAATGTTTAAGCAAAGCACTCAATAAATAGAAAGCAGCAATACGTTATTCAAGCTAATATATAAATGCAAAAAAATAACTTATAGACGTTGATTTCTTGGCCGAGCGAGGAGCAGGGAGAGGGTGGCGTTTTCATCCCGGAGGAAGCTCTGCAGCCACCTAGAGGCGAGCCGTGGCAGCGCGTGGACCGGGAGCTTCTTAGACCTGATGTATTCACGTGTCCTTCATTGCAGTAAAGTTTGAGCTGGCAGCTCTCCCCATCCGACCGGCATCCTACTCAAGGATTTCGCCCATTTATCCACACATTGCGGACCCCAGGAATGATCCGGATGGCCTGCTTGCACCCTTCGAGTTTCTGGAGAGAGCGCCCACTGAGCCTTTACCAACATGGCCGCTGGTTCGGCAGAGATGCCTCGCTGCTGTGGAGTCTGAGCTGGTGGCTCTCCCCCTCCGACCGGGAGGAGTGGTGATTGCGGCTAGTAGCCTGCGAGGAACCGCTCCAGTGTAATCCATGGCTGGAAACCAGAGCCTGTGGAAACCTGAGCCTGCAGGGAGTGATGGTGGTCCTGCGATTTAACCCTGGACATGTCTACCCTCCAGTCCCGACCTATATTGCTTAGCACACCGCAGCCCCTTCCGGAACATACCCAGCCAGACCTCCAGAGAACACTCTTCATCTGAGCGGCCTGTCCCGCCACGGACTCTCATGTACTGCTTTACTTTTTCTTTTGTCCTGGCCACCATTTTGCTGCTGTTTTCTACCACTTTTCTCTGGTCCCTGACCTGCCATCTTGTCCATTCCCTCGTCCTTTACCCTTTTCCCTCGTTTCCCCCTTGACGATCCTCCAATGTTTCTTCCCTTTTCTGATTTGCCTTTTCTCCATACCCTTGTATCCCTCCCACCCTCCCTTGGTGCTGTGACTGCGTCCCCCCTCCGACCCCACTTAATGGAACTCCTGTTTTTTTGGGGGGGGTCTTGACCTGACGAAATCTACTATGTGTATATATTTATTTATGCATATAGAGATAACTCTAATCACTAGTATATGCCATTGACCTTTGTACTCTCTATCATTCCTATGTGACTCTTAGAGTATATCCATTTGTATCTCTTCCTTGAGTGACTTTACTACTTGTACATTTGAAATTTTTCTTTCTGTTTGTATCTCTTCCTTGTCTGACTTTACATCATGTACATTTGTAATTTTTTATGTTTGTATCTTTTATGTAACTCATGTAATCCTAAATCCTTATGTTTGCAACAGGTTCTTATGTAAAGCGCTCTGACACCTTCAGGTACAGTTCGCGCTATAGAAAATCGCATTAAATAAATAAATAAAATAGTGAAGAGATTAGAAGCCAGAGCAATTTTTTAGACAGAGTTCTTTGAGAACCCATAAATATTTCAGCACTTAAAAATTGGAGAAAAAAAATATGGTACGTTCCTAGTTGATGCTGAAACACTTGCATTGTCACTGTCACTACAGGGGAACCCTACTCATAAGGAACCAGGGTGATAATTTTATATAGAGAAACAATGGCTCCAGTGGAAAAATAGCGCAACAATTTAAATAATACACATGCACAATGGCTATACGTTTGTAAGGAACCAAGTAATGTCTGTAAACAAAGAGAACTCTCTGCACAGTTTGTTTATCTAACGTTTTATATATGTAATATAATGAGTACACACAAAAATTCGTATAAATCACTTTTCTTAAAAATGCAAAAAAGCGGTATACTTTGTGCAGTGTATCCCAAAAGAGACATGGAACCATAGGTGATTTTATACAGTGAATCATTTTTACAAAAAGAGGTTTCCATATGTACAAGAAGTGACCATTCAGTTATACATTGAAAAAGCCAAAGTGTATAATGACACTGGCTATTTGATGGTCCTTTCTGTAAGTTTGTCGACGACGTTTCGAACCTCTGCTGGGTGTGGGGTCTCCTCAAGACTGTTAATGTGGGGATGTCTGGTTCTAAAAAGGCGCAGTGTAGGTGAATGTGAGGTGTCCCGTTAGTGGTGAAGGGAATGAAAAGTGAACTCACGTGAGGACCCTGCCGGGTACTCAAATGGAAGAGGGTACTGTGAAGCTAGCTCTTTCTACGAAATATTGCGGGCTCTTGCTGTCCCTGCTGTCTCATTAGCTGTGATGTCTTTAGATAGACACTCTTGGATATCGAGTGTTTTGAATGTTGGAGAATCAATCTCCTTCAGGGTAATCGGCAGGCTGTAGATGAGGCTGCTGATGCGCCTTCCAATGTGGCTCTTGGTGCGCCTTTTTAGAACCAGATATCCCCACATTAACAGTCCTGAGGAGACCCCACACCCAGCAGAGGGTCGAAATGCCATCGACAAACTTACAGAAAGGACCATCAAATAGCTAGTGTCCCTATACACTTAGGCTTTCTCAATGTATAACTGAATGGTCACTTCTTGTACATATGGAAACCTCTTTTTGTAAAAATTATTCACTGTATAAAATCACCTATGGTTCCATGTCGCATCTGGGGATACACTGCACAAAGCATACCACTTTTTTGAATTTTTAAGAAAAGTGATTTTTACCAATTTTTGTGTGTACTCATTATATTATATACTAGCAGCCAGTCCCGACCTTGTCCGGGAGCAATCAGGCTTCCCCGACCCCCGCCTGCCCCGACATTGGCCATCAGCCCGGGCCCCCGTCCGCCCCGTCCCCCGGCTGCCCTGACCCCTGCCTGCCCTGACATTGTCCTCCGGAGGCTTACCGCACACAATTATGCCAGAGGCCCAGTGTTGCAGTGGTGGCCAGCAGCAGCGCCTGAGGCACTGGGGAGCTTTCTGGGTAATTGGGGCTCTGGCTCTCTGTTTGCAGGGAGGCGAGGATTAGCAGAGGTTGCAGGGATAAGAGTAGGAGTTCACAGAGTATGGAGCGGCCGGCGGGAGTCGGGAGCTTGAGCACAATTATGCCAGAGGGTCCCCCGCCTGTCCCGACCCCCGCCTGCCCTGACATTGTCCCCCGGAGCCTTACCTCAGCCGCCACTCCTCAGTTCAGTGCTCCTCACCGGTCCGCCGGTCCGCTGCTGCTCACCGCCTGTGTGCCGCTCGTCAGTGCTCCTCCCCCGCGCCATGTCCGCCGCTCAGCCGCCGCTCCTCAGTTCAGTGCTCCTCGCCACTCTGCCGGTCTGCTGCTGCTCACCGCGTGTGTGCCGCTCGTCAGTGCTCCTCCTCGCGGTCCTCGCGCTCCTGGACTACGTCAGCACGCAGGTCGCGGCCGGCGCTACTTCGAGGGGACTACTTTTTTTTTAAAGGTAAATTTTTTAAATATAACGGATTTTTAAAATTTACATAGCCTATGTCCATCTGCACACCCTGAGGATTCCAACGATGTATCGGGTGTGTGGATTGGCGCTGTGGTTCCCGAGTTTACCCGCCTCAAAGCCTCAAAGTTCTTCCTTTATAATAGTAGTATAGATATAAAAAGTTAGATAAACAAACTGTGCAGAGAGTTCTCTTTGTTTACAGACATTACTTGGTCCCTTACAAACGTATAGCCATTGTGCATGTGTATTATTTAAATTGTTGCTCTATTTTTCCACAGGAGCCATTGTTTCTCTATATATATAAAAAAAAGAAACACTTGCATTGTGCATCTCATTGCTGATTGGCTAGACCCTCGGTTACTCTAGAGCAGTGGTCTTCAAACATGTTAAGGCCATGCTGCCACCCCCTTCCCCTCTCCAGTGAAAAAGATCATTGCCCCCCCCATAATTTTTCACAATTATTCTCATAAATTGCATCTATTAAAAGTATCCACCATGTATGGCTGGGTGTTTCGAACAATATTTTGAGTCCCTTCCCTTTTGACACATAGTCGTTGCTAGGATATAAATGACAACAAATGTTAGTGATGACCCATTACAGAGCATAATGCTTCTTTTGGCCAGTCTTTAGTCTCCCTGGTTCCTCCTGAGGCCGCCACAGGAGGGCCCGCTCCCCAGTTTGAAGACCTTTGCTCTAGAGCATGGGGACTCGCAAACATTTCCCTGGGGGCCACAAAGTACTGTCTGTAGCATGCCCGAGGGCCGCACCTATGCCAGCAGAGCAAAGGTCGGGGTTATGAAAGGTAGGCTCAGGTGGGTGTGAAGCAGATGCATGGTGTGGACAACAAACCGATTTGTTCCTGTTTATTTTCAAACCTTGCCCCCTCAAGAAAGATTGATAGCCAATGATTGACAATTTACTTGGAAGGGATAAGGAGGAGGGTGGAACGCAGGGAGACAAGGAGACAGTCGGTAGCAGGCCATTTGTTATTAAACTGTCTGCACAATCTACAGAATCTTTCCAATTTTTTGCGAAATCGGACTGAAAAATGCAGGTTGTGCGTTGGGAGCTTGGTCACACACAGTACATAGTTCTGGCATAATTTTATGAGTGTGATGTGTAAAGTGTCTTTTTTTAAACATATATATATGCCTGATCTCATACCAGGGATTCTAAAAAGCATGTTTGCGCTAGATGCAATAATGCATAGACCTTTACCAGCAGAAGTTCCCCATGTGCAAAGCCCTTATTCTTTGTGCTCCTCTTTCTATACATTTCTCATCACCTGTCATGCTCCTCTGTAGGAAACATTCTAAAACCAAATATGACACATTCATAATGTCCAATACTTGCAACTGTGGCATGAGCGGGATGATGATGTTCATCAGTCTGATCCCATGTCATCTCTGATTCTGAACAGAATTTCTGGGCAGAGAAGTTGACAGTGGTTTGGGATGTGAAGGGTGAGAAGCTAATGGGAATGTGAGTAGACAGGCCTCGGAAAGCTGCAATCTGAAAATTCTGCAGCTCTTTATAATGTTACCATCTGTCTAATGTTTGTTTTGAAGAATCTGTGTTGTAAATAGCAAACCATGTTTTTATGTATTCTCTGCTCCATTAAATCTGCTTACCATATTTTTCGCTGCACCTGATATTTTTGCTGGCTTTGGAACTCTTTGCACATTAACCCTGCCAACCAATGGTAAAGTGTCTGCGCTCCCCTTTTAAACATGGTCAAATTGACGCTGTTGTGCTGCTTCCGCCGTTGGGGGACTCTATGCCCCAGAATCCACTGCACTCCCAGGAGGGAGGACTCTTCCTTGCGCTTAAAAAGCGCCAACGATTACCGCAGCACGGAATGCATGTGGGCCCCACTCGGTAAAAGCCCGGGTCAAGGGCGGGCCCGTCCGAGCCCGTCAGCGACAGGAAGAGGCAGGGCAGGGCCACCCCCGTTGGTTTTGCAACACGACTCAGGGGGGTTTGAAGCATCTCATGGGCACCCAGCTTACAGCCAAGGTCTGTACTCTTTCTTTGACCTTCCTGTCCAGAACTGTTCGCATAGAGCTTGTTGCAATTGACTCTTGATTCTGTCACACAGGCTTGCTGCTAATTCTTGATTGTAATCCTAAAGTGGATTGTGGCCTAAAGGGGGCCTGTGTATTTATGTATCAAACATGTTGGCTCTCTTGAATACCACAGTCATTGCTACCAGAGTGTTTTATCAAATTATTACCCTTCAAATTTCTGCACATTCCACCCTGGCCATTGTAAGCTTTTACAATACTGCTTGCTCACGGGAAATTATTACAGTCCACCACCAATTAGATCATGACTTGGAGACAGCTTTCCCTACTGGTTGCAGGGACGCAATTATCTTATGGGGCGGAGATTTCAATATACGCCTCTGCCTGCAGCCATCTAATAAGGTATGCGGTATGACGTCCCTGGTAATAGCAATGTCACTCACTTTTCACATTTTGGGGAAACCTTAAATGGTCTACTCTTCAAACACAATTTGTGTTTTTGTAATAAACTTACCTGTATTCCAGTCACACTTAGGAGCACCTATTACGGCAGGGGTGAGAATAGTGTAATAGATTTTTAATTATTTCCCCAGCGTTACTCTGAGCTGTTTTTAGAATTTTACATCCATGACATTGCGATCAGTGATCACTTTCCCCAAAGTGTTGCTCTGAATATCAACCTTTTTATGCATAGGGGGGAAGTCGTAGAGTTACCAAATTAGAGCGCATCGACATTTCCCGCCGTAACAGGTACGCTTTGAGATGGTTTCTGGTGGATCCATCCAACATTTTAGAAAAATTAATCCACAAAGAGAGGGAGGGTTTTGAAACGTGCCTAGATGAGACTACAGAGGCGCACAATTTCATCCTAGCATTTGATCTAATAAAAAAGGGCATCGGAGTGGGGTTCTGCGCAAACCGGAACAAAATGAGGGCAGGCCCCTCTGGCTGGTTTGATTCGGTATGCACAAAAACACATAAAAGCCTAAAATTAGCTTTAGCCAAACAACCGAGATCCACTCAGGAGGTCCGGGAATGCAGACTCAAATACAAACTAGCTATTAAACAACAGAAAAAAAGTTTGAAGTAGGAATCCGGGAACCTATTAGTTGAGGCCAGTCTGTCTAATGATAACACCATGTTTTGGCGTATCATTAATTCTCCATCTTATAATACCCCTGACTGTCCTCGAGCTGAGATAGCCATTACTGAGGCCGCATGGCTATCTCATTTTTCAACCTTGTACTCTTGTACTGTTCTCAGGATGATATAGTGACTCCCATTTCCACTGCATCCTCCCCTAGTGTTTGCACCACTACCCTACCATTGAATAATCAGAACTATACTGAATTATCCTTGGATGAGGTCGTTCAGGCACTGAAGGCAAGCAATGGTGCTAAAGCCCCGGATACTGATGGGATCCCTATTGAGCTGTTTAAATCTAATACTGACCTCTGGGGCCCCATTCTCACCTTGCTCTTAGGAGCCTGTCGGAACCAAGGATTCATGCCTACTTGGCCTGAGTCCCTTACGGTCCCTATATTTAAGAAGGGTGACCGTAATATCCCAGCACAATACAGGCCAATTTCTCTTTTAGATTCTCTAGTTAAGTTGGCTGGTTGCATTCTTGTAGGCCAACTGCAGGGCTGGGCAGAGTCCAATAATATCCTCTCGGACCGGCAGTACTGCTTTAGATCTGGGTTGGAGACAGAACAGGCCATCAATCTGGACCTACTTATTGGTAAATATGTGCACATTAAGGAAGGTAACCTGTCTTTAGTTTTTGTAGATTTATTTTCCACTTTTGATTTTGTGATTTACGACAAATGTTGGTCAATTATGGCTAACATGGGCGTAGACTGCACTATTGTGAACTTTCTTAGAGATCTGTACGCCCTAGGACGGGGTAGAGTTTGTTACTGCCTCAACAGCAATTGTACCCAGCCATTTAAAATAGGAAGAGGGGTACTTGCTCCCTTTCTGTTTAACCTCTACCTTAATAGTGTAGGCGACACATTGGCAAGTAAGTGCGCAGATTTACCTCAAGTGGGCCATCGTTCAATCACGGCAGCTTTTTATGCTGACGATGCCGTATTAATGGCCCGCACACCACTCGGCCTTCAGCGTCTAGTCGAGGAATTTGCCCAGTTCATGCAGAACCATGGTCTAAAAACTAACATCAGTAAAACTTTTGCAATGAAAATAGGGAATAAGGCCACCCGCTGCTGTGACATCTTTATTGAGGGCTATAAAATTCAGTTCACAGCCACATTTACATATTTAGGGATTGTGTGTAATCAAGCTGGGAATTAAATCAAGGCGGCTTCCCTTTGTTAAAACAACAATGGCCTTGTTGAATTTTGGCAGAAAATTAGGCATTAAACATCCGAGGGAACTGATGGTCATCTACAAGGCCAAATGTAAACCTACTGCTATGTAAGGATCTGAGCTCTGGGCATATGGGAAGACTGACACTCTCCAACTGGCAGAAAACGCGTTTTTAAGGAATCACCTTGCCCTTCCGAAAAGCAGTCCAACTTATGTCTGCCATTCCAAATTAGGAGCCCTTTACATAGCAGATAGGATCCAGACAGTTTTACTCTGGCATAAAGTCTGGTCTCTGACGACACTACGTTCAACTGATCCATTATTGTTGACTGTCTCAGATCTATGTCTGCTCTCAAAATTCCCTGGCTCGAATTTGTGCATAATTTCTTGGCAGACATTGGCCATCCCGTATTTTTTTACCATCCTGAGAGCCTGATTACTGTTCAAAGAAAAGCCCTTAAATTGAAGTGTTTACCATTACTAGAGGACACTAGACTATCTTCTGAGATTACGAAACCCTCTGTTCTGAAGAACCAGATAATTTTGACTAGTTACCACATGCAATTCTATCTAGCAAATGTGTACATCTCGCGTCACAGGTCCGTGTTGACCCGGTTTCGGATGGACATTTTCCATCACCTAATTAGTTTTCTCATCATTAATAACTGGTCACCTGACCTGGTGAAATGCCCATGCCATGATATTTCCACGCAGAGTACCTTGCACACTGTTCTCTTTTGTAAATATCTTTCTGTGCTGAGGAAAAAAATTATTTAACCCTTGCTATTGGAGCTGGGTTTTGTACAATGTCGACCAGATTTTATGTACCTGCAAAGGCTTCCGAATATATATATATATATATGTGCTGTAATGTCCCGGTTTTTGCTGGCCGTTATTAATTACAGGAAGCAGTGGTAAAATGCTATTGATTGTGCAGTTGACGACTGTTTTTATGTATGGCAGTTTTTAGTTTCTCAATTTTATCTTTTAATTATTTTTTTTCTTTAAACTTTGTTATGGATGTACCTTGTAGCTTTATGATTCACTTTGTGATTTCAAATAAAGCTTACTTTGACTCACTCAACTCGAGATATTCCTAATTGGTATATTTAACTTACATGGAAGTCCCTAGTATTTGGTACCAAATGTACCTTGGGCCTGTAAGTTAAGAGTGACTAGTGGGCTATTGTCACTTCAACTACAGTGACAGTGTAAAACATGGCTTCAGGCATACCATTGTAGCCTGACTGGGCAGTTTAAAACACTACAATGCAAAATGTAAAAATAAAACGTTCAACATGTCAAAGTAAATCCTTTTGACAGGTCAAAATCTTCCTTTTAAATATTAATAAGTCACCCCTATGTAGGCCTTGTTGCCCACAAGGCAGGGTGCATAGCATTTAAAAGTAAGACGTGTAGAAATTTAGGGGCCTATTTAAATCCTGGCAGACAGCCCATTGTTTCCACCAGGGTGACAGAGTAAATTACTCCGATGCCTTAGTGGAGGGACCGCCCACCAGATTTATGAATGACATCCAAACTGGTGGTCATTTATAAAGCATTTCCAGGAAGTGCTGTCACAGCAGTTCCTGTCAATGCATTTCACTGTTTGATGCAGGTCTCCGTCAACATGATGGAGCCTTGCACCAAACAGTTTTCTTTTTTTCTTTTTAAAAGGAAAATCCCAAAACTGAATTTTCTTTTTGAAAAAACAAGCAGATAATTTCCACCTCCCTATGGGAGTCATCTCCCATGACAAGAGGGAAAATGATTTCTTTTTTATTTTCCCTCACCACCAGGATTTGCCTGGAGGCGACAGACAGTAAAGAAATGGTTATATGCTCGCACATCTTAATTGGGCGGATGGACATATAATCAACACACAAAATCCTTGGGTCTAAGACTGCAAGTGAGCCTGAGTGGAGAGCAGCAAAGAAGATCACCACAGGTTATCAAAGGGATCCCTTAATTAGGACGTAACCCCATCACCCACCGAGGTGGCATGCTTCATCATCTGGGATTCTTCTCTTGACGAGAAACCCTAGCCCCACCAAGGGCTGCTACCCCCTCACTATGAGGGAGGAACTCAGGAATGTTTTAATTCCTACACTGTATAGGATATGATAAATCCTTCATATGAGAAAGCTAGTAGGTATGGTGCGTGGCGAGCGCTGTGCAAAACTAAAGAGGTATTAGTGTAAGGAAGTGGTGTTAAAACTATCAGGAGCAATAAGAATTTTATTGGTTTGTTCCTGGTGTCAGGATTAAAAAAACAGAGCACCTGCAGTTTAAAATAATAACTGCATATGGTTGACGTGAACAGGTCTACATTTTTCAGCCTCAATGACCCTATGAGGTGTCGCAGCTTTCGTCAGGACCAAGAAAGATATTATGTGCTACTGCGATGAAAAAAGAGTGTGTAAAAAACGGTGCTAATAATAACAAAAGACAAAGGCCCCCATTAGGATGGCGGGCGGACTTTGCCTGCCTGCCATCCTCACGGTACTAGGGACCTCCCGCCATAAGGGCGGGGGTCCCATGCATGGCATTAGGATGCGGCCACCACAGTGGCGGGCGGATCCAGCATTCCGACCATTGTGGCGGACAGTGCACTCAGCACCGCCTGCCACAATCGCAGGAAGGCATGTAGTGCACTTCGATGCACAGCATGGCAGGCACCGCCCGGTGCCTGCCATGCTATGCATGGAATTGCTGGGGGGTACCAAAGGTACCCCCCATATGCACCCCCCACCCCTCCTGGAGTCCATGGGGGCCTGCATTGGGCCCCCAATGCAGACTCTGCATGCCTTTCCGTGGCGGCATGGCACACCCACCATCCTAATGGGCCCCAATATGTGTATACAGAACCAGTAATCCCACGTTTGGTATAATCGATTTACTGGTCGTACCTGTGAATGACAAGAAAGACAACAGACGAGATCAAACAGTGCAACAGTCCATTCAGGCAGACGAAATAAGGTAATCAAAGCATTTTGCAAGACTTAATTCTCATCCATTGTTAAAACAAAACACAGAATAAAAAAGGTTCGCTTACCCGTGGTGTGCGGATAAGTAACCTCACCTCAACCTGGCAACAGCTCTGGGGAGGGGCACTGCTCTGAAAAAAAAGGGTTTCATCACTATGTCAAAAATGTGTAAACTAGTGAATTAATTTGACACGGCTTCCCATCTTTACATGTTAAAAAGCTGTTCACAAGACAATCGTGAGCACAGTGTTCAAGCAGTAAGCTAGCAAGTGTTACTGTAAGTGAACAGAGACATACCCACTATTGGAACAAGCATTGGAAATGCAATAGGTCTCGGATTTATTTGAGTTAGACCTAATGGCATTGTAAATGGCAATGTCTTTTAGCCATCTGTTATGGAGTGTATGCATGTGGTGTGTAGTGGAATTATGTGGTTGGATTGGAATTGTAGCAATGGTGGCATGCTGCGCTTTAGATGAATATGTTTAAAAGTAAAGTGCACGATACTGCGATTGCTACAATAGTTAATTGTGGATGCGTTAACAATTGATGTGTGCACTGATGGCTGGTGGTGTGTGTGCCTGTCGAAATTGTGCACTGATGGCTGGTGGTGTGTGTGCCTGGTGGAAGCGTACACTGCTGGCTGGAGGTGTGTGTGCCTGGTGGAAGCGTGCACTGACGGCTGGTGGTGTGTGTGCCTGGTAAAAGCGTGCACAGACAGCTGGTGGTGTATGTGCCTAGTGAAAGCGTGCACTGACGGCTGGTGGTGTGTGCCTGGTGAAAGCGTGCACTGATGACTGGTGGTGTGTGTGTGTTTGGTGAAAGCATGCACTGACTTCTGGTGGTGTGTGCCTGGTGGAAGCCTGCACTGACGGCTGGTGGTGTTTGTGCCCGGTGAAAGCGTGCACTGACTGCTGGTGATGTTTTTGCCCGGTGAAAGCGTGCACTGACGGCTGGTGGTGGTTGTGCCCGGTGAAAGCGTGCACTGACAGCTGGTGGTGTGTGTGGTTGTGTGTGTGGTGGTGAGTGTGTGGTGGTGAGTGTGTGGTGGTGAGTGTGTGGTAGTGAGCGTGTGGTGGTGAGTGTGTGGAGGTGAGAGTGTTATGTGTGGAGGTGAGTGTGTGGTGGTGAGTGTGTGGAGGTGAGTGTGTGGAGGTGAGTGTGTGGAGGTGAGTGTGTGGAGGTGAGTGTGTGGAGGTGAGAGTGTGGCGTGAGAGTGTGTGTGTGATGTGATGTGTGTGTGGTGTGTGTGATGTGTGTGTGGTCTTATGTGTGTGGTGTTATGTGTGTGTGTGTGGTGGACTTAGTTCGGGTTTTCGTACCCTGCACACTCCCACACTGCCCTTACACACTGACACACTGCTCACCCTACATACTCACACAATGTTCATCCTGCACACTCACACACTGCTCACCCTGCATGCTCACACTCTGCTCACCCTGCATGCTCACCCACTGCTCACCCTGTACGCTCACACACTGCTCACCCTACCCACTCACACACTGCTCACCCTACGTAATGCGAAAAGACCTAGCTCTGCCCTTTGGCCTGTGTTGTAATCGTACAGTAGGTTGTGAGTAGTTACACTTGATTGGTTGGGGCGATGAACACATCTAACATGGGCTTCGATTGAATTCATAGAGCATATTATCAAGGCCATTATCGCCGCTTTATCAGCAGTTTCCTGCGGATAAAAGCGGCGATAATGTATCGCCTGTCCTTGATAATATGCCCCTAAGTTTCTTTGTTTTCCTTAGAATGCGGGAGGCGTGTGCACTATGAAGTCACTTTACACTGGGGCGCTATTAAACATTTGCTAGTCTGCCCCATATGTATATGTACAAATTCCTGAAATTTGTATTTTGTGAATATATTGTGAACACTTTGAACATTTGCAAAGTGGATTTTCTCATCGAATGGAATAATACAACATAATAAAAGAACTGGATGAAATTGATGAAGAAAGCCTGCATTCGACTTTGTTGCTGATGCTTAAGAGATTGCATAATTTGATGCTCGGATACAGTGTATACTCTTGATGCTCCTTGGATTGGTGTTTATGATATAAAATATCCCCCTGAGACAATTACAGTATCAAGCAGTGATAGTGCTCTGTGACTCAATGATGATCACTCCTCTCTTTTCAGAGGTTAAACCAGACAATACCTACCGTATAGAACCAGACTTCATACATTTGAATTCTCACACAGAAATGTGCAATGCAGAACACTCACAGCACTGGACTGATGATGAATTTAGTACAGAATAAATACAAATGTTTACACTGCTATACCTGATGGCATTCAAATTTGTGTGCATCCAGTACGTGCAGGCAAGATTGCTACCAGGTTATAACAAGCATTTGCAATGCAATAGGTCTCGCATTAGGAAAGTTTGAGCTATTGGTATTGTAAATGACAATTTTTTTATTTATGTTTTGTTTTTGAAAATAGCTAAATTAATAGCTTTGTCATTTACAATGCCAATAGTTAGAACTTTCGCAAATGTGACACCTATAGCATTTGTAATGCAATATGTGTTGTATTTACGTGACTTAAATGTATTGATATTACAAATAACCATGGCTTTTAATTTTTTTAAATAATTAATACTTAAAAAAAAGTTATTGTAATTTATAATGGCAATAGCTTAAAGTTTGGTAAATAACTTTAGTGAAGATTATGTTCAGTGTATTTTATTGTGACGAAAATCCAAGAACAGAAGTGGAATATTAACATCTTGTTGTTACATTTGTAATAAAGCTTGAAACATTGAAAGAACATATTTGAACCAGTTGTTGTTGAATGGTTGCACAGATACATGCTGTGGTAGCACTGAGTGATGTTGTGATGGCGAACGAGTGATGCTGTGGCGTTCAGTGATGCTGTTGTATCGCATAGTGATGTTGTGGTGCCCCTGAGTGATGCTGTGGTGGGGCTGAGTGATGCTGTATGCTATGCTATGTTTTCTTTTGATATCCTATGTTTTTTTGTTTGTTATGCTATGCTATGTTTTGCTATCCTATGTTTTGATTTGTTATGCTATGCTGTGTTTTGTTATGCTATGTTTTGTTATGCTATGCTATGTTTTGCTATGCTATGCTTTGCTATGCTATGTTATGATATGCTGTTTTGTTGTGTTTTATTATGGTATGCTTTGTTTTGCTACGCTATGTTTTGTTATGCTATGCCATGCTATGTTTTGTTGTGTTTGGTATGCTATGCTATGTTTTGCTATGCTATGTTTTGTTGTGTTTTGTTAGGCTATGCTAAGTTTTGTTGTGTTTTGCTATGTTTTGTTATGCTATGTGTTGTTGTGTTGTGTTATGCTATGTTTTGTTTTGCTATCCTATGCTTTGTTTTGTTATGCTATGTTTAGTTTTGCTACCCTATGCTTTGTTTTGTTGAGCTATGTTTTGTTGTGTTTTGTTATGCTATGCTATGTTTTGTTGTGTTTTGCTATGCTATGCTTTGTTATGGTATGGTATGTTTTGTTATGCAATGCTACGTTTTGTTGTGTTATATTATGCTATGCTATGTTTTGCTATGCTATGTTTTGTTATGCTATTTTTTATGCTATGCGATGCTCTGTTAAGCTATGTTTTGTTATAGTATGCTATGCTAAGTTTTGTTTTGCTATGCTATGTTGTGTTTTGTTATGCTAAGCTATGCTATGTTTTGTTGTGTTTTCTTATGCTATGCTATGTTTTGCTATGCTATGTTTTGTTATGTATGCTGTTTTGTTGTGTTTTGTTATGCTACACTATGTTTTATTGTGTTTTGCTGTTTTGTTATCCCCTTCTATGCTGATGACGGCCCCCAGCCGTCATGCACTAAGGTGCTCGTGTGCTAATGACAGCTGGGGACCGTCATAAACCCGCCCACTCGCGATTCTGCTGCACAGGCGCAGAATCGCAGCCGCATGGAAGGGGTTAAGCTATGTTTTGTTATGCTATGCTTTGTTTTGTTATGTTATGCTATGTTTTGTTATGTTATGCTATGTTTTGTTGTGTTTTGTTATGCTATGCTATGTTTTGTTATGCTATGCTATGTATTGTTGTCTTTTGTTATGCTATGCTATGCTTTGTGTTTTGCTATGCTATGCTTTGATGTGTTTTGCTATGCTATGCTTTGTTGTGTTTTGCTATGCTATGTTTTGTTTTGTTATGCTATGTTTTGTTTTGCTATCCTATGCTTTGTTTTGTTATGCTGTGCTAGGTTTTGCTATCCTATGCTTTTTTTGTTATGCTTAGCTATGCTTTTTTTGTTATGCTATGCTATGCTGGTGAGGGTGTGTGAGGGTGCGAGGATGAGGGGGGGTGACGATGAGAGGGTGTGACGGTGTGTGAGGGTGAGGGTGTGTGAGGGTGTGTGTAAGGGTGAGGGGGTGTGTGAGGGTGAGGGGGTGTGAGGGGGTGTGAGGCTGAGGGTGTGTGTGGGTGAGGGTGTGTGAGGGTGAGGGGGTGTGTGAGGGTGTGTGTGAGGGTGAGGCTGTGTGTGAGGGTGAGGGGGTGTGAGGGTGAGGGGGTGAGGGTGGGGGAGGGGGGGTGAGGGGGTGAGGGGGTGTGAGAGTGAGGGTGGGTGATGGTGTGTGAGGGTGACAGATTGAGGGGGTGAGGGTGTGTGAGGGTGTGCTGACCCTTGCCCTGCTAAATGCACAAGTATCCAACCTTTGCCTCATTAAATGTGTCATGCCTGCATCCTCCTATAGCCAAACTTGCCAACCGTGGAATAATACCAACAGTGTGGACGCGTATCAGATTTACAGGGGTGGGACAGAGCAAAGATCACAGCGAGTCAACTGAAAACCTCAGAGGATGGGGGATGGGGATATTCAGACGGACTGAAATAGTGAATTTTACGCCCTGCAGTTCTTCACACTTGGACACAGTACCCCGGGGCATTATTTCACCACAACAGCACACCATGCAATTACCAATCAAAAGAATGGAACGCAAAATAAACATGGGGCTGCCCCGAATAGTTTTATATGATTTAAAACACTCTTCCAACCACCAGTAAAATGCCTTCTTATCCTTATGCTACAATTTGATAAAAAGTTAACATTTTATATCTGCTGGGTTCTGAGAGATTGTGCGAAACAGAAATCAGGCACGATCTATGTTTAAATCACTCAAATGTCAATCAGTCCTTGCTTTCTAATGAGTAGAACTTTGCATATTATTTTTATCCCCATGCTTACAATGTATTATGAATCTACAAGTTCTAAAATGCAATGTACTGGTAAATAAAAAGCCTGACCTTTCAAATGACCTCACGGATGACGTGGGATGCTTTGCTCTAGATCAGATTGAGTGTTCTCATATATATTTTTCAGATAACCCCCTTCCTTTAAATCGCGCCTCATTCACTCAAAAATACAAAACGTAAAGCGCCATAGAACATGCCAGGGGGATATCCCGACATACTTATTTTTTTTACGTAAAAGTACCTAATCTTTCTGGTGCATCTGTTAAATACAAGTCTAGTGTCGTGCCAAGCCCTCAATGCTCAGTACTCACAGCAAAACTATTTAACGACTCCTCTTACGGCGCCTGCTTGGTCTTCAGGTAGGTCATCAACTCGAAGCAAACCGCTAACGCTCTGTTCCCCAGTACTTCTTCAGATCACACTGTGCACAATCGTATTCACCCGCAATAATCCTCACAGACATCGGGCTGCCAGCCATAAAGGCAAACAGTGAACGAGAAAAAAACAGGTCCCTTTTATATGCCCGAATAACGCGGCCATCTTGAAATGTCCTCGTTTCCCAAATGTTATGAAAGTTTTCAGAAACCTTTTAGATTATTAAACCAGCATGGATTTCTAACTGGAAGATCTGATATTTTCCTTCAAACACAAATAAATACGTCTGTACAATATCAAAAATAATGATACATTTATATTTTAAAATCAATTACGAATTACTTTCTGATGCGTATAAAGTGTAAAAAAGCAAACTCCATGCTACAGAATTTTTAAAAAAAGAACAGGAATAATAAAAGTTTGGATAGCATTGACAAATGGAGTACTTGTCATTCAAAGATAGTGCCATCGCGCTGTAAATTGATAACCAGTACGGGCAGGACTTTACTCCTTAATCTAATTCTCTAGTCTCTTACAATAACAAGTTCATATTAAAGGGTGCCGCCGCGCTGCCCGCGGCGACCCGGAAGCTCTTGGCCGGCCGGCGAATCTGCTCGCGGCCGACCGGAAGTCCCGCCTCCCGAGGTCCGCGAGCTGCCGCCGCATGGAGCGCCCTGCCGGTCCGGGGTAGCCCGGGCCCCCAGGAGGGGGCCGGGGAGAAGGAGGAGTGTGGCGCCTGTTGCGGGGCTCCTCTGACCTGAGGGAGCCCCGATTTAGAAGAGGAGACGCGCCGCGCTGTGAGGAGCGGAGCGCGAGAGGAGCCCCGCCGGAAGAGCGCAGTCGGTGAGTGGAACCCAGAGCTGATGTGAAGTGCGTGCCTGTGTGTATGCCTGTGGGGGAGGGGAGGGGAGGGGAGGGGAGGGAAGGGGGGGGGAGTGTGTGCGCGCGTGTGTGCGTGTGTGCGCGAGGGAATGTGTGTGCGCATGCGTGACTGTGTGTGATTGAGAGAGAATGCGAGGCGGGGGATAGTGTGCCGTGTGCCTGTATGTGTGCCGTGTGCCTGCGTGTGCATGCGCGCGCCTGTGTGTGTGTGTGTGTGTGTGTGCGTGCGTGCATGCAGAGGGGTGGGGGCTGCCTGTGTCTGTGTGTGAGCAAGGGCTTTGCACCGCGCATGCGCAGCTATCAGACGCTCGCTCCCGAGGTGAAATCTGACCTCGTCAAAGCGCGCGTCTGGTAGCTGTCCACATTCCTAAATACGGGCCACAATAGGTCTGAAGCAGACACCTTCAATGCTCACGCATTGAGGGTAGGTCTGCTCGACCTAAAAACTGCGTGAGGTTGTTCGCAGCAACAATATTGGAAATCTTACAGTATGATTCTGACGTGTTGTCACACCTTAATGACACATTTCACTGACAATTACTTAGATGAGCATTTAGAAAGAGCTTACCGACTTGTGACAAATTTAGCTTGACAAGAATATACATCAAACTTCTGTAAATCAAAGGTTCCCTTCTTTAGTGCAATCTTTTTGGGATACGAGTTATCCTGTGAAGCAAAAGATTGGCACTGGATTTCTAACACAAATGTGCTACTTTGCAACCCCCCAAACACATTTAAAAATTACAAGCCCTAGTGTGATGTTTAAACTTTGAAAATCTTGAATGGCCCAGTTAACTGAGCAGGCAAAGCATTTATATGATTCGATATCGCACACATTTTCTGGAAAGAGTTGGACAGATGTTTATGCAGCAATCTTATCTGGGCTACAAGCATATATGATAGAGAATAATATTTTAAAACCCGGGACTGTCAGAATAACCTAGTCTTTAGGATTGTTCCAAGCACCTCAGGCTACATATATGTCTTATTTAATGAGGGATAAATGCTCTAATGCTATGTGGCCAAATCCTAAGCCTCTGAAGATAACAGAGAACGTTTGATGCCATGCACCTTGATCATATTGGCCCTTTGCCCATTGTCAGCAATTATAAGTGCATGTTGGTTATGGTTGATTCATGCTGTAGATTCCTGGGCTTATAGCCACAAAAGGCTGCCACCGTCAAAAGACATGCAACACCTCGTAGCAATGTGTACCATTCATTCAGACAACAGTTTCTGCTAATACTATGCCGGCTCTGGGAGTACATCTGCTATTCTCACATCCAAACAGAATCATTGAGCCATAACTTCAGGGATATTGGACATAGAATTGTTGTGGTCCCCAAACAATATCAAGTTCAGCAGAAAGGTGACTCCCAAAACTGGAAGTAACAGTCCAGGATAGGAATCCAGAAAGAATATCTTGTGTATTGTCATACCAACCACCTGTTGCATTTCTTAGGGTAAAAAGAACCTTCACCATAGTGTTTCCACCATTGCCTGGTGGTAAGAAAAACTGCAAGGTGTCATTTGAGCACATCAAGAAGCATCATGTTGCTGAGTCTGTTCAGCAGCCCCCTACCACTGTCAGGGTGCTCTACATTAGTCCAACACATACTATCCCTATTTTGATGTTTACCCAAGAAGAGATCATTCGAGCTGACATAGTCTCTCTGACAGATTTGCTGAAGAGAGGCATGGGTGCCAGAACCGGGAACATGTGGAGAAAGATGTCCTCAGACCTAGCCACACCACCCCTTCATTGGCCATTGGCAAATATATGATCAAAGGGAACCCTAACCCATTCTCCGTGTTCTTCCCTATCTCCCTCCACGTGATAAGCTGCAGACGAAAGGACTGCAGACGCCTTGCCTTGATATCAAGGTTTGTGTTAAGGAGCAGAGATGAGGTCAGAGAAATCTAAACATAGCGAGCCCCCACCAATAGGAACTCTTGCGTGAAGGGTAGGTAGGTGGGACTCACAAACGAGGACAGGAAGAAGTCCTTTCCGGAGCATGGTACCTTTGGTATAGAAAGGTTAGCTAACTTATGGAAGAAACTGAATGGGCCCAATTCACAAAGGTACACTTACACTTTGTGTATGTTTACTCTTTTTCAGTATTGCCAAACTGCTAATTAATCGTAACTTTATGACTGCGGAGATTCTGCACTCAGGCGGAGAACTCCGCGCATAAAAAGAAAGGACAGGCCTATGTGCAGAGTTCTCCGCATCCCTCTGTGGGTTTGACCTACTATCTTTGCCACTGCTCCGACCATCTGGTTGGTGGTGGGATACAACCTTGCTGCAGAATAGGGAGTTATTCGGTGATGGAACTATACTGAACCTTTCCTTGCGTAAAGTGGAGACCCTGCTCTGCACATAGGAGTAAGTCCTTCATGTTGATGTTGAAAAAGTGCACATCCCACATCAACGAGCATGTGCTGGATTTGCATGCACATGCTCGTTGATGTGGGTAGCATTCCTTTAACCGGAGTACCCACCAGTCACTTGCTTTCATCTTTTCAATTATGGGTACCGACTGCCAGAGTGCGCTGGCATCTCTCCCACTTCCAACCCAGGCCTTGGAAAGTGTAACAATCCTTTGAGCTGAAACATGCCAAATGTGACTCATCTTCCTTTGACTGAGCAAGGATTTATTTACCAGCACCAAGATGCAAACTTCTTTTGATGTCCAATTTCTGACAAATGACCAACACAGTGAATGAATTTTATTTAGCAGGCATCGAGCATTTCACTTTCTGGGCAAACTTTATTTCTCCTCTTCTTTTTCCTTCACCTACTGGAATTAACTGTTCCAGTTCTCCCTTTTAAAATAATTCCTTATGTCTTATCAATCCCCCTTACCTTTTCTTTTCACCACCCCCTTTTGTAGGTCGAGCATTCGAGACCTCTTGTCTATACTTTAGTATATACTTATATGTGTATGTACTTTGTGGGCTCCGGAAATCATCCCTAGGACTTGTCTGCTTCCGCTTAGGGACTTAATTTTTGTTCAACTGCCTCTATTTAACTGTCTTTATGGAAAACGACCAGCAGAGGTCAGTAAAATACCAACATTGCTTTCTGCTTGTTCAACTGCCTCTATTTAACTGTCTTGATAGAAAACGACCAGTAGAGGTCAGTAAAATACCAGAATTGCTTTCTGCTGAGGGACTTTCTTTATTTTATTTTTCTGGCAACTGCCTCTATTTAACTTTTTTTGAAAGAAAATGAACAGCAGAGGTTAGTAAAATACCAGAATCACTTTAGCATTCGCTAGATTCCAGTAAATAAAAATTGTCTTTCACGAGCACCTGTAGACAATAATATTTGTTTTCAAATCTTGTATTTTCAGTGATATGACCACCGAAGGCCCTGATTTTATATTAAAAACTGCTTTGTACTATATCATTTCCCGCTGAAAGGCAATATTTCTCTCCATGTGTTCCCATACCTGGCATGTCTCGCAGTTTGGTGCTTACTTTACCCCCATGTTAAACAGTAGATGAACAGTAGATGTTTCAGCACCCAGGCTAATGTGCTGCATAGCTAAATACATATAAGGTCCCAAAGGCGAGACCGATTGCATTGCAAATGCTTGTTGTTAATCTATGTTGTTTCGCATCATTTGTAATTGAAGGGTATGCACAAACCCGACTCAAAATAGCAGCCTGGAAGACTACACTTCCAGTTTTAAACAAACATTTTTTGCACTAACACTCCCCCCCCCCCCCCCCCCCCCCTATGAGGTTTAAATCTTGGCTGTCACTGGGACTTCCATTGCTACTGTGTCATCAAACCACATGACATTACTTTGGACAGATCGGCCTGAATGACAAGACGACATTCTAACGGCCTGTACATTCTTCTTTTCCTGACGAGTCCCTGATTCATGTGACAACAGGTAAGTGTAGTGATTGGAAGGCCAAACATTCGTCCTGAAGCAGAATTTTTCTTATTCGTGGATCTATATTTATTTTCTCCTACCGTTTTCTTTATACACCTCACCGACATTTATTTTTACAGGTGGAATTGTCCTCTCCACATAAAAATCATATATATAGATTTGAAGCACACCAGAGCATAATTGTTTGATTCACATGGGACATCAGTCATTTTTCTCCATATGCACATCACCCTAATATTCCATTCCTCATGTATTTTCTCAGGAGCTACAATATACCCTTAAAGGTCAAATGTTTGCTCCACATTAGAGCACGTTCTTTCAATCCACATTAGACATTTGTCCTCTCTCTCCATATCATTAACATTCAGATCCTCAAGTTTTCCCTCAGGAATTCTAAAATTCCCTTAAAGGTCACTTCAGGTGCTCTGTCTTTAGCATTCACTAATGAATATCACCAGATCATTAGCCTTTACCGGTGTTTCCTTTTTTAGCCTCTCAAAAACATCTCCTCTGTGACTGCCTCTTAAATTCTGGGTTTCAGTGATTCACATGAATTATTATTTTAACATTTTGGAAATGTAATGGTTCAATATAAACGACCCATTAGACTTCTTTCCACCTCCTTTGACATATTGTCAGCAGTGTGTAGTCAGCCTGTGCCTAAAATGTCTCCCTAGACGTGTACTGATTGCCATTTTAAATTTAGTTTGCCATGCCCCTGTAGTGTGTGTTCCCTCAAATACCTCTTCCCGCGATTTACACTTCTGCAGCACATATAGGCCCACATGCATCATTGTGTCATTTTGCATTTCTTAATTTGCGAAAAATAAGGAATCGCAAATTAAGAAGTGCAAAATGCTATGCATCATTTTTTTCGGTATTTCTTTGTGATTCGGTAAAAATCGCAATTTTTACCGAATCCCAAAGAAATACCGAATTCTTAAGTTAATTTTCGCAATTCCCATTGATTCCTATGGGCCAAAAGGCCCATAGGAGTCAATGCAAAATGCGAGTGGCACTTAGAAAATTTCATGGGTGCAGGGGGGGGTCCAAAGGACCCCCCCATGCACCCCTGAAATGTATTTTTCGCATCATGTTTCACACACACATGTCCTAAGGACATGTGTGTGTGAAACATGAATGTTGAAAAAAAAACATTCAAAGCATTTTAAACACTTTTTCCAAATTTACCGAGTGGTTCAACCACTCGGTAAATTTGGAACCCTAATTGCGAATTTCCACTTGTCAAAGTAATGATGCATTGCTTTTAAGAAGTCGCACATCTGCGACTTCTTAAAAGCACCCGCAATTTTAGAACTCGCAACAATGTTGCGAATTCTAAAATTGCTTCATGCATCCCAAAAAGCACTTTTGCATTCGCAAACGGCCAATTTTAAGGAATCGCACCGTTTGCGAATGAAAAAGTGCTTGATGCATGTGGGCCATAGTGAAAAGATTCATCTCACATGAGTGCAGTGAGTCGCAGTGTGCATTCACACTACATTACATGCATTAAATGTTGTGCTATTTAAAAAAAATCTTTATTTTTGCAATTTATTTCGTCTTTTTGGTTTTTCTGGTTTCTTTCATCTTGAGTAGCAGCCTTGAAAAAACCCAGGGCCTGCATGCCTTTATAGGGCGAAACGTGTTGGCTAAACAACTAATATCTGTAAACAGAAGTTGAATACTCATTACTATTAAATGTTCTAATAAAATGTCATTTGAGCTGCACATAATCCTCTGTGTTTTTTCATTCTAATGTGCACAAAATATAGAACGTGTGCTCAATGACAATTATAATCCTTTAATATTTCTGCTATGTGCATTCATTAAACCTCAATACTGTTTTAACTGGGTTAAAATGATTTTACCTAGGTTAGATGCAGAACCAAAACTTGCCAAGAAACAGGAGAAGTAGACATACAGTCACCAGCCATTTTCTCCTCCCATACATGGAAGCGTGCTTGCATTTGTGGGCTCACAGTTTTTGAACCTGTTTGTTGGAGTTATAATGGTTCTATTTATCATAGGTGAGGTCATTTTGGTCATTATCCTAAGTATAAATCTGTACGGTACCCATCCGACCATCATGTAATTATCTAATCTTGAGCACTGGTCTCTGAACTTCCATACGCTTCTACCACCAGCAGCAAGATCTCTCTTTCAATGCTGCACTTTCTTTTATATGTGTGTTTTAAACATTCAAATAAACTATTCAGCTGCGCTTCCTGCGGATTGGTGGGTGATCCACCCGCCAGTCAATCATTGGGCACTCTGAGGGGGCTTTGCAATTGCCCATCGTCACTTCTGCTTCCTGTGGGTCACCAATGCACTTTGACATCTTCTCCATACTCAGAAAACTGTGTTTCCCAAAAAATCTCCTCTGTACTCAAGGGTCTCTGGCTGTGCAGCTCTTGGTGTTTCTGTTGTAGCACCAATAAACAAACTGGTCGTGTGCTCATCTCAGCATAATTTTGGGCCACATGTATCAAACAATTTTGCATTTGCAAACGGTGCGAATCGGTTATTTCGGCCTTTTGGGAATGCAAAATAGCCTTTCATAATGTATGAAAGGCTTTGTATTCTCAATTTTAGGTAAATGCAAAAATAGCAATTTGCAATTCCCTTAGCACACGTACCCAGCATTTTCTAAATGCAAACTGTGCATTCAGGAAATTGTTATCATCATCGACTTCAAGTCAATAGTAACCATGTGTAAATTTTGAAAAATTTACAAAAATGCGTTTTTCAAAGTGCCATGTAGTGCACACATGCACTTTACATGTGCACATTTTTTCGGGGTGCTTCGGGGGGCCTCAGGCCCCTGGGCACCCTTGGCTTTGCATTACCTAATATATGATTACCAATTAGGTAATCACAAATTAGCTAATGCAAAACCATTCGCATCTATGGGCCTTTTGGCCCATATGAACATATGGAGTAGTAATACCTATTTAGCAAATCGCTATTTGTTAATATTAAGGAATCGCTAAATCTTTGGCTATTCCTAGATACATAGCATTTTACAAATACCAAATAGTGATGGTAAAAATCGCTATTTTGTAATCTCAAAATGCTTTTTTGATACATGTGGCCCTTCGTGTCTTATTCCCCTGCAGAACATTCAGCAATAATCCTAATATAGAGAAGTGATCTATTAACTTCCATCAAAGAGCTGCATGCAAACTGCAAGGAAAATTTTGGAGCTATATATTTTCTGCCCAGTCTTTCATTGTCCTAATATTATAAATCGGGTTAATTTGGGTAGAAATCAATTCTTATTATTAAAGAAAACCCCTAACAATGGTGTTACATTTTATGTTCTGAATTTGTGCTTTTCCAGTCCAAGGACTCTTAAACTATACTGCCTACCAGTAAGGACGAAATGTGACTCCTACTTCTTGTAGGCCTCTGTCTTATGCAACATTTCCTATATACTGATTTACTCATCAATGATTGATTGTCTATGTGTAATGTGTGTGTGATGTAAAGTGTTCTGATATCTTAAACTGATATGAGTGGCGCGATAACACTAAATGAATCTACGAGACAGTGGTTATGGAGACTTGGGCACTGTCACATGGTGGTACTGAGGAAATCCGTGGCAGAGGTGGTCATTGGGGTGGCACCAACAAACATTGTTGCACAGGGCTAAAGCATGCCCTGACTACATCTGTAATTCCTGCAATGTCTACAACACCTTTCATGACTTCTATGATTTGCTTCCCACCTTCACCTCCGATAATCAAGGTAAAATTTGACCCTTCAGATTTGGAGGTTCCAGGCCTCTCTATTACACAAAATTGAGGTTAAAAGGAGGCGAGTGTTCAGCCACTTCTGCAGTTCCCTTTAAAGCAATGCTTTTCGCCCAGATTTATACCTGCTTTTTTGGTGACTTCTTTGCATCCTTATGCATAGTTAAATTAGACATAAGACCAATGCCTTGCTTAATCATTTAACAATGCACATTTATATATAGTGATACATTGTAAGTTATAGTTTCATGACATGCATTCCCTAAATTCTCTGGAATGCTTATTATCAATCCAGGGATGCTATATATTTTGCCGTCTATGTCCGTCAGGGTCTCCCTGTGCCTGTCTTGTTCATTTTCTGATATGCTTGAGGACATATAAGCCATTAATTATTATGCACATTTATGTTTATTATCATGAAACATTGTGCTTTAGATTCATCATTCATTCTGAAAGTATGCTGTTAGTCCATATATACATTAATCTATTTAAATGGTTGATGCTCAGCAAAAAGCAGTGCGCTGTATTAGAGCATTGCAATGTTGGGAGCTCCATTGAAAACAATGGAGTGCTCCGGGCTTTTAATGCCTTTAGAAACCCGAAGTTACAACATTCCATTGTTGTTCTTCACAGCTGTTGCTGTGAACAAAGGCCTTACGGAGCCCGAAGGGATTTCAATCCATTCAGGCTGTGCTAGATAAACGTTAACTTTAGAGCCAATATAATTATTTCACAATTTTCAATATACTTGCAAAATACTTAGAAGAACACTACACAATTTAGTTTTGGAGGATTTTTTTTTCTGCCCCCTCTAAAACTCTGAACCCCCTACAGGATTCCACCAGCATCAGACTGGGACAGAAAAAAGGCATGGGCACCAAAATTAAAGTGGCCCTCATTTGTGAATTAGATAGCTAAAACAAAGTGGCCCATGTTTGTACATTGAGACAGTTTTTAACCTGTAAAGACCCGCTGTATGAGTGTGTTGCAGGGTACGGAAGTCTGCATGGGTTTGAGCTTGCTGCAGGAAAAGTTTTTATTAATATCAGGGAAATCAACAGTAAAAGCTGACCCACCAGACCATAAAATAGACCCACAAACAGCCTAAAAAAACGACCTATACACTGACTTGTCAGACCAGACCTTTGGGGCCTGCCTGATTGCCTTATAGGCCAGTGTGACCTGAGATGCCACCAACATAGAGCTCATACTAAAGGGTGGGTGCTGCACAGTCTGGAAGGGAAAACAGCTGAAAACAAAGGGGTCATCTATCAACCTACATAAGGCAATGTGAGGAAAGCACAGACCTTATATAAGTATCCATGTTAGACCTTAGGATAACCGCCTATACCCTTGCCTCTTGCTGGGCAAAAAAGCAAAGATCTGGGTGAGCTACGGTGAGGGTGTAATTAGGTGTACCTTTGGCAAGAAATAGCAGGATTACTCAGTTGTCTTCCTACTCACCCATCTTTTGCATTTTATCTGTTCATGCGGCACTGCAAGCAACTGTCTCTTCTCCTGCTGCCCCAGTAATCAGTGGGTGGCAAGTAGGAGAACCTAAAGAAAGTTTGCTCTGCTAACCAGGAAAGGTCCATTGGATGCATCAAATTGTACTGATGTTAATAATTCTCAGGTGATAGCCAGTCACCCTTGTCTGGATCTAGAGGCTCTGAGAATAGGGAAAACAGCTCATTTTATGTGTAATAATGGGAAATTGAGATCTCAGCATTACCTGTGGTCTTCATTTTTCATTGTATCCAGCATTACGCTGTAAAATCAGTGTGTAACACATTGATTGTTTCTTGAGTGTCTGTATCTAAAAGAATGACAGAAACCATTGTTATATTTTTTGTTAATTGTCCCTGATTCCTGGTAATCCCTGGGTGTTACCTTGTATACATTACATCATTGCAGCGCGGTACCTCAGCAGCTGAAACGAGATTTGGTAGTAACAGAAAGCAAATGGCAGTTGTCGCCATGCTATATTCTGTATAAATGAACCCGCTGCGCAGTTTGATGAGCCTATAATACAGAGTTAGTACAGCATACCATATCCGTATATTAGACGCGGATATGCTCTATATTCCACTTCATGGAGGTGGTGCATTTTAATAGCAGCTCCGCTTGCCCTTTGCTTCCATGCGTTGTATGATGGAACAACGCATGGAAATACTCTGCATCCCTTTACCACAAAGTTTTTACACGCTATTCTTTTGGATCGCATATGCTTTTAAAACATATGTCTTTACCACACATTGTTTATATATATAAACATTAATATATATAAACAATGTATTTATGGGGGAGACCCCCCCCCCCCCCACACCCACAAACGTACCTTGAATGTGTGGTAAAGGTAAACATATGTGGTAAAAAATGTGTAATAAAGGTACAAAGTGGTAAAAAGGCTATTACCCCTTCCATGTGTTGGTGGCTCTGATGGTACTGTTGGGAATACCTCCACCACTGCATAACATTGGATGGTCCCATACAGAGTTCTCTCTCCTAAGTAGGTTCAAATGTCGACACTGACCTCTGCAAATGCTGGATATTTTTTACTATTACATTTATTCAAGTTGCATCCTGCAGCTTTTATCTAATTGTTTAAAATGTATCCGTTTATTTATTTTTGTTGACCTGACTCTTCTCTTTGTTTTTTGTTCCTGATACAGTTACCCATAAAGAAGGGGAGACAACGTATTACCCTTTCCATCTTTAAGACTCCAAAGAGAAGTAAACACACGGGCTCCAAAGGTGGCAAGAGAAAAGCAAGGGCAGCAATGAGCCAGACTCCCTCCTCCTGCTACTTCCTATCCATGCTGACAGAGCAACACCACAGAGAATCATTAAATTCAGTGTTTTACGCTGTGAATACATTGAGTCCTGACATTGTAGCCTTGTTAAGATTCTTTGTGTGATAGTGACTCAACGTGATACGTTCTTTAAGAGGAATTACAAACATATTTAAATACGGAGATCATACCCATAAGGTACAAACAAACTTGCAGTGGCACGTTTTTTAGGATAAATGGGCCTAGCCCCACCCCAACCTCCCCCCCCCCCACCACACACACACTTTTGACCAACATAAAGAGTTTCTGTCAGGCTGAGGAAAGGTCAGCCTGACAGACATTCTATTATATTTAGGTCAGGCAGCGAGGAGCTAGACATGTGCTAAACGTGCAGACTCCTGGCTGCCTGAGCTTAACTTTGCCAGGCTGAAGAGGTCACAGCACTGCAGGCATGTCCTCTTCAGCCTCACAAAGTACCTTGATGACCTTCCCCTCATGACGAGGGGGGAGTATCACTGATAGTCTCGACCCTGCTCCCTGCCGTTTTCAGTCCTGAAATACCCAGGGCTGACTGTCTATAACTGACTGCTACCCACAGGTGGCAGTGGAGGGCCCTCCACTGTACACGAGAATGGGCGAGAGAGGTAAGGGTGTGGATACCTCCTCCCGACTTAAACTATACTCACAATAATGCATCCAACCCACAATGAGGCTCATAGACCTACTCAACTCCTTATGTGGCGTATGCCGCAAAATGCGGAAAGGAAGCTATTCCTTTTGTTATTTAACCCTCACACACCCTATAGGTGTCATGCTTCATCATCGGGTTCACCTGGACTCCTAAAGGTTAGGGTTGGCTCAACCGTATTTCAGGGAGCTCTTAAGAGATGTAGGCCAGGGGGACTTAAAGATAAAAATCCTACTACAATCACCAGGTATCCCTTTATTCATGGGGTTGTAGTGGACGTTAAAAGGATAAAACAGGGTCTTCTTGGAGGTTATGGTGCTATGACCCTAAAAGACTGCCAACATGTTTCAGCCCAAAAATTCAGTGGCCAAAAAATGGTTCTGGGTTTTCGTCAGGGCACAACAAATATTCCCTCCCTAGTGTTGACCCCAAAAACTTTTTGACCTATATATTAGTGTTGAAGGTACAGAAAGCTGTAACCATTGTGACAATAATAATAATGAAAACAATAACAACGGGGAGAAAACTTATCTCCCTTCTACTGATAATGAAAAATTCCACCCAAGTAGAGAGGAATGATTATATCTCATGGATAACGGTTGGGTAGCCTTGTAGTCAAACGTAATCCAAAGGTCCTGCACCGTGGAAAACCTATTTGGTGTCTGTGGGTCCCTGGACCTATGGACACCAAACAGGTTTTACATGGGCGGAATTTTTCTTTATCAGAAGAAGGAAGATAAGTATTCTCCCCATTGTTATTGTTTTCGTGATGTGAGGGTTAAATACCAAAAGGAATTGCTTCCTTTCCGCATTTTGCAGCATACACCACGTAAGGAGTTGAGTAGGTCTATGATTGAAGTACCGAAAATTATTTATCACTCCCCAATTATAGTCATATTCACAACCAATCCCATTCCCATTACCAATAATCAGTCAGTTGGCAGTGTAGAAGGTCCAAGCATTTATTAGAACAAACAAACTCTGCCACAGGAGCTCCTTGCGACCTAACCCCACGAGGTCCGCCAAGAAGACTGCTGGCACACTGTCAGGACATCACATATATACAGTTGCATTTGCGAAATCATGGCCCAACATGGAAAAATACAAGCTGGTACAGGTTGGTACAGAAAGGAAAGGCCATTTATGGCACACAAAGCACTCTTGGTTTAGCTCATCCCAGATTAGCAAGGTCGAACGGGTGACTCCCTTCTGCCAACTCCGAGACAGTCCGCCCCGCTCCCCTCCTGGAATGTGCTTATAGGGCCTTCTCCTGCTACCTACAACCTTGACAGGCCTAACAAGCTGAAACAGAAATTCTGCAACAGTTGGGTTATTTCTCAGGATAACGCTTTTAGCAAAAGGGAATGAATGGGGTCTGTTAACGCAGGGCTTCGAACGAGGCCACAAAATGGCGCCGGTCAGGCCAAGGAAATGTAAAATGCAGGGAGTGGTGCAAGCTAGAGGTTTAAAACATGACGGATGGATTTATGCTAATGTATGCGTATATGTTAAAACATTTAGATACATCATGCTAATTTTGAAATATCGATTATAGAAACTGTATAGTCGAAAATCGATGCCAGTTCCTCAAACCCACCTTTTAGCGTGCTGTAGCTAAATACAGAAGTCAGGCCGGCTAATCTCTAAAAATATCTTCGTTAATGGCCATCAATTCATGGATCTCTTTTTGCAGCATCTGAGTTTTAGATGGGGCTTGGGCAGGCACGCATAGGGTAGTGATCCGGGAGGCACAGTAGGAGCAACAAGCCGGGCCACATTGTATCAGAATGCAACAGGTAAAGATGATACCGGCTGCTCCGCCCAAAATCAACAATAGCTTCCATCCCCAGGTGGACAGGAGCCCCCAGAACCACCCAGACAGTGACCAGGACCCATTATCAGTATGCATTTCAGAGGCAATGCGGTGCAATTTTGGAATGGCCAGATGAACAGAGGGGGCGGAGTCTGGAATATATACGCAGCAAGAGCTGCCAATCACGCGGCATGCTCCACCTCGATCAGCTAAGATGACGTCTAAAACCATACGGTTTTGGAGCGCAACGAGCCTCGTCGCCTGAAGCTCAACAGTTAGGTTTGCTAGGATGTCAGTAGTTATATTGATGACATTTTCCACTATCCTGGACAACCTCCTTATTTCTCTGCTATTGAAAATGGGTCCCCAGAATGGCACTAACCCTTTGCTAAAGTCTGTGAATTGTTGTAAGGAGGTGTCGGTCTGATCAACTTCGGTCTTGATGAGCTGCCTAGGTTGTCTAATAGGTACCGCAGTAGGTGAGGAGAGTACAGGGTGCAGCTGATGGGTCTTGTGATAATCAGATGGTGCTAGGTATACAGGTGGGTATAGGAAGGACAAGTAACAGTGCCCAGCCCAATTGCGTGGTAACCAAGTATATGCATTTTCTCCACAAACGAAATACACATTGGGTGGCGTAACCAATGCAGGGCTAATGCGTTTCTTCATACGAAAGGTATAATTGCAGACACTATCTCCCACCCGTACACGGCCTATTCCTTGCACACAAAATTCAGAGGAAACATTCAAAATAGGAATGGGTACAATACGATCCCCTGTTATATTACGTGCAACAAAAAGTTGGAAATATTGAGTGGCATTGAAATTGTTAAAATCTTTAAGTTCTTCCTGCAACCAAGTATTATTCCTAACCACCATGTATCTGTTCATGCATGCCTGTGGGTCTATCGTTCCTCGTCCCCCATTTCCTGACTGGTTAAAACCTGCATGCTCATCAATAAAAGATATAACCACATTAAATTATTTCACCTCAGAATCCCTGCTATTACCCCAGTAAAGATATATTGCGGAAAACAGTCTGAACCAAGCCTCACAGCTTCCTATGTAGGACAAGCGTAGTGAGAGAAACAAATCATGGTTGTGCACTACAGATGGCAAGAGCCCACAAACCCAGCAATCAGTAACATTGGTAACACTGTGCGTTTGATGAAGCATTTCAACAAATACGTTCTTGGCATAAGTCTGGCGATGTCGTTCTTTGTGAGGTGCTAAAGTGTACAACAGATGCTCAGATGGAGGAGCAGTGGTTGGTAAGAGATCCTGCAAAGGGTACTTATGCTCTAAGTAAACGAATAAGCCCATAAGTACAGCCATAATAACAGCTATAACCACTACAAAAGCTACTTTGACCCTCGTGGTCCATGTGGAAAACATTGGCTCATAAAATGGCACGTGACGTGGTGCAATTGGAAATTCTTCTTCTAAGACAATACGGCCAAAAGGGTACATTCATAGCTAAAAGTCCAAAAGTAAACTCGGGCCTAGCAGTCCGTCCTGCCAGAGGGTTCTTCTCCCTGTGTCCGTCAGAGTCTCACAGGCAGACTCCTATCGTTTTTCCAAGCAACAAGAGAGAGGCAATCAAACTTTCATTCCGTTGTACAACCTGGCCTTTTGAGCTAGCTGGTTTTCTTTCTGAACAGAGCACAGTGATCAAAGTTCCAGCTCTCAACGTGTTCAGTCCAGTGTCTCGCTCAGTACCTCAGACCAACAAACTAGCAAACCCAGACTATTCAATCGAGTCTTTCCTTATCTCCTGGTGTTGGGGTCTGAGGCACTGTTGTTTGTTTTTCTTGGCCGCAGGTTGTATCGCACATGACCCGGTACTTCCTGATCAGGGAATAGTGCACCAGGTACTTCTTGCACATGAGAACTTTCGCTTGCCGGGGTACTGAGAACAGGATTCAAAGCGCTTGCAGATTTAGTAGAGACCAAGTCATCTGGTCTCGTCACTCCCTCCTCTAGCCTTGTTTCGATGTCACAGGCGTCAGAAAAGGGTACAAATGCAGCAGCTCTCTCGGTTTCCTGTGTCAGAATTCCCCCTGGGCGTTGCTGATCATAGGGAAGTGGAAACGGCAGCCTCTTCAGGTGGGAGACATGGATCCAGTGTTTCCTCCCATCCACTTTAACTGCCGTCCGGGTGGCCAGGAGAATTTGCCGGGGCTCGGACCACCTTGGAGCCAGGCTGGTGTCTCACTCAAATTTCTTCACCAGTACCCACTGGCCGGGTTGTAGTCGATGTCCGGGGCCCTCTGGCAGCGGCTGCAGTACGGAGGCTACCTGCTGATGAACAGAACGAAGGTCTTTAGTCAAAGCATAGAGGTAATCGATCAACATAGGATATTCAATATCAGAAAAGGATCGTGGCCTGGGTACCCCCATACATTAGCTGACCTACCGAAGATAATCTCATATGGAGAAAGGCCAGATCGGGAATGTGGGGTATCACGTAGTGACATAAGGGCTAGAGGCAAGGTGTCAGGCCATTTCAATCCTGTGCTTTCCTGTATTTTGGCCATTTTGAGCTTGAGAATACCGTTGTATTTTTCCACGAGCCCTGCTGATTGTGGATGCCGGGCAGCGTGGAACTTTTGCTTAATCTGCAGGCCCTCGCAGATATGCTTGACGAGGGCCCCATGGAAGTGCCCCCCATTGTCCGACCAGATCAAGCGGGGCAAACCGAAGCGGGGCACAAACTCTTTGAGAAGGGCTTTAGCTGTGACCATGGCAGTATTTTCTTTGATGGGGTAGGCCTCAACCCATTTGCTAAAAGCACAAACTACCACCAAAACCTATTTCAAGTTGTTGAAACGCTCCATATGAATGTAGTCCATTTGGAGTACTTCAAAAGGCAGCGTCGGGGGTGCAAAATTTCCACTCAAGACATTCTCTCCCTTCCCCGGATTGTGTTGCAAACAAACCATGTAGTATTGGACCAACCGGACAGCCGTCCTTTGAATATTAGGGTTGTTCCAAACTGGCTCCAGAAGCCCACAGATACCTTTCGCTCCTATGTGTGCAGGGCCGTGCGCCATAGTCACAACGGCCTGTACTAGTGCATTGGGCAGTAACCATCTTTGCTTTTCTGTCAGATCAACCCAACAATTATTCTCATCCAATCTTCCTACCTCCTTTTCCCATCTCTCGAATTCTGCGGGTGTAGCCTCCTTCTGTAATACTCTCACACTTTCCATGGTGTTGTCGAACAATTCGGATTCCTCCACCCACCTTGCGGAAGAGTTCACAAACATTGTTGACATTGGGGACTGTGCCGTCTGTTTGGCCACCTGATCTGCGAAGGCATTTCCCTCCCTCACCTCGTCCACTATTGCGTTGTGCGCACTGCATTTGATGATGGCTAATTTCTTGGGCAGGGTGAGGGCGTCTAGCAGCCGCGAAACCAGGGGACCGTTTTGTATCTTCTGACCATGGGAAGTAAGAAAACCCCGCTCCCTCCACAGCCGCCCAAAACTATGGGCCACGCCGAATGCGTATTAGCTGTCAGTGTAAATGTTGACTTCGAGTCCCTCACTTAATTCGCAGGCTCGCAGGAGGGCCAGAAGTTCAGCAGCTTGGGCTGACCGATGAGGTACTCGGAATGTCTCGACTACTGTCTTCAAAGTCGTAATGGCATATGTAGCTGTTGTTGTTCCATCTGCTAGTTTAAAACAGGACCCATCTACATATAACTCCCCTTGGGGTTCAGCTAGAGGAGTATCCGTGAGATCGATCCTACCCTTAGTTTCTTCTTCAGTACGATAAATGCAATCATGTATGTCATCATTAAGTTCACTCGTAGGGAGTGGTAACAATGTGGCAGGATTCAGTGTTGCACGTCGGGTGATCGTAATATGTGGTGCAAATAATGTTAGTTCATATCCAGTGAGGCGTGCACTTGTAAGATGCTGTGTTTTTGTTTTGTTTAGTAATGTGTCCACAGCATGCGGCACCATCACTGTCAGGTTGGATTTTAGGACGAGTCCTTCCGACTGCCGGATCGCCACTGCAACAGCTGCGGTGGCCCTCAGACAGCTTGGAAGTGCTCTTGCGACATTATCCAGTGTAGCTGACAGATAAGCGCATGGTCTTTGCTTACCACCAAAGTCCTGCGTTAACACCGAAAGTGAGCAACCGTCGACCTCATGCACGTATAGTACAAAAGGTTTATGGTAGTCAGGAGTGCCCAAGACAGGAGCGGAACATAAAGCAGTTTTTAAAGAGTCAAAAGAGTGCTGACATTCATCCGTCCAGGGGAGGGGTTCATCCACGTCCTTAGTAGTCAGATGAAACAGAGGTTTAGCAAGAAGGGAAAAGTTAGGTATCCATTGGCGGCAGTAAGAGGTTATGCCAAGAAAAGCGCGAACTTCGCGTTGCGTGCAAGGAACAGACATTTTAGCAATAGTAGTAATTCGTTCAGGTGTTAGTCGTCTACCCTCCTTCGATAGTAGATGACCAATGTAGGTCACCTCCTGTCGACAGTATTGAAATTTTGACAAAGATACCTTGTTCCCCTTAGCAGCCAAATGGTGCAGTAATTTAACGGTCGCAGTTTTGCAACCTTCTTCTGTGTCCGAGGCGATCAGTAAGTCATCCACGTATTGCAAAAGGACATTGCCCTCCGGCAAGTCCAGATCGTCTAATAAAGCCTTAAGGACTTGGCTATATAGGCTCGGGCTTTCAGTATAGCCTTGAGGTGCGCGACAGAAGCGGAAACTGCGTCCAGATAACGAGAATCCGAAGATCTGCCTGCTATCAGGATGAATGGGGATACTGAAGAAGGCATTCTTCAGATCAATGACCGAAAAGTACTGGGCAGTTGGTGGAATCATTGTAAGGATCGTGGTGATGTCAGTTACCACAGGATACTGTGGCACCACAATTTTATTGACAGCTCTAAGGTCAATCACAAAACGATAAGCAGCGTCCTGACCCGGTTCACTAGAATCAGAACTCCTTTTCAAAATCGGAAGAATTGGGCTATTGCAAACATTAGCAGCCGTTTCCTCCACTACTCCCTTGTCGATCAAGTCTTGAATAATCAACAGCAAAGCCCGTTCCCCTGCAGGTGCTATTTTGTAATGTGGGATGCGCTGCATCTTCGCACCTTGTTTCAGCGTAATGTGAACCGGGGTAATATCCAACTTACCCATATCAGCATCCCCTGTTGCCCAAAGCGTGGCTGGGATGCCATCAAACTCTGGGGGAAGGGGTTCATTTTTGGCAAAACATTGTTTCATGTGTTCAGTGCAGGGTCGAATTGTCAAATAAACCCCATCAGCAGAGCAATGTATTGTTGCGTTGAATTTTTTCAACATATCCAGATCCAGCAAGTTCTCTCCACAATGTGAGGTCAGCAAAAGAGGAGTGTCAATAGTGGCGGGACCAATCGAGAAGGGGAGTGGTCTGGAGATGGGACTGACAACTGGGACTCCCGAGAATCCCACTGAGACATTATTTTGCCTGGACAGAGCCGCCCCTGGTGTCATGGGTTCCTTGGCAATCGCCAGTTAATCCCCTGTAATGGCAACCCAGAACACTGTGTTAGGAATTGTTGTTGATTTTAGCAATGCTTGTTGAGTACAGAACATAACATGCTCACACCTTGTTGGTAGCAATGCTTGGTAATTTCGAAGGGTTCTCTGTTTCTGTTGTGCCACGATCCAAGAGAACCTTCTCGCTCTCACGTTCAAACTGCTGATGTTGTTACACGTGAGAGCTGAGCATACGCGCAAACCCCAGGCTATAAATAAAGCACAGCCCTTTCAGGAGACGCTTCGCTTCCTAGTTGGTTTCACGACGAGCGTTCCTGAGCCCAGCAGACTTCGGAAGCCCTCCCTTCATCTACCTCCAGTTCAAAACCTCCTCCAGTTTTCCTCCCGCTTCCTTCTCCTTACCTGGAGTCCGTCTTGTTCCTCGCGCTGGGGACAGCATTCATCAGCAGGGACTGCAGAGTTTCCGGTGCGGTCCGTCAGGCAAGATCTTCCCTGCACTTCCGGAGGAGTTACAGGTCTTTGATACCGATGCCCTGCAAAAGCCAAGTAAGAGATATCGAGATTGAACAATGAAAGGACAAACAAGCTCTGGCAAAAGCAATCCGTGTTTTCTTATTTTCTAAAGACTAGAGACTTCATAATTAGACAACAAACATTGGTACCTGCAATTCGTTTCTTTTTATGTTATTAATATATGTTTAAAGAGAAGACCAGAGAAAGGCTGACTTGAATTACATGTGTTTTGAAGAACAGTACAATTCAGAAGAATGCTAACTACGTATTTCAAAAAGCATTGGCAAAAACAACACTGTATTGATCCAAGGTTGAATTGTGACGATATTTCAGTGTAATTGTTTGTTAAAGTCAAAGTGCATTTTAGAGTGAACTATAGAAAAGGGTTCATAGTTCCGGTGATTTAGAACCTCAAGATTGAGGAGAATCTTGTTGCTTTCTTTTCTGTTTCATTATTATTTTTCAGAATCCCATCTGAAGGAATCAACGAGTCTTTGCCAGGTAGGCAAGGTGTTAAGGTGTTATGTAAATTATTGTGTGACTAAAAAAACCCTCACTAACCTTGTTAACTAATTCAAGTTCAATATGAATGTTGTTCTGAGATTTGATTAATTGATTTTTCTAGTAAGTAATTTTAGAAATTGCCTTTCAAGGTTTGAACCCAACGCAGTCAATCCAGGCAAAGGAGTGTAGGAAAGGACTTCTTTAATTTTTGGTATGTACAAGAGAAATCCGTTCTAAGTTTATTGCTGAAGGAGATCAATGTGTATTTAAACTGATTGTTGTACCAACTCTTGAAGGTGATACCAAAGAAGTCCTGAACACTCAAAGAGAAGCAGAAGTAGACACTGACACAAAGGAAGACTCCAGTGTTTTGTTTGTCTTGTTTCTCAATCCACTTCCCCTTTCCCTTGTGATTTAACCAGTCACGTAAGTGTTTACTACCTTGCGGGTTGGTTGAGTCATAGGGGAGTTGGGAGCGTGCATCATCAAGAAGGAAACCTCAGGACAGAAAGCGAAGCCACACTTCCTTCTTTCCTTCTTGATAGTGCAACAAGGGTTCCTCCATACACCATGGATGTCCAACAGTTAACAGAGGTAGTTCAGAAGTTAAGTGGTGAGATGGAGGAGTTACGCATGGAAAATCAGTCCCTGAGACAGGAGTTAGACCAAACGAGGGCAGGAAATCAGACCCTTAGACGGGAACTTGAGCAAACCAGATCAGGCTTCACTACATGGCGAGATTCTACTGAATTTAAGAAACCAGTTTTAATGCCACCCAAGTTCGGGGTAGGTGCTCATTCATCACAAACCAACCAAAGCGATGTTTCTGATCAGCCAGTACAGGTTACTGTGGTGACGCCTACTCCCATTCCACTAGCTAACCCAGAAAGATTCACAGGAGATAGTAATAGATTTAACACGTTCATGAGTCAATGCCAACTGCACTTCCTATGTAAACCACAAATCTTTACAACTGATACTTCAAAGGTTGCTTTCATCATTTCCTATTTAGGAGGAGTGGCAGCTAATTGGGCTATGCCCTTGGTTGATAAAAACGACCCTTTGCTAAATAATTTAAATAACTTTAAAACAGCCATGTCAAATCTATTCGCCAAACACGTATTTTTTCAGGCATCAGATAATGAACTATTGAACCTTCGTCAAGGTTCAAAGGATTTAATCTCATATGTCACAAATTTTAACAGGTTACTAGCAGAGACCCAGTGGCCTGATGAGAAAAGAGTTTCACTTTTTTACCGAGGTCTCAAAGATGACTTAAAAGATTCACTAGCGCACATTGTAAACCTACCTGAAGATTTTGCTGAATTCCAGGATTTAGTTATTAAACTTGATCATAGGTTAGGCGAAAGGAAAGGTGAGAGGTCCAAAGGCGGCATTAAAAATTTGCACTTTAAAACCGATCATAAAAGTTCTGATGAGAAATCAGCTCAGGTTGAACTTATGCAAATAGAAGGTATTAAAGGGCCTTTATCTCAAGATGAGAAGGATCGAAGACGTAAAAACAATTTGTGTCTTTATTGTGGGAAATCGGGCCATTTCGCTAGAGATTGTCCAATCAAACCCGTTAAAAAAAAGGCTTCGGTGGTGGAGAAGGAATCTCCACAGGGGTCGGAAAACTAAACTCCTCGAGGAATGAAGGGATCGATTCCTCGAGTGGACTGAATCAGAAGATCTCACGATATGCACCTAGTATTTACAATCATGTACCTAGACACTTCACTATTAGAATGGTTCTGATCTTAACTAACCAACAAAGACACAGTATTCCTGTCCTGATTGATTCTGGAGCCACGGGCAATTTCTTTGACTTAGAACTTGCTAGAAAATTAAACCTGACCCAAGTATCTAAGAAAGAACCAGAACCAGTTCGCGCTGTAGATGGCTCGGCTCTCTCTTCTGGTTTGATTCGTTTTCACACAACTCCATTAGTTTTAGTCACTGACAATGGTCATACTGAATGCGTAACATTCGATCTTATTGATACACCGACATTTGGGGTGATTCTAGGAATTCCTTGGCTGGAATTACATAATCCCAGGATCGACTGGGTCAAACGAACTGTTACCCTAGATTCGTCCTTTTGCAAAGTGCATTGCTACCAGGAAATTAAGGATCCAGTAATGCCTCTGTTTTGTCCAGTCACTAAATCAAATCACTTTGATATTCCCAGGGAATATCAGTAGGGTTTTGCAGATGTATTTGATCCAGTCAAAGCTACCAAGCTTCCACCACATCGTATATACGATTGTAGAATTGACCTTATTCCAGGAGCGGCATTACCCTGTAGTCGTATTTACGCTTTGACTGAGCCTGAAAATCAGTATTTGCGTTCTTATTTGGACGAATTATTAGACTTAGGATTCATACGTCATTCCACATCTCCTGTTTCCTCTCCTCTTTTCTTCGTGGCGAAAAAGTCAGGAGATCTGAGGGCTTGCATAGACTATCGCGCGGTAAACAAGGCAACAATTAAGAACCGATATCCGTTACCCTTGATTCCGGTACTTTTAAATCAAGTCAAAGGATCCACCATCTATACCAAACTGGATCTACGTGGTGCTTATCACCTGATCCGCGTAAAAGAAGGTGATGAGTGGAAAACAGCATTTCGCACTAAATTCGGCCTATTTGAATATACAGTGATGCCTTTTGGTCTTTGCAACGCTCCGGCAGCTTTCCAATACTTAATTAATGAAGTATTGCATGACCTGTTAGACATTTGCGTGATTGTATATATCGATGACATACTGATTTACTCTAGGACTCCTGAGGAACATGTCATGCAAGTAATATCTGTTCTCCAGAAACTTAGAGATCATTCTCTATTCGTGAAACTGGAAAAATGTGTTTTCAACTCCTCAAAGGTAGAATTTTTGGGCTATTGGTTGTCCCCAGAAGGAATTACGATGGACCCTAAAAAAGTAGAAGCAATTTTAAATTGGCCTGCTCCTACTTCTGTAAAGGAAACTCAGCGAATTTTGAGATTCGCGAATTTCTACAGACGATTCATCTCTAAGTTTTCTGAGATTGTTGTCCCAATCACGCAACTCTTGAAAAAAGGAAAGGAGTTTCATTGGAGTGATGAGGCGGAAGCAGCTTTTACTTTATTGAAGAAAGCTTTCACTTCAGCACCCATCTTGATACACCCTGATCCTGACAGACCGTTCTTTGTTGAAGCAGATGCTTCACAAAATGCGGTGGGTGGTGTCTTAATGCAAAAAGACAGTAACACTGGTCATTTGCACCCAGTTGCCTTCTTTTCCCGAAAACTTTTGCCAGCTGAACAGAACTACACGATAGCTGAGCGAGAGCCTTTAGCAATAAAAGCCGTTTTACAAGAATGGAGACACCATCTTCTTGGGGCTAAGCACACTATTACTATTTTCTCCGATCATAAAAATTTACAGTTTTACTCGACTGTCAAGGCATTTACTCCAAGACAAATACGTTGGCTGCAGTTCTTTAGTGAATTTGATTTTGTAATCACTTATCGGCCAGGCGAGAAACAATTATTGTCTGACACACTGTCACGCTTAGTGTGTGACAAACATAGGAGTATTAAGCCAAAATTACAAAGCATCATTCCTACTGAAAAAGTTTGCGCAGAAATCTCCGCTGATACCTTTTTGTCTTTATTGAAGAATGAAACTGAGAAGTTAAATCCCCAACAGTGGCTGTCATTAAAACACAAGTCTATTCAAGATGGTTTTTTCTTCCATAAGAATAAAATATACATTCCAGATCAAGGATTAAAAGAACAGATCTTGAAATGGAATCATGATTTAGCAACAGCTGCTCATCCAGGGGTAAACAAAACACTTGATTTACGTCAAAGAAATTTCTGGTGGAAAAATATGAGTGAAGACGTACATAACTATGTTCGAGCTTGTCCGGTATGTGCGTGACAGAAATCCCTTCACACTCCACCTATGGGCCTGTTACAACCATTGGCCATCCCTCCCTTTCCTTGGCATACTATCAGCTTAGATTTTGTTACAGATTTACCCAAGTCCCACGGTTTCACTACTATCCTAGTAGTTGTGGATTTGTTATCTAAAATGAGTCATTTCATTCCCTTTACAAAATTACCGTCTGCAATGGAATTTAGTACTATTTTTCTGGCCAATGTTGTGAAACTCCACGGATTTCCACATAAGATTGTCTCTGACAGGGGTCCTCAATTCCTTTCAAAATTTTGGAAACAACTCTGTAAACAATTGGACATTGAGATAGCTTTATCATCAGCTTTCCATCCTCAAACTGATGGCCAAACTGAAAAAGTTAACCAATATTTAGAACAAAGTCTACGCTGTTTATCTAGTACTTTATTTTCAAATTGGGATGAAGCTTTGCCCCTAGCAGAGTTCACTTATAACAACACTGAGCATTCAGCGTTGGGATGTTCACCCTTTTATTTTCTCACAGGTCAACACCCCAGAATGCTTCCAATAGTCTTTCCTGGAAAAACTCAAGACTTGCCTGCAGTCACAGAAAGAATTAAAAGTCTAATTACGTATCAAAATCAGGTTAGGAAAAGTCTAGAGAAAAACAAAAGTAAAATGAAAAAGGCAGCAGATGCACACAGGATTCCCTCTCCACAGTATAAACCAGGAGATTTGATTTGGCTTTCCACAAAAAACATTCAAATCGCAGGACCTAAAAAATTAAAACCAAGATTCATTGGTCCATTCCCAATTGACAAAATTATAAATCCTGTTTCTGTAAAAATTAACCTTCCCCAGGATTATGCTATTCATCCAGTTTTTCATGTGTCACTATTGAAACCACCCCCTGTAGTGGTAGGAGATCATATGGAATATGAGGTTAAAAAGATATTAGATGCCAAAAGAATAAGAGGTCGTTTATTCTACCTGATCGACTGGAAAGGATATGATTCCTCAGAAAGATCTTGGGAACCAGAAAATAATGTCCATGCACCACGACTTGTCAGATCTTTCCATGCACTCAACCCAAACAAGCCACGACCTGTGAGACGGCCTTTGGGGGGGAGAACTGTCATGGGTTCCTTGGCAATCGCCAGTTAATCCCCTGTAATGGCAACCCAGAACACTGTGTTAGGAATTGTTGTTGATTTTAGCAATGCTTGTTGAGTACAGAACACAACATGCTCACACCTTGTTGGTAGCAATGCTTGGTAATTTCGAAGGGTTCTCTGTTTCTGTTGTGCCACGATCCAAGAGAACCTTCTCGCTCTCACGTTCAAACTGCTGATGTTGTTACACGTGAGAGCTGAGCATACGCCCAAACCCCAGGCTATAAATAAGGCACAGCCCTTTCAGGAGACGCTTCGCTTCCTAGTTGGTTTCACGACGAGCGTTCCTGAGCCCAGCAGACTTCGGAAGCCCTCCCTTCATCTACCTCCAGTTCAAAACCTCCTCCAGTTTTCCTCCCGTTTCCTTCTCCTTACCTGGAGTCCGTCTTGTTCCTCGCGCTGGGACAGCATTCATCAGCAGGGACTGCAGAGTTTCCGGTGCGGTCCGTCAGGCAAGATCTTCCCTGCACTTCCGGAGGAGTTACAGGTCTTTGATACCGATGCCCTGCAAAAGCCAAGTAAGAGATATCGAGATTGAACAATGAAAGGACAAACAAGCTCTGGCAAAAGCAATCTGTGTTTTCTTATTTTCTAAAGACTAGAGACTTCATAATTAGACAACAAACATTGGTACCTGCAATTCGTTTCTTTTTATGTTATTAATATATGTTTAAAGAGAAGACCAGAGAAAGGCTGACTTGAATTACATGTGTTTTGAAGAACAGTACAATTCAGAAGAATGCTAACTACGTATTTCAAAAAGCATTGGCAAAAACAACACTGTATTGATCCAAGGTTGAATTGTGACAATATTTCAGTGTAATTGTTTGTTAAAGTCAAAGTGCATTTTAGAGTGAACTATAGAAAAGGGTTCATAGTTCCGGTGATTTAGAACCTCAAGATTGAGGAGAATCTTGTTGCTTTCTTTTCTGTTTCATTACTATTTTTCAGAATCCCATCTGAAGGAATCAACGAGTCTTTGCCAGGTAGGCAAGGTGTTAAGGTGTTATGTAAATTATTGTGTGACTAAAAAACCCCTCACTAACCTTGTTAACTAATTCAAGTTCAATATGAATGTTGTTCTGAGATTTGATTAATTGATTTTTCTAGTAAGTAATTTTAGAAATTGCCTTTCAAGGTTTGAACCCAATGCAGTCAATCCAGGCAAAGGAGTGTAGGAAAGGACTTCTTTAATTTTTGGTATGTACAAGAGAAATCCGTTCTAAGTTTATTGCTGAAGGAGATCAATGTGTATTTAAACTGATTGTTGTACCAACTCTTGAAGGTGATACCAAAGAAGTCCTGAACACTCAAAGAGAAGCAGAAGTAGACACTGACACGAAGGAAGACTCCAGTGTTTTGTTTGTCTTGTTTCTCAATCCACTTCCCCTTTCCCTTGTGATTTAACCAGTCACGTAAGTGTTTACTACCTTGCGGGTTGGTTGAGTCATAGGGGAGTTGGGAGCGTGCATCATCAAGAAGGAAACCTCAGGAACCTCGTGTGCGAACGCTGACACCTGGAACCAATGATCGAGCAACAGAACTATTCATTGCTCCCGTGTCAATTAGGAAATTCTCAGAAGTCCCCATCACTTCCCCTTTTACATAGGGTCCCTTTTGATTGATCAGGATCAACACTTGGCCCCTACTCTGTCCCTGGCTGTCCTATGCTTGCACATATGTATCCTGATCTTCATATTCATAATCATCGTGATAGTACTGCTTGCTCTGATGATTATTGAAATGATTACGCTCAGACTTGCCTGATCCTTCTTCTCTGCGCATATCATTCCGGTCGGGCCTCCCCCGTCCACGTCCTCGCCCTCGGACTGCTCCGTTCTGGGCAAGCAACAATGGACACTGTGCTTTCCAATGCCCCTCCTCTCTGCAATAGGAACACTGGTTCAAGCCCACAGTCGGAGCCCCGCCCGTGCCTCGGCCTGTACCCGCCCCTCTGGACATGGGCCCTCTAGCTCCTCTCCCCCCTCCTTGTCCCCGTATTACCTGCTGCAGCAATACTCGTGTTTTAAGGTCTTTGGCCTTCTTTTCCACTTTCTCCTTACATTCATTTTCTCTATGTTCATAGTACTGGGCCATGCTTAAGATCACAGAAGGGGTAGAGGTAGTCCACGCTTGCAAACGTGCGGAAATTTCCGGAGCCAAATTTGTAACGAATCTATTCACAAACAACCTAATTCCACCTTCCGTAGCCAAATCCTGCCCGCTAAAGTCAATAAAAACTCCTTCAAACCTAGTGAAGAAGTCGGACACACTTTCATCCTTTTTCTGCCGGCACGCAGTCAGTTTGTCCCAATGAACCTTCCTCGGAGGTATCAAGGTGTGCATAAAGGCAATAATTTTTGCTGGCGAGGATGTTATTTAATTTCTAGGCTTGTCTCCCGGTTTGCGGTCTCGATCCCACCCTCGCAACTCGTCCCATGTCCCGCCCAGTTGAGCATGATCTGAGTCATGCACCTGCCGCCATATATCAACAGACACAAGCAACCCAAAGAATAGCTCGACATCTGCTAATGTCATTACGGCGGAGGCCGCAGCTTCGGTCAGTTCTTTGTAATAGGCGGTAGAGTTCTTTCGGGGGTTGGGCAGTTGGGAGTTTAGAGAAAGGACCTCACTCCGTTTCCATGGAGTATACACCCATTGCTCCTGAAATCTGGCGTCTATCCGTGCCCGGGTGATCTGTTGGTTATCATCGTGTAGTTCGGGAACTTCGGGTGATAAATGGGATGGCCCTCACGCATGGGGTGCTGCGAAGTCCACTGAGACAGTGGGTGCTCTGAGGTCCACTGAGGGCTTTTTAGGAACAATCTGCCTCGATACTGGACCAAGGTGACTACGTTTTTGTACACCTCTTGTGGGGTCAAATTAAATCTATGAGTCCAGTCTCGAATCTCGTACAATATCTGAGGAGCGCTTCTGTTATTGAAGCTCACCTCCCAGGACCAAATGAGGGAATTAGACATTTGGAATATCACATGTTGCTGCATCACCGGTTCTAAATCCTTCACTGTACTCCATATGTCTTCCACTGTATATACATCACTCCTTATCCATTTGACGGCCTGATCTGCTAACACTTCCTTCTCACCATATGCCACAGATGACCTAGTGAATAATCACTTACCATCCAACCCTCCGGATGCCCCTCTCGGGGTCTGATCCGCCACACCGGGTGTGGTGCTGGCTGAATGAGAGACCCCTACTGGACTCGGGATGTTCAATTGTACGCGAGGGAATGGTAAGGTCTGTCTAGAATCAGGGACAAGGGTGACCAGGTCTCCCGGGGAGGGGGATGGAAGGCCCGTGTCCTGTCTAGGGGTGACAGGGCCTCGTTCCTCTGGTGCGGATGCTTGGGGTGCAGCTGCCGTTTGAACAGGGACCGCGGGATATATGCGCTGCGGGGCATATGGCGGAGGAGGTCTTTAGTCTAGCAGATCCTCAATCTCGTCCTCAGTTTCATTTCGCGTTACGTAGCTCTTATCAACTTGCAGCCTAAATCGTCTATCTTCTTTTTCAATATTATTTTCTGTTCTATTTTTGTCATGTGCAATAGCTTTCTGTGTTATTGTTTGCCCTTGCTGTATCTTAAGTAATTTTTCTGACCGAATACGTCTTCTCTTTGCCTCTTTCTGCCATTTGTTAAGAGTGTCAAACATAGCCTGTCGGCTGCGTTTAACAAAGAGGCGCTCTTGTCAATACTGAATCTTTTTCTCATCAAAGGATCCAGTTTTCGGCCACTGTAGTTCCACGTTATCCTTGGTGTACTTATGCCACAAGGAATTAAAGAGAAGGGGGCCAATACCTTGTTTGCAATACATATCGTGGCTGGGTGTTCCTTCCGGAGGGGCAGGTTGGCTTTCGTCTAACCTCACGCTCTCTCGGTGGATACAGCCAAAGCATAATTTACTAAAGCACTGCATTTTCCTTCTCTATTTTACTTAGGCTGAAAAAGAATCGGGTATTATTATGCAAAACAACAGAATCAAGTTACATCAGTCACAATCATCTCAAACACATGGCCATGTTCTCATTCAACAGACATACGCACGTTTGTGAACCAAGAACTCTCAAATTGAACAGAAAACAAGACACAGTGCTTTTATACACGTCAAAAACGAAAGAAATACCAAGATTCTGCAGACAGAAGGTGGAGCCCGTCGACTCCCACCTATGGAGAACCCTTTATCCGAATATCCAAAATTGCAAAGATCACCTTTCAACAACAGTATTGTCCTTAGACTGCCTGGAGATAGTATACACAGGTTTCTAAACCACAGACCAGCCTACAGGCCATCCAACAGTATTCATGGTTCACCTGCCGGACTATGCTGGCTAAGCCAGCTTTTGCAAGCGCCGCTCCAGATCTGTCCGAGTGCTACCCAATCTCAACTGTTGGCGTTCCCGAGAACAATCCAGCCGAGTGAGAACCGCAGTCCCCACGAAAGGCGTATAGTCGCTAGCTCCAGTGTTTCCACAAAAATCAAACCAGAGGCATCTGCACGTGCAATTTCAACGTTGCCCCGTCAGACCCCCTTGTTCAGAGTATCTCCGTGACCACAGGTCACCAAATGCCAAGTACCAGGTCCAGAATCCAACACAAGACAGGACAAAACGGGGGAGGAGCCTAGCTCGCGACCGCGATGGCCGCCTGATTCCTCGGCTCCGCTGACCCTGTAGCGGTCCTCCCGGTTTCCGCACTATCCTGCCTCCAACCAGCGAACTGCGTTACAGCAGCGGAACCGGGAGGCGAGCCTGATCACGCCGGTGTGTTTTTTTCTTCGATCCCGGCAGCAGAAGCTCTGGGACGCCTTCCCCCTCCGGACGCCGAATAGAGCAGCCTGGGTCTTTGTTTGCGGAGGCGGCCGGCCCTGGTGGTGAAGACGGCGGCCATTGTGGGACGGACGGTGCCGGTTCCCATCTCTCGTCGGTGGCGCTTGCTTCTCCACGACCCCACTGCCTTTGATCCTGGGCACCGCCGCTACCGGCGCAACAAAGTATTTGGTATTCAGCCCCGGGACGGCTCCTCCGCTACATTGTTTCTCTTGGCGCCGTAGTCAGCGCCATCTTTCTGCCTTGGATTCTACAGCAGTGAGCCCAGGCTGCCGGTGCGACGAGTGCATCGGGCAGCACCACTTCACGACTGCGCCGGAATGGAGGAGGCAGCCCCAGCACCCCCAGTCTGTTTCCACCGCAACTCGACCCGGCAGGGGACTCGTCGGCTCGCTGAGGGTGAGGATGTACGACCAGTGGGACTGCCTCTCGGCTGCCATACTCGAGTTCGGGAGGGGGTTGCGTCCCTGCCCTTTGAGGCGCCTTTGTCACTTGGAGATGTTCTGAGCGCCCTGGCCGACCTCAGGTCCGCCATGCGTACTGTTACCTGGGAATTGGGGGCCCAGATGGATGCCGCCCTGCTTGCTGCCCCCCAGTCTGTCCACATGCGGGACACTGCGCCACATCCTACAGCTGCAATTCATGGCCCCCTCGCCAACGTCGCCTCTGCCTCACTGCGGTCACGAGACCCGGTCATTGCTGGGGTGCTGGCGGCAGCACCCCCCAAGGAACGCAAACTCTCTGGGGTGGCGAACTGGCCTGAGAGACGCCGCGAGACACCACGCTTGGGGGCTCTCTTGAGGACTCATGGCGGACCTCCGTTTTCTATCCTGGAACGGCCATTACCGGGCGGACCAGCTGCCCCCTGTGAACCATCGTGGGACTATGGATCCTCTGCTAAGATTGCGGACCACATGACTGCGTCTTGGATGGACTTTGGTGATCGTCCCCTTATTCAGCCGTGGTCCCTTTCTCTGTTCCCATCTTCCAAGAGGACTACCGTGCAGCTGGATTGTACAGTACCACCGCCTCGTAGGGGACAGGGTTGAGGCAGCCCCCTCCTGTATCAGGACTGTTTCCCGTTTTTGGACTGCTGGGTTGCTGACGGACTGCCGGGGATATTGAGTATTGGTATTGTACTGGTCTTGGGGTCGGGGTAAGGGCGGCCAGGGAACTGTTTTACTTGCGTTGGATACATTTCATTGGCCCTCCTCCGGTCTTATGTGATTTGCACTCTTTCTTCTTTTTCTCTTTTTCCTCTTTTCTTTTTCTCCTCAATTTTCTCTTCTCATACTATATTTCGGGTTCTGGGGTAACAAGCACTCTGCTAGGGGGGGGGGTAGGCCGTAGCCTCTGCATGTGTGTAGGGTGGGGGGGTAAGTTTTAGTTCATGTTTTTTTCTATGGTGCCTTCTTGTTATTACTTAGCTTCTTCTTTCTAGGCCTGTGTTAGGCGTACTGGGGGATGGGTGGTAGCGTGGTGTTTACTGCGATGTTGCGTCTTCTTTAGGCATGAGTATAATTTGTGACCATCCTCTGGCTGGAACTTGCATGTTGCGAACTGCACTGACTGGTGAAGATATCTATTGGCGAGTCCCACCTACATGGACCTAATTTCTCTTTCTTATTTGTATAAGTACGGAACAGTAGACCTGACCTTAATAGTTGCGCTGAAAACTTTTAAAACTAACCTTCACTGATTCTGGGACACGGTAATATGGTAACTACAGTGTAACCTTATTAATGCTTGCTTGCAATGAGGGATATTACTGTGCCGCCGTAAAGTTGCATAGATGCTTAAATGTTTTCGTGGCCGGCCGGTAGGTTGTAGGCCCGTATTTGTTCTGATTTGATGCACAATAAAGGTTTTCAAAAAAAAAAAAAAAAAAAAAAAGACAGGACAAAACACTCACCTGGTGCACACAGGTCTGATTGCACGTTCTCCACTGCCAACTCTCGATAAGGCCAACGTGGCTGGTTCTCGGGTCTCACCCGAAGGACTCCGGCGTGGGTTCACTAGCAGCTGAGGTCCTCGTGACCGGGAGGGCGAAGCAAAAACCCAAATTCTCGTTGGTCTATTCTGCAACCCCCCCCGATCTGGAGCCCCCCTTTCAATGTCCCGATTGTCGTCTGAAATACAGAGGGACGACCCCAATGCGGAGTCCCGGCGGAGTCGCCAACTGAAGTACCGAAAATTATTTATAACTCCCCAATTATAGTCATATTCACAACCAATCCCATTCCCATTACCAATAATCAGTCAGTTGGCAGTGTAGAAGGTCCAAGCATTTAATAGAACAAACAAACTCTGCCAGAGGAGCTCCTTGCGACCTAACCCCACGAGGTCCACCAAGAAGACTGCTGGCACACGTCAGGACATCACATATATACAGTTGCATTTGCGAAATCATGGCCCAACATGGAAAAATACAAGCTGGTACAGGTTGATACAGAAAGGAAAGGTCATATATGGCACACAAAGCACTCTTGGTTTAGCTCATCCCAGATTAGCAAGGTCGAACAGGTGACTCCCTTCTGCCAACTCCGAGACAGTCCGCCCCGCTCCCCTCCTGGAATGTGCTTATCGGGCCTTCTCCTGCTACCTACAACCTTGACAGGCCTAACGAGCTGAAACAGCAATTCTGCAACAGTTGGGTTATTTCTCAGGAGAACGCTTTTAGCAAAAGGGAATGAATGGGGTCTATTAACGCAGGGCTTCGAGCGAGGCCACAAAATGGCGCCGGTCAGGCCAAGGAAGTGTAAAATGCAGGGAGTGGTGCAAGCTAGAGTTCTAAAACATGACGGATGAATTTATGCTAATGTATGCGTGCATATGTTAAAACATTTAGATACATCATGCTAATTTCGAAATATCGATTATAGATACTGTATAGTCGAAAATCGATGCCAGTTCCTCATGATGTCTATAACTGACACCTATTCACAGAGTGGGGTGGGGTCAGCAGTCTCAACAAACCCCATCCCACTCTGTAATGAGGTTGGGACAGCAAATGAATGGAAGCAGCAGTCCCAACACTTCTGAAACCAACAAAGCTTCCCTCCTCGAGATGCTGCAAAAGGTAAGTGTTATGTTTTTAAATGTTTGGTGTGTGTGTGCATGTAAGAATGTATGTATATGTGTCAGTGTGTGCTTGCAAATAAGGGTGTATGTGGGCACACTTTTAAATGCATGTGCCTGTGAGTAAAAATGCATGTAAGGGGGGCGTGGCTAGCAGCCGAAGCCAATGGCGGCTGGCTAACGAGGCTCCTCCATCCCGCAAAATATCTGCTACAATCCTGTGCCAAAAGACCCCAAAAATCGAAGCGGCCGAGACTACATCGGCATTAGAGCACACCGGTGTCACAGAGACTGCCTCTCTGACCCGATACACGCAAGAGAGACGGCAGTGTGCGGCGGAGCCGGGAAGACAACATGGCGGCGTCCTAGGCTCCGATCGGGCTTCGTAAGCCCAAGACTTGAAAGCAGGTTGTGGCCCCAGTGCAGTGCGAGTACGCTCTCCTCCGCCCCACTTGAGAGGTGCCCGTTAGTCGCTCTGGCAGATTGCTGCAGCAGTGTTTGCAGTGCCGGGGAGGGGGAGTCGCACAGGGGTGACTAGAACCACCTCCGGGCGGTCGCTACTCGAGGCCCCGGCTTCGCGGGTCTACCGAGCCTGCTGCAGTGAGTGTTGCCCGGGGCCCGGCGGTGCGGCTGCAGAGTGAAACACCCGCTGAGTAGGGAGACCGGACCCCGCAGGAGCCACAACCACAGGTACGAGAGACTTGTAATCACGGCGTGCTCTGCGAGGACCACAGGATATTGTGGCAGGTGGAAGCCCCCCTCCTACCTGGTGAACTCTGGCTCCTGGCACCACATAATGGCCATATGAGCACACATTGACTTATGGTAGGAGACCACAGGGGTGCTTTGAAGCGGCAATTGCACTGTTGGGGTTGTGGGAAAGTCTCCATATACGTGCAGGGGGTGTCAATCTCAGAACATGGACGCCCTTGTGGGGTGCTCGGCGCAATGACCTGGGAACTGCGGTTGTGACCCATGCATCACCCCAAATCCATCTGCCACTATATTTGGAGGACGCCTAGTTAACGACCGCCTTGCAGATTGTTGGGGTGTCAGGAGACATAAAGGACCTTTCGGGGTGCATTGTGCAGAGGGACCTCTTGTCCCATCCACCACTGTCCATTACTGCAGTGGCGGCCTGACGCTGTGGCCTTCCCAGTCCAGTGAGAACCTTCATAGAGCAGCAGAGTAGGTGTGCCACAGAGGCCCCTGTTGGCAGATCTGTGGGAAACCCGACAGGCCACAGGCGGAAATACAAACTTCGCCAGGTAGGCGGTGGGGAATACTCAGACTGTGAGTTACGTCTACTACCTTCCCTAACACACTGCGGCCCATACATGGCAACGAATAGGGCCCAAAGACAACAATGAAGAACAAACTCGCCAAATTTGCCTGGGCTAAATCAAGAGAGGGTCAAGGGTCTCAATGAATGGAGGCTCCGGAAACGCAGGGAGACCCAAGCCAGTCACAGAAATCAACCCTGCGGGATATCATGGCGGCCATCTGGGGAGTACAGTTGTCACTCGATTCCTTAACGACTGAAGTTTCCCTTGCACAAGCTGACTTCTGTAAAATGGACGACAAAGTGAAAGATCTCAAGATAGTAACGTCGTCGCTACAAGAGAACACGGCTCAACTCCAAACCCAAGTTGCTGAACTTCAAAGTCGCCAAGCTCAGATGGCACAACAACAAGATGAGTATGAAGGGAGAGCCCGAAGGAACAACATACGATCCTGGGTGTGCCAGAACAGGCCGAGGGACCAACTGCTGACCTCTATGTGGAAGACCTAATAAGGAAACACCTACAACTTAAGAGATTGTCCAGCTATTTTTTAATTGAAAGGGCGCACAGAGTGCCGGGAGGCAGGCCAAAACCGGGAGCTCGCCCACGGCCACTCATAGCCCGTGTCTTTAATTATAGGGATAGAGACACCATCCTGCAAACAGCATGCTCGAACCCACCACTCAAACTGGATAACGCTGAAATCACGTTCTTCCCAGATTTTACGGCCAAAGTCCAGGCTCCGAGGCGGAGCTTCCAGGCAGTGAAGAAAGAGCTACGAGTCCGTGAGATGAAACACGCCATGCTTTTCCCGGTGAAACTTAGAGTGGAATCGGAGGGCAAAACGTGGTTCTTCACGTCGCCAGAGGATGCATGGGAGTGGCTCAAGGGATGGCGTCGAGACGGAGGCCAGCGTGGAGAGTGGACAGAAAGACCACAAGCACAAAAGGAGAATGGTGAGGCCCTGCCCTCGAGCAGATCCGCTGGTACACAAAGCACGTAGAAGAGATAAGGAGATCACAACTGTGCCTGTGACTGGGCCTGTCAGATACAGGAAACCTCCGCTTGCTCCACGGAAGTGGTGAGACAGTTTATATGATGTTGTCAGCTTAAGGGTTTTCAAGAGACTTATTCTCGAACTGTTACAGATATACAGACCCAGGGGGGCGTGGCTTGGATGCCGAGGAGGTAGGCAGCGTGAGCTCGGAGCTCCGCACCCGATCCCGGAAAATATCCTGAATATCTGATCGAACCCCGACGAAAACGGTATAATCCGACACTGGAAGGTACCACGGAGGGTCCGGCGCTGACGGCGGACGACTCGGGGCCATCCCAAGCCCGATATCTGACTCTGAAAGCTGAACTCAGGCGTGAAGACATCGACCTAAAATGGCGGCGGTGGCATGAGGCACAGGGACGACGGAGTCGCTGGCCCGGAGCCACATTAAGGGCTGCTACTTCCACAGATAGGAGGTGTTAGCGGCTGCATCGCGCCCCACTCGGGGTGTTGGAGTGGACCTCTAGAGCGCCACCGGCGGTGGTTGGGATCCGAACCCTTGGTGGTGGCGGCGACAACATGGCAACGACCCAGTGACGATGGCCCGGGCCTCTGAGCACGACTGGCGCCAGCCGGACTAGCGGGCGATCGAAACCCTGCTCCCTAGAGGCAGCCTTGGATCCGGAGTCTAGAGCGGTGCCCCAGGCGCGAAACGCGGCGGGCCTTTTCCGCTACTGCTGCAAGAGGACCTTCCTGAGGGCGAAGCCTGGCGACGTTCGGAGCGGGGGCAGAGACAGCTTTGGAGGTCACCGCTCATGCCGGCCCAGATGGGGAAGCCGAAAGGGAAGGGAGATGGTGCGACCGATACAGAAGCTGCGGAGGGAGCGGATCGTGACCAGTCGGCGCTACAACGGATGCAGGGCCGGATCCTGGAGGCCATCGCCACCACAAAAGACGCCTTGCAGCAGGACATAGCGCAGGTGGCGACGGGCTTGGGCCTCCTAAAAGCTGACCACGACAAGCTCAAGGACAGAGTGAAATCCGTGGAGATCACGGTTCAGGAATTGGCCCCGAGCCATGCAGCGGTGAAGGCGCAGATGACGGAGGTGATGGATCGTTTGAAGGTGCTGGAGCGGAGGGCCGAGGACGCGGAAAACCGGAATAGGCGCAACAACGTACGCCTCGTAGGCCTGCCGGAAAAAATTGAAGGTGACGATATGGTGGGCTATCTCGATAATTGGTTGCGAACGGAGGTGGCGCCGGAGGGACTGTCCCCCTTCTTCTCCCTTGAGCGAGCGCATAGGGTTCCGGTGCGCCCGCCGGCCCCGGGCCTCCCGCCTCGCCCAGTGGTGTTCAAGTTGCTCCATTACCGGGACAGAGACTGGCTTTTGCAAAGGGCAAGAGAAGCAGGACCCTTTCAGGTGGACAACAACAGGGTCACAATGTTCCCGGACTATACGTTTGAGACGCAGAGGATCAGGGCGAACTTCCTGTCCCTTAAGCGGGAGCTCCGTGATGAAGGCATCAAGTACTCCCTGTTATTCCCAGCGAAGCTGAGAGTGGTGGTAGATGAACAGACACTCTTCTTCACGTCCTCGGCGGACGCTTGGGCCTGGTGGGACACTTATAAAGCGGGAACGGATGGTGCCAAGGCCAGGGAGGAGGAGGCTAAGGTGACACAACCGATCAGGAAATCTCAACGGATCAGGAAGAACCGCAGGAGAACCGGCAAACGTTCGGTGTCACAGACGGAGACGGAGAGGCAAGCGGCCCTACAAGCAGTGGCGGACTTATCCAAGTCTACCAGAAGTCAGTCCGGGAAGGGCACGGACTCGGAGGACCCGGGCACGGGCTCGGAGACGGGACTCTCGGAATTTGGTGGAGCCCGGGGCCCTATCGTGACGCCGCAGACTTCGGAGGAGATACTTGAGGCGTGTTAATCTGGACTAGTGGAGTGGACTCGCTGGTTGGACACCGGGGCGCTGGGCCCGTGGCAGTGGAGCACTGCTACTTGAGGTTTCGGGGCGCTATGATGTGGGGATTGTGGGGCGGAGTGTGCGGGGTTGATTTGCTTTCACGAACCTTTCGCATCGTACCACGCCCTACTGGCCCTTAAGGTCATCGCAGTGGAGACTGCGACCATTGCTGCCTTTCTTTGAGGGGTGGTTGGGAGTGTTGGTTTGGATGGGGGTACTTCCAGTTGCGGGGGGGCCTGTCCTGGGGGGGTGGGTTTTGAGAGCAGTTGGGGTTGCTCGGGGGGTAGTTGTTGTTGGGGGGGTTTGGCTTCCTGTTTGGAGAGGGAGGGTGGGTTGGTCCGTGGTCGCGGAGAGAGCGAGGTCAATGATCTTTATTGTTCGGTCTGGTTGTGTGAAGGGGAATGGCTAGTACCGGGGCGTTGAAATGTGTGTCCTGGAATGTACGGGGTATGCAGTCCATGGCACGCAGGCATAAAGTTCAGGCATACCTCAAGCGCAGGGGGGTTCACATAGCGTTCCTGCAAGAAACACATCTCAATAAGCAAGAAGGGATTGCACTGCAGAGGCGTTGGAGGGGGCAGCTGTTTAATACGACGTTCTCAGCTTTTGCGAGGGGGGCACTGATTTGGATACGGGCAGGGGTTCCCTTCCAGGTTACAAAAACATTGGTGGACCCTGAGGGAAGGTATTTGGCAGTGGAGGGGAGGCTGAAAGGCAGGGTGGTATCTCTCTGCAGTGTGTACGCTCCCAATGTGGATCTGCCCGCATTTTTGTCTACACTCTTGGGTAAACTGGCGGGTTATTTGGCGGGGCCGGTACTCCTGGGGGGGGGATTTCAACTCGGTTGAGGATGTGATATTGGATAGGTCCCATCCCCCACTGCATGCGTCCCCAGTGCATAGAGTAGCCAAGCGCAGGCTGGAGTGGCAGGAGAGCTGGGCCCTCACAGATGCATGGAGGGCGTTACACCCCACTACTAGGGACTACTCCTTTCACTCGCACCTGCATGATCTACACGTTAGGCTGGACGCGTTTCTGTGTTCATCATGCGTACTTTCTGCGGTGGGAGGGGCGGAATACTTGGCCCGGACGATATCGGACCACAACCCTTTGTTGCTATCCCTGAACTGGATGGTGACTGCTAACTGCGTACCAACATGGCGCCTGCAACCCGACACCCTGGATGACTTGTTGTTCAGGGAGGCCCTGGGAGACCGCATTGAGTGCTACTTTGAGGAGAACAACGGCACGGCCTCCACGAGGGCGGTAGAGTGGGACGTGTTTAAGGTGGTGGTGCGAGGGCACTGTATAGGACACACGGCTGGGGCTCGCAAGACTTTGTTAGATGATTTAGATAAGGCCGAAACACGGTTAAGAGAACTGGAGAAGGGTCGCCCGAATCACCCTGAGTTGCAGGAGGGGCTTAGTGGGGCCAGGGAGGGGCTGGCTGTGGAACTGGAACGGCTGCGCAGCTTTGATCATAAGGCGTACATGACGAGGGCGCACGCGGAAGGCGATAAGGCGGGGTCTATGTTGGCGTGGCTCGCTAACCCAGTCAGGAGGGGTATGCCGATCATGATGATCCAAGAGACAGGGGAGGAGCCCTGCCATACCCAACCCGGGATCCTGAATAAGTTTCGGACTTATTATGAGGGTCTCTATGAAAGTGGTGAAACAGGGGGGACAGATGAGCTAGGAGAGTTCTTGGACGGCTTGCAACTGCCGAGGTTGGAAGATTCGGAGGCAGAGGAGCTGGGTCGGCCCATAACGCTCGGAGAGATAGGGTGTGCAGTAAAGCAAATGGCTAGAAATAAGACCCCGGGACTCGACGGACTCCCGATAGAGTTTTATAGTAAATATCTGGAGTACCTTGCTCCCCGGCTGCGAGAGGTCTACAATGAAGCGCAAGCGAGGGGTCGGCTCCCGGGCTCCATGTGTGAAGCCCTCATGATCCCGCTTTTAAAACCGGGCAGAGAGGGAGCGGCTTTATCCTCGTACCGTCCGTTGTCCATGTTGACGACGGACTACAAGATCCTGAGTAAGATTCTTGCCAACAGACTGCTGGTGCATATGACTGGCCTTGTTCATAAGGACCAATGCGGTTTTATCCCGACGCGCAACACTACCCACAATATTCGCAGACTTACGAGACTGATGGGGGCGGACTGGCCGGGCGCCGTCTCTCCATTTGTCCTTTCTATTGACATAGAGAAGGCCTTCGACAGCCTTGAATGGGGGTACTTGTCTGAGGTGATGCGACGCTTCGGGCTGGGGGACGGATACATAAACTGGACCAAGGTCCTGTACACTGATGCGGTAGCGAGAGTCCGAGTGGGTGCTCTGATCTCGAGGCAATACCCGGTTAGGCGTGGCACCAGACAGGGGTGTTCCCTATCTCCGCTCCTTTTTGCCCTGGCGATGGAACCCTTCGCTGTAGAGGCCAGGCTGGGCCGCCACTACGCCGGTTTATCATTTAGGGGCAGGCCACATTTCATTTCTTTATACGCAGATGATCTGCTGATGTTTTTGGCTAACGCGAGCCCCGAGCTAGAGGGGCACGGCGGTTACTAGGGCGGTTTGGCCGGCTATCGGGCCTGAGGGTTAACTGGCCTAAGTCCTGCTTATTCCCCCTGAGGTCAGGAGAACCGTGTCCACTCACCGCGCAGGAACTCCGGTGGGAACCGCGCTGTCTGCATTATCTGGGAGTCTATGTCTATCATAACCCGGCTGATTTGCTGGAAGGTAACATCACCCGTTGCATTAATGCCTTACGGGGGAACATGGACTTCTGGTCTACCCTGCCGCTATCCCTGGCTGGTAGGATCTCCCTGCTCAAAATGGTGGCCCTGCCCAGGCTCTTGTATTATTTTAGGACGCTCCCGGTGTGGGTCCCGAGTTCTATTTTTAAGCGCCTGAGATCTCTGGTCATAGCGTTCTTATGGGGCACGGGAAGGAGGCGCATAGCGCTCGATACTCTGCTACGCCCCAAGGATGAAGGAGGATTGGCTGTGCCTGATTTTGAGGGATATTATCTGGCCGCGCAGCTGCAGATTTTCACTCAGGAGGTCGCGAGAGTGTATAGAGGCCCTGAGGACGCGAGAATAGAAGGCACCCCGCAACATGTGCTGGCGTACATCACATTACACCAGAAACTTCGGGTAGGAGATTTGACGGTCGAGGAGCAGACGTTCCGACTCTGCTGGGACAGGGCCCGTAAGCGGGCGGGAGTCCGCCTTATGTATGCCCCTGAAATCCCGTTGGGGATGGTTACGGCCCTCCCACATGGAGGAGACTGGTCGCGATTGCTGGGTTGAGAGGAAGCGGGGATACAAATGTTGAGCGATCTGTATGAGGATGGGGTACTGCTGCCGTTTCAGGAATTGCAGGAGCGGTTCGACCTGCCGAGGGGCGACTACTTGTTGCACGCAGCGGTCACGGGCGCTATGCAGGCTCATTGGGGGGAAGGGTTGCAGGAGCCGGGCACCTCCATGGCATGTCAATACACGATGATGGCTGCGGGGACCTTTAAGGCTGTCACCTGCTTGTACTCCAGGATACAGAGGGAGGCCCTACAGCCACTGACAGCTCTGAAGGCCAAGTGGGAGCTGGACCTCCAATTAGAGATCCCTGACACGACCTGGGGCCAGCTACTGAGGCGGGCACGGAAGAGCTCGAGAAATGCCAGGTTTCAGTTAATCCACTTCTACATCGTTCACAGGGCATACCTCACACCGGGGAAAATACAACAATATTTTGGGATAGAAAACGCTGCTTGCCCCAGATGCAATACGGTTGGGGCGGACTTGGGTCACATGTTATGGGATTGCCCATCTCTGGGAGACTACTGGCAGGAAGTTGGGCGGGCCCTCAACAGTGCAACAGACAGGGACATCCAGTACACGAAAGCGGTGGGCATCCTCCATTGGTTCCCGCACACGCCTAGAAACAAGACTACCAGCAAATTTATAGACTTGGGGCTCATTCTAGCTAAGCGGGAGATAACGAGGAATTGGAAATCGAGAGTGGGGCCCGCGTATAAAAGGTGGTATGGGGAATGCTTGAGGTGGGCGGCATGTGAGAGCACCCTGAGGTACCAGATGGCCTGGAGAACAAATGACGAGAAGGCTTTGGAGAGGGCAACTGCGTGGGAAATGATGGTGCAGGCGCTCCGTGACATAGATGATGAGGAGCAGGGGGGCGAGGAGGAGCTGGATGTAGCAGACCCTGTCACCATACCGGGGGGCACACCTTAGCGAATGTATGTACTTCCTACATCACAACAGACGTTCTTACAACGATGAATCAGCGCAGCGCGACCACGGGGGGGAGGGAAGGAAGCGGGAATTGGCGGGCTGTTGGGGAACGAAATTATGGGGCGGGGGAGGGGTGAAAATCACAAAAGCAACCCAGCGATACTTTAGTACAACTAATGTCAGACAGTGTAAAGTGGTACGAGAAATACTCATGGACAGAGGCTACCCGTACCTGGGAAAGGGGCGGACCTCCCGAACAAGAACGCAATGGACAGTAACATTCCTTGTACACAGAGAAATTGTAATTTTGATTATCTTGTCTGTACAATTATATTGGTGATGCAATAAAAATGATGTTAAAAAAAAACAAAAAAAAACAGATATACAGACCCACACGTGTATTATGAGCTTTGCATCACACACTCGGTGGACTCAGGGACAAATAGACAGTGGGGGTAAGACTAATAGTCCTCAGCGGGGACTGGGAGATTACCGACCCTACACTTTTCACTATCGTTGGTGAGGGAGAGGCACTCTGCCAAATTGGGGTGTGGGTAGTTCGAAATCCACAGGCAGGGGGGCGGGGGGATCGGGAGGAGGGGGGTGTTTTTGCGATGACTTAAATTGTAGCTGTATTATCTTGTTATGTAACAATTTTTTTGTTGGTTATGGAAGTGACAGACACACGTATATAAGGGTTGCTCTCGATCTATTGGTACGCCATGGCATGTTTTCCTTATTACTGACCTACTGATCTACTGTGTAGATATTACCTTGTTATGGGATGGGAGTTGACAAGGAACTATAGCTCTCTGTTCTGTCCTGGAACGTGAACGGAATGGGGGACAAGATAAAAAGGGGAATTGTCCAACAATATCAGAAGAGACTCTCCCCGGACATTGTGCTGCTGCAGGAAACCCACCTGGTGGGGAACAAAAGCAAGGCCCTCAATAGGTGGAGATACAAGCTTCTAGTTCACGCTGATTACACCACTGGTTCAAGGGGTACGGGTATCCTGGTGAAGAAAAACGCAACCCTTATTGTACACAAGACGTGGACAGATCCCATGGGACAATTCGCTGAGGCCGAAGCCCAGTGGGAGGGAAGGGCACTCAATGTTGTCTCTCTTTACCTGCCACCAGCATTGGGTAAGGTGGCCTTGGTCGACCTTAGCAAAGTACTGACCGGGCTCCCTGATGGTACCTTGATTATGGGTGGAGATTGCAATATGACCATGGATGATACGATTGATAGGCACCCACAGAGACCGGAGGCTAGACCGAATTACCTTATGGCAGAATTTACCACAGCAATGGGGCTCTCAGATGTGGGGCGGGAACTACAAACGGCAGGCTCACAATACACATACTTCTCTAGCGTGCATGGCTGTCTTTCCCGTATTGACTATTTCCTTACATAGACGGCCTCAATAGGTAGTTTCAGACACCCTCAGACATTGCCCAGGGGTATATCAGACCACTCCCCCATTGAGATTGAATTTACCCATGGGGAACGACAGGCGCATACCACTATTGTTCTTAACCCATGGCTGTTGAGAATACCTGACATAAAGGAAGAACTGTGTGTGCAAACGGGTAATTACTTTACAGAAAACTTAGGTTTGGTGGACTCTGCACAAACGATGTGGGAGGCATATAAGGTGGTTTTAAAGAGACAAGCCCTGTCACTGAAAGCCATAGGTCAAATTAAGTCCTGGAAAGCGATGAGGCCGAATGGTACCCCATTTGAGATCCTCAAAGTCATGTCATCTCAAGTGGTCCCGCACTTACGGGCTATGTACGAGGAAAGTTTTGAGAAAGGGCACATGCCGGCAGACCAACGAATAGCTAGTATTGTTGTTAATCACAAGGCTGGCAAACCAGTGGATAACTGTGGCTCGTACAGACCTGTATCGTTGATTAATGTGGTGGCAAAGATTTTGGCGAAGGATCTTGCTACACAACTTGGGGCAGTGATTTCCTCCTTGGTACACCCAGACCAGTCTGGTTTTATGCCAGTAAGAAATATGGCTCTTAACGTACGCCAACTCCATAATGTGATGGCACCCGGGGAATTTCTCGCAGAAGATGCCGTTATATTGTCCCTAGATGCCTCCATGGCATTCAACTCCATAGAGTGGCCATATTATTTGAATTCCTTACTAGAGTCGGACTGGGGCCCAAATTTATAGGGTGGGTGAAACTGTTATACACTGACATACAGGGACAGGTGAGAGTTAATAACTATATGTCCCGGGCGTTCACGCTGAGGAGGGGCACTAGGCAGGGATGTCGGCTGTTCCCACTGATGTTTTCCCTCATGCTGGAGCCCTTGGCAGAGTGGATCCATTGAGATGTGATGGTGCATGTCTTGCGATGGACGGCAGACCATGAGGACAGAATGTCCTGATATGCCGCTGACATATTACTGTATCTTGCCTCCCCATATAAATCCATACACACTGTGTTGAATATCTTTACAAACTTCAGGAAATACTCGGGGTATGCCATTAACTGGTGTAAATTTGTGCTTTGGGGACAGACTCCCCGTCTCCCCAGAGATTGCAAACTAGAAGTCGCTGAAGAAGGATTTAAATATCAAGGAGTCTTTGCTACACCGGACCCAACTCTTTTTCATAGTCATAATTTAGCAATTCCGTTGGCCCGTCTGCGAGCAGACGTGAAGCATCAGAGGTCATTGCCTTTGTCTCTGGTGGTTCAGAAAAGGGGGTGGTGATGGACAGAGTATCTGAATTAAGCAGAACACTCCTACCCAGTCCAAAGATCAGGGCTTGACCCATCACCGTTTTTTAGCTCACTGCACCATCCCAGCTCAGAACCTGGCTACATGCAAATTAGTCTGTCCCTGGCCCAGTGCATCATGGGAACAGGGCAGACCAAACTACCAAGCCAATTCTTATACTGGGAAGGAAACAAGCTTCCGGGGACCGGTTTCTGGCATTTCAGCCGTCTTCGGCCCGGCTTGCTTGAATCCTGATGGTGCAGTGAGCAAGGGACTCACATCGGAGTATACCCTTCCACGCTTATGGTGGACAAAACGATTCAGAAAAGGGGGTGGTGATGGACAGAGTATCTGAATTAAGCAGAACACTCCTACCCAGTCCAAAGATCAGGGCTTGATCCATCACCGTTTTTTAGCTCACTGCACCATCCCAGCTCAGAACCTGGCTACATGCAAATTAGTCTGTCCCTGGCCCAGTTCATCATGGGAACAGGGCAGACCAAACTACCAAGCCAATTCTTATACTGGGAAGGAAACAAGCTTCCGGGGACCGGTTTCTGGCATTTCAGCCGTCTTCGGCCCGGCTTGCTTGAATCCTGATGGTGCAGTGAGCAAGGGACTCACATCTGAGTATACCCTTCCACGTTTATGGTGGACAAAACGATTCAGAAAAGGGGGTGGTGATGGACAGAGTATCTGAATTAAGCAGAACACTCCTACCCAGTCCAAAGATCAGGGCTTGATCCATCACCGTTTTTTAGCTCACTGCACCATCCCAGTTCAGAACCTGGCTACATGCAAATTAGTCTGTCCCTGGCCCAGTGCATCATCTGGTGGGTCATGCCGCTCTTTTCAAAATGCTGGCGCTTCTGCTATTTTTGTATATTCTTCAGAACTGCCCACACCGAATCCCAGATACTTACTTTGCAGCAGTGGAGGGGGAGATACGGACGCTGCTATGGGATGGCAGGGCCCCCAGATTGGCGTTGAAGAAACTAACGAAAGGGTGGTATGACGGAAAGATAGCGTTGCCAGACCTCAGGCTGTAGTACTGGGCCTCACAGCTGGTGACTGTGAATCATTGGATATATTTCCCATCGACTGACCCAGACTATGTCCTGGATAGGTACCAGACCGACCGCTCGGGTTACCTGGGTGCCCTGTACTCCCGCAATAGAGGAAGGAGATGCATCGGTCCAACGCTACACACGATACTGATTTGGCATCAGGCGAACTCGCAACTGGGTTGGGCTAACACCCTCACTAAGGTGACACCATTGTGGTACACTCAAAAATTGGGCATGCTGTGCTATCAACCAGGGTTTGATAAATGGGATACAATAGGAATCTCAGTGGTGAAAGATCTAGTTAAAAAAGGTGCGATACTCAAATTTGAAGACCTCCAAAGGATTTATAAGTTGGCCTCGGGGGAGGTATTCAGATACCTGCAAATAAGACATGCCCTACAGGCGGCTTTTCCGAGCTATGAAGACATTCCAGACTCATCACCTCTGGAAGACCGTTTGCTAGATGGGCCACTGCAGTCTAAAGCCATATCCTTAACATACAAGAAACTTAGTAATAATCTACTGGATAGTTTTGGCAAGCTCAAGGAGCAGTGGGAAAGAGACTTGGGACCGATAGACGAGGAGGATTGGAGATTGGCCCTCATGTCACCTAGGGAGGCGGCCATCACGCTTAGATTTAGACTGATACAACTCAGGGTTTTACATCGGTCTTATATGATGGGGATTACCCTTGCAAAAATAGGCGCACAACAGGATGACCTCTGTTTGAAGGGCTGCTGGCAGCCGGCTACCTTCTATCACGCACTATGGGAGTGCCCGCTGGTACATGGCTTCTGGGAGAGAGTCACGAATCATATACAGTCTGCACTGGGTAAGACTGTAGACCTAACACCACAATTGGGCTTGTTAAACATCTGGGCAGCCACTGGCCTAACTGAAATCGAACAACAGCTAGTGACGCTGGGGTACACACTGGTAAAGAGGGAACTGGAGAGGCTATGGGGCGGAGTGGCACCGCCTTCCACATTAGTATGGTTGAAAGAACTAGACAGATGCATGATTGCGGAGAAAGAAGCTTTTATAACCAGAGGGTGCCCGAAAAAGTGGCATAGAAAATGGACCAAATGGAATGTCTATAAAGGTGAAATATGTGTATCTCCAGTGGTGGAGTTAGAAATGAGCAGGAATGTGGACAGAGACATGACTTCTTAATGTAATTATTGTATCATCCTTTGTATACTGTACCTTGATGAGAGTAACCAATCCTTATTATGAATCGGTAATTTCTATATGTCTGTCACGAAGGTTTAATAAAAATATATTTAAAAAAAAAGAATGCATGTAAAAGGCAGAGTGTACGCAGGGCCGGCTTTAGGGCAGTGCGACTGGTGCGGACGCACTAGGCACTGACCTGCAGAGGGGTCGCTGACCTTAGGGGAGGCACTGTATTTAGCAATAACTTATAATTGGAGAGATGAACAGCACTTTTGCCTGGTGGTAGTTAGAAAATCTGTGGAGACGGTCATGGGGTGTGGGGGCGCCAAAAATTATTTTTGCACCAGGTGCCACCAGCGCTAAAGACAGCCCTGAGTGTACATGTTTGTGTACCACCCTCCCCCCTGCTTGAATTACCAACCACCACTCAAACACACACTTATCATAAAGTGGATCAGTATCTGTTCCGTCACCAATCAATGGTCACCAAACCAACACACAAAGAGACACTATCCCACAAAGATTCTTAGACACCGCCCAGAAGGATTCTACCATGATACAAGCAAGATTGTTTCCTGGTGCATATGTAATAATCCATTGCAGACACTTAAAAAAACACACACACACTGATAGCCTAACCTGGCTGCCCAAGCTCAATGAATGGCATGTGTTACACCTGCAACACAGACCTCGATAATAAGGACCACCAGTTCCCAGTCCGGAGGAGACCTTGAACCTACCTAAGGTCGAAATACATTGACACCACTACCCAAGGGCATTAAGTAAAAAATTCCATGTGGAAACTATCATATAGGATTATGCTAATTAAGTATAGCTTCCATGACAAACAAGCATTTGCAATGCAATAGGTGTCGCATTAGGAAAGTTTGAGCTTTTGGTCTTGTAAATGACCATTTTTTTATTTATGTGTTGGTTTTGAAAATAGCTAAATTAATAGCTTTGTCATTTACAATGCCAATAATTATAACTTTCGCAAATGTGACACCTATAGCATTTGTAATGCAACATGTTTTGTATTTACGTGACTTAGATGTATTGATATTACAAATTACAATGGCTTTTAATTTTTTTAAAATAATTAATACTTAAATAAAAGTGATTGTAATTTATAATGGCAATAACTTAAACTTTTGTAAATAACTTTTGTGAAGATTATGTTCAGTGTATTTTATTGTGACGAAAATTCAGGAACAGAATTGAAATATTAACATCTTTTTGTGACATTTGTAATAAAGCTTGAAACATTGAGAGAACATATTTTAACCAGTTGTTGTTGAATGGTTGCGCAGATTGATGCTGGGGTGGCGCTGAGTGATGCTGTGGTGGTGCTGTGGTGGTGCTGAGTGGTGCTGTGGTGATGCTTAGTGGTACTGAGTGATGCTGGGGTGGTGCTGAGTGATGCTGGGGTGGTGCTGAGTGGTGCTGTGGTGGTGCTGAGTGATGCTGTGGTGTTGCTGAGTGATACTGGGGTGGTGCTGAGTGATGCTGGGCTGGTGCTGAGTGATGTTGGTGTGGTGCTGAGAGATGCTGTGGTGGTGCTGAGTGGCGCTGTGGTGGTCCTGAGTGGTGCTGAGTGGTGCTGCTGAGTGGTGCTGTGGTAGTGCTGAGTGATAATGTAGTGGTGCTGAGTGATGCTGTGGTGGTGCTGAGTGATGCTGTGGTGGTGCTGAGTGGTGCTGAGTGATGCTCTGGTGGTGCTGAGTGGTGGTACTGAGTGGTGTTGTGGTGGTGCTGAGTGATGCTGTGGTGGTGCTGAGTGATGCTCTGGTGGTGCTGAGTGGTGGCGCTGAGTGGTGCTGTTGTGGGGCTGAGTGGTGGTGCTGAGTGATGCTGTAGAGGTGCTGTGGTGGTGCTGAGTGATAATGTGGTAGTGCTGAGTGATAATGTGGTGGTGCTGAGTGATGCTGTAGTGGCGCTGAGTGGTGCTGTGGTGTTGCTGTTGTGGTGCTGAGTGATGCTGTGGTAGTGCTGAGTGATGCTGTGGTGGTGCAGAGTGATGCTGTGGTGGTGCTGAGTGGTGCTGTGGTGGTGCTGAGTGATGCTGTGGTTGTGCTGAGTGATAATGTGGTGGCGCTGAGAGGTGCTGTGGTGGTGCTGAGTGGTGGTGCTGAGTGATGCTGTAGTGGTGCTGTGGTGGTGCTGAGTGATAATGTGGTGGTGCTGAGTGATAATGTGGTGGTGCTGAGTGATGCTGTAGTGGCGCTGAGTGGTGCTGTGGTGGCGCTGAGTGGTGCTGTGGTGTTGCTGTTGTGGTGCTGAGTGATGCTGTGGTAGTGCTGAGTGATGCTGTGGTAGTGCTGAGTGATGCTGTGGTGGTGCAGAGTGATGCTGTGGTGGTGCTGAGTGGTGCTGTGGTGGTGCTGAGTGATGCTGTGGTGGTGCTGAGTGATAATGTGGTGGTGCTGAGTGATAATGTGGTGGTGCTGAGTGATGCTGGGGTAGCGCTGAGTGATGATGTAGTGATGCAGAGGGCAGAAAGGCACAAAAAACGAGTCTAACAGAGGGCATGTGTTCTTGCGGCACCCTGGGGTATTGCCGCAAGAACGAGCAGTGACGCACACACAGTCCTTACACACAGCTGTTCACCCTGCCTTTTCATTTCCAGCACGAGTGAAAACAGGTCTTTAAATCTTGTCAGGTGGCCACTTTCATATTTCACCATTGCGCCTTTTGCTTGCTCAGCATGGCACCATACAGCAGTTCCCTCAGCATGTGGAGACCGATTGTAGTGTGTCTTCTGCATTTCTTCGCTCCGATGGAGCGTGCACTTTACAGTGCCCCCAGGGCACAAGCAGGGACTGACTAGAGTGCTCCTTCATCAGCACACATGCAGCATCAACTCCAGTGCAACTTTTTTGTTGGGAAAACCCATTTGCTCAGAGGTTTCCCAGAGACTGCCTTCTTTCCAGGACCCCCGCTGCACGGATGGTGCAGTGGCCTGCTGAATGTATGGTGATACCAACTTTAATCTGATAACAGAAACACCCTAGACTCAGTACACTGCATGTACAGTGTTTCTGTGTTGTCTGACCAGGCAGTATAATGCATATCCACAGGTTAGTGTGTAAGAAGCATTCCCAACGAGTGTGAGCAGAAGGTGTGTGTGTGTGAGGAGTGTGTGTGGCCTGTGCACATGCTCAGTTGTCGCTCAGTGTCATCTTTTATGCGTGTGCTCTCTTGCAAACCTGCTTCAAGTGGCAGCAATACTTTGGAGGCTCTGGGGGAGGCGGGTTAGGGCGCCCAGCCCTGGTAGTCCATTCTCTGCTGTGTGACTTGACAACATTCAGCTTTGTCTGCCAGGAAGGGCCAAGAAGTGCTCATATCCCTCTGGCTTTGTTACACCTTCCACTGAACCCTGGGACCTGCAATGAGAGTGTGGGAGATGGACCTTAGTAGGGACGCGAACCGTGACCTGGGAGAGACCAGTGCTGTAGAGTGGAGAAAGGGATGCATATTGAGCAGTGAGTATCTGGCTGGCATCCCTTTCTCAGTGACCGCTTGAGGCACTATAAGCACAATGGCGAAATGATGCACACACACACAAAGTCACGTAACCACTTCACAATATATTACGTTATAAGGAACAACTAAGATGTTGTACACCTAACACACACTTAAGTCTCAAAGAGACACCCCTCCATACAAGCAGACAGACTCAAAACACAATGTCTATCAAAATTAGGGAGGAGGAATACGTGTCCAGTCGTTTCCCCGTACAGGATATTCACTATCAAGAGTAGACTAGGACACTTGTAACTACGTTACATGGAGTGGTATAGAAAACCCTCATAAACGCTATGATTTTTCGTGAGTGCGGTATATTGTAGTTCTCCGCCCCTCATAGACGTTTGGCATTCGTCATTGGGTGATCTATTCGTGCAACATGCCTGCCTCAAGCCTGAGGACCACTCTGGAGCAGCGTAGCAGTGTCCAGAGATGAGTTTCGGAGTCACCACTATATTGAGGGTAGAGTTATATTAAGAAACAAGTCACCGGAGAGGAGCTTAGCGGGCAGACAAGATGGCCGCGTAGGCTCGGAGCTCCGTGGACCCTCCAGCCCTCCGCAACAATCCTGCTTGAAATCCTGTTCCACGTAGGTGGATTCTGATTGCTGGAGGGTCACTAATGCGGAACCTGCCTCCCGCTTCCGAATCGGTGGTTCCTACGCTGAGCTACGTCGTGTGATACCCCTTGCCAAGGAAGCGCCATTGTCTCCTCGATCTCCGCCACTCCGCAAGACAGAGATGCGTAGTGCTGGGTGGTGATCCCCACTGGCGGAAGCTAGGATCCTGCAGTGTCTCATACCACTAGCTTGTGCTGAGCATCTGGCCTACAACCTCGGCTCGATATATCTAAGGCTCGGAACTGTGTGAGGTGGCCCCTCGCCCTCATCGGACCCAACATGGCGGGCAAGGGCGACCCGGACAAGACGTCGAACAAAGGCGTTCGTGGCAAGTCCCAAGTGCAGCAGAACAGGATTGATAGATATGCTCAGCTGCGCACCTCGCCTGCACAGGGGGCCTCCACTAAAGACCTCTCCTCTTCGGGCTCGCCCGATGGGTCCGAGCCCACCCTTAGTGACATTATGGGGGCCATCTCGGGCATACGAGCCGAATTACAGAAGCAACACAAGGTTTTGACCCACAAGGTGGACACGTTGGCAGTGGATCTCACCCTTATCAGAGCCGACCTGGGTAAAACCAACGATCGGGTGAAATCGTTGGACCTAAAAACTTCGAGCCTCACCACCGACGTCTCGGACCTGCAAACCGAGGTCCGGACCCTACGGCTCACTTCTGACCAATTCGCCAGGAGGCTGGACGACTATGAAGGTCGTGCCAGGCGGCAGAACGTCCGCATCATTGGCGTTCCGGAAGGGTCAGAGGAGGCATCGGCTGACCTGTTCGTTGAGGACCTGATACAGAACGATCTTACTCCCCCCGGGCTGAGCAAATTCTTCTCGGTGGAGAGAGCACATCGTGTACCAGGTGGCCCGCCGAAGTCGGGTGTGGCACCTAGACCCATCATTGCCAGGTTCCTCAACTTCAGGGATCGGGACGCAATTTTACAGGCGTCCAGGAGGCACGGACCGCTACAGTTCCAAAACTCTGAGGTGCACTTCTATCCTGACTTTACCAGGGCGGTCCAGCGGCAACGCCAGAGCTATGCGGGTGTGAAACGGTGGCTGCGGGACATGGGTCTCAAGTATTCGATGATGTTCCCGGCCAAGCTTCGGATTGAACATGATGGCCGTGCTTTGTTTTTTGACTTTCCGGACAACGTCAGCGAATGGCTGGACACCCTACCACAGCGTAGCGATGGCCGGGAGGACAGCGAAAGGGGCGCTGCTGGTGGATCTGATTTGTGAGACTTGGCTCTACTACGAGGACGATGGCGGTTGGTGGTCCTGCAATAAGTGACTTTCGTCCTTTTTCAAGTGTAAAAGTAATTGGATCTCCTGTTGCTTCATGGAGGGCGGCGGGAGGTGTTCGCGGGGAATCCTCACTCCTTTTGGTGCTTTTTGTAGACTAGTTAATGGGGCGACAGGCACACTGCTGGTTGGGGGGGCTTTTTAGTCTGATGCAGGGGTGCAGGGTGGGGGGTGTTTTTGGACGATTTTCATTGTTTCTTTGTGTGTTCTTGTTTTCTTTCTTTCGGCAATGGATTGAGTATATTGTTGCATTCTTGTTTCAGCAGGAGTTTTTTGGGACTGGCGGGGGAGGGAGGCACGATGATGGGGGGTAGGAAATTAAAAGTGGTCAGTTGGAATGTTAATGGGTTGGGTGACCGAATCAAAAGGGGGATTGTGCTTCAAATGCTTTAGCGTCACATGCCTGATGTGGTTTTTCTACAGGAAACACACTTGATTGGGAACTCATGCAAAGCGCTCAATCGCAAGGGGTACAAGATGGTGGCACACTCGGGGTTCTCTTCGGGGTCTCGGGGGGCGGGCGTCCTTGTCCGGACATCCCTTCCGTTGGAGATTGACGTCACCACGATAGATGATAGAGGGCGCTACGCAGCGGTGGCTGGGCGGTGGGAGGGGCGGGCCCTCATCTTACTTTCAGTTTACGTCCCGCCTGGCCTACAAACCAGTACTTTCCAGGACCTTGGTGGCGCCATTTTAGCCCTGCCCGATGGTTTGCTGATTGTCGGGGGTGACTTCAACTCAGTCTGCTCTGGCTCCCTGGACCGACACCCGTCTAGAGACCTTCGTACCTCCCAACTGTGGTTGCCCTCGTTCATAGAATCAATGGGCCTTGTGGATAGCTGGAGACTCCTACACCCTACGCTTCGTCAGTTCTCCTTCCTGTCCGGTGCGCATGGCAGCCTGTCCCGCATAGACTACATTCTTACCTTGGCAGCTCAAGCTACGGCCGTGTCCGAAGCCCGCTTCCTGGCGCGAGGGGTTTCTGACCACTCGCCGCTAATGGTCTCCTTTGACTTTGACATCGTCCTGTCGGAGCGACCGGCTACGGTCAATCCCTGGTACTTTCGTACCCAAAGACCCGCGCTCTTCTGGCCAAGGCTATAGACCTTTACTTTTCCGAAAACGAGGGTTCAGTTGGATCGGCTGCGACCCTGTGGGAGGCATTCAAGGCCGTTTTAAGGGGCGAGGCATTCACTTTAATAGCGGAGGCCTGTAGGAATAGGGATGCCGACCTACTTTGCATCGAGGAAGAGATTTTAAACCTCGACGCCCAGTTGGGCCCGAACCTACCCCTGACCTCCTCCATGCGCTCTCTCTGAAGCAACTGGAATATCGAGATCTTGCTACGAATGCCGCCCAGACCTTGGCTAGGGAACAACAAGGCCGTATCTATGATGTGGGTGACAAGGCTGGCAAGCTGTTGGCCTGGTTGGACAGGAGGGAGATGGCCAGTCGTGTGGTACCTGAGATCCTGGGGGTAGACGGGAACCCTGTCACTGACCCCAGTGCCATTGCCGAGTCCTTCGCCGATTATTTCAGAGGTGTTTACACCTCCACTTCTGACTGCTCCGAGGCTGACTCGGCAGAGCTTCTCCTGACCGTAGATCTTCCCTGTCTCTCTGAGGCGGACCGCGATGATTTGGACAGAGACATATCTGCTGACGAGATCGCCCTCGCAATCCGCTCCTTGAGATCAGGCAAGGCGCCGGGTCCCAATGGCATCCCGGCTGAGCTCTACAAGATACGGCCTGATGTGGTCTCCCCGCACCTCCGTACTATGTTCCTGGAGGCGCGAGACGCCGGCGTTCTTCCCCTTGACCAGAGACTGGCCACCATTGTGGTCATCCACAAGGAAGGTAAACCGAGGGATGTGTGTCGGTCATACCGGCCCATTTCCCTCCTGAACGCCGAACCCAAGGTACTCGCCAAATTGCTCGCCAACCGACTGGTTGGGGTCATTGGCGACGTGGTGCACCCGGATCAGTCTGGCTTTATTCCACACCGCAACACTGCCCTCAATTTGAGAAGACTCCATGGCGCCCTAGCCAGGGCGCACACTCTTGCGGAGCCGGCAGTACTGGCATCTCTTGATGCCACTATGGCGTTTGACTCCCTAGAGTGGAACTACCTCTGGGCAGTGTTAGCTAAGCTCGGCTTCGGTCCGGTATTTCTTAGCTGGGTAAAACTTCTCTACGCTAGCCCTATGGCTAATGTATCAGTTAACGGCCGTCTGTCGACGTCCTTTGCCCTTCATAGAGGCACCAGGCAGGGCTGCCCCCTGTCACCTCTCCTTTTTGCTCTGGCTCTCGAACCTCTTGCGGCCACACTGCGATGCCACCCCGACCTCCATGGCATCACCTGGGCACCCGACTTCGAGGACCGTATCTCCCTGTACGCAGACGACATTCTCCTTTACCTGACTTCCCCGTTCAAGTCTCTCATTGTAGCCTGTGACGTTCTTAGACAATTTGGGAGATACTCTGGCCTGATTATCAACTGGGCCAAGTCCTCCCTCTATGTTTTGAAGGGGGACACACCGCGCCTCCCCAGAGGCTGCAATATTCAGGTGGCTACACAGGGCTTCAAGTACCTAGGGATCTACATCTCTGGGAACCCGAAGGTTCGATACGACCAGAACTTGCTCCCCCCACTACAGCGTCTTCGACGTGACGTGGAGGGCTGGCGTAAGCTCCCGCTCTCCCTGCTTGGCCGAGCGGCCCTGTTTAAAATGATGTCCTTGCCCAGGTTCCTATACGCCTTACAAAACACCCAAGATCCGGTACCGGCCCGATACTTTAGGGAAATCGAGGGTCTCCAGCGGGCCCTGCTCTGGGACGGTCGGCCCCGGGTGGCGGTCACGAAGCTTACGCTCCCGTGGTATGACGGAGGCATAGCGCTGCCGGATGTACGCATGTACGCAGGTACTACTGGGCCTCCCAGCTTGCGGCCCTCAATCACGGATTTTATGGCCCGGTAAATAGCCCCGGCTACGCCATGGACAGGTGGCTCCTGGGTGGTGGTAACTACTACCGAGCACTGTACTCCAGATCCCTTGATCGGCGTATGTCCGGTCCGACGCAGACGGCAATCTCTATTTGGCGTACGATCACTAAGGCGCAGGGATGGCAGGGCAGACTGACCAGATTCACACCTTTGTATGAGTCCGACATGTTGGGCAAACTATGGCACACCAAGGGCTTTGACAAATGGGACCTCATTGGCATCTCTAGAGTTGATGACATGATTTCCAAAGGGACTATTAAGACCTTCCCCCAGTTACGGACCGAGTACCAGCTGGGTGACTCGGAGTTCTTCCGGTACGCCCAGCTGAGACACGCTTTGCTTTCTGCCATGCCTCCCGGGGAGGCTGTCCCGGAGAGCTCACCGTTGGAGGACAGAGTGCTGGACGGCCATATGCCTGATAAATAACGGTGATGGATCAAGCCCTGATCTTTGGACTGGGTAAGAGTGGTCTGATCAATTCAGACACTCTGTTCATCACCACCCCCTTTTGTAAATCGATTTTGGCCACTATAGGTGTGGCAGGGTATACTCAGACATGAGTCCCTTTCTCACTGCTCCATCAGGATTCAAGCAAGCCGGGCCGAAGAGGCTGAAATGCCAGAAACCGGTCCCCGGTAGCTTGTCTCCTTTCTGGTAAAGAATTGGCTTGGTAGTTTAGTCTGCCCTGTTCCCATGATGCACTGGGCCAGGGACAGACTGATTTGCATATAGCCATGTTCTGAGCTGGGATGGGGCAGTGAGATAAATAACGGTGATGGATCAAGCCCTGATCTTTGGACTGGGTAAGAGTGGTCTGATCAATTCAGACACTCTGTTCATCACCACCCCCTTTTGTAAATCGATTTTGGCCACTATAGGTGTGGCAGGGTATACTCAGACATGAGTCCCTTTCTCACTGCTCCATCAGGATTCAAGCAAGCCGGGCCGAAGAGGCTGAAATGCCAGAAACCGGTCCCCGGTAGCTTGTCTCCTTTCTGGTAAAGAATTGGCTTGGTAGTTTAGTCTGCCCTGTTCCCATGATGCACTGGGCCAGGGACAGACTGATTTGCATATAGCCATGTTCTGAGCTGGGATGGGGCAGTGAGATAAATAACGGTGATGGATCAAGCCCTGATCTTTGGACTGGGTAAGAGTGGTCTGATCAATTCAGACACTCTGTTCATCACCACCCCCTTTTGTAAATCGATTTTGGCCACTATAGGTGTGGCAGGGTATACTCAGACATGAGTCCCTTTCTCACTGCTCCATCAGGATTCAAGCAAGCCGGGCCGAAGAGGCTGAAATGCCAGAAACCGGTCCCCGGTAGCTTGTCTCCTTTCTGGTAAAGAATTGGCTTGGTAGTTTAGTCTGCCCTGTTCCCATGATGCACTGGGCCAGGGACAGACTGATTTGCATATAGCCATGTTCTGAGCTGGGATGGGGCAGTGAGATAAATAACGGTGATGGATCAAGCCCTGATCTTTGGACTGGGTAAGAGTGGTCTGATCAATTCAGACACTCTGTTCATCACCACCCCCTTTTGTAAATCGATTTTGGCCACTATAGGTGTGGCAGGGTATACTCAGACATGAGTCCCTTTCTCACTGCTCCATCAGGATTCAAGCAAGCCGGGCCGAAGAGGCTGAAATGCCAGAAACCGGTCCCCGGTAGCTTGTCTCCTTTCTGGTAAAGAATTGGCTTGGTAGTTTAGTCTGCCCTGTTCCCATGATGCACTGGGCCAGGGACAGACTGATTTGCATATAGCCATGTTCTGAGCTGGGATGGGGCAGTGAGATAAATAACGGTGATGGATCAAGCCCTGATCTTTGGACTGGGTAAGAGTGGTCTGATCAATTCAGACACTCTGTTCATCACCACCCCCTTTTGTAAATCGATTTTGGCCACTATAGGTGTGGCAGGGTATACTCAGACATGAGTCCCTTTCTCACTGCTCCATCAGGATTCAAGCAAGCCGGGCCGAAGAGGCTGAAATGCCAGAAACCGGTCCCCGGTAGCTTGTCTCCTTTCTGGTAAAGAATTGGCTTGGTAGTTTAGTCTGCCCTGTTCCCATGATGCACTGGGCCAGGGACAGACTGATTTGCATATAGCCATGTTCTGAGCTGGGATGGGGCAGTGTGATAAATAACGGTGATGGATCAAGCCCTGATCTTTGGACTGGGTAAGAGTGGTCTGATCAATTCAGACACTCTGTTCATCACCACCCCCTTTTGTAAATCGATTTTGGCCACTATAGGTGTGGCAGGGTATACTCAGACATGAGTCCCTTTCTCACTGCTCCATCAGGATTCAAGCAAGCCGGGCCGAAGAGGCTGAAATGCCAGAAACCGGTCCCCGGTAGCTTGTCTCCTTTCTGGTAAAGAATTGGCTTGGTAGTTTAGTCTGCCCTGTTCCCATGATGCACTGGGCCAGGGACAGACTGATTTGCATATAGCCATGTTCTGAGCTGGGATGGGGCAGTGAGATAAATAACGGTGATGGATCAAGCCCTGATCTTTGGACTGGGTAAGAGTGGTCTGATCAATTCAGACACTCTGTTCATCACCACCCCCTTTTGTAAATCGATTTTGGCCACTATAGGTGTGGCAGGGTATACTCAGACATGAGTCCCTTTCTCACTGCTCCATCAGGATTCAAGCAAGCCGGGCCGAAGAGGCTGAAATGCCAGAAACCGGTCCCCGGTAGCTTGTCTCCTTTCTGGTAAAGAATTGGCTTGGTAGTTTAGTCTGCCCTGTTCCCATGATGCACTGGGCCAGGGACAGACTGATTTGCATATAGCCATGTTCTGAGCTGGGATGGGGCAGTGAGATAAATAACGGTGATGGATCAAGCCCTGATCTTTGGACTGGGTAAGAGTGGTCTGATCAATTCAGACACTCTGTTCATCACCACCCCCTTTTGTAAATCGATTTTGGCCACTATAGGTGTGGCAGGGTATACTCAGACATGAGTCCCTTTCTCACTGCTCCATCAGGATTCAAGCAAGCCGGGCCGAAGAGGCTGAAATGCCAGAAACCGGTCCCCGGTAGCTTGTCTCCTTTCTGGTAAAGAATTGGCTTGGTAGTTTAGTCTGCCCTGTTCCCATGATGCACTGGGCCAGGGACAGACTGATTTGCATATAGCCATGTTCTGAGCTGGGATGGGGCAGTGAGATAAATAACGGTGATGGATCAAGCCCTGATCTTTGGACTGGGTAAGAGTGGTCTGATCAATTCAGACACTCTGTTCATCACCACCCCCTTTTGTAAATCGATGCCTCCCGGGGAGGCTGTCCCGGAGAGCTCACCGTTGGAGGACAGAGTGCTGGACGGCCATATGCCTGACAGCGCTATCTCATTGTCCTACAAAAAACTAATTAATGTCCGCACTGATCTTCTCCTTGGGTTGCGTGACCAGTGGGTGAGGGATGGCCTGGAAATCGATGAGGAGGACTGGCAGAGCGCAGTGTCCTCCCCTAAGGAGGTTGCCATTTCTTCCCGTCTTCGACTGGTCCAATTTAAGATCTTACACAGGGTATACGTCACTGGCTCCCGCCTTGTACACATGGGTTTTTCGCCCGACAGACTTTGTCGTCGAGGCTGTGGCGCCCTCGCCACTTTCTTGCACATCCTATGGGAATGCCCCGCCATAGCTTCCTACTGGAGAAGAATCCACAGGGTCATGAGTGAAGTGTCTGGAATAGAGACCACGGCGGAGGCTCGTAGGTGTCTCCTCAACATTTGGGAGCCGACTGATCATAACACGGCCCAGACCCGTAGGGTGACCTTAGGCAATATGGTGGCCAAGAGAGACATTGCTCAGAGGTGGGGTGCCACCAGGGCGCCCCTTGTGGTACAATGGAAAGCCAACATGGATTGGTGTATGTTCCGGGAGAAAACGGTCTATGTTGCCAGGGGTAAACCTAACAAATGGAATAAGGTGTGGGGTGCCTGGAACTCCTACCGAGGGGATGTATGTCTGCCACCTGAGCCTGTTTCTTTGGACGAACGATTGTCACCGTAACCTATGACTCCGACTGTGTACGATGACTGATTGATCCTGTTTTTCCTCCCTCCTCCTATCATCCTCCACTCTCCTGTATCTCTGTACCGTTGTTCTCTCTCTCCTCCCGGCTTCCTACTCCTTGCTGCATTCTCCATTCCATTGCTACTTTTCGGCGCCAGTTGGCGTCTTCTTTCTTCTTATTGCTATAAAATAATAAAACAAACCTATAATTTCCTTACGTAACTGTTTTGCACTACCATGCTCCGACTACTATGCTGCCTTGCCTCCAGGATGTTAGGCTGAATAGCTGTGTGCTCTTTTGAAATAAACGTTTTCAAAAATTTATAAAAATAAATAAAAAAAAAGAAACAAGTCACCACCAATATTACTATTTTATTCAAGAAGGTGTGATTTGTTGTTAATAATTATCATAGGTATACTATCAGATCAAGTTACTAGACCTTGGTATATCACTTAAAACATACAGTTAACATGTTTCAGCTCCGTATTACCCAGTCGGGTCTGTGGAGCATTCGTCAGGACAAAACAAGGGTAAAATATACTTACACTACTTGTGTAGTATTGAGGTGGATTAAATTCTACCCACCGTGTTATGAATACAAGGTGACATTTACCTGTAATAGAAATCACAAATCAATTCGTGGTAATGATCTGTATAATTGTTTAGGCATGTTATTTTGCTGACCACAACTTATAAGTAACATTTTTACTAAGTATCAGGAATTAATTCATGATGGTTGAAACGTGTCTATGGAAAACTATTGGCGAATTGCATCAGGGTCTATGAAAAGTGAGAATGGCACCAGTCTCATTAAACTAGTAAGAAATTCATGACCAGGCTGTTAATGGTCTGTATCTTCCAAGTATATAGCAGTGCCAGGCGGTAAATATGGTAGAAGGCCTGGTCGATTCTAAGTAAAAGAGTTGTGCACAATCAGATATGATGGCATTAGTCTGTACATTAATGTCGGTAATTACACGATATCGGTACCTGCATTTTGTATCCAAGTTGAATTACCTTAATTATTGTAATGTCAGGTCTCCTCGGGGGTTATTTAGACAGGCTGGTATGGAAGAGAGAAGGCGAGGGTATATTTAAATTAAAAATCGAGTAAATTGGTTTAGTTAGGGTCGAGTGCGGTTAGTAATACTGCCTCGATGCTCGCTTACCCGCAATTTGGAAAGTCTCCGTCGTCTTGTGCTGGCGCTTCCCCCGGACACGGAAGCGTGTCAGTTTCCCGGTTTTCTACAACAGGGAAAGCGTCAGAATAAAAAAGGGACCAAATTCGAAGTTGCTGTTCAGAATGTACAATTGTAATCGAAAACGGACCAATGGTGGTGTTAGTTAGCCCGAGTGTTTGTTTATTTTATGTTCGTTTTCGTGCATGATATTTGAGGCTTGATATATATGTAGACATGAATTCACAGGTGTTTATGTGAATTGTCTTTCACTAAACGTTGTCATATCTATACCTGACATGATTCAGATTTGATGTATATCGTGATGACTCAATAAGTCAGTTAGTGAAATGAATATACAAAAAAATTAATATACAAAAATTGTAGAGTGGGTATGTATATTTCATGCAAAGTGATACCTTGGAACTATAGCTTTCAGCCCCGTTAATGAAATGAATATGCATATGAATTTTGAGGAGTGGGTATGCATACTTCAAGCAAAGTAGTGTCATGTAAATTTGAGGAGTGGGTATGTATCCTTCAAGCAAAGTGATGCCATGGAACTGTATCGTTAAGCCCCGTTAGGTGAGTTTGAAGATGGTTGACCCATCTCTGCTCTCTTTCATATAGGACTTTTTCAGCATTCCCAGTTTTATCCTTCAACATTTCAAGGACGGTCCATTGTATGTCTTCAACTGTGTGACCTGCTTCAACAAAATGGGTACAGAGTTTTGTGTTATTTTTCTTCAGCTTAATATTGCTTTTGTGCTCTCCAATTCTTAGTTTTATCTTCCTGCAGGTCATTCCTATATACTTCTTTCCACAAGGACACATGATCATGTAAATTACATGTGATGAATTACAGTTTGTGTGTTGTCTTTGAGTCCAAAGTAATGTTTCAGTTAGTTGCAGAGTTTTAGTTGTGGTAGTGGAGTTACAAACTTGGCAGGTTCCACATGGATAGTGTCCTGTGACGATCGTCATTTCCATGTTCCTTTGTTGTCCACTCAGGATTTGTTTTTGAGGACGGGTATGGACCAGTAAGTCTTTTAAGTTGCGAGTACGACGATTCGCAAAACGTGGTCTCGGCCAGTCAAGGTTTCCTGAAGTTAGTATGCGCCAGTTTTTGTTTACTATTTTTTGAACCATATACGTTGCTGGACAGTATGTTGTTACACAAGTAACCAGGTTAGGAGTTGGTTCTTTCCTTCTGGTTTCCAGTCAGGACGACCTAGGTTGATTATTGGCTCTTTTACGACATCTGGAGATTGTTTGTTGTTTGTAGTTACGACATTGGAGTTTGTGACTTAGTTCTTGGGCCTGTTCCTTGTAGTCACTATTCAGGCTACAGTTTCTTTTAAGTCGTAAGAATTGACTGCAAGGTAAGTTGTCTCTGAGAGGTTTGGGATGAAAACTGTTATATGACAGCAGACTGTTTTTTGCTGTAGGTTTTGTGAATGTTTTCGTTTCAATTTGTCCGTCCTTAATAAAAATCGTGAGGTCCAGGAAATCCATGCAGGTATCATCTGATGTGAATGTGAACTTAAGACATTCATCTCTTGTATTCAGCCATTCCATAAAGAGGTTCAAATCTGTGTCTTTTCTCCAAATCATCAGGACATCATCAATGTATCGCTTCCAGTAAAGGATACTGGAAGCGAAAGGATTGACATCAGCAAATACATTGGTAGTTTCAAAATGACTGACATATAAACCTGCCACCGATGGAGCGAACGCACTTCCCATGGAAGTTCCATGTTTCTGTAGATATAATTGTCCCTCATATTCAAAATAATTTTCAGTTAATGCCATTCGGCAACATTCGAGGACAAAGTGGCGTGGCGTGTGGTAAGTCCACTCTTCATTTAAGAGTGTGTCTTCAAGCATTTGTAGTGTTTTTCTTTGAGGTAGGCTTGTATATAATGATTCAACGTCTAATCCTACTAGTAACATGGTGGTTTGATCAAATGGCATTTCCAGTATCTGATTCAGAAGATCTCTCGTATCTTTTAGATATATAGAGGTGCTCTGTACTAGAGGCTTCAAGAATTGGTCCGCAAATTGAGATAAAGGCTCCAATACCGAGCCTATCCCCGATACAATCAGGCGTCCAGGTGGCGGGGATTTATTTTTGTGTGTTTTTGGCAAAGAGTAGAAACAAGGTGTCTTTGGTTCCTTGGTGATAAGATAATCAGCCTCTTTTTTAGATATCCAGGCATTGCATTCCGCCTCATATACCATCATTGCAATTGAATTCTGTAGTCTCAGTGTAGGATCTGAAATGATTTTTGTATAGAATCTTTCATCAGCTAATAAGGTTAGGCATTGTTGTTTGTATCCTTCTTTTCCCAAAATAACAATTCCTCCACCCTTATCTGCGGGTTTTATGACAATTTTGTCATTTCTACGTAAAGTTTCCAGGGCTCGACGTTCATTCCTTGTTAGATTTTGGAAGATCTGATTTTTGTCAATATTTATTTCATCTATTCCCTTCATGATTGCCTGCTCAAAAGTTTGAATCTCTATAGGTATTAGAGCATTGGGGGGGTTGAAGGTGGATTTTCTTTTTAAATCTGTATCCCCGTCCTTTGTCCTCTGTTCGGTTCCAGAAAAATATGCTTTCAATTTTAATAGTCTGCAGAATTCAGCCAGCTCACATGTAACTTTGAAAGTGTCCAGAGAGGGAGTGGGCACAAATCCTAGTCCTTTATTTAGGACTTTCTTCTGATCTTCCGTGAGGGTTAAATCTGTGAGGTTCACAATTAGTGACTCTGCTTGCTTGTCCCTGGTTTCTCTGTTGTCATGCTGCGAGTCATTATGTTCCTCTGTTGGTCTTGCCAGGTCAAGGTTTTGCGACGTCCTCTTTGCTGTTGGCCCCTTCCAAAAAAGGCTGCTGGTTTAGATTTTCTGGTCCTGACATCTGGAGATTCATCATGTGTGGTATTTGGGACATATCTTGATTAAAGGGGTTCATCCAAGCTCCGTACGGTGGCATATATATTGTTGGAAGAAAGGAAATTGATTTCCACCATAGCCTCTGCCTGTAAAATTGCGTCTTGGCCATCTGTTGCCTCTTTTGTTATTGAATTGTCGGAAGCTGTTTCTTCCTCTTCTGGGAGTTGAATATTCTGAACCATATTCAGATCCATCTGTAGAATTCCTTCCTTCCGAATCATTATCGGAATTGTGATCAGGTGGTGTATATTCTTCCTTTATATATGGGTGCATCTTCTCTTGACTAAATTTCTTCAGGTCTTTGCCCAATTTTTGTAATTTGTTCTGCATCAGGTATTCTTTTGTTTCATTCATCTCCTTATTGATTTCATCAAGTCTTTTCTTGAAGGCTGTTGGAGATATACCTTTTCTCAATTCCTTTTCACAAGTCTGTATTTGGGCAAGTAATGCTTCTGAGAGTCTTTTAGCTGTTTTCACTATAAGCACTAGGTAATCCAAGGTGCACTTCCAAGATATGGAAGACCAGTCTCGTCTAAACGCCAAGTCGTGCAGGAATATTCTGGGAGCAGTTGTTACCCACAAACCTCTTGGTGCGGATTTTGCTCTTAAGTATTCGGTCATTAGGATGCCATGAATGGCTGTCCTGATTTGATCCCTTTTCTTTTGAGATAGGCATTCCCAATCATCCGTTTGGGCCAATGTTTGTGTGAAATCTTGATTCTGCAGTAATGGTTGTGCCGCCAGTATCTCACTGATATCATCCCCAGTGTAACTCAAGCCAAGATTGTCCTCCATTTTGTCCCTGATATAGCTACTTGTAAGCGTTTATTATATCTATTAGTAGCTAATAAATTCTCCCGCAGCTGTGCGCTGCTTTATACAATGTCTATCAAAATTAGGGAGGAGGAATAGGTGTCCAGTCGTTTCCCCGTACAGGATATTCACTATCAAGGAGTAGACTAGGACTTGTAACTACGTTACATGGAGTGGTATAGAAAACCCTCATAAACGCTATGATTTTTCGTGAGTGCGGTATATTGTAGTTCTCCGCCCCTCATAGACGTTTGGCATTCGTCATTGGGTGATCTATTCGTGCAACATGCCTGCCTCAAGCCTGAGGACCACTCTGGAGCAGCGTAGCAGTCTCCAGAGATGAGTTTCGGAGTCACCACTTTATTGAGGGTAGAGTTATATTAAGAAACAAGTCACCACCAATATTACTATTTTATTCAAGAAGGTGTGATTTGTTGTTAAAAATTATCATGGGTATACTATCAGATCAAGTTACTAGACCTTGGTATATCACTTAAAACATACAGTCAACATGTTTCAGCTCCGTATTACCCAGCCGGGTCTGTGGAGCATTCGTCAGGACAAAACAAGGTTAAAATATACTTACACTACTTGTGTAGTATTGAGGTGGATTAAATTCTACCCACCGTGTTATGAATACAAGGTGACATTTACCTGTATTAGAAATCACAAATCAATTTGTGGTAATGATCTGTATAATTGTTTAGGCATGTTATTTTGCTGACCACAACCTATAAGTAACATTTTTACTAAGTATCAGGAATTAATTCATGATGGTTGAAACGTGTCTATGGAAAACTATTGGCGAATTGCATCAGGGTCTATGAAAAGTGAGAATGGCACCAGTCTCAGTAAACTAGTAAGAAATTCATGACCAGGCTGTTAATGGTCTGTATCTTCCAAGTATATAGCAGTGCCAGGCGGTAAATATGGTAGAAGGCCTGGTCGATTCTAAGTAAAAGAGTTGTGCACAATCAGATATGATGGCATTAGTCTGTACATTAATGTCGGTAATTACACGATATCGGTACCTGCATTTTGTATCCAAGTTGAATTACCTTAATTATTGTAATGTCAGGTCTCCTCGGGGGTTATTTCGACAGGCTGGTATGGAAGAGAGAAAGCGAGGGTATATTTAAATTAAAAATCGAGTAAATTGGTTTAGTTAGGGTCGAGTGCGGTTAGTAATACTGCCTCGATGCTCGCTTACCCGCAATTTGGAGAGTCTCCGTCGTCTTGTGCTGGCGCTGCCCCCGGACATGGAAGCGTGTCAGTTTCCCGGTTTTCTACAACAGGGAAAGCGTCAGAATAGAAAAGGGACCAAATTCGAAGTTGCTGTTCAGAATGTACAACTGTAATCGAAAACGGACCAATGGTGGTGTTAGTTAGCCCGAGTGTTTGTTTATTTTACGTTCGTTTTCGTGCATGATATTTGAGGCTTGATATATATGTAGACATGAATTCACAGGTGTTTATGTAAATTGTCTTTCACTAAACGTTGTCATATCTATACCTGACATGATTCAGATTTGATGTATATCGTGATGCCTTAATAAGTCAGTTAGTGAAATGAATATACAAAAAAATTAATATACAAAAATTGTAGAGTGGGTATGTATATTTCATGCAAAGTGATACCTTGGAACTATAGCTTTCAGCCCCGTTATTGAAATTAATATGCATATGAATTTTGAGGAGTGGGTATGCATACTTCAAGCAAAGTAATGTCATGTAAATTTGAGGAGTGGGTATGTATCCTTGTTCTGACCGACTTTTCCGGCCCTTCTTTAAATGAAGATGATTGGAAGTGACTTCAGTCTACTATCATTCTAGTGCGAGGATTCGAACCGTAGACAGGACCTATTCACAAGGCGTATTAATACAGTTCCGTACCCTTTTCCTTAGATCAGGGCTTATAAACTTATGTTAGGGGATAGATTCATTGGTATTAGTGATTATCCGTCCTTTTGCAAGAGTGTTAGTATACCTTCTATGGAGTTATGCTTATTTCGGGCCTTGCAGGCCTCAAACGGGAGAGACTCCATCTTTCTTTCTGCCCCGGCAGCTTGAGATGCTTCTAGGTCAAATGTAATGTTTTAGTTACGAGGTGTTGTTCGCTTGGAGAGAACCGGCTCAGGCTGGCCCTTATCGAAAGACTGTATTTTTCTCCACTCCGAAGACACAACATCAGGCCGGCCGGCTGGGAACGTGTCCTTGGTACGGGGAGGTACAAGAATTTGGTGGGCGGCAGGTTACTGGCCGTAACTTTCCATGAAGGAACGAGCTTCCATATTAGTGAAAGCATGAGGCAGTCAGTGAGTCAGTCCATAGGCAGCAGCTAGCCGTTAGCATCAATGCCATTAATTACTTCAGGGCAGACAGTCGCCATTTTAAAGTCTGAGAAAGATCGAAGCCGAGAAGTGAAGATGGTCCGTGATTGAGAGGAGAGAGGAGTAGTGCAGAACAGCCAGAGAGAAAGCAGCTAATGAGAGGAAGGTTCCAGTGACTTGGAGGGAAGCAGAGAAGACAGAGCATAGCGGTGCAGACGTGTATCCGTGACTGCAGAAGTGTGACCTTAAGACGAGCCAAGGCACAGACGAGAAGGGAACCTAGATGACTGCTGAATCCAGACTTCACATTAATCAGGTGACGTCGACCCTTTCTTTGTAGTGTGCACATTCTAACCTTTCATTTTCCTTCGCAGGCTATATGTTATAGTATAGTATTATATTGTTATGATTATTGTAATAAAGTACCCCAGTTCTTAGTGAACCAGCATGTGCCTTTTATTCTTGTGCAATCAGGGTAACCTGTTCTTCTAGTCAGACATTGCTTTCATGAACGGACGCAATTCCCAATCAGGTAAGATATGACTGAGCAATGAGGGAGAGAGGGGCCCCTGAAGTGGAGGATAAGTTGTACATCATCTAATTTGGTAACCTGTTGTGTGATGTATAATATTGTAGCATCATATCCCTAGTAGATAACGAAAGATCCCTCCTAATGGTATTTGTAGGAAAGTGATCGTCGTTGGTAAGCGGCGTTAATGAGAACACCAGGGGGGACACTGGTGCCGATACCCACAAGATTGTGGCTTGGGGTGTAAGTAAGAGAACACCAGGGGGGACACTGGTGCCTATACCCACAAGATTGTGGCTTGGGCGAGCGCTGATTGTAGTCAGTGTGTAATGGTAACTAATCAGAACTGCCCTAGGGTAGACTAGTCTGGGCCCGGGTTGCCGTGAGACTAGCTGGTGTGAGTGTGATATTGTAGAGAACGTATGCATGTACATTGCTAATTCCCCATCCTTAGGTAGGAGACATAGATACCTGTTGTGAATAGGTCCTAAGGAGGGAAGTGGTTACGTTCCGGCTGGGTTGGTGGTGCTCCGATGGGCTGATTCTATCTGGTCTGAGAATCCGGTCGTTACAATCCTTCAAGCAAAGTGATGCCATGGAACTGTATCGTTAAGCCCCGTTAGACGGTTGACCCATCTCTGCTCTCTTTCATATAGGACTTTTTCAGCATTCCCAGTTTTATCCTTCAACATTTCAAGGACGGTTCATTGTATGTCTTCAACTGTGTGACCTGCTTCAACAAAATGGGTACAGAGTTTTGTGTTATTTTTCTTCAGCTTAATATTGCTTTTGTGCTCTCCAATTCTTAGTTTTATCTTCCTGCAGGTCATTCCTATATACTTCTTTCCACAAGGACACATGATCATATATATGCTATAGTATAGTATTATATTGTTATGATTATTGTAATAAAGTACCCCAGTTCTTAGTGAACCAGCATGTGCCTTTTATTCTTGTACAATCAGGGTAACCTGTTCTTGTAGTCAGACATTGCTTTCATGAACGGACGCAATTCCCGATCAGGTAATATATGACTGAGCAATGAGGGAGAGAGGGGCCCCTGAAGTGGAGGATAAGTTGTACATCATCTAATTTGGTAACCTGTTGTGTGATCTATAATATTGTAGTATCATATCCCTAGTAGATAACGAATCCTAATGGTATTTGTAGGAAAGTGATCGTCGTTGGTGTGCGTCGTTAATGAGAACACCAGGGGGGACACTGGTGCCGATACCCACAAGATTGTGGCTTGGGGTGTAAGTAAGAGAACACCAGGGGGGACACTGGTGCCGATACCCACAAGATTGTGGCTTGGGGTGTAAGTAAGAGAACACCAGGGGGGACACTGGTGCCTATACCCACAAGATTGTGGCTTGGGCGAGCGCTGATTGTAGTCAGTGTGTAATGGTAACTAACCAGAACTGCCCTAGGGTAGACTAGTCTGGGCCCGGGTTGCCGCGAGACTAGCTGGTGTGAGTGTGATATTGTAGAGAACTTATGCATGTACATTGCTAATTCCCCATCCTTAGGTAGGAAATATAGATACCTGTTGTGAATAGGTCCTAAGGAGGGAAGTGGTTACGTTCCAGCTGGGTTGGTGGTGCTCCGATGAGCTGATTCTATCTGGTCTGAGAATCCGGTCGTTACATCTGGTGTCACGAACTGTTTACGAAGCCTGTGTGCGCTGTGTTGTTTTTATCTTGTTGGTTTGCGCTCGGCTCGTACGTGGTTTATATTGTATATTATTTGTTAATAGTTGTATATATCTTTTTTTTTTGGTCTGTCAAAATGTTTTTACGAAAGTCAAAATCTACTTTCAAATTGCCTGTTGATATTCCCGGCTGGGAATCAACGCCTTACGAGGCCTTGGCCCGTGAGTGGGCCGATTCTACTGGTTTGAGTGAGAATTGGAATTCTTGTTTGGAGCTGGCGGAGCCGGCTGATGTGATTTCTTGCTTACAGAAGGCACCAGTAGTGAAGGGTGAGGAGCTTCCTATTTTGGGACGCAGAGGTTGGATTGTTTTGACTGCGTACAGGATTGTACATGAGAAAGTTATGAAGTTACAGAAGCAATATGTGGATATGGAAGAAAAGTTTGTTGAAGTGCAAAATGCGCATACTCTTTTGGGATGTCAAAATAAATTGCTTGCCGACAAACTTGAATCTTATCAGACAATTGACGAAAGGGCTGCTGTTCGAATTGCGAAATACAAATATAAGAATCGTCGCGGTCGTGTTTGTAAATGGATGGTACGTCTGGTCGTGGCGAAAGCCGGACTGGATTGGAACCCCGATGAATGGGATGGTAATATCTGGGACTCGAATGATTCTGGTTCCTCGGCGGAGGAGTCTGATCGGCGCGAGTCTTCTCGCTCCGGACGTGACTGTAAATCTACTTCTTGTGGTACACGTGATGATTCCGGCGACCATGGTCGCTCTTCCCGTTCTGATGACGTTTCTCATTCTGAATGTTTCTCTAAATCTATGGATCGGGCTTCTTTGGTTGCTCGTCCGGAGGTTTCTGCGCATCCGGTTTTCCGACGAAAATTGCAACAAGCTCCTGGTAATCCAAATGGTATTCATATGGATAGTATTGAAGATTTTACTCAACAGGAAGTTAGTGATATTTTGCAACGATTTCGACAACGGCCTGGTGAGGCCTTACTTACATGGATGGTGCGCCTTTATGAGTTAGGCGCTGCAGGTATCATGTTAGATGCAGGGGATGCCTTAAGATTTTGTTCCTTGAGTTCCGATTCTACTGTACAAGATCATTTTCGGAATTTTAATGGTGTTGGCCAGATTAGTTTGCTCCAGTTAGCAACTGATGGCTGTAATCACAAATACCCTACTGAATCTGATTGGCCTATAAATGACAAGCCGTGGTACACCTTACGCGATGCATCGCAACGGCTTAAAGAGGAGGTGATGAAAACTGCAATTTTTCTGAGTACTGCTGACAGGTTGTTGGATGGTTTGTTAACGTCTTCTGTGCGGAATCCCATTATCCGTTCTTCCCCTGTTGCTTATAAGCAGGTTATGATGACTTTGTTAATCAATCAGACTGGAAATCCATTGTCTATGGTGCTTGAATCTGTCCGTGAGCTTGGTGAGTTGGGTGACTGGTTTAAACCTGAGAGACAGTCTAGACCGGAAGGTCGTACTGCTGGAGATTATAAGTTCTCTAGACGTGATATGTTTCTTGCACTGTTGGCTGATGGTGTGAAAAAGGAAGACATTGATGGTGAACCTAATAATCGCTTGTGGGACATGTTTCGCAAGCGTGGTTTGGATTGGAAGGAGGGCGCCCGACGTGTGCGTAAGAATGATTGTGATCGTGGATATTCTGATGACAGTGGAGACGATAAACGTCGTGATGATTCTGATCGTCGTGGTGAACGGCGGTATGAGCGTGATGTGTCCCCTCGACGTGAAAAAGAGAGGGGGCGAGAGGGGGAAAGAGAAAGGGGGAGAGATGATCATGTTAACAGCAGACATAGAGATGAAAGGGATCAGTCCCCTGAGGTGAGGAGAAGGGAGAATCGACACAGATTTTCTGATCGAAACTCACAGTTCCATACAGATGACAGGAATCCATTTCGTAATGGAGATGGATATGAACATGATGTTTTGATACCCAAGAAATATGAGAGCATTTACCCTGATTTGTCCTGGTTGACAGAACGCAGTAAAAATGACTAGGAAATAGGTCAAGCTCCAGTACGCAGGTGGGCTCACAAAGACAATAGACCCTATGTAGATATTGAAATTTTTTGGAAACATCGTAATATCCAAAGGGCCCGAGCATTGGTAGATACAGGAGCGTAGGCCACTCTTATTCATGGAAAATCAAAGAAATTTAAAGGCCAATTTTTCACAATTACTGGTTTAGGTGGAAAGGAAACCCCCGCAGTGCAAACTGCACTTGAAATGAGAATAGGCAGAATTCCCCGAAAAGAATATTCTGTATTACTTGTGCCACTTTTGGAATACATAATTGTATTTGACATTTTAAAAGGAATGACTGTGCATTTAGATGACGGCTGTTATCAATTTGGAACTAAACATTATATATCGTCTAGACCTGTACGGGTTGGTCGTTTAAGAATGCCCCCCATAAAAATTCCCCAGGCTACAAAAATTGTTTCCCAGAAGCAGTACCGTATTCCAGGTGGTCATGAAGAAATTAGTGCTACAATTCAAGATTTGGTGGATGCAGGAGTTATAACTCCGGTTACTTCTGCTTGGAATAATCCTGTTTGGCCCGTACGCAAGAGTGATAATTCTTGGCGCATGACTGTTGATTACCGCGAATTGAACAAACATACACCCCCTTTGACTGTTGCAGTACCAGACATCATTACTTTAATTGAACAAATTCAAAAACATTCAGGTACATGGTATGCGTCCATTGATATTGCCAATGCTTTCTTTTCAATTCCAATTGCCCCCGAGTGTCAGGAACAATTCAGTTTTACATGGAATGGACGTCAAATGACATTTAGAAGTCTTCCCCAAGGCTATGTACACAGTCCTACGATCTGTCACCGGCTGCGGGCGGAACATTTGTCCAAAGTACCTGTACACCCACAAATCCAGATACGTCACTATATTGATGACATTTTAATCCAAGGTGAGACACAAGATCAAGTTCAGACCCAGTTAGATCAAATTATTGATTGTCTGCGCGGAAAAGGTTGGGAAATTAATCCCGACAAATTGCAAGGCCCATCTCAAAATGTGAAATTTTTAGGTATTAATTGGCATGAAGGTCACAGAGAAGTGATTCCAGAAGTGAGACAGAAAGTTCTGAATTTTGCAGTCCCAAGAAATAGGAGAGAGGCCCAGAGCTTCATTGGCTTGTTTGGCTTTTGGCGCCAGCATATTCCACATTTGAGTCAGATATTGGCCCCTTTATATCGAGTCGCTCGCAAAAAGAATGTGTTTGAATGGGGTAAACCACAGCAAGATGCGTTCAATTTAGCAAAAGAAACGATTCAGTATGCTTTGGATTTGTGGCCTGTGTGCAATGGGAATGTGGATTTAAATGTGTCTGTGCAAGGTCTTTATGCAAATTGGAGTTTGTGGCAAAAACAAGGCAGACATAAAGTACCATTAGGTTTCTGGACCAAAAAGTTACCCAATGCTGGTGAGCGTTATACACCTTTTGAGAAACAGTTACTTGCATGTTATTGGGCTCTGGTGGATACCGAGCAATTGACTTTGGGTCATGATGTGATTTTGAGACCTGAAATTCCTATCATGCAGTGGGTTTTGAGTTCGTTGAAAACTCATCGAATTGGACATGCTCTAGAAGCAAGTGTGATTAAGTGGAAGTGGTACATTCAAGATAGGGCACGTGTGGGACCGAAAGGTGTAGCATCTTTACATGAGCAAGTGGCGCAGGCGCCATCGACTGAGATTGGAAGTGATTGCTCCGTACCTGCAGTACAGGAATCTCCTGTTAAGTGGGGTAAGCCATTTGATGATTTGTCCGTGGAGGACAGAAACCATGTGTGGTTTACGGATGGTTCGGCAAGGTTCATAGGAGAGAAACGGCATTGGAAGGCAGTGTCCTATAATCCGATCACACAAAAATTGCTGAGTACAACTGGTGAGGGAAAGAGTAGTCAATTTGCTGATTTATATGCTGTTTATCAAGTTTTGAAACAAGAGTTACCTGGCACATGTCATATTTTTACTGATTCCTGGTCCACTACTAATGGACTGGCGGTCTGGTTACCAACTTGGCATTCTCATAATTGGGAATTGCATTCAAAAGAACTGTGGGGAAAAGAATTATGGCAAGAAATTTGGGAAATACTCCCACAGAGTACTGTTACAATCTTTCATGTGGATGCTCATACCCCGATAGACTCCCTTGACAAATTCTTTCATAACATTGCAGATGAGAAATCTAAAATTGCTGAGGCAGTGGTGGACATGCAAGATTCTGATTTGGCGGGATTGGCGAAGTGGGCCCACCAGAAAGCAGGACATTTTGGAGAGAGAGCACCTAGCAGGTGGGCCGCCGATCGAGGAATTTATATTCCTTTAAATTTGATTAAAGACACCATTTTGCATTGTCCTATTTGTCAACATTCCAGACAACGAAAAGTGCCTCAAATTGTTAAAGGTCATTTACATCGAGGAAAATTGCCCGCTCAAATTTGGCAGATTGATTATATTGGTCCACTCCCTATGAGTAAAAATTGCCAATACGTTTGTACAATTGTCGATACATACAGTGGCCTTTTAGTGGCCTTTCCCTGTAAACAAGCTACCCAAGTGAATACCATTAAAACATTGGAATTGATTATGCTCTATTATGGTGTTCCATTTCAAATTCAATCTGATAATGCATCCCACTTTCGTGGAAGATTGGTGCAGGAATTTTGTGTGGAAAATAACATTGAATGGGTGTTTCATATACCATATTGTCCACAGGCATCAGGCCTTATTGAAAGAATTAATGGTTTGCTGAAAGATCAATTACGAAAATTAACTGACAATAAATATAAGAATTGGAGAGATTATTTGTTTCATGCACTATTAATTCTAAATAATCGTCCCTTTTTAAATGCTGAATCTCCATTAATGTTTTTATTTCCTCCAACTGTTGATGCAAAGCCCAACTCCATTGGCAATACTGTAATGTACTGAGAAATTTCCCCCGGAGCACTGGCTCCATGTAGAGCGACCCCAGGTTCCGCAGGCTTAGACCTGCATGCCATGAATGACACTGTGATTAAGAGCAGAGATCGAGTTATCATTGAAACTGGTGTTGGTGTCTGTATACCAACTGGAAATTTTGGACTGATTGCCCCTAGATCGGGCCTGGCCTTAAAAGGCATTCAAGTACTCGGAGGAGTCATTGACAGTGATTATCAGGGAGAGATTAAGGTGCTCCTGCTGAACAGCAGTGAAGTTGATTTATCAATTCAAAAGACTGACCGAATTGCTCAGTTGCTAATTATGCCTGTTTTCAGTGGTGAGATTCAGAAAGGCACTGCCCCAACGTTGCTAACAGTACGGGGTCAAAAAGGCTTTGGCTCTTCGGATAACCCGGGAGCGAGAGTGTGGGTGCAATCGCCTAAAAATCCCCCTGAACAAGCTGAAGTTATTGCAACCGGTCATGATAACAGTATTCTAGTCATGAGACCAGGGAAAGATAGCTGGGAAGCTGTCCCAGCTGACAAATGTTACCTACGAGAATAAATAATGCCTGTATTTGATTTTCTTTCAGATGATTCTCTGGACTGCTGCTGCAGGATGTGTCGGCGTTGGACTCCTTTTGGTCTGCTACGTCGGGAGAGGAGGGAACCCACAGACTTTGGTTGATTCGAGAACCCGAGTACCGCGTTCCTTTTCTGCGTGGGATTCATTATCTAACTTTTGGACTACTTTAGCTAAACGAGTTACCAATTCTCCACATTTTTGCTTGACACCGATGCGTTCGGTGACTGACATACTAGCGACCTGTCTGGTTGCTGTCCCCGCTTCGTTGGAGACTTTAACGCATATTTTTAATATATCAAATGCCCGTCCCAATGTAATCCTTGGTGACTTTGCTGCGCACGAGTATTGTCCTTTATGTACTATACTTTCAGATTCAACGCCCCCGATTCATTCCCAAATTACCACATATAATATCACCCAGGGTGACCTTTGTTTCTTTCTCACATGTGATCCCAATGCAATTACCGAATGTATGCGTTTAAAGCTCAGAGCAGCCACTTCTTTTTCCGCTCATGAACGAACTTTGTGCTCCCGAAGACCTCCAAAGTCTTGTACTTCTGTTAAAAACAATATGACCTGTAAAAGTTTAGTAGTTGCCCCTAGTCATTATCGCACAATGTTGTTACCTTCTGGATGGCTTTTCTCTTGTGGTAATACTTCCTGGCCCTACATTCCTGCAAACATTTCCGGAGGCCCGTGTGCCATCACTAGACTAAGCTTATTGATGTTTTCTTCACATCCTAATACATATTCCCGTGTTGTTCGTGATGCTATGATGTTCCTACATCTATACTCCAAATCTGAATACCTTAGCTTAGCTATTTCAATAATTGGTGTTCCAGCATTGGCCGTCTATAATGCCAAATCTATAGGGAAGATGGCACGCTGGATGGTTAAATCGATTAATCACACTTCTACAATTTTATCTGACATGTTATTAGACGCCCAGGGTGAACGCAGAGCTATTCTGCAAAACCGGGCTGCCATTGATTATCTTTTGCTCAAACATGGACATGATTGTTCTGATGTTGAAGGTCGTTGCTGTTTCAACCTGTCTGACCATACTAGATCCATTCAGGCTCATATTGACAAACTTCATGACTTGACTGAAGAGGTTAGAAAACACATTGACCAGGGCTGGTTTGACTGGCTCTTTAATTGGTTACCTGACTTACATTCTTTACGACAAATATTAGGGGGTATTATGATTACTATTAGCATTTTAGTAGCTATTTGCTGCTTTATTCGGTGCATTCCTTCCCTACTTCAATACTGTAGATTTGGCACGAAAAATAGATCAGTTAGTTTGTTTCATATTCTTCTTCTACCGATGTTAGTTCCATTTAACGAATGATTAATAGACTGAAGTCAAGGGTAAAGTGTTCTGACCGACTTTTCCGGCCCTTCTTTAAATGAAGATGATTGGAAGTGACTTCAGTCTACTATCGTTCTAGTGCGAGGATTAGAACTGTAGACCGGACCTATTCACAAGGCGTATTAATACAGTTCCGTACCCTTTTCCTTAGATCAGGGCTTATAAACTTATGTTAGGGGATAGATTCATTGGTATTAGTGATTATCCGTCCTTTTGCAAGAGTGTTAGTATACCTTCTATGGAGTTATGCTTATTTCGGGCCTTGTAGGCCTCAAACGGGAGAGACTCCATCTTTCTTTCTGCCCCGGCAGCTTGAGATGCTTCTAGGTCAAATGTAATGTTTTAGTTACGAGGTGTTGTTCGCTTGGAGAGAACCGGCTCAGGCTGGCCCTTATCGAAAGACTGTATTTTTCTCCACTCCGAAGACAAAACATCAGGCCGGCCGGCTGGGAACGTGTCCTTGGTACGGGGAGGTACAAGAATTTGGTGGGCGGCAGGTTACTGGCCGTAACTTTCCATGAAGGAACGAGCTTCCATATTAGTGAAAGCATGAGGCAGTCAGTGAGTCAGTCCATAGGCAGCAGCTAGCCGTTAGCATCAATGCCATTAATTACTTCAGGGCAGACAGTCGCCATTTTAAAGTCTGAGAAAGACGAAGCAGAGAAGTGAAGATGGTCCGTGATTGAGAGGAGAGATGAGTAGTGCAGAACAGCCAGAGAGAAAGCAGCTAATGAGAGGAAGGTTCCAGTGACTTGGAGGGAAGCAGAGAAGACAGAGCATAGCGGTGCAGACGTGTATCCGTGACTGCAGAAGTGTGACCTTAAGACGAGCCAAGGCACAGACGAGAAGGGAACCTAGATGACTGCTGAATCCAGACTTCACATTAATCAGGTGACGTCGACCCTTTCTTTGTAGTGTGCACATTCTAACGTTTCATTTTCCTTCGCAGGCTATATGTTATAGTATAGTATTATATTGTTATGATTATTGTAATAAAGTACCCCAGTTCTTAGTGAACCAGCATGTGCCTTTTATTCTTGTGCAATCAGGGTAACCTGTTCTTCTAGTCAGACATTGCTTTCATGAACGGACGCAATTCCCAATCAGGTAAGATATGATTGAGCAATGAGGGAGAGAGGGGCCCCTGAAGTGGAGGATAAGTTGTACATCATCTAATTTGGTAACCTGTTGTGTGATGTATAATATTGTAGCATCATATCCCTAGTAGATAACGAAAGATCCCTCCTAATGGTATTTGTAGGAAAGTGATCGTCGTTGGTAAGCGGCGTTAATGAGAACACCAGGGGGGACACTGGTGCCGATACCCACAAGATTGTGGCTTGGGGTGTAAGTAAGAGAACACCAGGGGGGACACTGGTGCCTATACCCACAAGATTGTGGCTTGGGCGAGCGCTGATTGTAGTCAGTGTGTAATGGTAACTAATCAGAACTGCCCTAGGGTAGTCTAGTCTGGGCCCGGGTTGCCGTGAGACTAGCTGGTGTGAGTGTGATATTGTAGAGAACGTATGCATGTACATTGCTAATTCCCCATCCTTAGGTAGGAGACATAGATACCTGTTGTGAATAGGTCCTAAGGAGGGAAGTGGTTACGTTCCGGCTGGGTTGGTGGTGCTCCGATGGGCTGATTCTATCTGGTCGGAGAATCCGGTCGTTACAATCCTTCAAGCAAAGTGATTCCATGGAACTGTATCGTTAAGCCCCGTTAGACGGTTGACCCATCTCTGCTCTCTTTCATATAGGACTTTTTCAGCATTCCCAGTTTTATCCTTCAACATTTCAAGGACGGTTCATTGTATGTCTTCAACTGTGTGACCTGCTTCAACAAAATGGGTACAGAGTTTTGTGTTATTTTTCTTCAGCTTAATATTGCTTTTGTGCTCTCCAATTCTTAGTTTTATCTTCCTGCAGGTCATTCCTATATACTTCTTTCCACAAGGACACATGATCATGTAAATTACATGTGATGAATTACAGTTTGTGTGTTGTCTTTGAGTCCAAAGCAATGTTTCAGTTAGTTGCAGAGTTTTAGTTGTGGTAGTGGAGTTACAAACTTGGCAGGTTCCACATGGATAGTGTCCTGTGACGATCGTCATTTCCATGTTCCTTTGTTGTCCACTCAGGATTTGTTTTTGAGGACGGGTATGGGCCAGTAAGTCTTTTAAGTTGCGAGTACGACGATTCGCAAAACGTGGATTCGGCCAGTCAAGGTTTCCTGAAGTTAGTATGCGCCAGTTTTTGTTTACTATTTTTTGAACCATATACGTTGCTGGACAGTATGTTGTTACACAAGTAACCAGGTTAGGAGTTTGTTCTTTTCTTCTGGTTTCCAGTAAGGACGACCTAGGTTGATTATTGGCTCTTTTACGACATCTGGAGATTGTTTCCTGAAGTTAGTATGCGCCAGTTTTTGTTTACTATTTTTTGAACCATATACGTTGCTGGACAGTATGTTGTTACACAAGTAACCAGGTTAGGAGTTTGTTCTTTTCTTCTGGTTTCCAGTAAGGACGACCTAGGTTGATTATTGGCTCTTTTACGACATCTGGAGATTGTTTGTTTTTTGCAGTTACGACATTGGAGTTTGTAACTTAGTTCTTGGGTCTGTTCCTTGTAGTCACTATTCAGGCTACAGTTTCTTTTAAGTCGTAAGAATTGACTGTAAGGTAAGTTGTCTCTGAGAGGTTTGGGATGAAAACTGTTATATGACAGCAGACTGTTTTTTGCTGTAGGTTTTGTGAATGTTTTCGTTTCAATTTGTCCGTCCTTAATAAAAATCGTGAGGTCCAGGAAATCCATGCAGGTATCATCTGATGTGAATGTGAACTTAAGACATTCATCTCTTGTATTCAGCCATTCCATAAAGAGGTTCAAATCTGTGTCTTTTCTCCAAATCATCAGGACATCATCAATGTATCGCTTCCAGTAAAGGATACTGGAAGCGAAAGGATTGACATCAGCAAATACATTGGTAGTTTCAAAATGACTGACATATAAACCTGCCACCGATGGAGCGAACGCACTTCCCATGGAAGTTCCATGTTTCTGTAGATATAATTGTCCCTCATATTCAAAATAATTTTCAGTTAATGCCATTCGGCAACATTCGAGGACAAAGTGGCGTGGCGTGTGGTAAGTCCACTCTTCATTGAAGAGTGTGTCTTCAAGCATTTGTAGTGTTTTTCTTTGAGGTAGGCTTGTATATAATGATTCAACGTATAATCCTACTAGTAACATGGTGGTTTGATCAAATGGCATTTCCAGTATCTGATTCAGAAGATCTCTCGTATCTTTTAGATATGTAGAGGTGCTCTGTACTAGAGGCTTCAAGAATTGGTCCGCAAATTGAGATAAAGGCTCCAATACCGAGCCTATCCCCGATACAAACAAACACAAAACACAGAGGTACAGAGAGATACAGAAATACTAACATTCATCCTTGTAGCGCCTACCAGGCATCAAGCTTCCGGCTTCAGTCGAGTTATCCTGTTGATCAGGGAGAGGAATGCGTGTCATCATGTAATGATGTAAGCTGTGTGTGCGACACCGGGATTGTCAAAGGCACCCAGGTGTGAAAGGCTGAGTTTGTACAGGGTAGCACATGCAGATGTAAGAAGTGCGTAAGGTACAGGGATTATGAAATGCACTATGATGTGCAGGCAGAGTGTAAGGTGAAGTACATGTCCGTCTGCAGTAAACCTTCCTGGGAGTCAATGTGTGACTGTAGCAGGCATAAATTAAAAGCGGCTGGGAAATGCTCTGGCATTGCGGGGCGGGGTGTGGATCCCTTTGAAGTGAAGCACGGCCTCGCGGCCGTGAAAGTGAAAAGAAACAGCAGGGATGTAATTAGGGCGTGAAGTGGCTGGTGGCAAATGGACTCAAAGCGGCCGGTCGCTTTGATATTCTTGGCTTGTCTTGCTTGGTGGGGGATCGGATTTCTGTGCACGCGCATTTCACGTGAACTCCATGGATTCCGTAGTGTTCAGGAGAGTTTTTAGGGGTCTTTGGGTATACCATGGTGTTACTGCCTCAATGGATAGGTGTTTTTTCCACCCTCAATGGATAGGTGTTAAAAGGAAATCCCATGCAGTGGGGTGGAGGGAAACGAGTGATGCTCTCATCGGACACAAAATGCAGTGTTTAACTGCAACACTCCAGGTACTAACGTGATAACACACACAAAGAAAATATTTTTTGAGCATCCGCAGTAATGTAGGATTTATAATGCACCAACTCGCAACTGACAGCTGTCTGCAAGTAACCATGATCAGAGTCGGATCTTTGATACTTGTAGAATACTGTCTCATGGGGAGTCCTGAGTAAAACTCGTGTATGCCTGTTAAATAATTTAATTCATCCTCTATATTAATGGAAGATTGTAGAGTTTCGTGTGTTTTTTTGCATAGGAAACTAAAAGTAAAACTTTTAGACCCTTAGAAGAAATCAGAATGGGAATTTGGTAAAGAAGGCAGTTCAGTGAAAAATGTGCAGACACGGACACCAAACACCCTATAAAGCAGTGCTGGCTTATTCCAATGTTCACCATGTCAGTGACGTGTTTGTGAAGTGAGGTGGCCGAGAGTCCAAAGTACACACTTTGTGAAACGTTATCTGCTATGATGAAACAGTTAGTCTTGTCCTGGTTGTCAGGGTGGCTCTGTGGGACAAGGCATTGGAGGAAAGTTACACAACAATTATCATTATCAATAATAATAATAGTAATAAACTACTCTTTACTATAGCGCACCAAAACCCAATTGTGGTATTTCTAGGCGCTGCAAATCTCCGGTATTGCTTAACAGTATTCAATTTTACCGACCTTGTAAGGATGAACAGTTGAGCTGGCCTTGCCCAGATTGATACTCTTGACCTGCAGGTCCCATCCATTGTCTGCGGCTAGCAATAATGTACAGAGACATCTGGACTTCAGACTCTGGTAGCATTAATATGGAGAATTAAGTGAAAGATAGATGTGAAGTTTGCTCACGGCAGTCAACTCTGTGCCCCATTCCAACAGGGCATGAACATTAAAGGGACATTAAATTCTGGTGATAAATATAGAGCGTTTTCCCAGAGCCCTTTGACTGTGAGCAAGAAAAACAAAGCAGCTATCTCTTCTCCTTCCAGCCACATGAAAAGGAAGCAGGGATTTTTTCCCTTAAGAATAAGAAAAGCATACATTAGTGTTTGCATAGGCAAGGCTAATTTTAGCAATCTGCACTTCTAGAGGGACAGAATTGGATAAAAGTGAAGAGGCTTCTCAGTGCGCACTGTGTCTCAATGGCAATGAAAATCTGAAGAGATGTTGAGCAAGCAACGGTAAAGCCTTTAGGTCTGAAGCAAGTGCAATGGTTGCATGTTATTTTTTGCTACAAGCAAATGTTTTTTAAAAAAATACGCCATGCTGCTGCTCTGTCTAAACATGACAGTCATAGGATTCCACTGAAAATTATAAATAATGAAGGCGCCATTGCACATAAGGTTTATTGTGCTTAGAACAGGTAAAAAAATCCTTTTTATTTTTAATGCACATCAATGGAAATAATTATTCCTATTGGCACATATAAGATGCATTAGGGGCTGTGATTTATTGTATTATGAAGGCATACTTTAAACACACAAGAAACAAGTCTTGAGTGCACACGTCTCTGGCCGAGTGCCAGAAAAAAGGAAGGGTGTGGGAAGAAGCCGGTGGGGGGAAGGCAGGGGAGGAGGCGGCAGAGAGTAATAAACAAGGGATAACGAGCCACGGCCTGGCGGCCGTTAAAAAAAGCAATTAGGGGGAGGAGAAGTGAAGGAACTGGTGTGGAGCAGGACTGAGAGCGAATGAAGAAGGGGCAGAAAGAGGTGGAAGAAAGTAGAGAAAGGGTGAGATGAAGAGAACTGGAAAGGCAGAGGCTGGGTGGAGGGAACAAGAGAGGGGAGTGGTAGAAAGAATGAGAGGTGGCATGGATTGAGAAGGGGAGGAATGTGTGTAAAAGGGAGGGCTGAGCTTGGTTATAGGAAAAGCAACGCAGGGAAGGAGAGAAAGACGCGTGGAGACAGGGAGCAATTAGGGGGAGGAGAAGGGAAGCCAGCGCGCACTGCGCATGCTGGGGAAGCCTGTGGGAGGGAGGCTGAGGCTTTGAGGTGGGGAAATGCGCGTGCTTGTAGTCACGTGATTTCACGTGAACTGTTGGAAATCCGCACTCTTTAACTTTCTGGTTTAACCCCAATAGGTCACTCTGCGAGACCTAAAACTACTGAGAAACCCTTTGTATACCTCCAAGGCACTCTATGGACTAAATGAAATAAGGATGCTGACTGTACTAGTGAAGTGTTGGAACTGGAATGATGTATCCTAATAAGTGAATTGTTTTGTTTGTGTTGAAGACCACTGAATGGTGATGGAACACAGATACTGATGCACTTTATGAAATGTGTTTGTTTGTAACTAATGTTTATGATCTCCTTATTTAAATATGTTTGGGATACATTTCAAGGAGATGTTTGTATGCAATATTATAAAGAACACAATTGAATGATCAATTGACAAATCACTTTGACCTCTCTCAAACTGAGTACTATACATGACAATCATGTGAGGAATTGTTGTCTTGCTTTCTTCAGGCAAATCTTAGGCAGCCTATTGGGTATGTTTCATGCAAATAGTCCAATAGCATCGGTTTCAGATGGGTATTTCTGGAAAACATTTTAGTACAATACAATGGTTTTATCAATTTGGCATCAGACAGCTCTTTGTTAAGATTTTCTTACCACTCCATTCTTACCTTTGTGTCATCTGGTTAACGAAAGAGCGGCATATTTATGAGAGGCTTGCTTTGCGTTTACACCACGCAGTGTGGTACATGTGTGTGGTAAACCTCTAAGTCAGATTTATGAAGCCACGCAACGCCACTTTGCGTGGCTCTGAATGACTTCATAAATCTTGAGTAACATAACCCAGCGCAAATCGCTGCATTGCGTTACTCTGCCCGGGAAGGTGTTCCATGGATGTCCCATGCAACTCCCATGATTTTGATGCATTCCCAGATCTTCAAGATCTTGTACATCTGGTAATGTGCCAAAATCCTACGCCTTCCCAGCGGAAGCAGAACGAGGATTAATATCTCTATTTCTCCTTGTTTCTTCCTCTTTCTGTGTATGCTGCATTCTGCATTCTGCAGCACACAAAGAAAGAGGAATATGCCTCCCAGGATTCTCCCAACCATCCATGGGCGAACATCTCTTGTATGTGCAATCCCTCAAAACCATGGGATGCACCATAATGGGATACTTGGAGAATGCAGCACCAGTTTACTAAGTAATTTCAAGACGTACCATATTTGTGATTTAAATGCCACTGGGGCCACTGAAAAGCTGGGCTGGCCGTTTCCTCCTGAGCTTGCAACACTGCCCCAACGTAGCGCCCTGATCTCGGACACCTACTAGCCATGCAGCAGACCTTGCTCCACATAAGATAGCGGCTGCCACCGTCTGAGCCCTGATGCCTACAGTGGCCAGCCCTGGCTATCCTGCCGTCTCCTCTGTTGTTCGAGGCTGGGAGGGTATCCCCAGATACACCGCGGAGGATAGACTACGTCGACGGGAGCTTCCTGCAACGGTGAAAATTTGTGCTTGCCTCAGTGATGCGCCATCTTGGGCACGGTCAGCATGTCTTTGGAGCTACTGACCTACTCTAGACCGCTGGCATGCGGTTTAGTGTATGGGTCCCTCCATGCCTTAATCCTCCGGACCCCAACCAAGACCATGTTGGGGGCGGAACAGGATGACTTTAAACTTAGCCTGCGACAGGCGCTGAGGCTGCTCAGCAAGTAGCCAACCCCATGCCCCAGGGAGCCCAGCATGAGCTCAAGATAAGCCATGGGATCCAGCGGCCTCTGCCCACCAACATCTGGCCTTCTACCCCTACGGCCATCACCACCTCGGGGATCCCTCCAGTCCCAAGACCACTGCCTGTGACTGCAACAGCACCCCGAAGACCTGGATGAACGGCGGCGAGAAGATCATGCTTTGTAAATATGTGATATTTAATTGTCCAACCCTAATCGCTTCTTAAAATATAATCTTGAGTATATTTGCATCTGGTATATATGTAACTGTAACCACTAGTATCTGTAGTAGACCTATGTACTTACTCCTATTCTTATGTGAATTTAGACTTTATCTGTTTGTATCTTTTCCTTGAGTGAATTTGCAACTTTTATGTATCCAACTCTAACCACTAGAATCTGTAGAAGACGTATGCACCTACTATTCTTATGTGAATTTAGAGTTTATCTGTTTGTATATTTTATGTTATTCATGTACTCTGAAGTCTTTATGTAATGTAACTGGTTCTTTTGTAAAGCGCTATTGCAGAAAGGTTTTTTAGTGTCAGCAAAGCAATTAAACTCCAGGAAGTGTTTACTTAGAGCGGTTAGCGCCCGGCATTGAAAGGACGCCGGTGCATTTAATGTTGTTGGGACCACGCTAGGAAGGAAGAGGTTCGCCTCCAGCATTCGAAATCGAGTAAAAGTGGAATCCCTTGGCTCTTCAAAATATATGGTGAAGCACGACTGGGTACAAGAATATTCCCAATACCCAGTTAGGATAAAAGTGGGCACAGCGCTACAATAAGAATAACCGTCGGGGGAGCATTCCACGCACCACCGACAGACACACGCAGTTCAAGCTATTCAAGCTACACCACCTAAACAGTTGATTTCATCTGAAGGCTGTCCCGTTCCCTCCCAGTCCTGATGAAGACCCGTGTTTGACGCCACATGTGCGCATTTAGAGGGTCGAAACGTCAACGAATAGTTGGATCTGTTTTTTCAATAACCTGTGCTGAAAACTGACTTATGTAGTATACAGTGGTATATGTGAAATTGCGCAGACCAAAGTTGAAATATTGTATATTTCCTTGTATATAAGTACTGTATAGTTCCTGTTCACTTTTGCGCCGCCAGCACTGAGCACTAAATGTCACTTATTGTACAGCCTTTCTTGAAAATTACAAAGAGTATTTATGAATGACTATAATTCATAAAATAGTGCATAAATACATGATTGGTGTTGGATTCTGATCTTTATTTTATTTTACTTTATACACTACATATAGCTATGAGTGAGTAAATAGAAATGTGGTACACCCGAAGGAACCAATTGTTGTAATATTGATTAACTGCCCAGGTTCTTAGGGATACTGGGTTAACCCCATTGGAGATTTCACGAGCAAAGCAATGGGCGCACAGCCAATGATAGATGCACATGAAAAAAAAGAAAAATTAGGTGGTGCAACTGGGTGAGTGGAAAAACCCAATAACCACTCATAGGTTAAACCAGCTAGCTGGTTAAACACAAAGATTCATAGAAAAACACACCCTATGCACACATATTCGATATTCAATTCTATGTAGGTAGTATTGCATGCAACAAGAAATACAGGTAAAGCTGCAGAAAAACAGTCGAATCCAAAAAAAGGAAGAGAAAAGGAAATCTTCTGATCTTTAATTTTCATGTACAAAACAGCAGCCAGCCGACACGTGTTTCATTGCTTGCGCGAATCTTCAGGGCTAGGAATAAAAACAATCCTTTTGTACAAAGAGTATTTCAAAAGGCAATTAACTTTGTCAAACATATATATGAGTGTAACACATATCTAGACAAGTTCTAGAGATGAAATCCCCTAAGGCACTTAATGAACATTGTGTGAGTATCACCGTGCACCCGTCTCGCGTGCACAAGTATCATGAATCAAAACCGACTGAAAGGTAAAAGGTGTCGTCCCTGTGATCCTCTCGAAGATGAGTTGATAATTGTAAGAAAAGTATCCATTACCATGAAATGACATGCTCTTTAGAGAAAGGAAGCTTTATAAAGTGAAATTTGGTGGCTCCATGCCTAGAGTTAAGAGTATAGCCTTCACCGTAGTTGGCTGATTCCATAATGGTGATATTGGTGGCTGTTATGTGAAAAAGTGAAATCAGAATAATTCTCAAACCAACACATACCTCCGAATGACTGCGTCTATGCCACAGGTCTGAGGAGACAGAAGCAAATATAGAGAAAAGACAAGAGAAGAAGTAGGGAAGGGGGAAGAAAAAATTGAGCAAACTCATTAAAATGGATAAACAAGAAACGACCAAAACGTGCGAGTAACGCCTAATTGATATGCAGCTGTTAAATGCCATAAAAAGACGCTCACCGCTCTGCCGGTGATACTTCCGACCCGGTGAGGCCCTTGACCAATTCGAGTAAGAATACGGATTTCAAGATGGACACTACATAAAATTAAAAGAGAAACAAGCATTGGAAATGCAATAGGGCTCGCATTAGGAAAGTTTGAGCTATTGGTCTTATAAATGAAATTTTTATTATTTATGTGTTATTTTTTAAAATAGCTAAATTAATAGCTTTGTCATATACAATGCCAATAGTTATAACTTTCTCAAATGTGACACCTATAGCATTTGTAATGCAACATGTTTTATATTTACGGGACTTATATGTATTGATATTACAAATAACAATGGCTTTTAATTTTTTTTAATAATTAATACTTAAATAATTTATTTAATTTGTAATGGCAATAGCTTAAACTTTTGTAAATAACTTTTGGGAAGATTATGTTAAGTGTTTTTTATTGTGACGAAAATCCAAGAACAGAAGTGAAATATTAACATCTTTTTGTGATTTGTAATAAAGCTTGAAAGCTTGAAAACAGCTTGAAACATTGAAAGAACATATTTGAACCAGTGATGCTGTGGTGGTGCTGAGTGATTATGTGGTTTCGCTGAGTGATGCTGTGGTTTCGCTGAGTGATGCTGTGGTTGCGCTGAGTGATGCTGTGGTTGCGCTGAGTGATGCTGTGGTTGCGCTGAGTGATGCTGTGGTTGCGCTGGGTGATGCTGTGGTTGCGCTGAGTGATGCTGTGGTGGTGCTGAGTGATGCTGTGGTGGCGCTGAGTGATGCTGGGGTGGCGCTGAGTGATAATGTGGTGGTGCTGAGTGATAATGTGGTGGTGCTGGGGTAGCGCTGAGTGATGATGTGGTGATGCTGAGTGGTGCTGTGGTGGTGCTGAGTGGTGCTGGGGTGATGCTGAGTGATGATGTGGTGATGGTGAGTGGTGCTGAGTGATGCTGGGGTGGTGCTGAGTGATGCTGTGGTGTTGCTGAGTGATGCTGTGGTGGTGCTGAGTGGTGCTGTGGTGGTGCAGAGTGGTGCTGTGGTTGTTCTGTGGTGGCTCTGAGTGGTGTTGTGGTGGTGCTGAGTGATGCTATTGTGGTGCTGAGTGATGCTGTGGTGGTGCTGAGTGATGCTGTGGTGGAGTGATGCTGTGGTGGTGCTGAGTGATGCAGTGGTGGTGCTGAGTGTTGCTGTGGTGGTGCAGAGTGGTGCTGTGGTGGTGCTGAGTGATGCTGTGGTGGTGCTGAGTGATGCTGTGGTGGCGCTGAGTGATGCTGGGGTGGCGCTGAGTGATAATGTGGTGGTGCTGAGTGATAATGTGGTGGTGCTGGGGTAGCGCTGAGTGATGATGTGGTGATGCTGAGTGGTGCTGTGGTGGTGCTGAGTGGTGCTGGGGTGATGCTGAGTGATGATGTGGTGATGGTGAGTAGTGCTGAGTGATGCTGGGGTGGTGCTGAGTGATGCTGTGGTGTTGCTGAGTGATGCTGTGGTGGTGCTGAGTGGTGCTGTGGTGGTGCAGAGTGGTGCTGTGGTGGTTCTGTGGTGGCTCTGAGTGGTGTTGTGGTGGTGCTGAGTGATGCTATTGTGGTGCTGAGTGATGCTGTGGTGGTGCTGAGTGATGCTGTGGTGGAGTGATGCTGTGGTGGTGCTGAGTGATGCAGTGGTGGTGCTGAGTGTTGCTGTGGTGGTGCAGAGTGGTGCTGTGGTGGTGCTGAGTGATGCTGTGGTGGTGCTGAGTGATGCTGTGGAGGTGCTGAGTGATGCTGTGGTGGTGCTGAGTGGGAGATGGGGAGAGGGAAAAAAGGAGAGCAGGGAGAGGGAGAGGGTAAAGAGATGGAGAGAGGGGGAGAGAGGAGAGAGAGAGGGGGAGAGAGAGACGGAGACGGGGAGAGAGGAGAGGGAAGAGAGGGAAAGGGAGAAAGGGAAGTGAGGGAAAGGGAGAGAGGGAAAAGGAGAGAGGGTAGAAGGAGAGAGGGAGGGGAAGAAGAGCCAGAGCTCGGGGTATGGTGGGTTGAGTCTGCACGGGCACACCATGCCGAGCAGCTGCAGCCCTGGCAGGGCTCTGAGGCAGCGTCTTCTGCCCTGGGGAGACGGCCGGGTGAAATAAGAAATAGAACAAGACAGACATGCGGACTGTCAGAACTCCCGTCAGCCTTTGATGTAAAACACATTAAGAGGCATTCGCTGTCCTCATCTGCTTGGAGCTCTGGAATAAGACAAGCGTGTGGGTGCGAGCAGTTCACGGTCTGCTGCTAACATTGCCAAGTACAGGCACAATGAAAGGAAAACAAGAAATGCGAATGCGCGTGTGAAAATGCGCTGAAACTAAAACAAGCACTGGCGTTGCCAATAGGTCTCGCAGTAGGAAAGTTGGAGCTATTACAATTGCAAATAACAATGCCTTTTATTTTTGTTTTCATTTTAAAAACATGAAGGACTTTGTCATTTACAAAACCAATAGCTCCAACTTTCCTACTGCGAGACCTATTGTGCACTGCACAGTGTGGGTGAAAGTGGCACTGCGTGTGTGTGAGTGGCTTTGAGTCAGTTGCTTTGCGTGGGTGAGTGGCGTTGCATGTGTGAGTGTTGTTGCGTGTGTGAGTGGTGTTGCGTGGGTGAGTGGCGTTGCGTGTGTGAGTTGCGTTGCATGGGTGAGTGGCATTGCATGGGTGAGAGTGGCGTTGCGTGTGTGAGAGTGGGCTTGCGTGGGTGTGAGTGGCGTTGTGTGTCTGAAAGTGGTGCTGTGTGGGGAAAAGTGGCACTGCGTGGGTATGAGTGGATTTGCGTGGGTGAGTGGCGTTGCGTGGGTGAGTAGCGTTGCGTGGGTGAGTGGCGTTGCGTGTGTGAGTGGCGTTGCGTGTGTGAGTGGCGTTGCGTGGGTGAGTGGCGTTGCGTGGGTGAGTGGCGTTGCGTGTGTGAGTGGCGTTGCGTGGGTGAGTGGCGTTGCGTGGGTGAGTGGCATTGCGTGTGTGAGTGGCGTTGCGTGTGTGAGTGGCGTTGCGTGGGTGAGTGGCGTTGCGTGGGTGAGTGGCGTTGCATGGGTGAGTGGCGTTGAATGGGTGAGTGGCGTTGCGTGGGTGAGTGATGTTGCGTGGGTGAGTGGCGTTGCGTGGGTGAGTGGCGTTGCGTGGGTGAGTGGCGTTGCGTGGGTGAGTGGCGTTGCGTGTGTGAGTGGCGTTGCATGGGTGAGTGGCGTTGCGTGTGTGAGTGGTGTTGCGTGTGTGAGTGGCGTTGCGTGTGTGAGTGGCGTTGCATGTGTGAGTGGCGTTGCATGTGTGAGTGGCGTTGCATGGCGTTGCATGTGTGAGTGGCGTTGCGTGTGTGAGTGGCGTTGCGTGTGTGAGTGGCGTTGCATGTGTGAGTGGCGTTGCATGTGTGAGTGGCGTTGCATGTGTGAGTGGCGTAGCATGTGTGAGTGGCGTTGCATGGATGAGTGGCATTGTGTGGATGAGTGGCGTTGCATGGATGAGTGGCGTTGCGTGGATGAGTGGGGTTGCGTGGGTGAGTGGTGTTGCATGGATGAGTGGGGTTGCGTGGGTGAGTTGTGTTGCGTGTGTGAGTGGTGTTGCTTGGGTGAGTGGCGTTGCTTGGGTGAGTGTGGCATTGCATGGGTGATAGTGGGCTTGCGTGGGTGTGAGTGGCGTTGCGTGTCTGGAAGTGGTGCTGTGTGGGTGAAAGTGGCACTGCGTGGGTGTGAGTGGCTTTGCGTGAGTGAGTGAGTGAGTGAGTGGCGTTGCATGGGTGAGTGTGGTGTTGCGTGGATGATAGTGGGCTTGCGTGGGTGTGAGTGGCGTTGCGTGTCTGTAAGTGTTGCTGTGTGGGTGAAAGTGGCACAGAGCCTTTGATGTGGCCTGGCGCAGGAGAAATGCTGCTGCTGCTAATTAAATATAAAAAGTGTCTGTAAGTGTTGCTGTGTGGGTGAAAGTGGCACAGAGCCTTTGATGTGGCCTGGCGCAGGAGAAATGCTGCTGCTGCTAATTAAATATAAAAAGTGTTTAGGGACTCACGGCTGCCGAGAGTAACAAGGCAGTGCTGGGAGGGGGGCTGCACACCAACGGAAGTGCTCTGATTGCACGGCCTGCGGCCGTGTGAAGTGATAAGCCTTTGAAGTACACAGGCATGCTGTGACGGAGGTGTGAGAGGTCTGGCAGGGAACAGATGGCCTGGCTGTGAAGCAGGGGGCGGGGCAGCGCTGGGGAAGCCTGTGGGAGGGTGATTGATGCCTTTGATGTGGGGAGGGAGGAGAGCCTTTTGCGAGCCTGCAGGAGAAATGCTGCCGATGAGCGTGCATGTTTAATCACGTGATTCACGTGAACTTAAAGAAAAACGCGGCTGAAAGCCCGTGGTTTGAAGTGGATTTTGCCGACTTGAATTCTCCCCATTTCCCATTCCTTCGGAATGGTAAAGGTGAGACCTAAAAATAAATGTTACTAAATTCAACTAAATCAAGACTCTTGGGGGCGAACGTCAGCCTTTGATGTAAAACACATTAAGAGGCATTCGCTGTCCTCATCTGCTTGGAGCTCTGGAATAAGACAAGAGGGTGGGTGCGAGCAGTTCACGGTCTGCTGCTAACATTGCCAAACACAGGCACAATGAATGGAAAACAAGGAATGCGAATGCGCGTGTGAAAATGCGCTGAAACTAAAAAAAGAAATGTTACTAAATTCAACTAAATCAAGACTCTTGGGGGAGAACTGGCGAAGCCCTTGTGAGTAGACTTGGACATTTCAAACTCTCTATTCATGTTAACGTTTGGATATTTTCGATGGGAGCATAAAAGGAGACACGGCCTGGCGGCCGTGAAACTAAAAGTACGGCCGGGGTGCGAGCAGTTCACGGTCTGCTGCTAACATTGCCAAGCACAGGCACAATGAAAGGAAAACAAGGAATGCAAATGACTGTGTGAAAATGCGCTGAAACTAAAAAAATAAATGTTACTAAATTCGACTAAATCAAGACTCTTAGTGGCGAACTGGCGAAGCCCTTGTGAGTAGACTTGAACATTTCAAACTCTCTATTCATGTTAACGGTTGGATATTTTCGATTGGAGCATAAAAGGAGACACGGCCTGGCGGCCATGAAACTGAAAGTACGGCCGGCGCTCGGAGGAGAAATGCAGAGCGCACGCTGAGAAGCTTGTGGGAGGGATTGAGGCTGCCTTTGATGTGGTAATGTGAGGCAGGCAGGCAGGCGGCTGGTGGCATTGTGCACGCGCTTTTTAGGGCTTGCGCTTGCGCAATGACCTAAAAAGCACATGCACTGCATGGAATCGCCAGTGCTTAAACTCTGGATAAACCACTATAGAGCTTCGCCAGCTATGCGCAAGCGCATCAGCAGGCGAGCCCTAAAAACAAGGGAGAGTTCTGTTTTAAAATGGAGACTATCATACGGATATGTATACTTTTGTAAAGCGCTCTGACACCTTCGGGTAAAGTTTGCACAATATAAAAATGCATAAATAAGTATATCCACTAGCAGTGCCTGACTGTGACAATTGTCTTATCTAATATAGACCCTGCAAGTCAAATGTCGAAGGCCAAAACCCAGGGCACACCGGAGGTGCCTTCCCTAATATATAGCCAACTGTAGCTATGCAGGTATGCAATGATATCTGTATGTGAGAAGCGCAGGTTTGCATGTGTGCCCCTCTGAGTTACACATAGTGACTCTGGGCGTAGATACCATTGGTGTAGCAGGTGCATTTGCACTGGGCTCCTAGTCCTGAGGAGCCCGTTGAATCCTGATAATCGCTGTATTTTACAACCCCAACAGCAGTCAAAGGGACTATTTTCTTTGCTTGCACCAGGGTCCATAGTATCATTGCTACTCTAAAGATAGTGTCTCTGCTTCTACCCACAAATAATTCAAAACCCTTTTAGGAAATCACTCAATTGCAATTGAAAGACGGTTTGACAATTATCTTGTTTTTTCCCCAAAATGAACGGGATTTGAATGGAAGACTATAACAATGTTCAGTGAGTCATATTTTGTTGTTCACATTCCATTATGTCCTACTCAAAAATTGTGCAATCACTTGAACTCTTTCTTCATCGAGAAAATTCAGTTGATAAAAGATAGCATCCCCCTATCCCTCTTACCAGTGCTATCCCCTTGGAAGATATAAACCCAATGAAACTAACAGCATTTTCTGCAATCACCAAAGATGATCTCTCAAAGCTCATGCTCAAGGTTAAATCTGGCTCCCCTAATGAGATTTGCCCTCCTTTGATCCAAACAATTATGTTCTCAGATCTTTATGAGTCCGCGATCTCTTTGCTCAAAATATCCTTAAGTCAGGGCATGGTTCCCCATGCCATTAAGGAAGCGATAGTCGTTGTGTTGCTAAAAAATTCATCAGTCTTCGAGAACTATCACCCTATCTCCTTACTTCCTTATCTAGCCAAGATATTGGAGGCACACATCGCCCAACATCTCTGCTCTTTTTTTAGAAGACTGTTTCTTTCTGAACTCTCATCAGGTGGGTTTTCGAACCGCCCATTCTACGGAATCTGAAATACTTTCCGTAGTTGATGATATGAGAGAGGAAGCAGACAAAGGACGGGCCCAGCCATTATTCCTTTTGGACTTATCAGCAGTCTGTGATACAGTGGATCATGACATCCTAATTGACTGTGTCAAGCTGCTGGTTTGCAGGGATTAGCATTAGATTGGTTGATATCCTTCCTCTTAGACTGTTTTCAGTCGGTCCGCCTCTTTCCCTTCTATTCTTCCAAGGTCAGACTTGATTGTCGAGTACCTCAGGGCTCCTCTCTGTCCCCCCTTTTATTCAATCTCTACATCTACCCGTTGGTATATATTGTACAGAGGCTATAACTATGCTGACGATTTACAGCTACTCTGATGACTCAGCTACACCTGGTCAGAACCGGACACTCCTCCTGCTCCTCGCTGTGCCTGATATCCTTTTGCCTGCCATCCTCGAACTTCCATCTGCTTGGATTGCCTAATTCCAGCTGCGTGGACCAGCTGCCTGGTATCGTACCCCTGCCCCCAGAATAGCATTGCATTGTTCAGCTTCAATTTAATATTAGTGCTAATTTCATCCGCCTGTTTCCGCACCCCTGCATCTGTGCTTCCATTTGTATTTGCTGGTATCAATGCTAGTGACCTGACTGTGCCCCGATCTCGGCTGCATTACTATTGTGGTGCCATTTTGTTGTTGTTGTGCCCCTCTGCCTGTCCCTGCCGCTGCTCACCCGCGGCCCCGGGGGAACCACCCCTGCCTTCACATGAGCACCAGTTACATTAATTTTTGTAGACTCAAGGAGATTTAGTGATATTCCCAGAATCATAGAATGTTGAGCCGATGCCAGACTCGAATTTGATTCCCCAGTTCCAAAGTCGGCAGGTCTGGCCATTACGCCACACCCCGCTTCACATGTTTGCATGCCTGCCAACTCACACAGTGCCACCGCGCATCACACGGTCATTCGCTGAGGAGCCGATATCACACGGTGGCAGCGAAAACGAGCTGAAAACCACTGTAAATAGTGGTTTCCCAGCTTGTTTTCCCAGGCTTTGATCTGCCAATTCATTAAGGGGTGTGAAAACACGCCAGGACATCAGCACCAGCCTCAGCAAGCTTTTTTCGTTTTTTTTGTGGGGGAAGGTGGGGTTCAAAAGTGGCTCGTTGGCACTTCTCGGCACCAGGCCCCGCCCCCTCAAGGCCCCATCTTCTTCTTAGTGAGATTGTTCTTCATTTTGGCACGAATGTGTTAGCTTATTATCAAACACAAACCCTAAATCTCTGATAGGAGTTTTAGGTTGAAGTAGAGGTCAGAGACTCTCCAGCGTCTTGCAATGAGTGTTGTTGCCGCTAGCATGACCTTAGTTTTTCTCCCATTTAACATTCATTCGGCAGATGTTTCCAATCCACTCCGCTATAGCAGAAACAGCATAAAGACAATTCGTGCACGACTGATATTTGAAACCACAAATCTACTTTGCTGTGTCTGCTGTGGTCTGCCCCTCAATTAACTACTTTTTTTAGGATCTTTTTTGATAAGTTCCCAAAAGAAGTTTCGTTTGTTTTTCCACTTTTGTTCATCAACTGTTTTTTTCATTTTGAGTTTTATCCGGTGGTCTAATTGAGTAAAAGTGAGAGTATATACGGTATCCTGGTGCCATCTGCTGGTTTCATTTTGAGTTTTAACCGACGGTATAATTGAGTAAAAGTGAGAGTATCTACGGTGTCCTGGTGCCATCTGCTGGTCATATAGTGTAATGTTAATGATCCAAGATCCACACCGCTCAACAGGTACAACTCATTACAACAACCACCACCGTCCCCACCGCGCACCGCCAACCCCCCCCCCCCCCAGCAATTCCCCTTTTGAGTTAAAAACAAAAATATAGATAGATAGATAGATAGATAGATAGATAGATAGATAGATAGATAGATAGATAGATAGATAGATAGATAGATAGATAGATAGATAGATAGATAGATAGATAGATAGATAGATAGATAGATAAGCTTTGCTTATAACACTTTAACAACGTACGTAGGTTAAAAAAAGATCAGAAATTCCCTGAATAATACAGATAAGGTGAAGTTATGGTTGCAAAACACAACCTAAAAAAACACTTACATAAACCAGTTATGGTAAGATAAATTAACCATAATTTGCATCCCTGTCCTCACTGCTTTTGGCCTCACATATGGCATCACTAATAACCTGTAAAAAATAATAATTGATGATATCACCAGTGACATTCCAAATTACATTATTGATGACATCACTGAGGACATCAATTATGATGCTGATATTGACCTTTGTTTGTATTTTGACAATTATGGGAATGATGAATTTTTAATAAACAGACTGCATTTGGTAATACATGTTAATGCCTGTTGCTATTTGTTGTAAGCAGGTGTGTGGTCTTTTTATACTAGTGTAAAGCGTATATTACATAGCAGGATTTATAAATCATGAAAGGTGTGAGGCAACATGATACTGAGTGTTTTTGTTTTTACAGCAGTAGTTTAATACATTATGGCCGTTGTTTCATGTTGTGATGTTGAATGTGTGGTAGTGAGATAGTGGATGTCTTGGTCTATGTTGTTTATGTTATAGTTATTTATGACAGTTGGGCTCTGCCTCAATCTTTTGGTGTATGTTTTTAATCAACGTTTTTTATGTGACTATAGGGGTTTAATGTCTGAAGTAGATTTAAGTTGCTGTAATACCGGTTACAGTATTATTGATTGCATAGTGTATTTACAGACAACTGTGTGGATTAATATTTCTGCAAACTTGTCTTGGGTTTCTCATACTCTTGTACCCTAGTGGACATCCTGTAGGGTTTGTACACTCGGTGCCGGGTTCATGGCCCCAGTGGCAGGTCCAACACGAGCCCAGAAGCCTCATCTGAGGTTGGCAGGCCTTTCTTCAGGGTCCCCCTTCTGAAGGGAAGGGGGAGTCCCTTTGGAGCCTTTCAACCCGAGCCAGGTGTTCAACGAATGCTACCCCTGCCCCAATTGGCTGTATTATTATTTTTTTTTAAAAAAAGACTCGACGACCAAGTCACAGAGTCTTGAAAAGAAGGGCTGCGACATTTGTCTCGCTTTGTGGTCAGTCCGGCAGTTCATGGCCCTGAAATGGATGACAGAAGATAAGCTCACTCATCTGATGAGATGTGAATACTTTTTTCATTGAAGGTCTGGAAATCCGGGTTTGTAGATCTCTGCAGTCTAGACATCTGTGTCTTTCGAACCCTTTAGGCTCTTGAAGAAAAAAAATGTAAATGCTAATTTCTCAAAAAAAAACTGAAGAAATTAACACCGAGTCAAACAAAAGCACTCCCTTGAGCAAAGTTCTACTTTCATACTAAGTTATTGTAATTGCATTCAGCCATTTCAAAGAATCCTATGGTAACTAACGAGGAAAAAATAACTTTTATGACCACTCTCCAACCCCTCTCAATTTTTTGACCCTTCCTTGACAGGTCTGCACAAAACGTGGCATGCTGAACCCTAACAGGGTGAAACTTTTTACAAAAAAATCATGCAAATTCATTGAACGGTGCCTGAATAATTAAGAAAACAAAAAAATACATTTTTATTGGAAATGTTGGCCTTAACATGACTACACAGATGCTTTTATATTTACATAATATATATTACACAGTGACGGTAACCATTGTGTAGCAAACTGACAGATGAACAGGGCAATAGTCATGAATGGGTTGGGCAAACCTAGGGCAAGATTCGCAAACCCATGCATCACCATTTGGGGACTTGCTGTCATGGATTTGGAATCACAAACTCCTGAAGAGTCATGGCTCTGAAAAGCTATCCCTGGGTGCATGGTACTTGGGTATGATGCCTGCCAATCAAAATAAATAAAAATATTGCCAGGCCAAAGGCTAGGCTCGATGGGCCAAACTCTATGCAGCGCAGCTGTTGACAGCTCATGGCAAGCTGTGTGAAGAGACTGGCCAAAGGCCATCCCTGCAGCATATTAAGAATGTTTTTAAAAACCTATGAAACTCACTAGAAAACACAAAGTTAAAAACCGGTTCTGGTATAAAAGGGCAAACCCATAGAAATTCACTGGTTGTGATTAGCAACTCTGACAACCCGCGCCATGACTCACAAATGCCCACCATACTCAAAACACCAAATTGCCAATGACACAAAAAAGTGCTATCAAAAGAACAACACAGTGGGTGGCACGAATTATGTTGTGTCTTGCGTGCATTGCTAACCAGAAATGATGGGTGTGTCCATTTGAATAGGAACCATAACTCAGTCATCAGTGATGTCATCAATGATATCATTTGAGATGTCATCAGTAATGTCATAGTTGATGTCATAGAACGTGTCATGAGTGATGTAATATGTGAGGTCATAAACAGTGCATGGCGAGCCCAAGTTATAGTTAGCTCTGTTAACTATAACTGGTGAATGAATTTCTGTGTGTTTTTTTGTTCAAAACGATAATGTTGCCACTAGCATATTACCCTAACTATAGCGTTACTTTAACCTCTGTATATAAATATATATATATACACACATGTATATACATCTCTCTCTCTCTCTCTCTCTCCCTCTCTCTCTCTCTCTCTCATACATATATATATATAATATTCACAGAAAAAACCATAGGTTATAGTGGATATATAGTTAGGAATTTGCACTTACAAAACCTTGAAAATTCAATGAAAAAACCATTGGTTTTAGGCCATATATAGTTAGGGATTTGCATTTACAAAACCTTATTTTACTCGCATAAAACCATTGAAATTCCATATATAGTTATAAGCGCTAACTATATATCGCGCACCCGCAATCCACTGCTGATGATGTCACATATTACATCATTCATGACATGGTTAGTGACATCACTGATGACATCACTGATGACATCTCAAATGACATCACTGATGACATCACTGATGACAACATCCAGTGACTGTATGTTTCTGTAAAGTTAAAATATGTCTTACATATTGAAGTATGAGTGGATGTATAAGTGTCTGGATGAAGGATTTAGTAGGTGCATGACTGACTGTATGAGTGAGTGATTAAATGTGTCTCACTGAGTGCATGGGTTAGTGACTAAACTGTTTTAATTTGTGCATCATTATGTCTGTTGTTCTGTAAACTGCTGCATGTGTTGATCAGTAGCTATATGAGTAACTGTATGGGTTATTCATTGGTTGTCCAAGTATTTGTATGGGAAACTGAGTGTGTGTGTATGGGTGGCTGGGAGGTGTGTGACTGTACATAGATGTGTGAGTAGTTGATTCACTATATGTATGGATTCAAAAGTGTATGTGGAAACAGCTGTATGGGCGGTTGACTGTGCATGAGTGTATTAGTGAGTGAATGGATATCTCAGTGCTACATGTCAAATTAAGTACATATGTAAAACACAGTACATGTGAGAGTTGACATCTATAAATAACTGTGCATAAGAGCCAGTGAATGTGTGAGTGGCTGTATGGATCATTGAGAACATGTATCAGAGATTGTATAAGAGAGTAAAGTAAATATGTGTTAGTATATGTTTGAATAAGTAAGGTGTGTATAACTGTATAGTTGAGAAAATGGAGGTGTGATTGATTTTTGGCATAACTGACTAGGTGTGTGAGTAACTCCATGGATGAGTGACAGTCTGTGACTGTCTGTTTACACTGATTGTATCTAAGGTTATATTAGAGTCTGAAGAGGTTCATGGTATTATCACATGAATGATATCATCAGTGATGTTATCAGTCATGTCAAATGAGATGTTTTCAGTGATGTCATCAGTGATGTCATTTGAGATGTCATCAGTGATGTCATCAGTGATGTCACTAACCATGTCATGAATGATGTAATATGTGACATCATCAGCAGTGGATTGCGGGTGCGCGATATATAGTTAGCGCTTATAACTATATATGGAATTTCAATGGTTTTATGCGAGTAAAATAAGGTTTTGTAAATGCAAATCCCTAACTATATATGGCCTAAAACCAATGGTTTTTTCATTGAATTTTCAAGGTTTTGTAAGTGCAAATTCCTAACTATATATCCACTATAACCTATGGTTTTTTCTGTGAATTTCATTGGTTTTTTAATAGCAAATATGAAAAGCTTTAAAATGTCAAGTACGTGATAGATAAAAACATTTTCGTATTTATGCACGCTGATGTGCTTTGAACGCTGCCCCCCCCTCCCCTCTTTTCTCTTAGTAGTACTCTCTCTTTGCAGATACTGAACAGTAGTTAACGCAGGCCTTTGCCCCCGTTGTAATCCGTCGTGCCTGCTTGTCTCTCCATTTGATTGATTGTTATCCAAGCATTTACTGTTTTAGAATTGGTTCTCTTTGGATCATTCTCTATTTACAAACAAGCACAAAGTCGCAATACTCTGTTTAGTTTTTGCAGATAGTGAAAAATCGTGTAAAAAAATTAAAGTAATCGAGCAAAATCAGTAGGCCACTAATTGGATCTCTTTTTGACCTCGCTAAAATAGAAATATTAGGAACAACCCTTCATGAGAAATACGAAAATAGTGAGATGAACTGAGCTCCACACCATGAGGGCTGCAAGACAGCTCGACTCCGTCACCCACCCCGCCCAAAATAACGACAAACCCTATGCAAATATTAAAAATATAGACAACACACCAGCAAAGAAACAGGGTAAAACATTTGATTAAATAACTATTTACATAACTATTTTATACTTTTTATTGCCCGATCCGGCTAGCTCAATCGATCGAGCATGAAACTCATGCACTCTGATAGCAAGCGTTGCTACTGATGCTATGCAGACCAAAACTGGTTTTCAGTTTGTACATTTTTCTAGATTTTTCAATCCAAGGTTGGTTGACTTTGTAGAACGATGGCTTCAGATTTTCAACATACGGTGTGGTGGCGCGGACTGGGAGGGGGCGCTTCGCTCCTGCCCCCTCCCCAAGTAAGTTTTTCATACGTGAAAGTACGTTAATGGTTTGGGTCCCTGAGTTGCTTCAATGTCACTGCCATTCTCAAATGGCATAAGTTCTGGATGTTGGGTGCCATAGTTAAGAGTTCTGAGCAGTGCTTGTAACACTGTCTGAAGCTTATTTCCACCTACTGCAGCTTCACTATTCTCAAAGTAAGTGAGTGTCGTTTGTGGACCTGACTGCATTAGAAAACAATGTGATATGTTACCTTCCTAAACAGCTTGACGGAGGCCCCTGAGGGGCGGTGTGATGGCCATGGACTCGGAGAAGACGCTTGGCTCCGACACCCTCCCCAAGTCTTATAGCACTGGTGTAGCCTGAGATCGCCCCCGACATAAGCGGCCGGCTCCCGGGGTCCGGCGGAACTTTTTGCCTTTTGATGACTCTTCAATTCTGGACCTTGTTCCACAATCCGTTTGACCTGAAGACACGCTGTAGTGGGGCGCCCCTTTACCGTTTCAGTTGCCATTCCGCCCGCTTTTGCTACACTGTGCCTCTTCCGCCATTCAGCTGTTTACCGCCCACTCTTGCGACTACAGCGTCTCGCTCATTATGTAGTTGAGTTGCTCCCGCTCTTGCGGTGCAGCGATAGGCGGCTGCCACAGGACTCTCAAAATGGCGGCCGGCTCTTCGGTTTTGGGCCTGGTCCACTAAAATGGCCCTGGGACACCTTTGAACTCGGACGCTTCCCTGATAGGGCTTGGGTCCCATTCTCGAAAGCGTCCCCTCAGCCGTGAAGATTCTACAAAAGTCTTGGGGGCCTCCGACTCCCGCAGGCTTCTGGTGGGGAGCGGCTGCCATGATTGCTCGTGGAATAGCCACGACGGAGCTACGAGATGGCAGTGCTCTCATGCTGACGCCAGTTTTAGTCTGAAACATCCAGAAACACTGTAGACTACCAATTCGATCAGTTCCGGTAGCGCCCCAACATGACCCGGAAGAGAAGAACTTGCCCTCCCCTCTTTGACTGATGGTTCTTCTTGCCTGTCCCCTCTGTTGTCATTTAACAGAACTTTTTGGACTGCTGAAAGGGGTTGTGTTCCGAACGCTGGTTGGTGGAGGCATTTTGACTATATTCTTGACCTACGTTGTCGCGTAATGCGTTATATGACACGCCGCGTTAGCGCACCCGGAAGTGATCCGAGGCGCGGCGCGCAGCGCGTAACGTAAGCATAACAGGTCATGTGACTTGTTAATAAAACTTTTCATTGGTTCTTTTTGCTTTTGTTATTTTAATGATGAAAAGCTTGGTCATATGACCTAAACATTACGCTTTTTATTGTTTTCGAACATTATTTTTTTTAAAACATATATGTTACAATATTCCAGGCTAATGTACTTTCCCGGAAAATTTACAACTGTCCTGCAAGTAAAATATATTCCTTTTTCGAGAAAAAGGTCGTTTCTTCATTCCATGACGGAGCCGTTGAGTAAAAGAGACTCGGCCTGCTGTCTTAGTCGCCGATACGCCTGATTATCAGATTCTTATCGATCACTTTATGTTCCAGAAATGAAAAACACAACTGCCCTTGACCATTTATCTTTACTGCGTTCCTACATATTATACCTTTTATCCGTCATGTAATTGGACTGCTTTATTTCACTTGCCTTTTACTGATTCGAAAACAGTGACTAAAAGTAAAAACTTTACCAATGTAAATACTACTACCGCGTTTTGTTTTAAAAACCTTTATTGTGAAAATGTCAGTATACAAATACGGGCCTATAACCACGTGGGCCGGCCACGGAGCAAACTGAAATCGTATATGATGAGGAGACATTTACACTGAAGAGGAACATAACGAGCGGGCCATTAGGTTGCAAAAACAAAGGTGTCTAACAGTTGCGGAATCGGTGGACGTACATTTTGTAATTAAAATACGACAGGGCCACTTACAATAACATTTTCTAGATATACATTTGCGGGCAAGGAGTTACGAGTCCCATTTATACCGGCGCCATTTTGTGCGAGGCCGGGCAGGTCCAAGATATAGTCAAAATGTCTCCACCAACCATCGGCCAGACCAGAACCCCTTTCGGCCCTTTATGCTACAAGATGGTGTCTTCCATTCAGAAAATATTGTTGGCAGCATTTTGAAAGGAAACAGAAACAGCCGTTCTCCTAGTGAGTTTCACATTGTTACATTTAGGAAGAATGTTGAAGAGTAGTATGTGGAAAATCTGAAGCCATTTTTCTACAAACTCTCAATCAGACTTGGATAGAAAAAAAAATCCTGAAGAATGTACAAACTGAAAACCAATTTTTGTCTGTATAGCATCAACAGCAACGCTTGAGTCAGCTTTGTGTCAAGCCGCCATTTTCATTCAATCAATAGCGTCCCCCTGCACACATTCAGGGACCTGGTCGTGTCTTCAGATGAAACGGATTGTAGGAAAAGAAGCAGAAAGGAAAAGGAAAAAAGTTCCGCCGGACCTCGGGAGCCGGCCGCCTATGTCATGTGCGACCTTTGGCCACACAAGGGCAATAGTGAAGCTGCAGCAGGTGCAAATAAGCTTCAGACAGTCTTACAAGCACTGCTCAGAAATCTCAACTGAGGCACTCAACATCCAGGACTTGCCATTCGGATCTTGGCGCCTTGTGCTGGTTCCGACCTATTCACACATCGGTCCACTACTGACATCACCTCATAAGCCAACGGGGCACCCCACGCCGACTTTCGGCGCAGCATTGTAGGATGGCCACACCAGTGCGGCAAATTGCTGGACACAACCTCGGTGCCATCCGGATCTCGGCGCGTTCGACTCACTGTACCGCAAGAGTGACCGCAACTCAGCTGGACACGCCGTCTTTCGGCGCAGCATTGTAGGATGGCCACACCAGTGCGGCAATTTGCTGGACACCACCCCGGTGCCATCCGGATCTCGGCGCGTTCGAGTCACTGTACCGCAAGAGTGACCGCAACTCAGCTGGACACGCCGTCTTTCGGCGCAGCATTGTAGGATGGCCACACCAGTGCGGCAATTTGCTGGACACCACCTCGGTGCCATCCGGATCTCGACGCGTTGTGCTGCCTTCGGCCTATTCGCACATCGGTCCGCTACTGACGCCGCCTCACGTGCCAACGGATTTTCTACGCTTTTTGTAGCCCTATGCCGCATAACAGGTCATGTGACTTGTTTATAAAACTTTTCATTGGATCATTTTACTTTTGGTTTCCTAAAGATGGAAGGCTTGGTCATATGACCTAAAAATAACACTTTTCATTGGTTTAGAACATTTTTTTTTCCCAAACGATGAAAGCCCCACCTTGTTTCTGGATCATTCAGACTGAAGTTGGCGTCAGCATGAGAGCACCACCATCTCGTGGCTCCGTCGTGGTCATTCCGCGAGCAATCATGGCAGCCGCTCCCCACCGGAAGCCTGCGGGAGTCGGGGGCCCCCAAGACTTTTGTAGAATCTTCACGGCTGAGGGGACGCTTTTCGAGAATGGAGCCCAAGCCCTAGCAGGCAAGCGTCCGAGTTCCAAGGTGTCCCAGGGCCATTTCAGTGCACCAGGCCCAAAACCGAAGAGCCGTCCGCCATTTTAAGAGTCCTGTGGCAGGCGCCTATCGCTGCACTGCAAGAGTGGGAGCAACTCAACAACATGGTGAGCGAGACGCTGTAGCCGCAAGAGCGGGCGCAACTCAGCTGGATGGCCGCCACCTGGGGAGGCCCGTTCACGCCGCCTCCCCCACGCCCATTCCCCCCCCCCCCCCGGGCCGCCGCACGCCAATTTTCGGAGCAGCATTGTAGGATACCAAAACCAGTGCAGCAGTTTACTGGACATCACCTGGGTGCCATCAACATCTCAGCGCGTTCTGCTGCCTTGGGACTATTCGCACAACAGACCGCTACTGACGAGGCCTCCCCTCGCCCCACCCGGGACGCCCCACGCCAATTTTCAGAGCAGCATTGTAGGATCCCAAAACCAGTGCGGCACCCAGGCGACATCACCTGGGTGCCGTCCAGAACTCTGCACGTTGTGCTGCCTTGGGACTATTCGCACAAAAGACAGCTTCTGACCATTGTTGCTTTTTTGGGTGAAAAATGTTTAAATGTTTTTACAGTTTTTGTTCCGTTCATTATAGTTAAATGTTAATAAAGTTTTAAAATCTAACTTTGTTGGAGTGCTATATATGTTTAAAAAATCGGGTGAATGGGGCCTTGAATCGGGTTATTGTCATGTGTGGGCTTTGCAAGTGTACTGCTACAAGATCGGACATTTCAAACTCAAATGCACGTTCTTTTTCTTACCTTTCCGAAGCATGGAGCGCAATAGCAGGCAGAGAAAGGGTGACGCACGTGTTGAACACTGCCTGGCCTGGCAAGTTGCTGGCAGTGCCCCCCCCGCCCGCTCCTGAAAGAGGGCACACACACACCGCCGCCCCGAGTACTTCACAAATCTTTAAAAGACCATGCGCTTGTTCATGAGGCTTAAATGGTTTATCACCCCTTCTAGAACCCCTGCATCGACCCTCTGACGTTTCCTGGAAGAATTAGCACGTAACACAATACCAAGCCCTGTCAGCTGAAACTCCCGAGAAATCATGGGGCATATTATCAAGGGGGTTTATTTCCGCTTTTTGGACTTTAAAAACCAAAAAAAAAGAGATAAAATTATCTCCCTATTACCAAGCTGTCGCTAACACCAGTTAGTGACAGCTAAAAGGTGATAGCGACCATCTTGGGCCCCGCTTTGCATATCAGTGATATTTATCACTAATGACATGCAAAGTGGGCGTGCCAAGATGTTAGCGACTGGAAACAGTCCCTAACCATCGCTATCTCCTATTACCAACTTTTGGAGATATTCGCGCTAAGCGCGAATATCTCCAAAATCTAACACCTGCCCTGAGCAGTTCTTAGCCATGTTATCCAATGGGAGGTGGATAACATGGCTAAGAGCATTTGCTCGATAATACATGAATATCGCTGACTTTTCTGCGATAATAGCAAAGTTTATCTGCGATAAAAATCGCCGATGTGCGGCGATAATTTTTGTCTCTAAACAAGTTAGAGACAAAAATTATCGCTAGTTGTTCGTAATATGCCCCCGGGTTTTTGCTTGCAGAAATCGGGAGGCGGGAGACTAGCACTGAAATCAGTAGTCTCACGCCTGAATCGGGAGGGTTGGCATGTCTGAATTCTCTACAGCTGGGGCCATAAACTACATCCGCAGGGGTAGGTGATAGCCTGGGACCAGCCTGGCATCTAAAATGGCTGCCGTGCACGACAAAATTGTGGCATTGGAAAAAAGGCAAGATGGCGCAGCCGCTGGAAGAGATGTATCAACATATATGAGCCTCCTCAGCCACCCTCAGGAAACATAGGGGATTAGGATACGTCTCCCGCACCCCCTTATACCTAGTAATTTAATTAACGAAGCACAACTGGCATCTAAAATGGCTGCCGTGCACGACAAAATTGTGGCATTGGAAAAAAGGCAAGATGGCGCAGCCGCTGGAAGAGATGTATCAACATATATGAGCCTCCTCAGCCACCCTCAGGAAACATAGGGGATTAGGATACGTCTCCCGCACCCCCTTATACCTAGTAATTTAATTAACGAAGCACAAAATGGCGAATTCCCGTTTCGCTACCAGTTTGCGGCCCAGTTCGCGGCCCGTGAAGCGCTTCTACCGTGAAAAATCATTTTTTTTTTATTTTCCCCACGGGACCCTTTAATAACCCAAACAACATTCCTAGGGGGTCAAGAGGGGGATACCTTGCCCCCTTTCATTAAATTCCCCCTTCGTTTTTCTCCTCTTCTTCTCTCTCGATCCTACCGAGAGATAAGATGGCGGCCGCTCCGGACTGTCACGCAGCAAAAAAAAAAAAAGCTCACGCACAGCCGCTGGAAGAGATGTATCAACATATATGAGCCTCCTCAGCCACCCTCAGGAAACATAGGGGATTAGGATACGTCTCCCGCACCCCCTTATACCTAGTAATTTAATTAACGAAGCACAAAATGGCGAATTCCCGTTTCGCTACCAGTTTGCGGCCCAGTTCGCGGCCCGTGAAGCGCTTCTACCGTGAAAAATCATTTTTTTTTTTTTTTTCCCCACGGGACCCTTTAATAACCCCAACAACATTCCTAGGGGGTCAAGAGGGGTATACGTTGCCCCCTTTCAATAAATTTCCCCTTCGTTTTTCACCTCTTCTTCTCTCTTGATCCTACCGAGAGATAAGATGGCGGCCGCTCCGGACTGTTTAGAATGTTGACAGACACCGGAGAGCCAATCAGCTTTCTGCGCGCAAAGTTCCGTTTCGCGAAAAGTAAGCGGACCGGATCGCTGCCCAGAGCGCTGTTACAGATATATATCTTGTTTTGAACGTTAATTTCTCAAAAACTACTGGAGCACATATATTGAGACCTAGCAAAGGCACATCGGGCTAACAGTCCCTACAATTTTGCCAAGTTTCGTGCATATCCATTCAGCCGTTCGAGCTAAAAGTGAGTCCAACCGCCCTATGGAAAAATGAATGGGAAAAACGCGTTTTGGGACCCCCCTTTTTTCTCGGCCCCCCCTTGACGAAACCCCACCAAATTTTCAGGGGCTGCTCAGAAATAAAAGGTGCCATTTTCCTGAAAATTTCAGCCGATTCCGTCCACAAACGCCAAAGTTATTAGACATAGAATTTTCAGAAATGCCATAGGGAAAAAATCCTAACTATATATACCTACTGGCGAACGCCAGTAGGTAATATATATATATATGTGTGTGTGTGTGTGTGTGTGTGTGTGTGAATATATATATATATACATATATATATATCTTCTCTGCTTTCATGAAAGACTGCACACAAACAGACATGCCAGCGTTTATCCCTCATGGCAGCAGTGAGTGCGCCCCGCTCTTCGGGCAATTGTGGAACTATATATATATATATATATATATATATATATATATATATATATATATATATATACTACACAGAAAAAGCACTGCTGGCAACAGTATTCTTCATCCCAGCAGTGCACATCCTCGACATGTAGTAGATAACATCCCATTAGGCGAGTTACTCAGGATCAAAAGAATATGCAGTACAGAAATTGATCTTGAAATCTGCACCAAGGAAGCCTTGGAGAGATTCAGGCAAAGGGGCTACTGTGAATCTACCCTTAAGTTGGCATTGCAGAAAGCAAACAATAGAACTCGCGAATCTCTGCTAGACCAGACACTTAACATCAGGTCTGGGAGTGTCCCTGATGACAACACTGAGGCACCAAGACTCATAACTGCCTATAGCAGGCAAGCAAGACAAATAAGATCCATTGTGACACAAAGGTGGCCGGTCTTATTAACTGACCAGGTGTTAAAACGTAGATTGCCTGATGGTCCCACTGTGACCTTTCGGAAGGGCCCTTCCCTTAGATCACATATCTGTCATGAACTTAGGAAGAAACAAGAGTGGATGAAATCTCGCTCTGGTTTCAAACGCTGCACCTCCTGCAGGGTGTGCAAATTTGGCAAAACTACTCAGTATTACACACCCTTTAGTCCTGACCTAATTAACATCAGGGGTCAGTTCACCTGCAAAACTGAGTTTGCCATATATGTCCTGACATGCACATGTGGACTTAGGTATGTCGGCAGTACACGACAACCCGTGCATGTCAGGATTCTCCAGCATCTCCGTGCCATCGTAAATAATGATCCATCATATCCGGTGGCCAGGCATTTTAAGAGCAATCACAAAAATTATTTACAATGCCTATCGTACTTTGTCATCGCCTCAGTGGACAAACCTGTGAGGGGCGGTGACAGGGACAGGATGCTTAGGAGACTTGAGTCCCAGTTCATTTTGGAATTAGATAGTAGATTTCCAAATGGGCTCAACAATACAGAAGATTTGCAAGTTTTCCTGTAAACCTTTGTTGCTTACTATACTGATTACTGTAATGATCATCTGCTAGTAATATCCTCGGTTTGATATATTCTTGGTATACAGAATTTCATATATACACTCTATCACTTTCCCAGCCATATCAAACACCGCCGTGCCAGGCCCCGTCCACTACCGCCGTGCCAGGGCTGGATTGATTTTTGGCATAACTGACTAGGTGTGTGAGTAACTCCATGGATGAGTGACAGTCTGTGACTGTCTGTTTACACTGATTGTATCTAAGGTTATATTAGAGTCTGAAGAGGTTCATGGTATTATCACATGAATGATATCATCAGTGATGTTATCAGTCATGTCAAATGAGATGTTTTCAGTGATGTCATCAGTGATGTCATTTGAGATGTCATCAGTGATGTCATCAGTGATGTCACTAACCATGTCATGAATGATGTAATATGTGACATCATCAGCAGTGGATTGCGGGTGCGCGATATATAGTTAGCGCTTATAACTATATATGGAATTTCAATGGTTTTATGCGAGTAAAATAAGGTTTTGTAAATGCAAATCCCTAACTATATATGGCCTAAAACCAATGGTTTTTTCATTGAATTTTCAAGGTTTTGTAAGTGCAAATTCCTAACTATATATCCACTATAACCTATGGTTTATTCTGTGAATTTCATTGTTTTTTTAATAGCAAATATGAAAAGCTTTAAAATGTCAAGTACGTGATAGATAAAAACATTTTCGTATTTATGCACGCTGATGTGCTTTGAACGCTGCCCCCCCTCCCCTCTTTTCTCTTAGTAGTACTCTCTCTTTGCAGATACTGAACAGTAGTTAACGCAGGCCTTTGCCCCCGTTGTAATCCGTCGTGCCTGCTTGTCTCTCCATTTGATTGATTGTTATCCAAGCATTTACTGTTTTAGAATTGGTTCTCTTTGGATCATTCTCTATTTACAAACAAGCACAAAGTCGCAATACTCTGTTTAGTTTTTGCAGATAGTGAAAAATCGTGTAAAAAAATAAAAGTAATCGAGCAAAATCAGTAGGCCACTAATTGGATCTCTTTTTGACCTCGCTAAAATAGAAATATTAGGAACAACCCTTCATGAGAAATACGAAAATAGTGAGATGAACTGAGCTCCACACCATGAGGGCTGCAAGACAGCTCGACTCCGTCACCCACCCCGCCCAAAATAACGACAAACCCTATGCAAATATTAAAACTATAGACAACACACCAGCAAAGAAACAGGGTAAAACATTTGATTAAATAACTATTTACATAACTATTTTATACTTTTTATTGCCCGATCCGGCTAGCTCAATCGATCGAGCATGAAACTCATGCACTCTGATAGCAAGCGTTGCTACTGATGCTATGCAGACCAAAACTGGTTTTCAGTTTGTACATTTTTCTAGATTTTTCAATCCAAGGTTGGTTGACTTTGTAGAACGATGGCTTCAGATTTTCAACATACGGTGTGGTGGCGCGGACTGGGAGGGGGCGCTTCGCTCCTGCCCCCTCCCCAAGTAAGTTTTTCATACGTGAAAGTACATTAATGGTTTGGGTCCCTGAGTTGCTTCAATGTCACTGCCATTCTCAAATGGCATAAGTTCTGGATGTTGGGTGCCATAGTTAAGAGTTCTGAGCAGTGCTTGTAACACTGTCTGAAGCTTATTTCCACCTACTGCAGCTTCACTATTCTCAAAGTAAGTGAGTGTCGTTTGTGGACCTGACTGCATTAGAAAACAATGTGATATGTTACCTTCCTAAACAGCTTGACGGAGGCCCCTGTGGGGCGGTGTGATGGCCATGGACTCGGAGAAGACGCTTGGCTCCGACACCCTCCCCAAGTCTTATAGCACTGGTGTAGCCTGAGATCGCCCCCGACATAAGCGGCCGGCTCCCGGGGTCCGGCGGAACTTTTTGCCTTTTGATGACTCTTCAATTCTGGACCTTGTTCCACAATCCGTTTGACCTGAGACACGCTGTAGTGGGGCGCCCCTTTACCGTTTCAGTTGCCATTCCGCCCGCTTTTGCTACACTGTGCCTCTTCCGCCATTCAGCTGTTTACCGCCCGCTCTTGCGACTACAGCGTCTCGCTCATCATGTAGTTGAGTTGCTCCCGCTCTTGCGGTGCAGCGATAGGCGGCTGCCACAGGACTCTCAAAATGGCGGCCGGCTCTTCGGTTTTGGGCCTGGTCCACTAAAATGGCCCTGGGACACCTTTGAACTCGGACGCTTCCCTGATAGGGCTTGGGTCCCATTCTCGAAAGCGTCCCCTCAGCCGTGAAGATTCTACAAAAGTCTTGGGGGCCTCCGACTCCCGCAGGCTTCTGGTGGGGAGCGGCTGCCATGATTGCTCGTGGAATAGCCACGACGGAGCTACGAGATGGCAGTGCTCTCATGCTGACGCCAGTTTTAGTCTGAAACATCCAGAAACACTGTAGACTACCAATTCGATCAGTTCCGGTAGCGCCCCAACATGACCCGGAAGAGAAGAACTTGCCCTCCCCTCTTTGACTGATGGTTCTTCTTGCCTGTCCCCTCTGTTGTCATTTAACAGAACTTTTTGGACTGCTGAAAGGGGTTGTGTTCCGAACGCTGGTTGGTGGAGACATTTTGACTATATTCTTGACCTACGTTGTCGCGTAATGCGTTATATGACACGCCGCGTTAGCGCACCCGGAAGTGATCCGAGGCGCGGCGCGTAACGTAAGCATAACAGGTCATGTGACTTGTTAATAAAACTTTTCATTGGTTCTTTTTGCTTTTGTTATTTTAATGATGAAAAGCTTGGTCATATGACCTAAAAATTACGCTTTTTATTGTTTTCGAACATTATTTTTTTTAAAACATATATGTTACAATATTCCAGGCTAATGTACTTTCCCGGAAAATTTACAACTGTCCTGCAAGTAAAATATATTCCTTTTTCGAGAAAAAGGTCGTTTCTTCATTCCATGACGGAGCCGTTGAGTAAAAGAGACTCGGCCTGCTGTCTTAGTCGCCGATACGCCTGATTATCAGATTCTTATCGATCACTTTATGTTGCAGAAATGAAAAACACAACTGCCCTTGACCATTTATCTTTACTGCGTTCCTACATATTATACCTTTTATCCGTCATGTAATTGGACTGCTTTATTTCACTTGCCTTTTACTGATTCGAAAACAGTGACTAAAAGTAAAAACTTTACCAATGTAAATACTACTACCGCGTTTTGTTTTAAAAACCTTTATTGTGAAAATGTCAGTATACAAATACGGGCCTATAACCACGTGGGCCGGCCACGGAGCAAACTGAAATCGTATATGATGAGGAGACATTTACACTGAAGAGGAACGTAACGAGCGGGCCATTAGGTTGCAAGAACAAAGGTGTCTAACAGTTGCGGAATCGGTGGACGTACATTTTGTAATTAAAATACGACAGGGCCACTTACAATAACATTTTCTAGATATACATTTGCGGGCAAGGAGTTACGAGTCCCATTTATACCGGCGCCATTTTGTGCGAGGCCGGGCAGGTCCAAGATATAGTCAAAATGTCTCCACCAACCATCGGCCAGACCAGAACCCCTTTCGGCCCTTTATGCTACAAGATGGTGTCTTCCATTCAGAAAATATTGTTGGCAGCATTTTGAAAGGAAACAGAAACAGCCGTTCTCCTAGTGAGTTTCACATTGTTACATTTAGGAAGAATGTTGAAGAGTAGTATGTGGAAAATCTGAAGCCATTTTTCTACAAACTCTCAATCAGACTTGGATAGAAAAAAAAATCCTGAAGAATGTACAAACTGAAAACCAATTTTTGTCTGTATAGCATCAACAGCAACGCTTGAGTCAGCTTTGTGTCAAGCCGCCATTTTCATTCAATCAATAGCGTCCCCCTGCACACATTCAGGGACCTGGTCGTGTCTTCAGATGAAATGGATTGTAGGAAAAGAAGCAGAAAGGAAAAGGAAAAAAGTTCCGCCGGACCTCGGGAGCCGGCCGCCTATGTCATGTGCGACCTTTGGCCACACAAGGGCAATAGTGAAGCTGCAGCAGGTGCAAATAAGCTTCAGACAGTCTTACAAGCACTGCTCAGAAATCTCAACTGAGGCACTCAACATCCAGGACTTGCCATTCGGATCTTGGCGCCTTGTGCTGGTTCCGACCTATTCACACATCGGTCCACTACTGACATCACCTCATAAGCCAACGGGGCACCCCACGCCGACTTTCGGCGCAGCATTGTAGGATGGCCACACCAGTGCGGCAAATTGCTGGACACAACCTCGGTGCCATCCGGATCTCGGCGCGTTCGACTCACTGTACCGCAAGAGTGACCGCAACTCAGCTGGACACGCCGTCTTTCGGCGCAGCATTGTAGGATGGCCACACCAGTGCGGCAATTTGCTGGACACCACCCCGGTGCCATCCGGATCTCGGCGCGTTCGAGTCACTGTACCGCAAGAGTGACCGCAACTCAGCTGGACACGCCGTCTTTCGGCGCAGCATTGTAGGATGGCCACACCAGTGCGGCAATTTGCTGGACACCACCTCGGTGCCATCCGGATCTCGACGCGTTGTGCTGCCTTCGGCCTATTCGCACATCGGTCCGCTACTGACGCCGCCTCACGTGCCAACGGATTTTCTACGCTTTTTGTAGCCCTATGCCGCATAACAGGTCATGTGACTTGTTTATAAAACTTTTCATTGGATCATTTTACTTTTGGTTTCCTAAAGATGGAAGGCTTGGTCATATGACCTAAAAATAACACTTTTCATTGGTTTAGAACATTTTTTTTTCCCAAACGGTGAAAGCCCCACCTTGTATCTGGATCATTCAGACTGAAGTTGGAGTCAGCATGAGAGCACCACCATCTCGTGGCTCCGTCGTGGTCATTCCGCGAGCAATCATGGCAGCCGCTCCCCACCGGAAGCCTGCGGGAGTCGGGGGCCCCCAAGACTTTTGTAGAATCTTCACGGCTGAGGGGACGCTTTTCGAGAATGGAGCCCAAGCCCTAGCAGGCAAGCGTCCGAGTTCCAAGGTGTCCCAGGGCCATTTCAGTGCACCAGGCCCAAAACCGAAGAGCCGTCCGCCATTTTAAGAGTCCTGTGGCAGGCGCCTATCGCTGCACTGCAAGAGTGGGAGCAACTCAACAACATGGTGAGCGAGACGCTGTAGCCGCAAGAGCGGGCGCAACTCAGCTGGATGGCCGCCACCTGGGGAGGCCCGTTCACGCCGCCTCCCCCACGCCCCCCCCCCCCCCCCGGGCCGCCGCACGCCAATTTTCGGAGCAGCATTGTAGGATACCAAAACCAGTGCGGCAGTTTACTGGACATCACCTGGGTGCCATCAACATCTCAGCGCGTTCTGCTGCCTTGGGACTATTCGCACAACAGACCGCTACTGACGAGGCCTCCCCTCGCCCCACCCGGGACGCCCCACGCCAATTTTCGGAGCAGCATTGTAGGATCCCAAAACCAGTGCGGCACCCAGGCGACATCACCTGGGTGCCGTCCAGAACTCTGCACGTTGTGCTGCCTTGGGACTATTCGCACAAAAGACAGCTTCTGACCATTGTTGCTTTTTTGGGTGAAAAATGTTTCAATGTTTTTACAGTTTTTGTTCCGCTCATTATAGTTAAATGTTAATAAAGTTTTAAAATCTAACTTTGTTGGAGTGCTATATATGTTTAAAAAATCGGGTGAATGGGGCCTTGAATCGGGTTATTGTCATGTGTGGGCTTTGCAAGTGTACTGCTACAAGATCGGACATTTCAAACTCAAATGCACGTTCTTTTTCTTACCTTTCCGAAGCATGGAGCGCAATAGCAGGCAGAGAAAGGGTGACGCACGTGTTGAACACTGCCTGGCCTGGCAAGTTGCTGGCAGTGCCCCCCCCGCCCGCTCCTGAAAGAGGGCACACACACACCGCCGCCCCGAGTACTTCACAAATCTTTAAAAGACCATGCGCTTGTTCATGAGGCTTAAATGGTTTATCACCCCTTCTAGAACCCCTGCATCGACCCTCTGACGTTTCCTGGAAGAATTAGCACGTAACACAATACCAAGCCCTGTCAGCTGAAACTCCCGAGAAATCATGGGGCATATTATCAAGGGGGTTTATTTCCGCTTTTTGGACTTTAAAAACCAAAAAAAAAGAGATAAAATTATCTCCCTATTACCAAGCTGTCGCTAACACCAGTTAGTGACAGCTAAAAGGTGATAGCGACCATCTTGGGCCCCGCTTTGCATATCAGTGATATTTATCACTAATGACATGCAAAGTGGGCGTGCCAAGATGTTAGCGACTGGAAACAGTCCCTAACCATCGCTATCTCCTATTACCAACTTTTGGAGATATTCGCGCTAAGCGCGAATATCTCCAAAATCTAACACCTGCCCTGAGCAGTTCTTAGCCATGTTATCCAATGGGAGGTGGATAACATGGCTAAGAGCATTTGCTCGATAATACATGAATATCGCTGACTTTTCTGCGATAATAGCAAAGTTTATCTGCGATAAAAATCGCCGATGTGCGGCGATAATTTTTGTCTCTAAACAAGTTAGAGACAAAAATTATCGCTAGTTGTTCGTAATATGCCCCCGGGTTTTTGCTTGCAGAAATCGGGAGGCGGGAGACTAGCACTGAAATCAGTAGTCTCACGCCTGAATCGGGAGGGTTGGCATGTCTGAATTCTCTACAGCTGGGGCCATAAACTACATCCGCAGGGGTAGGTGATAGCCTGGGACCAGCCTGGCATCTAAAATGGCTGCCGTGCACGACAAAATTGTGGCATTGGAAAAAAGGCAAGATGGCGCAGCCGCTGGAAGACATGTATCAACATATATGAGCCTCCTCAGCCACCCTCAGGAAACATAGGGGATTAGGATACGTCTCCCGCACCCCCTTATACCTAGTAATTTAATTAACGAAGCACAACTGGCATCTAAAATGGCTGCCGTGCACGACAAAATTGTGGCATTGGAAAAAAGGCAAGATGGCGCAGCCGCTGGAAGAGATGTATCAACATATATGAGCCTCCTCAGCCACCCTCAGGAAACATAGGGGATTAGGATACGTCTCCCGCACCCCCTTATACCTAGTAATTTAATTAACGAAGCACAAAATGGCGAATTCCCGTTTCGCTACCAGTTTGCGGCCCAGTTCGCGGCCCGTGAAGCGCTTCTACCGTGAAAAATCATTTTTTTTTTATTTTCCCCACGGGACCCTTTAATAACCCAAACAACATTCCTAGGGGGTCAAGAGGGGGATACCTTGCCCCCTTTCATTAAATTCCCCCTTCGTTTTTCACCTCTTCTTCTCTCTCGATCCTACCGAGAGATAAGATGGCGGCCGCTCCGGACTGTCACGCAGCAAAAAAAAAAAAAGCTCACGCACAGCCGCTGGAAGAGATGTATCAACATATATGAGCCTCCTCAGCCACCCTCAGGAAACATAGGCGATTAGGATACGTCTCCCGCACCCCCTTATACCTAGTAATTTAATTAACGAAGCACAAAATGGCGAATTCCCGTTTCGCTACCAGTTTGCGGCCCAGTTCGCGGCCCGTGAAGCGCTTCTACCGTGAAAAATCATTTTTTTTTTTATTTTCCCCACGGGACCCTTTAATAACCCCAACAACATTCCTAGGGGGTCAAGAGGGGTATACGTTGCCCCCTTTCAATAAATTCCCCCTTCGTTTTTCACCTCTTCTTCTCTCTCGATCCTACCGAGAGATAAGATGGCGGCCGCTCCGGACTGTTTAGAATGTTGACAGACACCGGAGAGCCAATCAGCTTTCTGCGCGCAAAGTTCCGTTTCGCGAAAAGTAAGCGGACCGGATCGCTGCCCAGAGCGCTGTTACAGATATATATCTTGTTTTGAACGTTAATTTCTCAAAAACTACTGGAGCACATATATTGAGACCTAGCAAAGGCACATCGGGCTAACAGTCCCTACAATTTTGCCAAGTTTCGTGCAAATCCATTCAGCCGTTCGAGCTAAAAGTGAGTCCAACCGCCCTATGGAAAAATGAATGGGAAAAACGCGTTTTGGGACCCCCCTTTTTTCTCGGCCCCCCCTTGACGAAACCCCACCAAATTTTCAGGGGCTGCTCAGAAACAAAAGGTGCCATTTTCCTGAAAATTTCAGCCGATTCCGTCCACAAACGCCAAAGTTATTAGACATAGAATTTTCAGAAATGCCATAGGGAAAAAATCCTAACTATATATACCTACTGGCGAACGCCAGTAGGTAATATATATATATGTGTGTGTGTGTGTGCGTGTGTGTGTGTGAATATATATATATATACATATATATATATCTTCTCTGCTTTCATGAAAGACTGCACACAAACAGACATGCCAGCGTTTATCCCTCATGGCAGCAGTGAGTGCGCCCCGCTCTTCGGGCAATTGTGGAACTATATATATATATATATATATATATATATATATATATATATATACTACACAGAAAAAGCACTGCTGGCAACAGTATTCTTCATCCCAGCAGTGCACATCCTCGACATGTAGTAGATAACATCCCATTAGGCGAGTTACTCAGGATCAAAAGAATATGCAGTACAGAAATTGATCTTGAAATCTGCACCAAGGAAGCCTTGGAGAGATTCAGGCAAAGGGGCTACTGTGAATCTACCCTTAAGTTGGCATTGCAGAAAGCAAACAATAGAACTCGCGAATCTCTGCTAGACCAGACACTTAACATCAGGTCTGGGAGTGTCCCTGATGACAACACTGAGGCACCAAGACTCATAACTGCCTATAGCAGGCAAGCAAGACAAATAAGATCCATTGTGACACAAAGGTGGCCGGTCTTATTAACTGACCAGGTGTTAAAACGTAGATTGCCTGATGGTCCCACTGTGACCTTTCGGAAGGGCCCTTCCCTTAGATCACATATCTGTCATGAACTTAGGAAGAAACAAGAGTGGATGAAATCTCGCTCTGGTTTCAAACGCTGCACCTCCTGCAGGGTGTGCAAATTTGGCAAAACTACTCAGTATTACACACCCTTTAGTCCTGACCTAATTAACATCAGGGGTCAGTTCACCTGCAAAACTGAGTTTGCCATATATGTCCTGACATGCACATGTGGACTTAGGTATGTCGGCAGTACACGACAACCCGTGCATGTCAGGATTCTCCAGCATCTCCGTGCCATCGTAAATAATGATCCATCATATCCGGTGGCCAGGCATTTTAAGAGCAATCACAAAAATTATTTACAATGCCTATCGTACTTTGTCATCGCCTCAGTGGACAAACCTGTGAGGGGCGGTGACAGGGACAGGATGCTTAGGAGACTTGAGTCCCAGTTCATTTTGGAATTAGATAGTAGATTTCCAAATGGGCTCAACAATACAGAAGATTTGCAAGTTTTCCTGTAAACCTTTGTTGCTTACTATACTGATTACTGTAATGATCATCTGCTAGTAATATCCTCGGTTTGATATATTCTTGGTATACAGAATTTCATATATACACTCTATCACTTTCCCAGCCATATCAAACACCGCCGTGCCAGGCCCCGTCCACTACCGCCGTGCCAGGGCTGGATTGATTTTCGGCATAACTGACTAGGTGTGTGAGTAACTCCATGGATGAGTGACAGTCTGTGACTGTCTGTTTACACTGATTGTATCTAAGGTTATATTAGAGTCTGAAGAGGTTCATGGTATTATCACATGAATGATATCATCAGTGATGTTATCAGTCATGTCAAATGAGATGTTTTCAGTGATGTCATCAGTGATGTCATTTGAGATGTCATCAGTGATGTCATCAGTGATGTCACTAACCATGTCATGAATGATGTAATATGTGACATCATCAGCAGTGGATTGCGGGTGCGCGATATATAGTTAGCGCTTATAACTATATATGGAATTTCAATGGTTTTATGCGAGTAAAATAAGGTTTTGTAAATGCAAATCCCTAACTATATATGGCCTAAAACCAATGGTTTTTTCATTGAATTTTCAAGGTTTTGTAAGTGCAAATTCCTAACTATATATCCACTATAACCTATGGTTTTTTCTGTGAATTTCATTGGTTTTTTAATAGCAAATATGAAAAGCTTTAAAATGTCAAGTACGTGATAGATAAAAACATTTTCGTATTTATGCACGCTGATGTGCTTTGAACGCTGCCCCCCCCCTCCCCTCTTTTCTCTTAGTAGTACTCTCTCTTTGCAGATACTGAACAGTAGTTAACGCAGGCCTTTGCCCCCGTTGTAATCCGTCGTGCCTGCTTGTCTCTCCATTTGATTGATTGTTATCCAAGCATTTACTGTTTTAGAATTGGTTCTCTTTGGATCATTCTCTATTTACAAACAAGCACAAAGTCGCAATACTCTGTTTAGTTTTTGCAGATAGTGAAAAATCGTGTAAAAAAATAAAAGTAATCGAGCAAAATCAGTAGGCCACTAATTGGATCTCTTTTTGACCTCGCTAAAATAGAAATATTAGGAACAACCCTTCATGAGAAATACGAAAATAGTGAGATGAACTGAGCTCCACACCATGAGGGCTGCAAGACAGCTCGACTCCGTCACCCACCCCGCCCAAAATAACGACAAACCCTATGCAAATATTAAAACTATAGACAACACACCAGCAAAGAAACAGGGTAAAACATTTTATTAAATAACTATTTACATAACTATTTTATACTTTTTATTGCCCGATCCGGCTAGCTCAATCGATCGAGCATGAAACTCATGCACTCTGATAGCAAGCGTTGCTACTGATGCTATGCAGACCAAAACTGGTTTTCAGTTTGTACATTTTTCTAGATTTTTCAATCCAAGGTTGGTTGACTTTGTAGAACGATGGCTTCAGATTTTCAACATACGGTGTGGTGGCGCGGACTGGGAGGGGGCGCTTCGCTCCTGCCCCCTCCCCAAGTAAGTTTTTCATACGTGAAAGTACGTTAATGGTTTGGGTCCCTGAGTTGCTTCAATGTCACTGCCATTCTCAAATGGCATAAGTTCTGGATGTTGGGTGCCATAGTTAAGAGTTCTGAGCAGTGCTTGTAACACTGTCTGAAGCTTATTTCCACCTACTGCAGCTTCACTATTCTCAAAGTAAGTGAGTGTCGTTTGTGGACCTGACTGCATTAGAAAACAATGTGATATGTTACCTTCCTAAACAGCTTGACGGAGGCCCCTGAGGGGCGGTGTGATGGCCATGGACTCGGAGAAGACGCTTGGCTCCGACACCCTCCCCAAGTCTTATAGCACTGGTGTAGCCTGAGATCGCCCCCGACATAAGCGGCCGGCTCCCGGGGTCCGGCGGAACTTTTTGCCTTTTGATGACTCTTCAATTCTGGACCTTGTTCCACAATCCGTTTGACCTGAAGACACGCTGTAGTGGGGCGCCCCTTTACCGTTTCAGTTGCCATTCCGCCCGCTTTTGCTACACTGTGCCTCTTCCGCCATTCAGCTGTTTACCGCCCGCTCTTGCGACTACAGCGTCTCGCTCATCATGTAGTTGAGTTGCTCCCGCTCTTGCGGTGCAGCGATAGGCGGCTGCCACAGGACTCTCAAAATGGCGTCCGGCTCTTCGGTTTTGGGCCTGGTCCACTAAAATGGCCCTGGGACACCTTTGAACTCGGACGCTTCCCTTATAGGGCTTGGGTCCCATTCTCGAAAGCGTCCCCTCAGCCGTGAAGATTCTACAAAAGTCTTGGGGGCCTCCGACTCCCGCAGGCTTCTGGTGGGGAGCGGCTGCCATGATTGCTCGTGGAATAGCCACGACGGAGCTACGAGATGGCAGTGCTCTCATGCTGACACCAGTTTTAGTCTGAAACATCCAGAAACACTGTAGACTACCAATTCGATCAGTTCCGGTAGCGCCCCAACATGACCCGGAAGAGAAGAACTTGCCCTCCCCTCTTTGACTGATGGTTCTTCTTGCCTGTCCCCTCTGTTGTCATTTAACAGAACTTTTTGGACTGCTGAAAGGGGTTGTGTTCCGAACGCTGGTTGGTGGAGACATTTTGACTATATTCTTGACCTACGTTGTCGCGTAATGCGTTATATGACACGCCGCGTTAGCGCACCCGGAAGTGATCCGAGGCGCGGCGCGCAGCGCGTAACGTAAGCATAACAGGTCATGTGACTTGTTAATAAAACTTTTCATTGGTTCTTTTTGCTTTTGTTATTTTAATGATGAAAAGCTTGGTCATATGACCTAAAAATTACGCTTTTTATTGTTTTCGAACATTATTTTTTTTAAAACATATATGTTACAATATTCCAGGCTAATGTACTTTCCCGGAAAATTTACAACTGTCCTGCAAGTAAAATATATTCCTTTTTCGAGAAAAAGGTCGTTTCTTCATTCCATGACGGAGCCGTTGAGTAAAAGAGACTCGGCCTGCTGTCTTAGTCGCCGATACGCCTGATTATCAGATTCTTATCGATCACTTTATGTTGCAGAAATGAAAAACACAACTGCCCTTGACCATTTATCTTTACTGCGTTCCTACATATTATACCTTTTATCCGTCATGTAATTGGACTGCTTTATTTCACTTGCCTTTTACTGATTCGAAAACAGTGACTAAAAGTAAAAACTTTACCAATGTAAATACTACTACCGCGTTTTGTTTTAAAAACCTTTATTGTGAAAATGTCAGTATACAAATACGGGCCTATAACCACGTGGGCCGGCCACGGAGCAAACTGAAATCGTATATGATGAGGAGACATTTACACTGAAGAGGAACGTAACGAGCGGGCCATTAGGTTGCAAGAACAAAGGTGTCTAACAGTTGCGGAATCGGTGGACGTACATTTTGTAATTAAAATACGACAGGGCCACTTACAATAACATTTTCTAGATATACATTTGCGGGCAAGGAGTTACGAGTCCCATTTATACCGGCGCCATTTTGTGCGAGGCCGGGCAGGTCCAAGATATAGTCAAAATGTCTCCACCAACCATCGGCCAGACCAGAACCCCTTTCGGCCCTTTATGCTACAAGATGGTGTCTTCCATTCAGAAAATATTGTTGGCAGCATTTTGAAAGGAAACAGAAACAGCCGTTCTCCTAGTGAGTTTCACATTGTTACATTTAGGAAGAATGTTGAAGAGTAGTATGTGGAAAATCTGAAGCCATTTTTCTACAAACTCTCAATCAGACTTGGATAGAAAAAAAAATCCTGAAGAATGTACAAACTGAAAACCAATTTTTGTCTGTATAGCATCAACAGCAACGCTTGAGTCAGCTTTGTGTCAAGCCGCCATTTTCATTCAATCAATAGCGTCCCCCTGCACACATTCAGGGACCTGGTCGTGTCTTCAGATGAAACGGATTGTAGGAAAAGAAGCAGAAAGGAAAAGGAAAAAAGTTCCGCCGGACCTCGGGAGCCGGCCGCCTATGTCATGTGCGACCTTTGGCCACACAAGGGCAATAGTGAAGCTGCAGCAGGTGCAAATAAGCTTCAGACAGTCTTACAAGCACTGCTCAGAAATCTCAACTGAGGCACTCAACATCCAGGACTTGCCATTCGGATCTTGGCGCCTTGTGCTGGTTCCGACCTATTCACACATCGGTCCACTACTGACATCACCTCATAAGCCAACGGGGCACCCCACGCCGACTTTCGGCGCAGCATTGTAGGATGGCCACACCAGTGCGGCAAATTGCTGGACACAACCTCGGTGCCATCCGGATCTCGGCGCGTTCGACTCACTGTACCGCAAGAGTGACCGCAACTCAGCTGGACACGCCGTCTTTCGGCGCAGCATTGTAGGATGGCCACACCAGTGCGGCAATTTGCTGGACACCACCCCGGTGCCATCCGGATCTCGGCGCGTTCGAGTCACTGTACCGCAAGAGTGACCGCAACTCAGCTGGACACGCCGTCTTTCGGCGCAGCATTGTAGGATGGCCACACCAGTGCGGCAATTTGCTGGACACCACCTTGGTGCCATCCGGATCTCGACGCGTTGTGCTGCCTTCGGCCTATTCGCACATCGGTCCGCTACTGACGCCGCCTCACGTGCCAACGGATTTTCTACGCTTTTTGTAGCCCTATGCCGCATAACAGGTCATGTGACTTGTTTATAAAACTTTTCATTGGATCATTTTACTTTTGGTTTCCTAAAGATGGAAGGCTTGGTCATATGACCTAAAAATAACACTTTTCATTGGTTTAGAACATTTTTTTTTCCCAAACGATGAAAGCCCCACCTTGTTTCTGGATCATTCAGACTGAAGTTGGCGTCAGCATGAGAGCACCACCATCTCGTGGCTCCGTCGTGGTCATTCCGCGAGCAATCATGGCAGCCGCTCCCCACCGGAAGCCTGCGGGAGTCGGGGGCCCCCAAGACTTTTGTAGAATCTTCACGGCTGAGGGGACGCTTTTCGAGAATGGAGCCCAAGCCCTAGCAGGCAAGCGTCCGAGTTCCAAGGTGTCCCAGGGCCATTTAAGTGCACCAGGCCCAAAACCGAAGAGCCGTCCGCCATTTTAAGAGTCCTGTGGCAGGCGCCTATCGCTGCACTGCAAGAGTGGGAGCAACTCAACAACATGGTGAGCGAGACGCTGTAGCCGCAAGAGCGGGCGCAACTCAGCTGGATGGCCGCCACCTGGGGAGGCCCGTTCACGCCGCCTCCCCCACGCCCCCCCCCCCCCCGGGCCACCGCACGCCAATTTTCGGAGCAGCATTGTAGGATACCAAAACCAGTGCGGCAGTTTACTGGACATCACCTGGGTGCCATCAACATCTCAGCGCGTTCTGCTGCCTTGGGACTATTCGCACAACAGACCGCTACTGACGAGGCCTCCCCTCGCCCCACCCGGGACGCCCCACGCCAATTTTCGGAGCAGCATTGTAGGATCCCAAAACCAGTGCGGCACCCAGGCGACATCACCTGGGTGCCGTCCAGAACTCTGCACGTTGTGCTGCCTTGGGACTATTCGCACAAAAGACAGCTTCTGACCATTGTTGCTTTTTTGGGTGAAAAATGTTTAAATGTTTTTACAGTTTTTGTTCCGTTCATTATAGTTAAATGTTAATAAAGTTTTAAAATCTAACTTTGTTGGAGTGCTATATATGTTTAAAAAATCGGGTGAATGGGGCCTTGAATCGGGTTATTGTCATGTGTGGGCTTTGCAAGTGTACTGCTACAAGATCGGACATTTCAAACTCAAATGCACGTTCTTTTTCTTACCTTTCCGAAGCATGGAGCGCAATAGCAGGCAGAGAAAGGGTGACGCACGTGTTGAACACTGCCTGGCCTGGCAAGTTGCTGGCAGTGCCCCCCCCGCCCGCTCCTGAAAGAGGGCACACACACACCGCCGCCCCGAGTACTTCACAAATCTTTAAAAGACCATGCGCTTGTTCATGAGGCTTAAATGGTTTATCACCCCTTCTAGAACCCCTGCATCGACCCTCTGACGTTTCCTGGAAGAATTAGCACGTAACACAATACCAAGCCCTGTCAGCTGAAACTCCAGAGAAATCATGGGGCATATTATCAAGGGGGTTTATTTCCGCTTTTTGGACTTTAAAAACCAAAAAAAAAGAGATAAAATTATCTCCCTATTACCAAGCTGTCGCTAACACCAGTTAGTGACAGCTAAAAGGTGATAGCGACCATCTTGGGCCCCGCTTTGCATATCAGTGATATTTATCACTAATGACATGCAAAGTGGGCGTGCCAAGATGTTAGCGACTGGAAACAGTCCCTAACCATCGCTATCTCCTATTACCAACTTTTGGAGATATTCGCGCTAAGCGCGAATATCTCCAAAATCTAACACCTGCCCTGAGCAGTTCTTAGCCATGTTATCCAATGGGAGGTGGATAACATGGCTAAGAGCATTTGCTCGATAATACATGAATATCGCTGACTTTTCTGCGATAATAGCAAAGTTTATCTGCGATAAAAATCGCCGATGTGCGGCGATAATTTTTGTCTCTAAACAAGTTAGAGACAAAAATTATCGCTAGTTGTTCGTAATATGCCCCCGGGTTTTTGCTTGCAGAAATCGGGAGGCGGGAGACTAGCACTGAAATCAGTAGTCTCACGCCTGAATCGGGAGGGTTGGCATGTCTGAATTCTCTACAGCTGGGGCCATAAACTACATCCGCAGGGGTAGGTGATAGCCTGGGACCAGCCTGGCATCTAAAATGGCTGCCGTGCACGACAAAATTGTGGCATTGGAAAAAAGGCAAGATGGCGCAGCCGCTGGAAGAGATGTATCAACATATATGAGCCTCCTCAGCCACCCTCAGGAAACATAGGGGATTAGGATACGTCTCCCGCACCCCCTTATACCTAGTAATTTAATTAACGAAGCACAACTGGCATCTAAAATGGCTGCCGTGCACGACAAAATTGTGGCATTGGAAAAAAGGCAAGATGGCGCAGCCGCTGGAAGAGATGTATCAACATATATGAGCCTCCTCAGCCACCCTCAGGAAACATAGGGGATTAGGATACGTCTCCCGCACCCCCTTATACCTAGTAATTTAATTAACGAAGCACAAAATGGCGAATTCCCGTTTCGCTACCAGTTTGCGGCCCAGTTCGCGGCCCGTGAAGCGCTTCTACCGTGAAAAATCATTTTTTTTTTATTTTCCCCACGGGACCCTTTAATAACCCAAACAACATTCCTAGGGGGTCAAGAGGGGGATACCTTGCCCCCTTTCATTAAATTCCCCCTTCGTTTTTCACCTCTTCTTCTCTCTCGATCCTACCGAGAGATAAGATGGCGGCCGCTCCGGACTGTCACGCAGCAAAAAAAAAAAAAGCTCACGCACAGCCGCGAAGAGATGTATCAACATATATGAGCCTCCTCAGCCACCCTCAGGAAACATAGGCGATTAGGATACGTCTCCCGCACCCCCTTATACCTAGTAATTTAATTAACGAAGCACAAAATGGCGAATTCCCGTTTCGCTACCAGTTTGCGGCCCAGTTCGCGGCCCGTGAAGCGCTTCTACCGTGAAAAATCATTTTTTTTTTTATTTTCCCCACGGGACCCTTTAATAACCCCAACAACATTCCTAGGGGGTCAAGAGGGGTATACGTTGCCCCCTTTCAATAAATTCCCCCTTCGTTTTTCACCTCTTCTTCTCTCTCGATCCTACCGAGAGATAAGATGGCGGCCGCTCCGGACTGTTTAGAATGTTGACAGACACCGGAGAGCCAATCAGCTTTCTGCGCGCAAAGTTCCGTTTCGCGAAAAGTAAGCGGACCGGATCGCTGCCCAGAGCGCTGTTACAGATATATATCTTGTTTTGAACGTTAATTTCTCAAAAACTACTGGAGCACATATATTGAGACCTAGCAAAGGCACATCGGGCTAACAGTCCCTACAATTTTGCCAAGTTTCGTGCAAATCCATTCAGCCGTTCGAGCTAAAAGTGAGTCCAACCGCCCTATGGAAAAATGAATGGGAAAAACGCGTTTTGGGACCCCCCTTTTTTCTCGGCCCCCCCTTGACGAAACCCCACCAAATTCGATTCCGTCCACAAACGCCAAAGTTATTAGACATAGAATTTTCAGAAATGCCATAGGGAAAAAATCCTAACTATATATACCTACTGGCGAACGCCAGTAGGTAATATATATATATGTGTGTGTGTGTGTGCGTGTGTGTGTGTGAATATATATATATATACATATATATATATCTTCTCTGCTTTCATGAAAGACTGCACACAAACAGACATGCCAGCGTTTATCCCTCATGGCAGCAGTGAGTGCGCCCCGCTCTTCGGGCAATTGTGGAACTATATATATATATATATATATATATATATATATATATATATATATATACTACACAGAAAAAGCACTGCTGGCAACAGTATTCTTCATCCCAGCAGTGCACATCCTCGACATGTAGTAGATAACATCCCATTAGGCGAGTTACTCAGGATCAAAAGAATATGCAGTACAGAAATTGATCTTGAAATCTGCACCAAGGAAGCCTTGGAGAGATTCAGGCAAAGGGGCTACTGTGAATCTACCCTTAAGTTGGCATTGCAGAAAGCAAGCAATAGAACTCGCGAATCTCTGCTAGACCAGACACTTAACATCAGGTCTGGGAGTGTCCCTGATGACAACACTGAGGCACCAAGACTCATAACTGCCTATAGCAGGCAAGCAAGACAAATAAGATCCATTGTGACACAAAGGTGGCCGGTCTTATTAACTGACCAGGTGTTAAAACGTAGATTGCCTGATGGTCCCACTGTGACCTTTCGGAAGGGCCCTTCCCTTAGATCACATATCTGTCATGAACTTAGGAAGAAACAAGAGTGGATGAAATCTCGCTCTGGTTTCAAACGCTGCACCTCCTGCAGGGTGTGCAAATTTGGCAAAACTACTCAGTATTACACACCCTTTAGTCCTGACCTAATTAACATCAGGGGTCAGTTCACCTGCAAAACTGAGTTTGCCATATATGTCCTGACATGCACATGTGGACTTAGGTATGTCGGCAGTACACGACAACCCGTGCATGTCAGGATTCTCCAGCATCTCCGTGCCATCGTAAATAATGATCCATCATATCCGGTGGCCAGGCATTTTAAGAGCAATCACAAAAATTATTTACAATGCCTATCGTACTTTGTCATCGCCTCAGTGGACAAACCTGTGAGGGGCGGTGACAGGGACAGGATGCTTAGGAGACTTGAGTCCCAGTTCATTTTGGAATTAGATAGTAGATTTCCAAATGGGCTCAACAATACAGAAGATTTGCAAGTTTTCCTGTAAACCTTTGTTGCTTACTATACTGATTACTGTAATGATCATCTGCTAGTAATATCCTCGGTTTGATATATTCTTGGTATACAGAATTTCATATATACACTCTATCACTTTCCCAGCCATATCAAACACCGCCGTGCCAGGCCCCGTCCACTACCGCCGTGCCAGGGCTGGATTGATTTTTGGCATAACTGACTAGGTGTGTGAGTAACTCCATGGATGAGTGACAGTCTGTGACTGTCTGTTTACACTGATTGTATCTAAGGTTATATTAGAGTCTGAAGAGGTTCATGGTATTATCACATGAATGATATCATCAGTGATGTTATCAGTCATGTCAAATGAGATGTTTTCAGTGATGTCATCAGTGATGTCATTTGAGATGTCATCAGTGATGTCATCAGTGATGTCACTAACCATGTCATGAATGATGTAATATGTGACATCATCAGCAGTGGATTGCGGGTGCGCGATATATAGTTAGCGCTTATAACTATATATGGAATTTCAATGGTTTTATGCGAGTAAAATAAGGTTTTGTAAATGCAAATCCCTAACTATATATGGCCTAAAACCAATGGTTTTTTCATTGAATTTTCAAGGTTTTGTAAGTGCAAATTCCTAACTATATATCCACTATAACCTATGGTTTTTTCTGTGAATTTCATTGGTTTTTTAATAGCAAATATGAAAAGCTTTAAAATGTCAAGTACGTGATAGATAAAAACATTTTCGTATTTATGCACGCTGATGTGCTTTGAACGCTGCCCCCCCCTCCCCTCTTTTCTCTTAGTAGTACTCTCTCTTTGCAGATACTGAACAGTAGTTAACGCAGGCCTTTGCCCCCGTTGTAATCCGTCGTGCCTGCTTGTCTCTCCATTTGATTGATTGTTATCCAAGCATTTACTGTTTTAGAATTGGTTCTCTTTGGATCATTCTCTATTTACAAACAAGCACAAAGTCGCAATACTCTGTTTAGTTTTTGCAGATAGTGAAAAATCGTGTAAAAAAATAAAAGTAATCGAGCAAAATCAGTAGGCCACTAATTGGATCTCTTTTTGACCTCGCTAAAATAGAAATATTAGGAACAACCCTTCATGAGAAATACGAAAATAGTGAGATGAACTGAGCTCCACACCATGAGGGCTGCAAGACAGCTCGACTCCGTCACCCACCCCGCCCAAAATAACGACAAACCCTATGCAAATATTAAAACTATAGACAACACACCAGCAAAGAAACAGGGTAAAACATTTTATTAAATAACTATTTACATAACTATTTTATACTTTTTATTGCCCGATCCGGCTAGCTCAATCGATCGAGCATGAAACTCATGCACTCTGATAGCAAGCGTTGCTACTGATGCTATGCAGACCAAAACTGGTTTTCAGTTTGTACATTTTTCTAGATTTTTCAATCCAAGGTTGGTTGACTTTGTAGAACGATGGCTTCAGATTTTCAACATACGGTGTGGTGGCGCGGACTGGGAGGGGGCGCTTCGCTCCTGCCCCCTCCCCAAGTAAGTTTTTCATACGTGAAAGTACGTTAATGGTTTGGGTCCCTGAGTTGCTTCAATGTCACTGCCATTCTCAAATGGCATAAGTTCTGGATGTTGGGTGCCATAGTTAAGAGTTCTGAGCAGTGCTTGTAACACTGTCTGAAGCTTATTTCCACCTACTGCAGCTTCACTATTCTCAAAGTAAGTGAGTGTCGTTTGTGGACCTGACTGCATTAGAAAACAATGTGATATGTTACCTTCCTAAACAGCTTGACGGAGGCCCCTGAGGGGCGGTGTGATGGCCATGGACTCGGAGAAGACACTTGGCTCCGACACCCTCCCCAAGTCTTATAGCACTGGTGTAGCCTGAGATCGCCCCCGACATAAGCGGCCGGCTCCCGGGGTCCGGCGGAACTTTTTGCCTTTTGATGACTCTTCAATTCTGGACCTTGTTCCACAATCCGTTTGACCTGAAGACACGCTGTAGTGGGGCGCCCCTTTACCGTTTCAGTTGCCATTCCGCCCGCTTTTGCTACACTGTGCCTCTTCCGCCATTCAGCTGTTTACCGCCCGCTCTTGCGACTACAGCGTCTCGCTCATCATGTAGTTGAGTTGCTCCCGCTCTTGCGGTGCAGCGATAGGCGGCTGCCACAGGACTCTCAAAATGGCGTCCGGCTCTTCGGTTTTGGGCCTGGTCCACTAAAATGGCCCTGGGACACCTTTGAACTCGGACGCTTCCCTGATAGGGCTTGGGTCCCATTCTCGAAAGCGTCCCCTCAGCCGTGAAGATTCTACAAAAGTCTTGGGGGCCTCCGACTCCCGCAGGCTTCTGGTGGGGAGCGGCTGCCATGATTGCTCGTGGAATAGCCACGACGGAGCTACGAGATGGCAGTGCTCTCATGCTGACGCCAGTTTTAGTCTGAAACATCCAGAAACACTGTAGACTACCAATTCGATCAGTTCCGGTAGCGCCCCAACATGACCCGGAAGAGAAGAACTTGCCCTCCCCTCTTTGACTGATGGTTCTTCTTGCCTGTCCCCTCTGTTGTCATTTAACAGAACTTTTTGGACTGCTGAAAGGGGTTGTGTTCCGAACGCTGGTTGGTGGAGACATTTTGACTATATTCTTGACCTACGTTGTCGCGTAATGCGTTATATGACACGCCGCGTTAGCGCACCCGGAAGTGATCCGAGGCGCGGCGCGCAGCGCGTAACGTAAGCATAACAGGTCATGTGACTTGTTAATAAAACTTTTCATTGGTTCTTTTTGCTTTTGTTATTTTAATGATGAAAAGCTTGGTCATATGACCTAAAAATTGCGCTTTTTATTGTTTTCGAACATTATATTTTTTAAAACATATATGTTACAATATTCCAGGCTAATGTACTTTCCCGGAAAATTTACAACTGTCCTGCAAGTAAAATATATTCCTTTTTCGAGAAAAAGGTCGTTTCTTCATTCCATGACGGAGCCGTTGAGTAAAAGAGACTCGGCCTGCTGTCTTAGTCGCCGATACCCCTGATTATCAGATTCTTATCGATCACTTTATGTTGCAGAAATGAAAAACACAACTGCCCTTGACCATTTATCTTTACTGCGTTCCTACATATTATACCTTTTATCCGTCATGTAATTGGACTGCTTTATTTCACTTGCCTTTTACTGATTCGAAAACAGTGACTAAAAGTAAAAACTTTACCAATGTAAATACTACTACCGCGTTTTGTTTTAAAAACCTTTATTGTGAAAATGTCAGTATACAAATACGGGCCTATAACCACGTGGGCCGGCCACGGAGCAAACTGAAATCGTATATGATGAGGAGACATTTACACTGAAGAGGAACGTAACGAGCGGGCCATTAGGTTGCAAGAACAAAGGTGTCTAACAGTTGCGGAATCGGTGGACGTACATTTTGTAATTAAAATACGACAGGGCCACTTACAATAACATTTTCTAGATATACATTTGCGGGCAAGGAGTTACGAGTCCCATTTATACCGGCGCCATTTTGTGCGAGGCCGGGCAGGTCCAAGATATAGTCAAAATGTCTCCACCAACCATCGGCCAGACCAGAACCCCTTTCGGCCCTTTATGCTACAAGATGGTGTCTTCCATTCAGAAAATATTGTTGGCAGCATTTTGAAAGGAAACAGAAACAGCCGTTCTCCTAGTGAGTTTCACATTGTTACATTTAGGAAGAATGTTGAAGAGTAGTATGTGGAAAATCTGAAGCCATTTTTCTACAAACTCTCAATCAGACTTGGATAGAAAAAAAAATCCTGAAGAATGTACAAACTGAAAACCAATTTTTGTCTGTATAGCATCAACAGCAACGCTTGAGTCAGCTTTGTGTCAAGCCGCCATTTTCATTCAATCAATAGCGTCCCCCTGCACACATTCAGGGACCTGGTCGTGTCTTCAGATGAAACGGATTGTAGGAAAAGAAGCAGAAAGGAAAAGGAAAAAAGTTCCGCCGGACCTCGGGAGCCGGCCGCCTATGTCATGTGCGACCTTTGGCCACACAAGGGCAATAGTGAAGCTGCAGCAGGTGCAAATAAGCTTCAGACAGTCTTACAAGCACTGCTCAGAAATCTCAACTGAGGCACTCAACATCCAGGACTTGCCATTCGGATCTTGGCGCCTTGAGCTGGTTGCGACCTATTCACACATCGGTCCACTACTGACATCACCTCATAAGCCAACGGGGCACCCCACGCCGACTTTCGGCGCAGCATTGTAGGATGGCCACACCAGTGCGGCAAATTGCTGGACACAACCTCGGTGCCATCCGGATCTCGGCGCGTTCGACTCACTGTACCGCAAGAGTGACCGCAACTCAGCTGGACACGCCGTCTTTCGGCGCAGCATTGTAGGATGGCCACACCAGTGCGGCAATTTGCTGGACACCACCCCGGTGCCATCCGGATCTCGGCGCGTTCGAGTCACTGTACCGCAAGAGTGACCGCAACTCAGCTGGACACGCCGTCTTTCGGCGCAGCATTGTAGGATGGCCACACCAGTGCGGCAATTTGCTGGACACCACCTCGGTGCCATCCGGATCTCGACGCGTTGTGCTGCCTTCGGCCTATTCGCACATCGGTCCGCTACTGACGCCGCCTCACGTGCCAACGGATTTTCTACGCTTTTTGTAGCCCTATGCCGCATAACAGGTCATGTGACTTGTTTATAAAACTTTTCATTGGATCATTTTACTTTTGGTTTCCTAAAGATAGAAGGCTTGGTCATATGACCTAAAAATAACACTTTTCATTGGTTTAGAACATTTTTTTTTCCCAAACGATGAAAGCCCCACCTTGTTTCTGGATCATTCAGACTGAAGTTGGCGTCAGCATGAGAGCACCACCATCTCGTGGCTCCGTCGTGGTCATTCCGCGAGCAATCATGGCAGCCGCTCCCCACCGGAAGCCTGCGGGAGTCGGGGGCCCCCAAGACTTTTGTAGAATCTTCACGGCTGAGGGGACGCTTTTCGAGAATGGAGCCCAAGCCCTAGCAGGCAAGCGTCCGAGTTCCAAGGTGTCCCAGGGCCATTTCAGTGCACCAGGCCCAAAACCGAAGAGCCGTCCGCCATTTTAAGAGTCCTGTGGCAGGCGCCTATCGCTGCACTGCAAGAGTGGGAGCAACTCAACAACATGGTGAGCGAGACGCTGTAGCGGCAAGAGCGGGCGCAACTCAGCTGGATGGCCGCCACCTGGGGAGGCCCGTTCACGCCGCCTCCCCCACGCCCCCCCCCCCCCCCCGGGCCGCCGCACGCCAATTTTCGGAGCAGCATTGTAGGATACCAAAACCAGTGCGGCAGTTTACTGGACATCACCTGGGTGCCATCAACATCTCAGCGCGTTCTGCTGCCTTGGGACTATTCGCACAACAGACCGCTACTGACGGGGCCTCCCCTCGCCCCACCCGGGACGCCCCACGCCAATTTTCGGAGCAGCACTGTAGGATCCCAAAACCAGTGCGGCACCCAGGCGACATCACCTGGGTGCCGTCCAGAACTCTGCACGTTGTGCTGCCTTGGGACTATTCGCAGAAAAGACAGCTTCTGACCATTGTTGCTTTTTTGGGTGAAAAATGTTTAAATGTTTTTACAGTTTTTGTTCCGTTCATTATAGTTAAATGTTAATAAAGTTTTAAAATCTAACTTTGTTGGAGTGCTATATATGTTTAAAAAATCGGGTGAATGGGGCCTTGAATCGGGTTATTGTCATGTGTGGGCTTTGCAAGTGTACTGCTACAAGATCGGACATTTCAAACTCAAATGCACGTTCTTTTTCTTACCTTTCCGAAGCATGGAGCGCAATAGCAGGCAGAGAAAGGGTGACGCACGTGTTGAACACTGCCTGGCCTGGCAAGTTGCTGGCAGTGCCCCCCCCGCCCGCTCCTGAAAGAGGGCACACACACACCGCCGCCCCGAGTACTTCACAAATCTTTAAAAGACCATGCGCTTGTTCATGAGGCTTAAATGGTTTATCACCCCTTCTAGAACCCCTGCATCGACCCTCTGACGTTTCCTGGAAGAATTAGCACGTAACACAATACCAAGCCCTGTCAGCTGAAACTCCAGAGAAATCATGGGGCATATTATCAAGGGGGTTTATTTCCGCTTTTTGGACTTTAAAAACCAAAAAAAAAGAGATAAAATTATCTCCCTATTACCAAGCTGTCGCTAACACCAGTTAGTGACAGCTAAAAGGTGATAGCGACCATCTTGGGCCCCGCTTTGCATATCAGTGATATTTATCACTAATGACATGCAAAGTGGGCGTGCCAAGATGTTAGCGACTGGAAACAGTCCCTAACCATCGCTATCTCCTATTACCAACTTTTGGAGATATTCGCGCTAAGCGCGAATATCTCCAAAATCTAACACCTGCCCTGAGCAGTTCTTAGCCATGTTATCCAATGGGAGGTGGATAACATGGCTAAGAGCATTTGCTCGATAATACATGAATATCGCTGACTTTTCTGCGATAATAGCAAAGTTTATCTGCGATAAAAATCGCCGATGTGCGGCGATAATTTTTGTCTCTAAACAAGTTAGAGACAAAAATTATCGCTAGTTGTTCGTAATATGCCCCCGGGTTTTTGCTTGCAGAAATCGGGAGGCGGGAGACTAGCACTGAAATCAGTAGTCTCACGCCTGAATCGGGAGGGTTGGCATGTCTGAATTCTCTACAGCTGGGGCCATAAACTACATCCGCAGGGGTAGGTGATAGCCTGGGACCAGCCTGGCATCTAAAATGGCTGCCGTGCACGACAAAATTGTGGCATTGGAAAAAAGGCAAGATGGCGCAGCCGCTGGAAGAGATGTATCAACATATATGAGCCTCCTCAGCCACCCTCAGGAAACATAGGGGATTAGGATACGTCTCCCGCACCCCCTTATACCTAGTAATTTAATTAACGAAGCACAACTGGCATCTAAAATGGCTGCCGTGCACGACAAAATTGTGGCATTGGAAAAAAGGCAAGATGGCGCAGCCGCTGGAAGAGATGTATCAACATATATGAGCCTCCTCAGCCACCCTCAGGAAACATAGGGGATTAGGATACGTCTCCCGCACCCCCTTATACCTAGTAATTTAATTAACGAAGCACAAAATGGCGAATTCCCGTTTCGCTACCAGTTTGCGGCCCAGTTCGCGGCCCGTGAAGCGCTTCTGCCGTGAAAAATCATTTTTTTTTATTTTCCCCACGGGACCCTTTAGTAACCCCAACAACATTCCTAGGGGGTCAAGAGGGGGATACCTTGCCCCCTTTCATTAAATTCCCCCTTCGTTTTTCACCTCTTCTTCTCTCTCGATCCTACCGAGAGATAAGATGGCGGCCGCTCCGGACTGTCACGCAGCAAAAAAAAAAAAAAGCTCACGCACAGCCGCTGGAAGAGATGTATCAACATATATGAGCCTCCTCAGCCACCCTCAGGAAACATAGGCGATTAGGATACGTCTCCCGCACCCCCTTATACCTAGTAATTTAATTAACGAAGCACAAAATGGCGAATTCCCGTTTCGCTACCAGTTTGCGGCCCAGTTCGCGGCCCGTGAAGCGCTTCTACCGTGAAAAATCATTTTTTTTTTATTTTCCCCACGGGACCCTTTAATAACCCCAACAACATTCCTAGGGGGTCAAGAGGGGTATACGTTGCCCCCTTTCAATAAATTCCCCCTTCGTTTTTCACCTCTTCTTCTCTCTCGATCCTACCGAGAGATAAGATGGCGGCCGCTCCGGACTGTTTAGAATGTTGACAGACACCGGAGAGCCAATCAGCTTTCTGCGCGCAAAGTTCCGTTTCGCGAAAAGTAAGCGGACCGGATCGCTGCCCAGAGCGCTGTTACAGATATATATCTTGTTTTGAACGTTAATTTCTCAAAAACTACTGGAGCACATATATTGAGACCTAGCAAAGGCACATCGGGCTAACAGTCCCTACAATTTTGCCAAGTTTCGTGCAAATCCATTCAGCCGTTCGAGCTAAAAGTGAGTCCAACCGCCCTATGGAAAAATGAATGGGAAAAACGCGTTTTGGGACCCCCCTTTTTTCTCGGCCCCCCCTTGACGAAACCCCACCAAATTTTCAGGGGCTGCTCAGAAACAAAAGGTGCCATTTTCCTGAAAATTTCAGCCGATTCCGTCCACAAACGCCAAAGTTATTAGACATAGAATTTTCAGAAATGCCATAGGGAAAAAATCCTAACTATATATACCTACTGGCGAACGCCAGTAGGTAATATATATATGTGTGTGTGTGTGTGTGCGTGTGTGTGTGTGAATATATATATATATACATATATATATATCTTCTCTGCTTTCATGAAAGACTGCACACAAACAGACATGCCAGCGTTTATCCCTCATGGCAGCAGTGAGTGCGCCCCGCTCTTCGGGCAATTGTGGAACTATATATATATATATATATATATATATATATATATATATATATATATATATACTACACAGAAAAAGCACTGCTGGCAACAGTATTCTTCATCCCAGCAGTGCACATCCTCGACATGTAGTAGATAACATCCCATTAGGCGAGTTACTCAGGATCAAAAGAATATGCAGTACAGAAATTGATCTTGAAATCTGCACCAAGGAAGCCTTGGAGAGATTCAGGCAAAGGGGCTACTGTGAATCTACCCTTAAGTTGGCATTGCAGAAAGCAAACAATAGAACTCGCGAATCTCTGCTAGACCAGACACTTAACATCAGGTCTGGGAGTGTCCCTGATGACAACACTGAGGCACCAAGACTCATAACTGCCTATAGCAGGCAAGCAAGACAAATAAGATCCATTGTGACACAAAGGTGGCCAGTCTTATTAACTGACCAGGTGTTAAAACGTAGATTGCCTGATGGTCCCACTGTGACCTTTCGGAAGGGCCCTTCCCTTAGATCACATATCTGTCATGAACTTAGGAAGAAACAAGAGTGGATGAAATCTCGCTCTGGTTTCAAACGCTGCACCTCCTGCAGGGTGTGCAAATTTGGCAAAACTACTCAGTATTACACACCCTTTAGTCCTGACCTAATTAACATCAGGGGTCAGTTCACCTGCAAAACTGAGTTTGCCATATATGTCCTGACATGCACATGTGGACTTAGGTATGTCGGCAGTACACGACAACCCGTGCATGTCAGGATTCTCCAGCATCTCCGTGCCATCGTAAATAATGATCCATCATATCCGGTGGCCAGGCATTTTAAGAGCAATCACAAAAATTATTTACAATGCCTATCGTACTTTGTCATCGCCTCAGTGGACAAACCTGTGAGGGGCGGTGACAGGGACAGGATGCTTAGGAGACTTGAGTCCCAGTTCATTTTGGAATTAGATAGTAGATTTCCAAATGGGCTCAACAATACAGAAGATTTGCAAGTTTTCCTGTAAACCTTTGTTGCTTACTATACTGATTACTGTAATGATCATCTGCTAGTAATATCCTCGGTTTGATATATTCTTGGTATACAGAATTTCATATATACACTCTATCACTTTCCCAGCCATATCAAACACCGCCGTGCCAGGCCCCGTCCACTACCGCCGTGCCAGGGCTGGATTGATTTTTGGCATAACTGACTAGGTGTGTGAGTAACTCCATGGATGAGTGACAGTCTGTGACTGTCTGTTTACACTGATTGTATCTAAGGTTATATTAGAGTCTGAAGAGGTTCATGGTATTATCACATGAATGATATCATCAGTGATGTTATCAGTCATGTCAAATGAGATGTTTTCAGTGATGTCATCAGTGATGTCATTTGAGATGTCATCAGTGATGTCATCAGTGATGTCACTAACCATGTCATGAATGATGTAATATGTGACATCATCAGCAGTGGATTGCGGGTGCGCGATATATAGTTAGCGCTTATAACTATATATGGAATTTCAATGGTTTTATGCGAGTAAAATAAGGTTTTGTAAATGCAAATCCCTAACTATATATGGCCTAAAACCAATGGTTTTTTCATTGAATTTTCAAGGTTTTGTAAGTGCAAATTCCTAACTATATATCCACTATAACCTATGGTTTATTCTGTGAATTTCATTGTTTTTTTAATAGCAAATATGAAAAGCTTTAAAATGTCAAGTACGTGATAGATAAAAACATTTTCGTATTTATGCACGCTGATGTGCTTTGAACGCTGCCCCCCCCTCCCCTCTTTTCTCTTAGTAGTACTCTCTCTTTGCAGATACTGAACAGTAGTTAACGCAGGCCTTTGCCCCCGTTGTAATCCGTCGTGCCTGCTTGTCTCTCCATTTGATTGATTGTTATCCAAGCATTTACTGTTTTAGAATTGGTTCTCTTTGGATCATTCTCTATTTACAAACAAGCACAAAGTCGCAATACTCTGTTTAGTTTTTGCAGATAGTGAAAAATCGTGTAAAAAATTAAAAGTAATCGAGCAAAATCAGTAGGCCACTAATTGGATCTCTTTTTGACCTCGCTAAAATAGAAATATTAGGAACAATATTTTGGAATTAGATAGTAGATTTCCAAATGGGCTCAACAATACAGAAGATTTGCAAGTTTTCCTGTAAACCTTTGTTGCTTACTATACTGATTACTGTAATGATCATCTGCTAGTAATATCCTCGGTTTGATATATTCTTGGTATACAGAATTTCATATATACACTCTATCACTTTCCCAGCCATATCAAACACCGCCGTGCCAGGCCCCGTCCACTACCGCCGTGCCAGGGCTGGCACGGCGGTAGTGGACGGGGACTGGTACGGCGGTAGTGGACGGGGCCTGGCACGGCGGTAGTGGACGGGGCCTGGCACGGCGGTAGTGGACGGGGCCTGGCACGGCGGTGTTTGACATGGCCGGCACGCCGGTCCTGGGCGGCCCTGGCACGGCGGTAGTGGATGAGGCCTGGCACGGCGGTAGTGGACGGGGCCTGGCACGGCAGTCCTGGGCCGGGCTGGGCCGGCCGGTGTACGGTGGATGATGCAATGTGACTGTAAGGGGGGTCATGACCTGCCATGTCGATTGACATCAGCTAAAGGATGTGTTGGCCTGCACCTCCCCTGCCGAATACGTGCCCCGCCATGTTGGCGCCAGTGATTGAACATTGTTGCAAGTGAAGCATCCGTCCCGGAGGCTACCACATGCGGTTGCCGGTGTGTGACCGTGACGGTCCGTGCACATGCAGCCAATGGGAAGAGGGAACGCGGGCCGTGTATGCCCATTCGTAAACAGCTGAAGCAGTGCACTGCCATGGCGGCGCCAATGATTGTATCTTTTCTGACGATGCATCGTGTTGTATTGTCTGCAGTTGCGTAATGACGGGTGTGTGCGTGATTGGGTGACTTCATATGTCATGCTCTATTCCATGTGTGTCCATACTATGCCCATCGGTGTGCAAACAATGTGCATCACATGTGCATGTCGACGTCGGGTGTTTCCCTACACACGTTTCTAGTTCTTCACATCTACACAGTACATCCCGGATGTATCGGCAAATTCTGATTCTGTTGTCAGTGCGTGGCATATGTGAGCTAAGGACTATGGTGTGGGTACACATGTGTTCAGTGCATGTGTGTTGCCTATTGTGTCACCATGCATGTAATGTACGTATGCCCACCATTATTGGTGTTGCCATTGGTGCATGATGAGATGGTGTGTGTGTATCTTTATCGTTTGTGTGCATGCACTTGCATGTGTGTATGTGATGTCGCTCCTACACATTTGGGTCATGACACATGTCTTGTTGGCAGTAATGTTGAGCTGAGACTAAGTAGCATTGCACATGTAGAGCCACTTCATGTTGCTAGTGGCTGCACATTGTTGCTACGGCAATCCATGTTGTAGTGACAATCAGAGATGTCACACATATGACAATTATGCACTACATTTTACTTGTCTGGACAGTTCGTTGACATGTGATTGAGTTGCACAGCCATGCGTTGTTTGTGAATTGACTTCCATTCCATCTACTCACACACAGGAGGGCTCCAAATGTCCATCGCCCATACACTGTGCTGGAGGATATGGTTGACGAGGAGGTGATCAGGAAATTCCGGCTGGATCGACGTCGATTGATGGAGCTTGTAGACCAGTTGTCTCCTCACCTGCAGCCGCGAAGAACCTATCCAGGTTCCATTACACCCACAGCAAAGGTGATGGCGGCACTACACTTTTTTGCTACAGGCACCTTTCAGTACACAGTTGGACATGCCGGGGGGATGTCACAGTCCATGTTCAGCATGGTACTTCTGGATGTTCTGAAAGCCATGATGCTGTACAAGGATGACAACGTACATTTCCCACAGCCGGCAGAGTTGGCAGCGGTCAAAGCAGACTTCTATGGAGTGGGTCAGATACCACATGTAGTGGGTTCCATTGATGGCACACATATCGCTATCATTCCACCACGGGCACGTGAGCAGGTGTATAGGAATCGGAAGCACTTCCATTCCCTCAACGTGCAGGTGGTGTGCCAGGCCGACAACATCATATCCCATGTGTGTGCAAGATTTCCTGGCTCTGCACATGACGCCCACATCATGCGGAGCAGCATTGTCCCCCAACCGATGGCAAATCTGCATCCCGCACAAGCGTGGCTTGTTGGTGAGTATGCTGTGGTGACAGGAGTGATATCTGTGTGGCATGGTGTGGCCACCAATTCTGGTAGTGATGTTTCTGTCTCTCTCTTCCCCCAACATAGGCGACTCAGCTTAACCAAACAGGCCTTGGCTGCTGAGTCCCATACGTAATCCAACTACAGCGGGGGAAATGCGATACAATGATGCCCATGGAAGGACACGTCGAGTGGTAGAATGTACTTTTGGCCTGCTGAAGTCTAGGTTTCGGTGCCTGGACAAGACCGGAGGGGCCCTGCCTTACTCACCAGGCAAAGTATGCAGGATCGTGATTGCCTGCTGCTTGCTCCACAACCTGGCTGTGCTCAATAACATTGAACTGCTCTTGGACCCTGATGAACAGCAAGTTCCTCGCCCTCCCAACCCACCCATGTCGACTGATGAGGATAGTGGTGAGGAGGAAGGTGTGGACCAGAGGCGCCAGCTCATTGATCGCTACTTTCCTTGAATGTGAGTGTGCACCTCTTGTGCTGGTTGTGTATGCCCTGTGGATGTTTTCTGGTGTTGTGTCATTGTGGTGTGCATCATCTGTGTGTTCTGCTATGTGATGTGTGCATGTGTGTGTGTTTATTGATTTGGACATGCAAGTCTCCTTGATGTGTGTCCTCTCATCCAATCATTTTGTGATGAGTGTGGTTTGTGGAATATTGCACTGCAGTGTGTTGTGATGAGTGTGATTCTGTTTCCTGACGTGTCTTTGCTGTTTCTGTTTTTCCCTAGGTCACTCCCGCTGCGGCATGATTATGTACGACTTGGATCCCTGAACCTGGTAACGTCTGTTTCTGATTGAATCATGTGAATAAACATGGAGGCAACACATCATTGAGTGAGTAAGTGGTATTTATTTACAAAGTGTGCATTGGTGATGGTGCATGTTTACAAATAAGTGTGGGGTGGGGGAGTGTGAGTTAAAGGTAATGGCAGATGAAATGTCCGTGCTGACACCACATTGGGTGGTGTCTGCCTAGTCCAGCAGACCTGTGCCAATGATTGGCTAGGTGGGACAGGATAGTTTGCTGGGTGAATGTCTGGCTCTGGCAGTGTCACAGTCATTGACGGCCCCTCTTGGAGAGTGTGGAAGGAGCATCCACACTGCTCTCGCCCACTTCCAGCCTCGGACGGCCCCGCCGTCTTGGAGGCGGGACGGAGTCAGCTGGGGGCGCAGGCTGCTCTGGTTCCACATCCGTCGCCAGGGGCGCAGGTGGCGGTAGCGGTGGCGGTGGTGTTGCTGCCCGTGGCATTGGTTGAGGGGGGGTGAGGGTGGGGATGTTGCGGTCTATCCATCCCCTCCACATGGTTGTGTTCTGGGACATGATGTCTACAATTTGGCCAAGCCGGCTCTCAATGGCCCACGACATGTCGGTGTTCTCCACAGAGTCCTGGTGGGCACGGTCAGCCTGTGCCTGCCCATGCTCGTAGTTTGCCTGGACCCTGGCTAGGGCTTTCAATGACTGTGCCACGGGATTGGGTGGGTGTCCTTCCTCTGCACGTTGTTGCCTTGTGCTCCTGCCTGCCTGATATGCCTGGGCTCTCTGGTGTGCCGCACACTCTCCCTGCGTGGCTGGGATGGCGCAGGCCCGGCGTTGTGTGGTGGGTTAGGCAGGAGTGGTGGTACTGGTGGTGGTGGAGGTGGTGGTGGTGGTGGTGGTGGTGGCTGTGCAGGTCACAATGGCCGGTGTGGTGGGAATTGCAGAGGCCGTAGTAGTTGGTGCTGGAATCACCTGGGAGCCAGATGGCCCTGGCTGCCTGCTTGTGCCCGCACCATCCTCCGCACCGGAGCTGGCTGTGGAATCGTCCCCAGAGAGTCCTGAGTGAGGCGAGTCTTGAGGCCGGATGGTGGTTCCACCTGTGAGATTACGATCACCTGTAAAACAAAATTGTGAAGATAAGTACTGTGGGCATTACGTGTTATTTTCAAATTGATTACTTTTCAGTGTCCAGTCGCACTCACCCCACCCACCACCACCGCCCTCCCTATGGACATGGGGGCCTGTTGGGAGTTGTACTAGTGACCTCTCACACACCCCACCCACCACCACCACCACCCTCCCTATGGACATGGGGGCCTGTTGGGAGTTGTACTAGTGACCTCTCACACACCCCACCCACCACCACCGCCCTCCCTATGGACATGGGGGCCTGTTGGGAGTTGTAGTGCCGTCCTCTCACACACCCCACCCACCACCACCGCCCTCCCTATGGACATGGGGGCCTGTTGGGAGTTGTAGTGCCATCCTCTCACACACCCCACCCACCACCACCGCCCTCCCTATGGACATGGGGGCCTGTTGGAGTGGTTTAGACGTTGGTGAGTATGTGGACTGCATGCATGGGTTGGGGTCTGGGAGATGGGTCTTCTGAGTTGTGTGAGGCACACCATGTCGTTGTGCTCGTGGTGCTTGGTTTGTACTTACCAGCCTCTTCTCCTTCCTCAATTCCTTCAAGGGTCTCTGGGTGCAGGATGCTCAGCACCTTGTCCTCCCAGTCGGTGTAGGGTAAGGGCTCCGAGGGGGGTCCACCGCCAGTGTGATGTGCCCGGAATTGGTTTTTTGCACCGATTGCTTTAACACTGGTTTTGAGGTCATGCCACCGCCTCTGAATCTCCTGCTTGGTCCTCGGCACGGTCTCAGATGCATTCACCCTAGTGACTATCCTGTCCCACATGTGATTTTTCCTGGCTACGCTGGTCTGCTGCACTAGGGCCCGAATAAGTGGGGTTCGACACGGATGATTTCATCCACCATTACCTTTAACTCTGTGTCTGTGAATTTGGGGTTCTTTTTTGGTGCCATGGTGTGTGGTGCTCGGGGTGTGGGTTTGAGTGAGTTGGGAGGTGCAGGTGTTTGGTGTGTAGGAATGGTGTGGTGGGTCTTTGTGTTGTGGGTGTGTTTGGGTGGTGGTTATGTGTATTCTATCGGTGTGTACTGTATGTGCTCTTGTGTCTCTTGCTAGCAGCTATGCTGTGATGCAGAGGATTTCGGGAGTGGGTGGGAGTTATTTTATAGTCTGTGTCTTGGTCCTGTCTCAATGGTTATTGGCAGTCAGGTGCTAGGTGGGTGTGTTGACTGGTGTGCCTTATGTGGTACTTGGGGGTGGGTTATTGTGTCTTGTGATTGGTTTTGATGTTTCAGGTGGGTGGTAGTTCAGTTTCCTGTGTTTGGTATTTACTTCCGTCGCACTGTTTGGCATTGGTTTGACGGTAGGGATGTTGTTCGTGTTGGCCTTCCGCTGTGAAGCACGGTTTCTGGTTGCATTGTTACCGCAGCGGACGTGGATTGCGGTGCCTACCGGGGTACTTGCGGAGTTATCCTAATCGCGGACACGGACACTACGCAGGTATAGCGGGAGATGTGGATGTTCTCGCGGTCATGTGCGTACACGGCGGCTGGTGTTTCTTCGGTTCCGTCCGCTTGCGGTGGTCTCAGGTGTACTCCGACCGCCGCGGACGGAGTTTGGTGTGCTCCGTCCGCCGCGATCGGTGTTTCGTTCATATATTATCCTAATCGCTATAGCGGTTTATCCACGGACCGGTCCGGAGTATCTTGCCACCTTCCTCGGCGGACGGAACACGTTTACGTCCACGAACCTAATCGACCCCTTAGTGTTGAGTATGCAACCAATATTACCTTTGCATACCAAATCAAACACCTAATAGCCCTAGCAAACGTGCCAATCACCGATGTGGCTGAACACTATAACCTTTTAATAGAAAGTCCTTTCTATACACAAAACAAACAAAAACTAGCTCCACTTTTGGATTATTTTGAGGACACCTGGGTGGGGAGACTACACAGGTCAGGCCACAGACGCCAACCTAAATTCCGATTACCTTGGTGGAATGTGCATCTACCAACCCTAAACCAAGAAGCCAAGACAAACAACGCAGTTGAGGGTTGGCATAATGCCTTCCTATCTTCAACTGGACAAATAACTCCCACACTACACAAACTCCTAACAGCAATCCAAAAAGAGCAAAGTTTTCAAGAATTAAGAATGGAGAAATCTGTCTTACAATTAAAACCCAAACCATCAAGACAAATTGCCCAAATGTACCAAGTACAACTTTACCCTACAACAACAAGAGGACTAGAATACTTGAAAATGATAGCCAAAACACTAAACTAAAAACACTAACCATATAAAAGGATCAAAATCATAATAAAGCCTCAAATATAACACCACACATCTCCATAACAAATCATAACCTATTTATTTTGTCTAATGTGTTTAGTTAATTTATAATATATAGACACAATAAATATCTAACTATACTAATAACGTTTAATAATAGCACATTTCCCAACCCACATAAATATTAATATTAAATCACTTACCTTTCACAGCAACGTAATAGGCAAATCCAATAATCCATAACAATCCATGTAGTAATAAATCCACAAAATAGAAATAAAAGGCCCCATAAAATGAAAAAATACAACTGTGCAAAATCCATCCAACATCCAAATAAATAGATAGTTCCAAATCCATCAAAAACCCGAAAATAGTTAAATAATGTAATAAACGCTCCAGGAAACCCGAAAAATAAAGCAAGTGTAAAATGCATCTCAGTTAAAACAACTGAAACACACTTCCTTTTGAAAAAAAAAACGTACCAGCTAGGAAACGGAAAAGGCTGTACCCAAACACCTAGAAGGAAAAAAAGAAACATTCCCACCCACAAAAAACTTAGAATGATACATTAATAATAAGCATAACATAGATATTTTTAACAAAATATAAATAAACAGCCACAAACACAATAACTCCAAGTCCATGAAACAACAAAACGCATTGAAAACGGAAAAACGTACATAAGCAACTACATAATATCTCAATCCTAATATACTAATCCACAAACCCTAAATAACAAACTCCTACCTTCAAAAGTTAGTTAAAATAGTTAAAATATAACGAAAAGCACTCTTACCTACTCAGACGTGAAGTAGCTTCCAACCGCGAGTTTCAATCTTCAAAAATTACCTAAAAAGACTATGAGCGGTTACAAAATAAAAGACCCAAATAATAGTATTATCAAGGAAATAGTGAAATAAATGTCCAAAAAATTAATTTTACTAGGAAAAAAAATGTAAAAATGTTACAAATTGTTTACCAACATTTAACCAATTTATTTATATTTGTTCCATAACGATATTATTATAATCATATTTTTAATATTTATTACATTAAATATTATTACTGTTTAATATGTAATGAAATAATTATTAAAACATCTGTTAAAAATTGTGAAACTAAATGTATAATTTTTCTGTATTTATTCTTCCCTTTTCACTAATAATTTAAATGTATTATTATTAATAATATAAAATTAATTATAATAAATTAAAAATAAATAAATGATATTTTAATTTATAAATGTTATTGAAATTATGTTTATTGTATGATATTAAATATTTCTAATATCAATGTTGCAATTTAAAAATATAAAAACCTGTATAACATCATTTGTACAGCACATTCATATGTTAAAAATGTAATAAATGTTCATTTAATATCAATCTATTATTATTTTAATTTTTCTCAAAATGTATATACTCTATGTATTGTATTCTTCAATCTATTTTCATTTACTATATTATTTGTATACACCTAAAATGTACTTTACTGAACAACTATCCAAAAATGTATAATTTCTGTTTACATTGCACTTATTTGTTGAAATATTATACATTCATTTGTAATACATTTATAATGTAATGTATGTACTATATGAACAAATAAATAAAAAATGTTGGGAAAAAAACTGTTATTTTTGTCTACTACCTATTATAAAATCATGACTACAAATATATTTTTTTTTTATAAACTGTATATATATATATATATATATATATATATATATATATATATATACACATATATATATATATAAATTACAAATTTAAAAAGTAAAATATTGTGACCCTTTTAATATTCACACATAAAACTAAATTTAATTTAGGTAGATGCTACACACTTAACCTATTTAATTTACTATTCCAACTCAAATTTACATTTAATTAAGGTAGGTGCTGGACACTGAACCTATTTAATTTACTATTCCAACTCCAATCTACATTTAATTAGAGTAGGTGCTGGACACTGAACCTATTTAATTTACTATTCCAAATCCAATATACATTTAATTAGGGTAGGTGCTGGACACTGAACCTAATTAATTGACTATTCCAACTCCAATCTACATTTAATTAGGGTAGGTGCTGGACACTGAACCTATTTAATTTACTATTCCAACTCCAATCTACATTTAATTAGGGTAGGTGCTGGACACTGAAAAAATTAAATTTACAATTCCAACTCCAATCTACATTTAATTAGGGTAGGTGCTGGACACTAAACCTAATTTATTTACTATTCCAACTCCAATCTACATTTAATTAGGGTAGGTGCTGGACACTGAACCTAATTAATTTACTATTCCAACTCCAATCTACATTTAATTAGGGTAGGTGCTGGACCCTGAACCTAATTGATTTACTATTCCAACTCCAATCTACATTTAATTAGGGTAGGTGCTGGACACTGAAAAAATTATATTTACTATTCCAACTCCAATCTACATTTAATTAGGGTAGGTGCTGGACACTGAACCTAATTAATTTACTATTCCAACTATTCCAACTATTCCAACCTACACTGAACAAATTAAATTAAATTTACTATTCCAACTCCAACGCCAATCTACATTTAATTAGGGTAGGTGCTGGACACTGAACCTAATTAATTTACTATTCCAACTCCAATCTACATTTAATTAGGGTAGGTGCTGGACACTGAACCTATTTAATTTACTATTCCAACTCCAATCTACATTTAATTAGGGTAGGTGCTGGACACTGAACCTATTTAATTTACTATTCAACCTCGAATTTAGATACAAATATTTAACAAATATATATTTTTAATAAACTCCCCACCCATATCCACTCTACAGCTATATTAACACTATATTCAAATTTCAAAATTCGATTTAATTTCAATTTTGTAATTTTAATATCAAATTTCAATTTGGTTATGTTTCTTATTTTAAAATTGTCTATATATATTTTAAAAACAATACCCACCCTTATCCCCTATAAACACTACATCCCACTCATAAAAATGTTAAAAAAATTAAATTTTCTTTTTATGATCAAATTTTAAATTCTAAATAATTTTCTAATTTAGAATTTTAATTCCCTATTTAATTCTTTATTTTTAAAATAAAAAAATAAAAACAACATATATTTTTTACAACACTCCCAACTCTTATCCCCTATAAAGACTATATCCCGCTCATAATTATTTTATCAAATTAAAAATGTCTTAAAGATTTTACCTCTAAATATAATGTCCTATTTTGAATTTTTTTGTTTTAACATTTAAACAAATACTATATTTTTTTTTTAAAAACTCCCCACCCTTATGCCCTATGAACCCTACATCCCACTCATAGAAAGTATATTTTTTTTTCTAAATTAGACACATTTTTATCATTATTAAAAATTAGAAATTTGTAAATATTTTCTAATGTGTAACAAAAATGTATTTCAATATATTTTTTTTTACAAATATTAAATATTCTATATATATTTTAAATACACTCCCTATACTTATACCCTATAAACCCTACATCCCAATTGTAAAAATTATAATTATTAAAACAATACAAAATAATTTTTTTCAAAAATAATGTAAAATTTCTCATTTCTAAATATTTTAGAATTTCGAATTTGCTTTTCACATTTTTATTTTTTAAAACATATTAAATACTCTATATATATTTTAATACACTCCCCACCCTTATCCCCTATAAACCCTACATCCCGCTACTAAAAATTAAATAACATTTCTAATTACATTTTTTTTTCAAAATTCGAAAAAAAATTTGATTTCTCATTTTCTATTCAAATTTCTATTTAAGAATTTTAAAATATTTAATGAAACTCAGTATATATTTTTAAAACACTCCCCACCCTTATCCCCTATAAACCCTACATCCCGCTACTAAAATGTAAACAAAATTTGTAATTTAAATTCTTAATCTAATTTCGAATTTCGAAATAATTTTTAATTTCTAATTTTCTATTCAAATGTATATTTAATAATTTAAAAAAATGTTAAAAACTCAGTGTATATTTTTTAAACACTCTACTAAAAATTAAATTAAATTGGTAATTTAAATTTTCAATCTAATTTCGAATTTCGAAATAATTTTTAATTTCTAATTTTCTATTTAAATTTCTATTTAATAATTTAAAAAAATGTTGAAAACTCAGTATATATTTTTAAAACACTCCCCACCCATATCCCCTATAAACCCTACATCCTGCTCCTAAAAATGTACATTATTTTTACATTTCTAATTTCTAAATCATATTTCTATTTCATTATTTCAAAAATGCTTACATTATAAATATATCATTTTAAAACACTCCCCACCCATATCCCCTATAAACCCAACATCCCGCTCCTAAAAATATATAATACATTATAAAACTATTTATTATTACTATAAACTATTATAGCTAAAATTTTACACATTTAGTATTTTACAAACATTTAACAAACACTTTTTGACATATCGATATATTAACATTTCGATATTTTATACATCGATATTTGTTATCTCGACATTACTGAGCTCGATATTATTTACTATACACACAAATCGATATTTAGTACAACGATATTTCCCACATCGACATTTCTTACCTTCGATTTCTTTAACTTGATATTAGTGCAACTCGACATAAAAAACTCGAAATTTTGACTGTGTACCGGAATAGTTAGTTTACCCTCTAAGTAAATTGTTTTTGTTTGTGTTGACTGCCACTGAATGGTGACGGAACACAGCTACTGAAGCACTTTATGAAAAGTGTTTGCTTGTAGCTAATGTTTATGTACCTCCGTATTTAAATATGTTTGTAATTCATTTCAATGAGATGTTTGTACCTAATCTTATAAAGAAAACAATTGAGTGATCAATTGACTACTCGGTTTGATCTCCCTCAAACTGAGCATTACACGTGACAATCATGGGAGGAATTGTTTTCCTGCTTTCTTCAGGTACATCTTAGTCAGCCTAACTGGTATGTTTAGTGCAAATTAGTCCAATAGCATCGTTTTCAAACGAGCATTTCTAGAAACCATTTTGGTGCATTCTATTGATTTTATGCATACAGCGTCAGACAGCTCTTTGTTAAGATTTTCTTACCACTCCACTCTTACCTGTGAGTTATCTGAGTAAGAGATAGTAGGGCATATTTATGAGAGGCTTGCATTGCATTTGCACTTCACAACAAGGTACATGCATGACGTAAAGCTCCAAGTCAGATTTAAGGAGCCACGCAATGCCACTTTGAGTGGTTGTGTGTGGCTTCATAAATCTGCAGTAACGCAGCGCAAATAGCTGTCTTGCGTTTCTCTGCCCTGGAAAGGTGGTCATTGGGCGTTGCGTGGATGTTCCCACACAACTCTCATGGATTTTGACACATTCCCAGATTTACAGAAGTTGGACACCTGGTAATGCACTAAAATCGTATGCCTTCTCGGGGGAAGCGTAACGAGGAGAAATGTCTCCATTTCTCCTTGTTTCTTCCTCTTTCTATGGGTGCTGCATTCTGCAACACACATACAAAGAGGAATATGCTTCCAGCATTGTTTTTGTGCAAGAAGGTGCTCAAAAATTGTGCGATGACTTGAACTCTTTCTTCATCGAGAAAATGTAGATGATTAAAGATAGCATCCCCCTAGCCCTCTTACCAGTGCTATCCCCTTGGAAGATATAAACCTAATGAAACTAACAGTATTTCCGGCAATCACCAAAGATGATCTCTCGAAGCTCATGACCAAGGTTAAATGTGGCTCACCTAATGACATTTGCCTTCCTTGGGTCCAAACAATTATCCTTCTCAGATCTTCCTGAGTCAGCGATCTCTCTGCTCAAAATACCCTTAAGTCAGGGCATGGTTCCCCATGCCATTAAGGAAGTGATAGTCGTTGTTTTGCTAAAATAATCTGGGGAAGATTCATCAGTCTTAGAGAACTATCACCTCATCTCCTTACTTCGTTATTTAGCCAAGATATTGGAGGCACACAGCGCCCAACATCTCTGCTCTTTTTTTAGAAGACTGTTTCTTTCGACCCAAGCGACCCTGGGAACTATCGACCAATCTCCCAGCTTCCATTCCTGGCTAAACTGATGGAATCCCATGTGAATTCCATCTTGGCAGGATTACTTGAGTAGAACGCCATCCTTTATGTAACGCAGCATGGCTTTCGGCCACGGCAAAGCACTGAGTCTGCCCTACTCACCGTGTCAGAGAGCATCCGAGGGAGTCTGGACATCGGGGACTCTGCGGTACTGGGCCTCCTGGACCTCAGTGGCACATTTGATATGATCTCTCACGACATCCTTTTGAAGCGTCTCGGGGAAGTGGGATTGGGAGACTTGGCACTGGCCTGGCTGCGGTCTTTTCTGGAGGACTGGTCTTTCCAGGTTCTGGTCCCTCCATATCACTCTTGAGAGGCGGCTCTACATCGGGGAGTCCGGCAGGGCTCCGTTTTGAGTCCCTTGTTGTTCAACTTGTATGTTGGACCCTTGGCAGAGGTGGCAAAGAGCAGAGGACTATCCCTGGTGTCCTACGCCGACGACACCCAATTGATGCTGGCTTTCTCAAAGAAGTGCGATAGCACACTGGTCAAGTTTAAGGACGATCTCCTGGCAATCTCGGACTGGATGGCGGCTAACTGTTTACAGTTGAATGCCAGCAAGTCTGAGATTCTCCTCTTTGGCAGGGATCGCGTTCTGTGGTACGACCAATGCTGGCCGGATCGGCCTAAGCCCGCCCCTTGTCCCACGGAGGCAGTGAAGAACCTGGGCGTATGGATGGACAGCAACTTGTCCTTTGAAAAACAATCTAAGGCTGTTGCAGGGACTTGCTTCGGACTTTTACGTGGCCTTAGACCACTGCTCCGGTTCTTCCCTCCCAAGGTGCGTCAGACCATCATCCAGGCATCCATTATGTCCAAACTGGACTATGCTCACTGTCTCTAACTGGGCGCTAACAAAGCAAGCATCAAACGCCTACAGAGGGCGCAGAACGCGGTGGCTCGGCTTCTAGTTGCTCTGCCAAGATCGCTTTCGGTTGCTCATGTGCTTCTGAGGCTGCATTGGCTGCCAGTCGATCGTCGCATCGAGTTTAAAGCATTGTGTTACTCCCATAAGATTCTGGCACGACAGGCCCCGACGGGGCTACTCCATCTGCTGGAGTACTATGCGCCGAGCCGTCCACTGCTTTCTGCCGATCTTGCCTTGGTCCGTGTCCCACGCATCTGGAGAGCGAGGGCCGGTGGTTGTTCCTTTGGCTACCTGGCCGCAAAACTCTGGAACTCACCCCCTTTTCCCATGAGAGTTACATCGAATCATCTGGCCTTTCGCAAAACCCTAAAAACCTGGCTTTTTCCCTGTAAGTAGCTTATCTGCGGGTTTTCACTACCGGCTCTGGTCCATGGTGTTTCTGATACCGCTGGGACGCCTCGTCGCTGGGGCAGCTACGCGCTTTATAAAACCGAAAATAAATAAATACATTTCTGAACTCTCATCAGGTGGGTTTTCGACCCGCCCATTCTTCGGAATCTGTCATTCTTTCCGTAGTTGATGATATGAGAGAGGAAGCAGACAAAGGACGGGCCCAGCCATTATTCCTTTTGGACTTATCGGCAGCCTTTGACACAGTGGCTCATGACATCCTAATTGGCTGTGTCAAGCTGCTGGTTTGCAGGGATTAGCATTAGATTGGTTGATATCCTTCCTCTTAGACCGTTTTCAGTCGATCCGCCTCTTTTCCTTCTATTCTTCCAAGGTCAGACTTGATTGTCGAATACCACAGGGCTCCTCTTTGTACCCCCTTTCATTCAATCGCTACATCCACTGGTTCACATATTCGACAGAGGCAAAGAGTGAAAGTATATAACTACGCTGACACATGCGACTACTCTTCAACGTTGATGACCCACCAGAGTCTATAACGTTTTTTCAGAACACTATGCTCTACATCCGTAACTGAATGAATTGTCATCAGCTGGAGCTGAACTCAGACACAACTGAGATTGTGATGACCAAAAACAAACTGCATTGTTGGAATCCCTCTAGTTGGCCTTTGGAGGTGGGTGCCCTCCCTATCCCAAAAAAGCAGCTAAAAAAATAGGGATTCAAGTCGATGAAGATCTCTCACTAACGCCCCAAATAGGGGCAGTGACTTTGTGTTTTTATTTTCAAATTCTAAAAAATACAAAATAAATAGGAAATACTTTTCCATCGAGGCCATCATCCAGATCATATTTGCTCGTCATATCACAAATTGACCATGCTAACTCTGTACCTGGGCCTTCCCAAGGGTTTGAGTCAGAGGCTCCAGTTGGTCCAAAACCAAGCAGCTAGATTGGTCTGGCATCAGCCTACATTCTGCCACACCAGACCTTTGCTGGTAAAATTACACTTGCTTCCAGTCACTCAAAGAACTCTTTTCAAAACTGGGTTTATTATTTTCAAATCTCGATTCAGCAAAAGCCCAATTTTTGTGACCTCCAGAATCCAGAAATACACTCCCAAGCGCAATCTGAGGGCGACGCTCCAAAATCTATTAGAGGTCCCTAAGTTTAACTGGAAGAGATTGGGTGGAGCTTGGTTTCCGTGCTTGTCCCAGGCATCTGAAATTCCTTCAACTACTCGATGCCTAAGCACACACGAGTCAGTTTGAACATTCATTACAATTTATATCACAACATTATTCCAGAATAGTAGATCTTGATCTTTTATTGTCTTCTGTTGGCTGTCCAGCCAACACGTGTTTCGTCGTCCAGGGCAATAACTCACAACTTCCACAGGGCTGTCTAAGTATTACAGACCACTTTGTACCTCTAAATCGGTTGCATTTCCGTCCCGGCCGGTAGGTAGCGGAACCCAAATCTAATCTGCAAACTGCACTGGCTATATCAATTGGTCCACTAACACCCAAACTTGTGTTCGTTGTCGAAAAATAATCTGATCCACTAACATCCAATTCTTGCATCCGTTGTCCACAAACCATCTGAAACCGACGCCGATCCGCATCTTGTCATCAGGTGCAATAAGAAAGGGTACTGTGTATTGCCCAAGCGTAAAGACTCTCTAAGAACGCATATCCGTGTCCGGCCAACTTGTCTGAACTTCCTTTCCCCTTAAAATCAGATCCACGACTTCTGACACGAGTTTTAGGTCTTTGTTAAAAACCCGGCTCTTTAGACAGGTGTATGGTTAAGATTTGAGTCTCTCTTGCCTATGTGTTTTCAGCACCATGAAACCTTTTTGGTGTTCATGCGCTTTGTAAATATGCTGTAACATAACATAACATTGATTTACTATATGAGCCTTTTGTGTCTGGGGCTAAATGTAAACACTGGGTAGAAACTTTTAACATTTAACACCTTAGCTGCGTGTAAACATTTCTCCCCAGTGCTGCGCTGTCCATTAGAACTAGTGCTGAATGGACGTTCAATGGTCGTGCGCAGCACTGGGGAGGTAGCGCTGCTGACGACCATTGGCCGTCAGCAGCACTTAAGGGGTTAACAGGAAAAAGGTAAATGAAAATGCATGAAAATCTTTGCAGCAGTAATAGCCTGTTTGCTGCTTCTATACAGTGCACTGCCGCGTGTAAACTATTGGTTATACGCAAACCACTTCTGGCCGTGGTTCGGCACTCAGACAGGGGCTTGGAGGCTGGGCATGTTCTCCACTAAGGCTGTATAATACAGCCTGTGGAGAACATGCACAGTGCGCATGATGGTTTTGCCGCCCGAGACGTCCGGCCAAACCTTCATGCGCACTTTTGGTGCAGCCACCACTCCTCCTCCGGCCTCGACATCAGGGGAGGCCAGCCCTGGCCCGCCCTATCAGGGGGGTTGCAGTGCAACTAAAATAGTAAAAATAACGTTAATAACGGACGGACGTTTTTATTACTTTATTTTTACTTAACACTGTTTCAAAGCAGTGGGGCGACGCTCCTCCGCCTTAGCGGACGAGCCGCCCCTGGCTTCACATCAGCACCATTTACATAATTTTTTTGTAGACTCTAGGAGATTTAGTGATCTTCCCAGAATCACAGAATGTTGAGCCGATGCCAGACTCGAATCTGATTCCCCAGTTCCAAAGTCAGCAGGTCTGGCCGTTACGCCACACCCCGATTCACATGTTAGCATACTTGCCAACTCACACAGTGCCACCGCGTGACACACAATATCGTCTCCCATCACACGGTCATCCCATCCGATGAGGAGCCGATATCACATGGTGGCAGCAAAAACGAGCTGAAAACCACTGTAAATAGTGGTTTTCCAGCTCGTTTTTCCAGGCTTTGATCTGCCAAAGTTAATCATTAAGGGGTGTGAAAACACGCCAGGACATCAGCACAAGCCTCAGCAAGCTTTTTTTTTCTCGTTTTTTTTTTGTGGGGGAAGATGTAGTTTATAAGTGGCTCGTAGGCACTTCTCAGCACAAGGCTCCGCCCCCTCAAGGCCCCAGCCCCATCTTAGACAGTGAGATTGTTCTGCAATTTGTCAGGTGTGTGTTAGCTTATTATTAAACACAAACCCTAAATCTCTGATATGAGTTTTAGGTTGAAGTAGAGGTCAGAGACTCTCCAGCGTCTTGTAATGAGTGTTGTTGCCGCTAGCATGACCTTAGTTTTTCTCACATTTAACTTTCATTCGGCAGATGTTTCCAATCCACTCCGCTGTAGCAGAAACAGCATAAAGACAATTCATGCACGACTGATATTTGAAACCACAAATCTACTTTGTTGTGTCTGCTGTGGTCTGCCCCTCAATTAACTACTTTTTTAAGGATCTTTTTTAATAAGTTCCCAAAAGTAGTTTCGTTTGTTTTTCCACTTTTGGTCATCAACTGTTTTTTTCATTTTGAGTTTTATCCGGTGGTACAATTGAGTAAAAGTGAGAGTATCTACGGTATCCTGGTGCCATCTGCTGGTTTCATTTTGAGTTTTAACCGGTGGTATAATTGAATAAAAGTGAGAATATCTACGGTGTCCTGGTGCCATCTGCTGGTCATATAGTGTAATGTTAATGATCCAAGATTTTCGTAAACTTACTGTGTTCTTTATGGGTCATTTCATCTTTCCACACCGCTCACCAGGTACAACTCATTACAACCACCACCATCCCCACCGCGCACCCCCAATCCCCCCCCCCCTGCAATTCCCCTTTTGAGTTAAAAACAAAAAGATAGATAGATAGATAGATAGATAGATAGATAGATAGATAGATAGATAGATAGATAGATAGATAGATAGATAGATAGATAGATAGATAGATAGATAGATAAGCTTTGCTTATAACATTTTAACGTACGTAAAAAAGATCAGAAATTCCCTGAATAATACAGATAAGGTGAAGTTATGGTTGCAAAACACGACCTAAAAAAACACTTACATTAACCAGTTATGGTAAGATAAATTAACCATAATTTGCATCCCTGTCATCACTGCTTTTGACCTCACATATGGCATCACTAATAACCTGTAAAAAAAATTCATTGATATCACCAGTGGCATTCCAAATTACATTATTGATGACATCACTGAAGACATCAATTATGATGCTGATATTGACCTTTGTTTGTATTTTGACAATGATGTGAATGATACATTTTTAATAAACAGACTGCATTTGGTAATACATGTTAATGCCGGTTGCTATTTTTTATATGCGGGGTGTGGTCTTTTTATACTAGTGTAAAGCGTATATTACATAGCAGGATTTATAAATCATGAAAGGTGTGTTATGTTATGTTATACGTGTTTATATAGCGCACGGCTGCCCCATCAAAGGGGCGTCCCGGCGCTTATCAAGAGAAGAAAAGGGCAAACGCCGCTGATAGGGCTGGTTGTGTTATGCTCTCATGACTAACAGAAGAGGTGAGTCTTGATTGCCTTTCTAAAGGCCAGAAGGTCATGTAAGCCACGTATCTGTTATGGTAGTGCATTTCAGAGTTTTGCGGCCATGTACCGGAAGGAGCGTCCACCCATCCTGGCACGCTTTACTCGCGGAACCGTAGCCAGAGACTGTCCTTCTGATCTGAGGGCTCTCCAGGGAGTATATATAGTCATTAAGGGACATAGCATGGGTGGTGAGGCATTTTTCAAAATCTTAAAAGCAAGACATAAGGTCTTAAAATGAATTATCTTTTCCATGGGAAGCCAGTGGAGCTTTATAAGGGTGTTGGTCACTGATTTAAACCGGGTAAGCCCGGTCAGGGCCCGTGCAGCAGCATTCTGAACACGTTGTAAACGCCCCTTCTCAGTCTGGTTGGCCCCCAGAAACAGAGAGCTTGCGTAGTCTAACCGGGACAGAATGGCAGACTGCACCACGAGCTGGCGCGTAGGGGGATCAAAGAATTTCAGTACTGGCTTAAGATTCCGCAGAATTCCGAAGCACGTGGCGGCGACTTTCTTCGTGTGTGCGACGAAGCTCAGCGAGGAGTCAAGCCAGACTCCAAGGTTTTTAACTTCGCTTTTGGGTTCCGGGAGATTGCCGAGAATGTGCAGCCACCATTCAGCGCCCCAAGCTGAGGGTTCTTTGCCTACTAACAGCACCTCGGTCTTATCAGCATTAAGCTGGAGGTAATTAGCTGTCATCCATGTAGTTACTGCAGTAAGGCCTTGTTTAAAGATGTGTGCATTTACCCAGGCTTCGTCACTCAGCATCACCACTAGCTAAGTGTCGTCCGCGTATGAGACTATAGTCAGGTCCCATCGTTTAGCAACTTCAGCCAGTGGCTGAACGTACAGATTAAAAAGTGTAGGGCTGAGCGCGGAGCCCTGGGGAACACCCTGCTCAATGCCTCGCTCTGTGTCATCCTAATTTTACTCAATCAATAGTCAATCAGTGTGAGGCAACATGATATTGAGTGTTTTTGTTTTTACAGCAGTTGTGTGATACATTATGGCTGTTGTTTCACGTTGTGATGTTGAATGTGTGGTAGTGAGAAAGTGGATGTCTTGGTCTATGTTGTTTATGTTATATTTATTTATGACAGTTGGGGTCTGCCTCAATCTTGTGGTGTATGTTTTTAATCAACGTTTTTTATGTGACTATAGGGGGTTAATGTCTGAAGTAGATTTAAGTTTCTGTAATAGTGGTTACAGTATTAGTGCATAGTGTATTCACAGAAAACTGTGTGGATTAATATTTCTGCAAACTTGCCTTGGTATTCTCATACACTTGTACCCTTGTGGACATCCTGTAGGGTTTATACACTCGGTGCCGGGTCCATGGCCCCAGTGGCAGGTCCAACAAGAGCCCAGAAGCCTCATCTGAGGTTGGCAGGCCTTTCTTCAGGGTCCCCCTTCTGAAAGGGAGGGGGAGTCCCTATTTTTTTAAAAAGACTCGACGACCAAGTCACAGAGTCTTGAAAAGAAGGGCTGCGACATTTGTCTAGCTTTGTAGTCAGTCCGGCAGTTCATGGGCTGTCATATAGTTAATACTTTTCTATATATTGTGTTAAGTTAGCATGAGTTTGTTAAATGTTTAAACGACATATTTTCCTTCGGCTTCAGTTTGCACGTGGCACATAATTATTATTGTAGCTTTCAACCTAGACGAAAGATGTGATTTATTGAGAATAATATGTTATTGCTCTGATATCAGTCGTGCCTGGTACACTTGGTACACTGTCTGCACACTGAGAGCTATAGCCTCTAAGAATAACCTAACACAAGGTTGCTGGGAGGCCTGATCCTCGCACCACTTTAGACATAACACAAATAATGTTGCTGCCAACATTGGGCTCTACGCGGGTTTACGATAGAGTTACTGAGAATGCAAAAAACACACTTGATGGTGCTTCGCATGCAGAGAGTTGGTAGCTGATGATGTGATCTTCTTCTGCTGACATTTAGAGTTATGGGTCCGCCCTGCTAAAACCCAAATGATACCTTCTTAGATATAATATATATATATATATATAGGGTGCGCGAAATATAGGTGATACAGATTTCTATAGATTTTTGCATTATAATATGCTATCACCGTTCGCTTACTATGGACTATCGACTATTGCAACAGCCTCTACGCTGGTACCAATAAAGTAGTCACACATAAACTTCAGATGGTGCAGCATGCAGCAGCAAGGCTGGTTCTGAAATGGCCGAAAAGATCATCAGCAACCAAAGCCTTCAATACATTACACTGGTTGCCCATAACAAAAAGGGTCTTGTTTAAAGTACTAATAATTACTTTTCGAGCTGTTCATGACCTAGGCCCACTATACCTAAGGAAAAAATTTAAGAGATACTGTCCAACTCGAGCATTACGATCCTCAACTGCCAAACTGCTTACCGTCCCAGGGTTCAGACTCAAAACCCGAGGGGGCAAGTCCCTGGCGGTATTGGGCGCAAAAGCGTGGAATACTCTCCCCCCACATCTGAGAGTATTGGACAAGGAAACAGATTTTCGTAAACACCTAAAAACCTGGATTTTTAATCTCCAAGATACAACTGCCAGAAGCATAGTGTGATTTTGGATCTGGTCAAGTAAGCAGAGAGGCAACCTGACATCTGGTTGTACTTACATGGGCGCCTAGATGCTCCTTGGAGCGATTGTTGCGCGATACAAATTGGCAATTACTTACTTACTTACTTACTAGTAACTATGCTGATAACTCTGATTTTTATAATATGTATGTTGGAATTATATAAGATACTGCGTTTGAGAACCTTGCATTGAAAAATAAATATTTCAAACTTGCACGTGTGTTCTTTTACTCCCCTTTGTGGTTTGAAATGATTATAGAGCGAAAGAGTGTTCATGTGTTCCACGATACCTGAGGTACCCTAAGTTCATGTTCTGGTTTGTCTAAGTCATTGGGAGTTTGTTATGACCAATGAGACACTGTAGCTAGCTCGGTAAGGGGATTTCTGATACTAAGGTGCGTTTTGGGTCACCCTAATTCACCCAGGTTCTAGATCTCTGTGCACAGTTCTGTGGGAGAACGGAAACCCTGCTACATGGCGCCCAACGGTTGTTGGCCTTATATCATGACACTCGAGTAGTATAACCCCTTCATTCCTGTTTCCGGAAAACGGCGGTGTCGGAAAAACCTACCTATTTTTGAAATAGGTCTTTTCAAGCTTGAATCTATCTAAAAACGGTTTCCTTGAATTACTACCCAGTTGTGCTACAAAGTAATCTTTGTTTTTTCACGTTCCTGTGCAGTCATGGCACAAGCCGTGGACATCCCGCTGCACAGTCGCATTGCGGTGCGGGACCATTTACGGGCTTATGATGTCCCTTTGGAAGGCTTGGCTGTGGTTCTGGTGGTGAGTGCGGAACATGCTTACCCTTACGAACTGTTTTATTCGTGGGTGACATTTCCGCCAGTGGATGCGAATTCTGGTGTGTTCCACTCATACACTCCGTCAGCTGTACCTGCTGCATATGCTCCGTACAGAGCACAGGAAGTACCTATTGATGTTTGGCAGCATGGAGTTTGGTTTGGTGGCGCCCTACCACACGCTTTAACCGCTCCGAGGTTAGGTCCTTTGTCCATTCCGGGCACACCTTGGCCCGCTTTGGCTGGATTTACTCCTCACCCTAATCGCGCCACTTGTAACGTGGGTGACCTGCGACGTCTTCACGAGGTCGCGGTTGAAGTGATTAGGGCACTTGTTCATTACACGAGTCGTAATGTTCAAGGCGCAGCCCCTAGGGGTGCGCAGCTTCAAGCAGGTCAGACTGGTTTGAAAATCAGTCCTGTCATGGTGAATTCCGTAATGGGCAAGAAGCCCCAGGATAAGGATGACTTTCCTTTCTGGCTTGCCGAGAAATTCGACCAGCTGGAGGCTGTGTTTCCTAATACGAATCCTGGTGAGAAACACCGGATTCTTACGCTTAGTTTGCCGAAAGATTTGGCCCCTGAGCTTGTTGACTGTGAAACATGGGGTAAGACTTTTGCAGCGGTCTATTCGAGGTGCTTTGGCTCCCCGTCTATGTCCAACCTGTCTGCGGTCCTTAAACGTGTTCAAGATGATCACGGACCGGAGTCAGCGGTTGAGTTGGGTATGCGCCTGTGTGGCTCCTTTGAGGTGGTTTGCGATCTGATCCTTGCGAATGTCAAGGGGGATGCAGTGAACTTCCAGGTGGCTAACGCCTTGGCGTTGATTCCCGACGTGGACAAACCCCGTCAGTTAGCAAGGATAATTGTGGCGGCTTATAAAATGGTTGGCCGCAATGCCAAGGGTCTTAAGACTTTTTCTGATAAGGAGAAAAAGCAGCCCCAGGGACAGTCTTCGGAGGCGAACGCTCAGCCCAAGTCCAAAAAACAAAATTGGCCTAAAAAACAGAATCAGGGTAAGCAACAACAACAACAACAAACACAGGTTTCGCGCCCTGCGTCTCCGTTGCCTGCGCAGTCGGAACGAGTTTATGATTTGCGCGACCGCACGATGATTAAATCGCCTGAACGTTTTCAGGCTTCTGACCAACGCTCTCCTCGTTCCTTTCAGGACTCATCGGCTCCGTCAACCGGTGGTGGAGGGGGCGGCAGGGGCCGGGGTGGCCAGCAAGGACGTGGTCAGCCCCGCCCGCGCAACGGTGCAGACAAACAGGAGGGCTCTACGCCTCAGAGACCGTAGTTTGCCAAGAAGAAAGTCGCAGCCTTGACAGCGCATCGATATGCCCCAGATTGTGAGAACGAGGCTTCGGAATCTGACTTGGGCTCTGACCTTGCTGGACAGCGCGGCGGAGATTACCATAGTGAGAGAGGCCCTCCGTCCACTACTGAAGGTGACAGCGACTGACTCTTATGTTGTGATTGAAACAGCAGATACAAGAGTTGCTCCCCCTGATAGAGTTTTTGAAATTGTCCTGTTAATTGAAGGTGACATACAGCGTACCGTTAAAGGGGTATTTTGGGAAAATCTTTCATCTACATATGACATTTTGCTTTCGGAGGCTGACTGGCCCTCACCTTTTGTGCTCGCAGCTCCACGAGGGGAGGAGGTAATCCTCCCCAGTTTCCCGAACACAGTTTCGAGAGTGGAAGCGCTGCACTTTGCAGAAGAGTGGGCTCTGGCGCTTGCACCGGCTGTGTACCGTAATCAGTGTGGCTGGGATAAATTGTCTCCGAACCAAGAGATTCCTTTACGGTCTCAGCCGCAGCCTCAACCTCAATATCCCATACGACGTGAAGCCAAAGCTTCAGTCGCAGCGATCCTTGAACAATTGTAATATCAAGGTGTAATTGAAACGTGTGTGTCACCGATGAATAACCCCCTTTTTACTGTAAACAAACCGGACGGCTCTTACCGTTTGGTTTTGGATTGCCGACATTTAAACTCGCATTGCCGTAACTGTGCAGTACAGAACACTCACGGCTCTGCCCTTGTAAATAGTATTGTGTGTAAGCGGTTCAAAACCACGCTTGACATTTCCAATGGTTTTTATGCCCATTCATTGGACAGTCTAAGTTCCCAATGGACTTCTTTCACATGCGGCGGGGTCCAAAAAATGTTTCGGCGTCTCCCAATGGGCTATAGGAGTAGTCCTGGCGTATTTTCCGCACGCATTGTCGCTCTGTTGGAGAGGATCGACCCAGATGCTTGTTCCTATGTGGATGATATCTATCTCACAGCTGACGAACTTTGGGAGCATCTGTGTCGAGTGAACAGTATTATTTGTAACTTTGCAGACATGGGTTACAAGTTTAATTTTGCAAAATCGCACATTGCAGAATACACAGTGTTGTTTCTAGGCTATGAACTAACTAATGAAGGAAAAGGCTTGGCTCCTCACTTCCAGGAGAAGTGCGCACAGTTGCGTTCTCCGACAACACTGAAAAAATTACAATCTTTACTGGGCTTTTTGAATTTCAGAAGAACATACATTCCGGAATATGCCCAGCGTATCAAGCCTTTGTATGCTTTGATACAACCATCTTTTTCCAAATCATGCTGGCTGCCTGAGCATTCAGCTATTCTGCAGTCATTGCAAGCTGATTTGCTCGCTTCTGAATACTTACAGACTCGTGATAACCAGACCAACCTGGTGATAAGAATTGTCCCGGGGACGGTAGGTTTCAGGTACCTAACTTTTAATGAAGGAGATACAGTACCTATGGCTTACAAGTCACACTTGTACACTTCGGCTGAATTGCGATTTTCCACTGTGGAGAAAGTTTTGACGGCTGTGCAGATGGCAATTCTCAAGGAACGTGCGCTGTCACAGGGAAAACGCATGTTGGTTGTTACCCCGTGTCCTGCCTTGGAGGCAGTTACGAAAGCCAGTGTACCAAATTCTAAAGCTTTGCCCCCTCTGTGGATTCAATGGGCTGCATCCTTGTCATCCCAGGATGTCACGTTTATTTTTGACGCCACTTTACGGTCGCAGGAGTTCTTACAGTATGAGTTTGTTCATCCTGCTCCTTTAGCAATGCGGCCGTTGGAGGATTTCCATTGCATCATTTACACTGATGGTTCGGCGCAGGTTGCGCATGGCTCTAAACATGCCTACGTTTCCGCTTGCGCCATTGTGGTCGGTGCCATGGTGAACGATGAGTTCAAGTCCAGTGTCGTGCACACGCAGACGCTTGGGGACTGCACCGCGCAATTGGCTGAGCTTCGTGCTCTGATGCTTGCATTGGAGTACGCAGATCCGAGACTGACGACTTTGGTCGTAAGTGACTCTTACTACTGTGTCCAGTCTTACAATGAGAACTTGTTCTTCTGGATTCAGAATGAATTTCGTTATTCAAAAGGTAGCACTATAAAACATAAAATGATCTGGGTCCGAGTGGCAGAACTCAAAGAGAAGTTGCCACTCGTGTTTGTAATTCATACTCTTGGCCATCAGCGCGTGGGGGTCCACGCTGTCGGAAATTCGCTTGCTGATGAAGCAGCGAAGTCAGCAGTATCAAAATACTTAGTTGCAGCAGTCACGAGGTCCAAAAGTAAGATAGATGATGACATCTTGGCAGCGGTTGCTGCTACTGAGAAGGGAAGTAAATATCCTGCGGGTTTCCCTTCTAAATACACATACCACTTAAGTCCCGATAAGGTTCCTTATGTGAAAATTCCTGAAGTTGGCGAACGTTTAATTCCCAACTCGGATCGCAGGGCTTCTTTGATTACAGCGGCTCATGAAGGTGTGGCGTCTGCGCATGCGGGCGTCTCGGCCACTGTAACTCAGCTACAACAGAGGTTCTGGTGGCGGGGACTGTACAAACAGACGCGCGATTATGTCCTTCAATGTGACATTTGCCAGCAGATTAAACCTTCAACTGCTGCGCGTCCGCCTCAGACACAGTTGTACATTTCTAATAAACCACTGGGGTGCGTTTATTTAGATCACTGCGGTCCTTTTTCTTCTGATACTGCATATAAGTATATCTTAGTAGCAGTTGATTCATGCACACGCTTTGTGTGGGTTTGGCCCCATCGGAGCGCTGATTCACGGACTGTCATTAAGGATTTGCGAGTCTTTGTAGGGATTTTTGCCTGTGGTACCTTCCATTCGGACCAGGGTCCGGCTTTCGCCTCTAAGGCGTATAAGGATGCTATGGTTTCGTTGGGGGTCCAAGTCAAGTTTTCGTCTCCGTACAGACCCGAGGGAAATAGTGTAGTTGAACGAATGAACCGTGACTTAAAGCAATCTTTGACAGCTCGAGTTATAGGCACTGGCAGAAACTGGTTAGCCCACCTCAATGGCGTGCAGCGTGCGCTTAATAATCTCCCTAGAAGGTCTCTGGGTGGACGGACCCCATACGAAATGCTCTTTGGTATCAAGATGTACGTCCCTGACCTCGACGGTCTAGACTGCAAGGCCCAGGCCACGGCCTTTGACGTAGATGAACATTGCAATGTTTTACGGGATCTACAAAAGACCAGAGACAGTCTAGCAAAGGAACATTTGCCCTCCACATCGGATGATGCGTTGCAGATCCCGGTAGTTGGCTGGCTACCCCAAGTTGGAGAACTGGTTCGAGAGAAGATCGATAACAAGAAAGAGTTTGGTCCCTCATATTGTGCACCGGTTCGAGTTGTTGGAGTGAAGGGCACGAGAACAATCATATTACCACCACTTCCAGGTCGTAAGGAAAACAGATTTATCTCTATTGACAATGTCAAGACACACAGGGTGGCCGATTCTTCATAGCATGACACCGGCTATATCCTGTCCTTCGATGGTGAGGCATTCTGTGCTGGCTATTACTTCTGGTGCAGAACAGGAGGTGTCCCTCGAGATGCCTGCTATATCCAGTCCTTTATTAAATACTATTCCTGTTACTAACATTGATGAGCTGAACTACACCTATCCTGCTGACTTATCTATGCCAGATTTGCAGACTCGTTTGGCCGACCAGTCAAGATTGTCTTTTGACTCTGTTTCGGAACTTTCAAAGAAACCCTCAACTATTGCAAAATATGCCACCTTATTTAAAAAACATTTTTTAATTCCCCCTTGGACATACATTTGGTTGATTCTATTTTCATTTTACCTTTTTATGTCAATTGGTTTTGTGTTTTATTTTTTCCGCCTGATCGATGGTCACTATGTTAAAGAAAGAACAGGAATTCGGTACCTTAATGGAACATTGGCCCCTCTTTCCTCTTCACATTCAGCACACAGACTGAAACAAAACTTGAATACAGTCAACATTACTGCTTGGCCTGTCCTTGATGGGATTGTGTGGGATGCGGTTAGATTTCAAATACATGGGCCCAATGAAGTGATTAATGTTCCGAATGTGCTTAGAGTAAACATGGGGGATGTGATTAAACAAAATATACGTTCTGATGATTGGGATATTCAGGCCGTAGAAGCATTATTCTCTGATTTGAAATACTATGCTGCCTTTGATGCTGAGGATTTATATTTAGATTCTATTAATTATGGTGATTTGTTTTGTTTTCAACATTATGGTAATCATTTTTTACATAAGACAAATTCCAGGAGGGTTGCTGTAAATTACACACAGTGGGAACATTGCCCTGCTCCATTGAGCACAGTTCCAATACGTTTCTGAAAAAATACACTTATTTTACAGATTTTAATCAATCAAATCCTGAGTCATTTTATTTCAAAATGACACAAAAGTCCATGTCCAAAGTTAGACTTACCGATACAAAATTGCTGTATTCGAAGTCCTTTCTAGACAGATTAGCTGTAGATGGCTACGAGATTTGGAAAGGAACAATTGACCTTAAATCGGTTTGGGGTACCAAAGATTGGCAGGTACAAGGCACTGAGGCTTTGCACCGTGCATGTCTCATCCCGAATCACATGTTGTTTCTAAATTCGTCTATTTCCCAAACAACATGCTTTGGATTGGCTACTTCTAAAAAATTAAATACACCAATTATCCCCGAATTAGAAGAATATTCAGGGTGGGGTAATTATACTGAATTGTCCATTCATGAGTTGCAAGCTCTGTTGCACAATTCGTCCTTTAATATATCCAGTTTGGATTCGAAGGGTTGGCTGATGTGGCATAGGAGTGCTGATTCTTGCCAACGTCGTTTTCTGGGTTTGGATGAAAGGGTTCACACAAGTCAGACCTGATCCTCGTTTTGAAACTGATTATACTGTCACCACTTATTCTGTGGGGAAACTGTGTCAGAATTGGTTACAACATTCCACTTTAGCTGTAGTTAAACTACATCTGTCTCAGTTAACTGAAAACGTGTATTTGAATGATTTTATAAAAGGCCCAGCTAAGGGTAGGTCTAAACGGTGGATTTATGCAGTTTACAATGAAATTTGGAAATTTTCGCAAATTGGGGCTGCTAAACGCCTAAGGGCAATTGACCAAGCAAATTTGGAGAAAGTGCTTGCAGTTGTCGATAACAGTATTAACATGCTTTCTTCCCGAATTTACACATTGAGCAATATTGTCTCTTCTGTAGTTGACATTGTGAATGATGAAGTGTCGGTATTGTACCATGGACAAAATCAATTGCGTTCTGTGATGCAGTTTGCATGGACACTACAGACTCTGAAAGCTGGTCGCGTTCCTTGGAGTTACATGAACGTGTCATCACTATTTGCCCCGTTTAATTTGACTGACAAGCAGCGCATGCTTTCCATGCGAGATGCATCATTTTCTATGTTGCACATTACAAAGTTGGAATCTTTGCCCTTCTCTGTAGCTGAGGCAGCTGCTGCTACATGGCTTATCCATGGTGTTATTACTTTACCATTTGCTTTATATAAATTTACTAATTGTATGAGATATATTGCAATAGGGCGATATGAACCACTAGGCAGTGCTTTCCTACATGAGGCATGGTCTTTACCATACATGTACAGATGCCTGAAGGATGGAAAGGAAGTGAATCTGAATGGTGAAGAATGCACAGAGTCGCCTGACCGTTCACTGATATGCAGACACATCCAGTTGCATGGTTCTTGTAATCAGGACCGGCCTAATTTAGCCTGTGTTTTAAAAGGCACACCAGTTCCTGCAATTGTTCCCACATTCACATTATTGACAAACGGTAGTTATTTGCTTTTGAATAACGAGGAGTGTTGTGGGTTAATGGTCGGTATCGCCTATGTGATTACTGTATCAGAACGTGTGGTGTGTTGCAAGAACGTGTTATATCCACCCACGCATGGGAATTCAGATGTTTCCATCTGGCCGCGCATCCCAACCTTGAAAGCGGAGTTCAATGGTATGAGCCGAATAAGGGCTCTTTTGTCTCAGAAGTGGCCCTGAGCTCGGCCCGTGAAACTTATGTCCTTCACATAGCTAACACACGCACAGAGGTGCAGGCACTTTTAAATACTGACTTGCCGTTTCATTTCTGCGAATTAGTTCATCAGATCTTTAATGCCTCCTCCACGTCTGGCTTAGCTCATTTTTTTAAATTGGTTAGCAGTGGTCTCGTGACTACATTTGGAAAGATTTTTGGTGTTATCCCTGCTTTCTTCCATTCAATATTTTCGAGCTTGTTTGGCGGATTTCCTGTTTTGCTGGCTTTAGCTGCAGGCGTTTTGATATTATTCTGCTTCCTAAAACATGGATTCCCATCTTGCGCAAGAAGCCGCTCAGCCCCTTCTGACACTGTTTCGCAACCGGATGCTTGATTACTATGGCACCCTGCCGCTTGCGACCTTAAGCACGGCATTTGGATTATCGTTTCGATTTTCCTATTTCACATGTGTCCAGCCTGTGTTTCATTGTCTGAGCTGCGATTTTGACTGGGCCATTGATTTGTGTCTCTGCTTGCCGTTATCTCCTGGAGTCGATTTTAATCACCTGATGGGCCCCGTAGTTGCTCACGAGTTGGTTTGTTCTGGCGAAAGGATTATGGCCTTGGCAGCGATGCATGAACTAATGGGTCCGTGGGACATCCCCGCAGAGGCGCATGAGTTTCTGGCACATAGCGTTGTTGAGAACCCACCGAGTTGTCCTCTGATGTTGCTAGAGGGTCCAGTGTTGGAGGAACACGTATGTTCTTTCCCATTGCTTAATTGGATGGCTGAACTGTTTTCGGATGATGACAGTGATTTCATGTTGGAAGCTGTGGCTACCTATTTTGCATATTCTATCCACCCATGAGTGGCTTTGGAGACTTTCACTATACTGGCACGTGACTTTTTAGTAATTCTGAATGGTGCCATTTTTCTTACGAACAATATATGTCATATGTTCTAGGCCTGTGATTTTATATTAGGCCTCAAGTTCGAGATTTTTTACATTTTTATTTGGCCACTATAGGCATTCATACATATTTTTGTATTGTTCATTTTTATATACATATACATACATTTAGCTTGGCTCAATATTATTGAACTCTGCTTTCATGTTATGCCTTTATTTTATTATTGGCTTGTTTCTTGACCGTCCTCGGATCATTGGGGGGGTGTCATATAGTTAATGCTTTTCTATATATTGTGTTAAGTTAGCATGAGTTTATTAAATGTTTAAACAACATCTTTTCCTTCGGCTTCAGTTTGCACACGGCACATAATTATTATTGTAGCTTTCAACCTAGACGAAAGATGTGATTTATTGAGAATAATATGTTATTGCTCTGATATCAGTCGTGCCTGGTAAACTAGGTACACTGTCTGCACACTGAGAGCTATAGCCTCTAAGAATAACCTAACACAAGGTTGCTGGGAGGCCTGATCCTCGCACCACATTAGACATAACACAAATAATGTTGCTGCTAACATTGGGCTCTACGCGGGTTTAAGATAGAGTTACTGAGAATGCAAAAAACACACTTGATGGTGCTTCGCATGCAGAGAGTTGGTAGCTGATGATGTGATCTTCTTCAGCTGACATTTAGAGGTATGGGCCCGCCCTGCTAAAACCCAAATGAGACCTTCTTAGATATAATTAGGGCTCCCGGTTTTATGGTATTTATTTTTTTGCCATTTCCGTCTGTATTTATCCACATTTATTTTTTGGGCATTTTTTTCTGTATTTATCCACATTTATTTTTGCCACAAGCAAAAGACGACACTACAGCTAGTATTTTTCCACATTTATTTAAATTGACAATTTTATTCGTTTTCTAGTACAATATAGTCTAGTTGCATTTGCATAGCCAATGGGTCTCGCCTTTGGGACCTTATAAGTATTTAGTTATGCAGCACAATATCCTTGGTGCAACAACATCACCTGTTGCATGGATAAACACTTATAAGGTCCCAAAGGCGAGACCTATTGGCTATGCCAATGCTTGTTAAGGTTTATGGTTCGATAATGGGGCCACTTTTATGTTGGTGCCAAGATAGGAAGGAAGTGCACGTGAAAGCAGCTGAAACATGAATAAATGGGACTGTTCCAGCGCTGGCATCAGGCTATCGTGCTGTGCGAGGCCTCGCTACCACTTACTAATTGTAACCGCTCAGTTATTTCAATGTGAATAAGCTAAGCACATACTTGCCTCAACTAATGTGGACCAGCTCATTTATTTATTTATTTATTTATTTATTGTGTTTTATAGAGCGCGAACATGACCCGTGAGGGTATCAGAGCGCTTTACACGGTATACATTGTTGAGCAAACAAAAGATTAAGGTGCAGGGACAAACAGATCCAAACGAATGGTTGCACTCATTGCCAACAGCATTCGTGCCAACAGACCTGATTCAGGGGGGAGAATCCAGATTTTTCCTGCCAAAAATGGCCCTCCTGCAATAGTCCCCAATTCAATACAAGTCAATGGGGAAAATAAATACCCCCTATTTCTTTTTAAAACTCTCTCTTCCCAAATGTTGGTATGTATGCAATAGACCCAATTCAGATGGGAGACTCACGATTTTTTAAGCCCTTAGCTTAGCTTAGCTTAGCTTATTTTAGCTGCCTCCTACCTTAAATTACCTCTGTTCCCATGAAAGTCAGTTTGGGAAATAAATTCTAATAATTTTGTTTTAAAAATCTACCGCTTTGCAGCTACAAAATGTTGGCATGTATGCAACTCTGTCACAGCGCTTGAATCATTTAAGCAATGCACAGCTTTCTGAGTGTGGCACAGCCACAACACAGGGGCCTTTCCCCAGCCTCAGAGTTAGTCAGAGCTCCCTGGCTGGGAGTACGGAGGTGGTGGTTAGCAGCAGGTCTGCTGGCTCCCCTACCACCACCAGGTTGGCTGGCACACATGAGGTACAGGAGGCTCTGAGCACAGTGACGCATGCTCAAATTTCAACTGTGTCCAAAGTTTTTAATTTCACACCATCCAAAGTGGGGTTTGATCACAAGGCCATCAATCTGTAGTGGCACAAGAAAGTACTACCACTGACGGCCCTGGAATAAAAATATTGGCCTGCGCTACAACCCTCTGCCCTCAGCTTAAAAGTTCCCGTCATGTGCCTCAGGTGCCAGTGATGGCCTCCTCTTTTGACCTTGTGGCCTGCGCAGAAAGCCCAGCCAGCCGGCAGCTGCATACATGAATTCAACAGTCACAGTCAATATATTTCCTTTTTTAATGTAATACAGTTAGTTATTCAGACATTGTAAGTTCAACATATTTTCTTGAATATAAATTAGATGTATTCTTCAAAATGTGTTACATCCTATGACATGTTTAGTGTATGCCCGCCCCCAGCAAAGAAGGGGGCCATACACTAAACACCAGTGTGCTTCCTGGCAGGGAGCCGCCACCGCAGTCAGCTCCCAGAGGCAGCTATTTACTCTCGTGGGGGTCCCGCAGCATGAGCCAGCAAAGGAGGGGGGCATACTCTAAACCACAGTGTTCTTCTTGGAAGGAATTCGCCGCCACAGTCAGGGCCAGTATTTACTCGAGATAACAAAGCTGAGAAGCCTCACCCGAGTACTTAAGAGGTCTTTAAAAAGACCATTCATAAGTTAACGAGGCTTTGATGTTTATTTCACCCCTTCTTACCAGACTGCAGGCAGTGTTTACCCCCTGTGAGAACTGCCTTTTACACAGGACACAGGTGGGAGCTACGTGCCCATTTAAAAAAAAATTTTAAACAGGAACATTTGCGGTGCTGTTTGTGAAAGAAAAGAAACACAGCCCTGAGATGCCTGGTCTGAAAGGAAACGGGATGGGTGCTGTGAAGCCGGAGGACAGCAATGTAAACAACAACACTCGTCAGGGCGCCTGACTCCTGTATAAAATGTAAATGTGGCAAATGGCTAATGATTAAATGATTGGAGAGGCTGCTTGGGAGTCATTTAGGCTTTAATTGACAGAGTGACATGAATTTTCACAATGCATCGAGCGCAGCGTGTTTCTACTCAGTGCCCTGCTCTCCAAAGCCCTCGCCTTATCTTATTGTGCCTTATCTTCCATTCCAAGTTCCCCGTCGGTAGGAAAATACCGGAGGGCAACGTGTCAAAATTTGCTAGTATTTTCCCGTTTATAAATATAAATACAGACAAAGGAAATATAGATTTCTGTCTGTATTTATATGTATAAATCCGTAAAAACGGAAAACCGGGAGCCCTAGATATAATATAGTATGCTAAATAGGGTGCGCGAAATATAGGTGATACTGATTTCTATAGATTTTTGCATTATAATATGCTATCACCGTTCGCTTACTATGGACTAGTGACTATGCTGATAACTCTGATGTTTATAATATGTATGTTGGTATTATATAAGATACTGAGTTTGAGAACCTTGCATTGAAAAATAAATATTTCAAACTTGCACGTGTGTTCTTTTACTCCCCGTTGTGGTTTGAAATGATTATAGAGCGAAATAGTGTTCATGTGTTCCACGATACCTGAGGTACCCTAAGTTCATTTTCTGGTTTGTCTAAGTCATTGGGAGTTTGTTATGACCAATGAGACACTGTAGCTAGCTCGGTAAGGGGATTTCTGATACTAAGGTGAGTTTTGGGTCACCCTAATTCACCCATGTTCTAGATCTCTGTGCACAGTTCTGTGGGAGAACGGAAACCCTGCTACGGGGCCTGAAATGGATGACAGGAGATAAGCTCTCTCATCTGATCAGATTTAAATATTTTTTTCATTGAAGGGCTGGGAATCCGGGTTTGTAGATCTCTGCAGTCTAGACATCTGTATCTTTCTAATCCTTTAGGCTCTTGGAGAAAAAAAATGTAAATGCTAATTTCTAAAAAAAAAACCTGAACAAATTAACACCGAGTCAAACAAAAGCACTCCCTTGAGCAAAGTTTTACTTTCATACTAAGTTAATTTAATTGCATTCAGCCATTTCAAAGAATCCTATGGTAACTAACGAGGGAAAAATTACTTTTATGACCCCTCTCCAACCCCTCTCAATTTTTTGACCCCTCCTTGACAGGTCTGCACAAAACGTTGCATGCTGAACCCTAACAGGGTGAAACTTTTTACAAAAAAATCATGCAAATTCATTGAACGGTGCCTAAGTAATTAAGAAAACAAAAAAATACCTTTTTATTGGAAATGTTGGCCTTAACATAATACACAGGTGCTTTTATATTTACATAATATATATTACACAGTGACGGTAACCATTGTGTAGCAAACTGTCAGATGAACAGGGCAATAGTCATGAATGGGTTGGGCAAACCTAGGGCAAGATTTGCCAACCCATGCATCACCATTTGGGGACTTGCCGTCATGGATTTGGAATCACAAACTCCTGGAGAGTCATGGCTCTGAAAAGCTTTCCCTGGGTGCATGGTACTTGGGTAAGATGCCTGCCAATCAAAATAAATAAAAATATTGCCTGGCCAAAGGCTAGGCTCGATGGGCCAAACTCTATGCAGCTCAGCTGTTGACAGCTCATGGCAAGCTGTGTGAAGAGACTGGGCACAGGTCATCCCTGCAGCCAGTGGGGTTGAATATTAGGAATGTTTTTAAAAACCTATGAAACTCACTAGAAAACACAAAGTTAAAAACTGGTTCTGGTTCTGGCATAAAAGGGCGAACCCATAGACATTCACTGGTTGTGATTAGCAACTGTGACAACTCGCGCCATGACTCACAAATGCCCACCATACTCAAAACACCAAATTGCCAATGACACAAAAAAAGTGCTATCAAGAGAGCAACACAGTGGGTGGCACGAATTATGTTGTGTCTTGCGTGCATTGCTAACCAGAACTGATGGGTGTGTCCATTTAAATAGGAACCATAACTCAGTCATCAGTGATGTCATCAATGATATAATTTGAGATGTCATCAGTAATGTCATAGTTGATGTCACAGAACGTATCATGAGTGGTGTAATATGTGAGGTCATAAGCAGTGCATGGCAAGCCCAAGTTATAGTTAGCTCTGCTAACTATAACTGGTGAATTTCTGTGTGTTTTTTTAGTTCAAAACGTAATGTTGTCACAAGCATATTACCCTAACTATAGTGTTACTTTAACCTCTGTATATAAATATATATATATATATACACATATATAAATACTGTTCCACAATTGCCCGAAGAGCGGGGCGCACTCACTGCTGGCACGCTCCAGTCAGGGGAAGGTATGCATGTGCCAGGTGCCAGCAGAACCTTAGGCGTTTCGGGCTCCTGCCCTTCATCATAGGTTTCTCTGCTTTCATGAAAGACTGCACACAAACAGACATGCCAGCGTTTGTCGCTCATTTATTTCAAAGTATCCCAATCACAGTCGGGAAAATAACGTAAAGCATTCTGGGGCCGGTAGTCCGAAAGTAAATTCCAAGTGGGCTGCATGCAGTCAATTCAATAAAGTACATAAGTTCACCAGCACATGAACATGATCCTTCCTCGTTCAAATTTTGTGTGCAAATGTCCCGCCAGCCTGATATTCACATCAGTAGCGGAGCCACTCTGTCATGCGGCGGTGCAACCCCCCAGCCAGGGCTGCCGTGTAGATACTGTTCCACAATTGCCCGAAGAGCGGGGCGCACTCACTGCTGGCACGCTCCAGTCAGGGGAAGGTATGCATGTGCCAGGTGCCAGCAGAACCTAACGCGTTTCGGGCTCCTGCCCTTCATCTTAGTTTTCTCTGCTTTCATGAAAGACTGCACACAAACAGACATGCCAGCTTTTGTCCCTCATTTATTTCAAAGTATCCCAATCACAGTCGGGAAAATAACGTAAAGCATTCTGGGGCCGGAAGTCTGAAAGTAAATCCCAAGTGGGCTTCATGCTTTCAATTCAATAAAGTACATAAGTTCACCAGCACATGAACATGATCCCTCCTCGTTCAAATTTTGTGTCCAAATGTCCCGCCAACCTGATATTCACATCAGTAGCGGAGCCGCTCTGTCACGCCGCGGTGCAACCCCCCGGCCAGGGCTGCCGTATAGATACTGTTCCACAGTTGCCCGAAGAGCGGGGCGCACTCACTGCTGGCACGCTCCAGTCAGGGGAAGGTATGCATGTTCCAGGCGCCAGCAGAACCTGATGCGTTTCGGGCTTCTGCCCTTCATCATAGGTTTCTCTGCTTTCATGAAAGACTGCACACAAACAGACATGCCTGCGTTTGTCCCTCATTTATTTCAAAGTATCCCAATCACAGTCGGGAAAATAATGTAAAGCATTCTGGGGCCGGTAGTCCGAAAGTAAATCCCAAGTGGGCTGCATGTAGTCAATTCAATAAAGTACATAAGTTCACCAGCACATGAACATAATCCTTCCTCGTTCAAATTTTGTGTCCAAATGTCCCGCCAACCTGATATTCACATCAGTAGCAGGGCCGCTCTGTCACATGATTGGGATACTTGATTTTCTGCAAGCTTCCTTTCCACACCAGCTTCCTTGATGTGCCACAAGCTTCCTTTCCACACCATCTCCCTTGATGTGCTGCTAGCTTCCTTTCCACACCAGCTTTCTTCATGTGCTGTAAGCTTCCGTTTCACACCAGCTCCCTTGATATGCTGTAAGCTTCCTTTCCATCCCAGCTCCCTTGATGTGTTGTAAGCTTCCTTTCCACACCAGCTCCCTGCACAGCTGTCTGCAATTCCCTCGTTCAAAAGTGCCTGCTCCACAAGTCATGGCAGCAGAATCCATTTGTCATAGAGAAAACTTCCTTAAGTTCCAGACTGCAGGTCGTGGCTGGCTTCCTTTGGTGAGGTCTGGTGTGGCCACCTCTTCACTAGTAAACAAGTCTTGAACAACAGCTGACCAATCAGGCCAGACTTTTATCCCCTCTGATTGACAGGCTCATCCAATCAGAGGGTCTGCTACTTTTGCATCCTGATTACACCTCCAATTACAAACCATTCATGGCGTGTTCAATGCCTGACTAAAGAATGCACAGATGACATACTGTCTTCCCTGGTGCCAGACTGTGCAATTCCCTAAAGAGACATTTTAATTAACTCCAGACCAGGAGGCACTGACCAGTTAGGGAGCGTCATTTTAGCAGAGTTAGTGCAGCTAAACCCAGATAAGAGCTGAGTGTCTACTCCAGACCACCAGGCCTCTCCACGGAAATGGGGAGGGTCCCAGGGGGAGCTGGGATGCCCAGCAGAACAGCTCACATTCCACACACTGGCTCAACCCACCATTCTTCCCCAGAACACCCACTGGCTCTCAAACACACGTCAGGTAGACAAAGGCAACAGGATCCCAGGCACGGGATAGACTGCACAGACTTATTCAGGAGGGTGGTTAGTGACTCAATCCTCCGGACCACAGATTTATTTCTGCCACCTCTGTCAGTCTACCACAGCCTGGGTAAAGGAGGCAGTAGGTGACCAAGGGTCATGCTGAAGTAATTACCTTTGCAAATGATCTGCCGATATACAAGTGTGTAGTGTTTGGCGGGGTACATCGGTAGTAAAGATACTTACAGATAGACAAGTATGGTTGTTTCGTCAAGAATGACAACTTTTCTGGTGAAAGTTTGAAAGCGTGAAGAATGCTCACGTATGGGCGCCTTTTCATTGTTGTCTCCGATAGATGAACTTTGGGCACACCATTGGTTTGAGAGGGTTTACCTATGAGATCTGGGTCTTCGTCCGAGCTGGACTAGGCCAGAGGTTTCCCCCTTAAGATTAATTCAGTTATGTGACATGTGTTTGTCGGACGAGCTTTTTAACGAGTGGACAGCCAAAGGGTTCTTAGAAAACATGGTGAAACATTGGAGGTTCTCTCCTTTTGTTGAATTATAGAGCGGTGCCTCCTTTATCCTGAGCCAGTGCCAGGTGAGGTGAGGTCTAATTCTCGTGCATAAACGGGTAAGCATGATGAAACATGAACCTGGGAGCAATAGAGTTCAGAGATGACAAATAAACAGTTCACTCTATATCAATCAGATGTATGAAGTATAGTAATACTGGTGAAGCTGTGACGTTCTTCATTTGTGGACTATTTTGCTATTTCCTGTAGATATCCACAGTGAACCATCTTGCACAGAGAATCTGAATATTCCTGAAAACAGGTGACGAGATTGGATTTGGTATCAACCTCTTCTCTATTTTCTTTTCTTTTCACATGTTAGTGTTTAGTTTTTCACTATTGCAGTAGCAGCATTTGTGGTCCTGAAGAAAGTCTGGGACGATTGTGTCCAATGTTTGGCTGAAACATGTCGACCTTAAGTTTCCACTCATAGGCAGTCATTTGTTGAAAACTGTCTTTGCACTGTTTTTATGTTTGCGCATTGAGAGATTCCTATTAAAGTTTTTTTCTCTCATTGCCCAATTTTAACTCACTAGCACACTTTAGCTTGCACTGCACGTTCCATCCCCACACAAACTGTTTGTTCACATCTGTAGGATTATATACAACTGAGAAACAGTAAAACATCTGCGAGCTCCCCTTTCCTTTTGAAAGGGTTGTAGCCCTTAGTGACACAAGTGTGTCACTAGGAAGAGACCCAGATGATGAAGAATGTCACCAATGGTGAGTGATGGGAATCCGTCCTTTTGAAATTATTTTCCTAGGGCTTGCCTAGCGTCAGACAGTTTGCGGTTTCTCTAGGATATTTGTAGGCTTCTATTTTACATCTGAATGAGTGAGACCCGTGGATATTGGTGTTGGTATACAGTATTAGATATGGGAATATGTCCACACTAGGTCTATAAATATTCCCTGTGACCCTTCTCCTACTTTCTAGTGTTTTTGTTAGAGAAGGCAGTAGCCACTCTCCGAAAAATTGGGATGCTCTAGGCATGCCCCCTCGACCTCAGAGCCAAGGTCTATGGTCCCAACCCATGTAAACAGGGAGAACCTCAGTGGACATGTATGATTGTCATGCTCACTGAGGTAGGGATTTAGAAACCATACAGTAGCTTCTGAGTGACTTGCCTGGAGATTAGCATAAGACCCGGGAAGCACTCTCTCCAGAGACATGTAGGAGACTTCCTATCCCAACACCTTGTGTTGGTTAGGGAGCTTTTTCCTCATACCAACCACTTTGAGGCCATGGACACACGCCAGGAACACAGACCATACAACACTTACTGGCTGGTCATAAGAGAAAAAAAATTACTCTTACAGCCATTATCACAGGATGTGGGGAATTGTCCCCATTTCCCAAAAAAACAAACAAAGGCCATATAAGTGGGCTTACCTCAGGCAATAGTGTTGGGACCCTCAATGCTGCCCCTTCCTAAAAAAAACATTGTAAAAATTGTCTGTGCACCATAATGAATGAATGATGAGATGTTTATAGAGCGCAACTGTTGTTTCAGAAGACGCGTCCTGACACTTGCGAGAGACAGGTAGCAGTGGAGGGTTACAGCTCACCAAACAGCACTGTTTTCAACTGTGACTTTAACAGGCTTTCGGAAGGTATAGAACGGAGAGAGAGAGGGAGGGCGTTCCAGGGACTCAGCATCAGAACTGAGAAGGATTGGCCTGCTTCTCTGTCTCTGCGATATATGGGGATGCACAGGAGGTTGATATTAGATGAACAGAGAGCCCTTGCAGAAGAGTAGTGTTGGAGCATGTCTTTGATGTATCTGGGACCTCTTTGGTGGAGAACTCTGTGAGTGACCATAAGTGCTTTGAATTTTATCCTGGAATTGATTGTTAGCCAGTGTAGTTCTTTGAGCCCTAGTCTGCTAGACTGACGTTCGGGATATTCAGAATAAGCCTTGCTGCATCATTTTGTTCATGCTGAAGTTGGGACAGCAGATACTGGGGGTGTCTAAGTAGAGTATGTTGGCATAATCCAGCCTGGAAGTGATAAGTGTGTATACAATCCCCTTAAGGGTGTCCCGCTGCAAGTATTTTTCCAGCTTACTTGGGGATTTTAATAGGCCGAAGCTGATGGCTGCCATTGCATTAACGTGGGGTTTAAAGGAGAGGGAGGTATCCATCATGACCCCTCATGATCTGAACAACTGTGGAAGGGGTGGGGGCCGCCCTAAGTCAGATGTCCTGAGGTGCAAATTGTCAAGGGTGGAGGACGACCCAAACATCAAAATTTCAGTTTTATTGTAATTAAGTTGTAAATAACTGTTATGCATCCATTTAGCAATAGACTTGAGACAGCCCTGAAAATCCTCAATTACAGTGTCATCGAGTTGATGGAAGGACAACAATGTGCAACTAGAGCTAGTGGAGCTATAAAGATGTTAAGATGAGTAATTAACCCTAGGGGACGCCACAGCTTATGGCTCTCGACTGGGAGGTTAACAAGAGGGAACCTGCCTGTTGCCTTTATGCTAGGAAGGAGTGGAGCTATTTCAGAGCATGGTCCGTGATACCCGTCTCCTCCAGCCTTTGTAAGCGTATCAGGTGAGACCCAGCATTGAAGGTGGCAGAGAGGTCTAGTAGAATGACCACTGCCTTTGTTAAAAGTTAGGTTGTAGCATCAACATTATCGGCGCCACCTTGCCCCCTTTCCGAGCCCATCCATGCGCGTAAGCGGCAGCCATTTTGAGTACCATGGCCTCTCTGCCCATCGTCGATAGCCAGCATTGCTCTCTCTCTCTCTCTCTCCTGGCCTCGCAAAACATCCCCCGCACACTGACAGCCCCCGCTCTCACATGCCTTGGGTCATAAACCCCTCTTCCACGCAGCTCTGCCTCGGAACCCCATCCTGTTCCCAGCGCGACACCTCCCTCCATTCCTTTCATGGTCCCGGATCCTTTGATAACACCCCCCTTCCCTTTGTGCCCGTTTGTCTCACTCGCTCCCAGGCCGCCACCTGGCCCTGCGGATACTGTTATTGCCCCCTTCCTCCCGTACAGTAGGAAGCCTCCCCCATCAAAGGATCCTTGAACTGATCAAAGCCCCCACCCTATGAGATCCGATCAACCCCACACATTCCGTGAATCGGCGGAAGGCCCAGCTGCGCGATAATCATCACCTGTTGTGACCGGGGTGGGGACTCCAACTGTAAATGTGTGTGGGAATGGGCCTGAAGCGGGGATTCCGAGGATGTCCTTTCATACTTCAAAGCATTGCAAGAATGTGTGACATGCAATAAAGATCATAAACCTGTGTATAAGAGGCCAGGCCTCAGAGATGCGGTTAGAGCACCTCGAGAAGATACCCTGTTGTCTGATTTGATGTGTTCTGCTCCGTCGGAATAAAACTTCTGTTTCCTCCCTTCCAGTCTCCAGCGCCTGCCTCTTTTGTTTGGTAACTTGAGTGGGTATAGAGGTGGTTAACGCCGGGCAACTTCGGAAAAGGTCTTCTGCCTGTACCTTTTTCTACAATTGGCGTCCCAAACGTGGGGCCCATCAGCGACTCGTGGATCCAGTGGGAGAGGTCCTGACGACAGAGTGAACGACTGCAACGATCGGGAGTGCACCTGTCCGATAGACCCTCGTCTGACAGCCGATCATCCGAACTTCACTGGTTCCGAACAGACCTCTCTCGAGTGATCTACGGTCCTGACTGGGAACCATCAGGAGTGCCGCGAGGACTACGAAGAATAGAGGACGATCGGGCGCTGGATTCGGAAGACAAGAAACTGTCCATGCGGTCCGGGTAAGGTCGTGTGAACACGACGAATTGCGAAATGATTGTTTGATTGTTTGGAAAATACTAGTATTACTCTTTGTTGATTTGTTTGGAGATTCGCTGTCTGCAAACGGAGAAACAACAGGCTCTCTCTTTGCAAGCAGTGAAGGATAGGTAACGCAGACCTTTGTCCCCATTGTAATCCGTCGTGCCTATCTTTCTCCCCCACTGATTGATTGTTTGAACCCGAACTACGGTTCGTGGTTTGTTCTCTGGAGATTTCCTTCTCCCCCACTGATTAATTGTTTGAACCCGAACTACTGTTCGCGGATTGTTTTCTGGAGATTCTCTGTCTGCAAACAGGAAAGAACAGGTTCCCTCTTTGCAGATAGTGAAAGGGTAGGTAACGCAGACCTTTGCGGGCCTACTTATTCTCCCCACTGATTGTTTGATTGACCGAACATTGACTGTTCGATATTGGTTCATGAGGTATTCACTGCCTGCAAACAACGTAGAATAGAAATATTCTGTCTAGTCTTTGCACACAGTGATAAGATAGGTAGTGCTGACTTTTGTCCCCATTGTAATCTGTCATGCCTGTCTTCTCCCCACTGATTGGTAGCCTGTTTAGCCCGGACCGCTTATTAGAGATGAACCATCCGGCTCCACTGGAAGGCACCTCTAATAAGGACATGTTCAAAAAGCATGGATTGATCGCTATAGCTCACAGCAAGCTGTGGCATATATATACGAAAAAGGATCGAGAAAGTCAGTGGCCACTGATAGGATCCTTCGACGATGATAAAATAAGCGCGCTAGAAACAGCCCTTGGGAAAAACAAGACAACGCCCACTATGCTTGATAGTTTCGGCATGTGGCGCAAAGAAACCGAACAGCGTAAGAAGAGAAACGAGAGTAGGTTGGGAAAAGAGCTGCGAAAGGCAGCCCACCTAGCTGCTAAGAAACTAGAAGAAGAGATTAAGGAAAGAGAGGAAGCCAACCAGAAACCAGAGATAGAAACATCAAACCAGTGTCCGGTTAGAACGCCCTCCACGCTCTACCCTGAATTACCCTCGAAACAGCGAGCCAACGATGATCTGTTGTAAGGTCCTCCGATCATCTACATGCCCCCTCCAGATGCCCCTTCCCAACCGTTAGCACAGCACCCACCATCCCCAGACACAAACGAGAGTAGCGCCACAGCTTCGGCCCCCATGGCCTCTGTGCCGGCCGAACTCCTTGTATTAGATACTACACAAACGACAATGTTAGGCGACCCTGAGACCCGAAGGGCTGGTTCTGCAACAACAAGCAGATTAAGCAAAGATGAGCGAGCAGGGATTGACAAGATAGCAAGGACACTGGTAGAAAGAAAGGAAGATGAAGAGTATATCACGGATATGTTTAACTCGTATACAGGAAGTCACAGACGACATTTTACCGTACGACTGTGTTATCATGTCTTGAACGCATACGAGGACCGATATCGAGACAAAGGTCCCGAGAGCCTAACGACTCTGTACCGGAAGGTCAATATCGGGGATGAGGGTGAGTGTGATGTGACGGACCTCCTTACGCGTACGCTTGAGGTTTTCCGCCACCTCACTGAACAAGGATCGGGAGCTAAACCCACGACATCCGTAGCAACCGAACCACAAACTGAGCGATCTAACGCCATGATGCCGATACGAGAAGCTGCCCCTTACTGGGTTCCTCCACGAGGTGAAGGGACTAACGATGATGCAAACCACAAAGATGCAAAGGGAAGGGTAGTATACAACTGGGTCTACCAGCCATGGGACCGGCAAGAGATTCTGACATTCCGGAAATCTCTGCCTGACCTACGTAAAAACCCCACTGCCTTCTATACTGAATTAGGAACAGCCCTAGGTTCAACAATTATGACCCTGGCTCACATCGACTTGTTTTTCGGGTTATGTCTACCAGCTGATGTGTGGAAGCAAATCCGGAAAGTCGACCACCTTGAGCTGTTTGGACATACCTGGTCACAACTCGATGGCATTGATAAACAACGAGAACCTGGACAAAAGCCTTTGAAATCCATTTTAGACCTCCCAGACAAAATCGTACAGAAATTAAAAACCCTGATTCCAGAAAAGAAAGTGGACTGGTCGATAGTAACGGCCTGTCGCCAGAAACCCCAGGAGGATGTATCGGATTACTTCTCCCGGTTTGAAACAGTGTTCTCCGATTACAGCGGCCAGGACATGACCACTGCAACCGGACACCATCTGTTTGTCCAGAATTATGTTAAGGGTTTGACACCAGAGGTCTCCCAGAAACTGCAGGCCAGCGAGAGTAGTTGGGCAGCCTCCAAACCTGCGGCTATCCTCCAGATGGCCCAATATTATGAACATCAGAAAAATGAAAACGATAGAGCAACAGAGAAAAAGAAGAAAGACTTGAAAGAGAGGGTGATGATTGCACAACTGCAAGGGGTGACTATACAGGACGAGACCAATACAGGGGAAACTATCAGACGAACGTCCCTAAGACTGCACCTCCCAAGGACCGCACTTTGACTCCCCACATCGGACTGGCCATTGGAAATCCCAATGCCCGGTTCTTTTGGAAATAATCAGAAACAAAGACCCCAAGGACATAGCAAGTGGACCGAGAAATAGGGAACAGCAGCGACGGCCCCCAAATGACACGACTAACGACAGATCAGGCAGACCAAATACATTTGATCGACCCAGACAGAACCAATGCCAGCAATCTGACTACGATGACGCCCACGACTTTGCATAGGACTGCCAAGGGTAAGGGAGGGATCCAGTCGAGCTCTATGTTGACCAGCAAGGCCCTTATGTCACTGCTAAGGTCTTGGGTACAAAGTCTCCATTTCTGGTAGACACTGGCGCAACACGTAGTGCGTTATCTAAACGACTGATTCCAAGGGCACCCTTGTCTGGCTCACTTATAACATCGACAGGTTTCGATGGAACGCCCTCCACTAACCCTTTGTCCACTCCGATCCTCTTCGACTTAGAAAACAACACCACTGACACCACGTTTTTGCTTTCCTCCAATAGCCCTGACGCCATTATGGGACTTGACTTATTGAAACACTTCCGAGCGACAATTAGATGTTCTCAAGACGGAGTTCGAGTTTTCCTTTACGACAACCCCGTTCTGCTTAGACATTGCCCTCCCCGACGCATGTTTTCCATCACTGACGCTGACACATCCCTGCTTGACACTCTGCCTCCGTATCTGTGGGCCAAGACAGATTCGGACGTAGGGCGCATGATGATTGACCCAGTACACATTACTGTCCGACCAGACGCAACACTCCCAAAACTTCCACAATATCGGATATCGCCCGAGGGCGAGAAGGCATTGGTAAAGATTATTCAGTCACTGATAGACGCAGGAGTGGTAGAGGAAGTGGTTAGCAACGTTTGCAACAGCCCTATCTTGCCCATCATCAAGAAACAAGGAGAGGGAGATGAGAAAGCATACCGCTTTATCATTGACCTTCGAGAGATCAACAAAGTGGTTGTACCCCAGTACCCCGTGGTCTCAGACATCACCACCATCCTGACTTTGATTCCTTCTACTGCCACCACCTTCACTGTCATTGACCTCAAAAACGCATTCTTTTCCATCCCCATCCACCCGGACAGCCGACATCTCTTCGGTTTCACCCTAAAAGCCCGCTCATATAGGTTCTGCCGAGCACCCCAGGGCTACACAGAAAGCCCTAGCATCTACAGCCAGGCCCTCAAGAGACAACTGGATCAAGTCCAGTTACCCGATGGAGTGGTGTTAGTGCAATATGTCGATGACATCCTTTTGGCAGCCGACACCACTCCATTAGCAGTCACAGCCACCATTCAACTCCTGCACTTCCTTGCGGAAAATGGCCACCAGGTCTCCAAGAAGAAGTTGCAATTCTGCCAATCCCAGGTCACTTACTTAGGCCACCTTTTGTCCAAAGACGGAAGGAAACTCACTCCTGACCGGATCCAAACCATTCTCGAAACTCCTGTCCCTAAGACTCAGAAACAGGTTCGCTCCCTACTGGGCCTCACCTCCTTCTGCCGACAGTGGTTACCAAACTTTAGCCTCGTTGTGAAACCGCTGCTTTCTCTGCTAGCTAAAGATGTCCCCTTCCCACTCCCTTGGACCCCTGAGTGCCAAACCTCCTTCACGGAACTACGAGATGCCCTCTGTTCGGCCCCTGTCCTAGGTACCCCCGATTACACAAAGCCCCTCTCCCTTTACACTCACGAAAGGGAGGGGTGCACTTTATCTGTCCTGACCCAGTCCATTGGCCCAAAGCAACGACTGTGCGCTTACTTCTCTGCCACTCTTGACCCTGTAGCCAGAGCTTTACCTGCCTGCCTTCGAGCTGTAGCTGCCGCTGCTATCTCTATCCGACAGAGTGAGGGGATCGTACTCTCGAATCCCCTCACGGTACTGGTACCCCATGCAGTTGACACCCTCCTGAACCAAACCAAGACGCAACACCTGACGAGTGCACGACTGACTGGATACGAGCTGACTTTGCTTGCACCCCATATCACCCTGAAAAGATGCACCACACTGAACCCAGCAACTCTGTTACCCTTACCAGAGAACAATCCCAATGTGCCCCCTGTACATGACTGTGTGACTCTTACGGACGAGCAGACTAGAAGTAGGATTGACCTCAGAGACACAGCTTTTCCTGACCCTGACGGAGAGCTGTGGGTGGACGGTTCTTGCATCAAACTCCCCGATGGCACCACTTCAGCTGCCTATGCAGTCACCACGGCTCGAACTGTAGTCGAGACAGCCCGCATCACGCAACGATCTGCTCAGGCAGCGGAACTGTTTGCCCTGACACGAGCCTGCATTCTAGCAGCAGGAACCACAGCAAACATTTACACCGATAGCCAGTACGCCTTCGGGGTGGTTCACCATTTTGGGCTCCTTTGGAGGGAGAGGGGATTCTTGACCTCACACGGCACCCCCATCTTACATGGAGATCTAGTCTCCGCCCTGATCGAAGCTGTCCTTCTCCCCAAAAAGCTTGCAGTCATCAAATGCCAGGCACACAAGAAAGTGACAGACATTATTGGACAGGGAAATGCACTAGCCGACATCACTGCTCGAACGACAGCTGAAAATAGGACGACAACACGTATGTACGTGACCAGGTCACAAGCAGAAAAATGGACTGACGCTAGGGACACTATTAGAGACATTCAAATGGCTAGCACACAACACGAACTGACTGAATGGACACGGGTGGGATTAAAAGACGACGAAGGCTGCTGGCGGACAAAAGACACAAACAAATGGTTGCTACCCGACTCATACTTGATTCCCATACTGACTATGGCACACTCCCCCGCCCACATAGGATCAGCCCCCATGATTGAACTTATCTCCAGAGTTTGGCACAATGATAAAATCACAGACTCCGCCAAACGTCTGGTCCAACAATGCTTGATATGCCTGCAACACAACCCCGGGAAAGGAACTGTAGTACCCCGGGGAAGGTTTGGGGTCCCAAATCACCCGTTTGAAGTCCTGCAGATGGACTATATCCAGCTAGACAGATGCCAAGGCCTGAAATACGTACTTGTTGTGGTGTGTGCATTTAGCAAGTGGGTGGAGGCATACCCAACCCGTGACAACACCGCCATGGCCACTGCGAATGTACTATTAAAGGAATTCTTCCCTCGCTACGGCCTTTGTCGAATTTTATGGAGCGACAATGGCCCCCACTTCATAGCCGAAGTCATCCAGCTCATCTTGAAGGGGCTGGGTATCAAGCAGAAGTTCCACGCAGTTTTCCACCCCCAGTCTGCTGGACTTGTCGAGCGACACAATGCCACACTAAAGCTTAAACTAGCCAAGATAGTAGATACCACAGGACTGAAATGGCCAGACGCTCTCCCCCTGGCATTGCTATCGATGCGTTCCACCCCCACCAAGCACCACTTGACACCTTACGAGGTCGTTTTCGGCCGACCCATGAGCGTCTGGTCTGCACCAAAACCGACTTCCATTCATGATGTCCCAGACGTCCTAATGTCTGATTATCTGTATAAATTAACTGAAACTCTGTCTGTCATTCATCAGCAGGTGCAGCAGGCCATCCCCGATGCTTCCAGGGGTCCGGGCCACGACATCCAACCGGGGGACTACGTACTAGTCCGGAACTTTCAACGGGCGAAGAGTTTGGAACCCCGGTGGACGGGCCCCTGGCAAGTGCTGATCACCACCCGGACGGCTCTTCGTGTGGAGGGGAAACGGCACTGGCTGCACGCACACCACTGCAAGAGGGTCTCCTCGACCCTGGCCACGACAGAAAGCATCGACAACCAAGAAGAGCTCCTGAACTAGGACCGACCGTCACTAACCTGCTATCCTGATACCGAAGCACTTGAACTTTCAAAATTCTCTGATCCCACTGTGCCATCCAGAGAAGGGTATTTCCTGCGTTGAAAGGAGGGAGCTTCGGCTAAGTAGACCACGGACTAAGTTAAATCTCAGAACGGTGACCTAAACACCACCAAGGGTCACCTGGAGAGAAGCTAAACGAAGTCTGTGGTTCTGCCCGCTACCGAGCACCTTGAAGATGATGGAAGCGCCAGATAAGAAGATGATGGAAGCGCCAAATAAGAAGATGATGGAAGCAACAGGAAATACCCACTACAGAAACCCAAAAACAGACAGACTCCACAGCTCAAAGACAATTGCACTTTTCATCACAATCCTTTTCTGCTTTCTCCTCATGACCACACTCTGGATTGTGGAAGAAAATGCACCTGCTCATGAAACATTCCTGACCACTGCTCAGCCTACCACCATGAAGGAACATTATCTGATTTCGCCCTCTCCTCAACTCAGAGAGAGGCGAAAGGAGTTTTGGAATAACTCCTTTGTACAGTTGCTGCACCAGCACAATCTTGCCACCAACGCCACCAACTGCTGGATCTGTGGGTTGCTACCCCACGCCACTGGACACTCGATACCTTTCATCCCTTCTCCCTTCTCAGTTCACGGCTCCTGCCTTGCTTGGCTGATCCTCCTGCAAGAAAGCTATAAAGACAATGCCACCTCCGGCAAAACCATGACACACTTCTATCATGGGGTCTGGCGAAACCAAACAAAGACACCCTTCTGCCCGCAGACCTCCAACGACTCAATCCACATGGACATCCCTGCTAAAGAACGAATTGAAATGCAGGTGTTCAATAATCCAACCAGACCCACCTTCTCTTACCTGCGGAAACGAACGGCTGCCACTCTGACTGTGGCCCTGTCAGTCATCAACGTCACAGGCCACATGTGCATAGAAGGACTTGGGACACAGCTGGTAGGCCGCAGCGCCTGCCGTTTCACCAGAACTTTGGACTCCACCGATCCACCTTCCTTTGTATCCTCTCCAAATATGTATTTCGTTTGTGGCACAAAGGCTTACACCTGGCTCCCCAAAGGCTGGGGGGGCACTTATTTCATCTCCTTCATCCTTCCTCCGACTTATGTGGCTCCAGCGAATCATCACAGACAAAAACGAGCCAAGGACATTGAACAAGCCGACTCAACAGGAGCACAGTTCCTCGATGCTATGAAGGGACTTGTTCCACTCTGGGGCCCGATGGCAAACAGCCGTGCCATCCGACATCTGACTCAGGCAGTTGAGACAACAATGAACATCACAGCTGGTATCCTTGCTAACAACACTGCCGAACTTCAAGCGGTCCGCTTGGTGGCACTCCAGAACCGCCTTGTGCTAGATGTGGTTCTTGCGGACCGTGGTGGAGCATGCCGCATTATTGGGTCCAGCTGCTGTACATACATACCGGACAATTCACCCTCAGTATATAAAGCCATCGAACACCTCCACAGACTCTCGTCAGAAGTCCACCAGGAACAGGAAGAATGGTCACTTGGTGGATGGTTCTGGAGCACTGTTAAGAACTGGGGCTGGAGACTGTTTACCATTATCTTGATTCCTGTAGTAGCAATATGTGGTCTATGCTTAGGAATTCAATGTCTGCCACCTCTGTGTTCATTATGTACAAATTGTATTTGCCCTAAGACTGTGGCCTTTGGAAACGAACGCATGGGAGCATTATATGATGCCGAGGTTAGGAATTTGATGAAGATTGACATTGAGTAGGCAAGCTGGCTAGATATGTTGAAAAGGGAGGACTGTTAAAAGTTAGGTTGTAGCATCAACATTATCGGCGCCACCTTGCCCCCTTTCCGAGCCCATCCATGCCCGTAAGCGGCAGCCATTTTGAGTACCATGGCCTCTCTGCCCATCGTCGATAGCCAGCATTGCTCTCTCTCTCTCTCTCTCCTGGCCTCGCAAAACATCCCCCGCACGCTGACAGCCCCCGCTCTCACATGCCTTGGGTCATAAACCCCTCTTCCACACAGCTCTGCCTCGGAACCCCATTCTGTTCCCAGCGCGACACCTCCCTCCATTCCTTTCATGGTCCCGGATCCTTTGATAACACCCCCCTTCCCTTTGTGCCCGTTTGTCTCACTCGCTCCCAGGCCACCACCTGGCCCTGCGGATACTGTTATTGCCCCCTTCCTCCCGTACAGTAGGAAGCCTCCCCCATCAAAGGATCCTTGAACTGATCAAAGCCCCCACCCTATGAGATCCGATCAACCCCACACATTCCGTGAATCGGCGGAATGCCCAGCTGCGCGATAATCATCACCTGTTGTGACCGGAGTGGGGACTCCAACTGTAAATGTGTGTGGGAATGGGCCTGAAGCGGGGATTCCGAGGATGTCCTTTCATACTTAAAAGCATTGCAAGAATGTGTGACATGCAATAAAGATCATAAACCTGTGTATAAGAGGCCAGGCCTCAGAGATGCGGTTAGAGCACCTCGAGAAGATACCCTGTTGTCTGATTTGATGTGTTCTGCTCCGTCGGAATAAAACTTCTGTTTCCTGCCTTCCAGTCTCCAGCGCCTGCCTCTTTTGTTTGGTAACTTGAGTGGGTATAGAGGTGGTTAACGCCGGGCAACTTCGGAAAAGGTCTTCTGCCTGTACCTTTTTCTACACCTTCTGCCCTGAGTCGAGTTTGCCTCTGAAGAATTCAGAGACTCAAAGAAGGTCTAGTTCTGTACTGACACCGGCACAGAAACTTGACTGGGATGAATGTAGAATCTTATCCTGTTCCACATAGCTGGTGATCTGACAATTCACCACATATTCTAGCATCTAGCCTAGATGAGGGAGGAGAGAGATGGGCCTATAGTTGCTCAGGGTGCATGGGCCGGCATTTGCTTTCTTTAAATGCAGGATCACCAGTGCCTTTTTCCAATTCAGAGGCACTGTTCCGCATTCTAGAGACAGATTAGAGAGGGGATTGAGTTGTGGATTAATGGCAGGGGCAGCCTTGCCAGGCATAAATGGGGGACAGGGGTCTAGGGGCCAGGCAGATTTAATTTGATAGATTATTTGCTCCCAGTCCACTAGTGAAATGGGCTCGAACGAGTCAAGCTGAGCCACCATCATGTCTACAGGGGAGGTACGTCCGAGGGTACGGGGGTCGGATTGTTTGCTAAACCGAGTGTAGTATTTTTCCACTTTAGAGTGGAAAAATAAGGAGAGATCTTCTGCCAGAGACCTATCAGGGCACACTTATTTTGCAGGCCACTGGCTGCAAGAAAGTTTTGCTGATTATAAAAACTGTTCTGGGGGTGCTATCAGCAGCTGCAGTGTGCGAAGAAAAGGGAGCCATTTTGGATTTATTATATTTATCTGGAACTGCTCAAGGTTGGTGCTATAAGCTCACTTGTCCTCAATGTCATGGTTCCTACACCACTTTTGCTCCAGTTATTTACAGAGGATTTTGTCTTCCTAAAGACTGGGAGTAAACCATTGGCCGACGGTGAGGTTTGCTTACTGGAAAAGGTTTTGGGGGGGCTAGAAATACCAAAGCTTTGCGCCAGAGAGGTGTTGAAGGAGTTGATTGAAACCTCCATTCCTTCTGAGGTGATCACCTCAATCTGCGAGAACATATTCCACAGATTTGTTTTCAAGATCACAGACTCAAGTCATCTAAAATGGCAGAGGTAATGTACGCCCTCGGCAAGTAGGCCACACACTCAATAAACTTAGCCTTATACAATAGCCATAGCATTCACAACCAGACCATGGCCTATGAGTGCCATCTTAGGTGTATCAAGTCCTGAGTTAGTTGTTGAGGCTATGGACTGGTGGCACCATTTAGGGTTTACTGAGTCTGCTTCCTCATAAACTAGTCAGCTGATTATTAACATATTTGGGTGCTAGTCAGCATTAAAAAACTATCTGTTAGATTGGTGGCTACGCAAGCGGCGATGGCGGTTGCAGCCTGATAGAGCTCCCGCCGGCCCGCCATTGATCCGACGATTTATCCTGGTCCCCGAGCCCCTGACCCGCAGCCAAAACGGGGCAAAGATTACCGGAGGTGCCAGTGACTGTCCGGTGTGTTCGGTGGCGATCCTGTGCTTCCGAGCGGAGCTGGGCGGCAGGGTGCGAGGTGCGGCCTGGTGGACTGCAGAGCAGCCGGGGCCTCGATTTTGGAGCAACCGAGGAGCGGGTTGCGGCCGGGAGACGGCGGCGGCGCCCCGCCTGCCCTGGGGCGGAGAGACTGCTGGCAAATCATCCTTCCAAGGCCTGGCTGAGCCTGAGGGCAGCGTGGACGTAGCGAACAGACCGGAGCGGCAGAGGCGGCCTGGTGGCCCGGGCGCAGCCGGGACCTCGATTTTCGCGGCCTGGTGTCAGAGGCCGGCAGCATAGAGGGGAGACGGACGCCCTGGAGAGCCCTATCGGCGGCGACAGTCCCGAGGCGAATACGCAGCATTCCGGCAGCAACTGTGAGTAGTGGGGGCCCCCACCTTTCCCCCCCCCCCCGGGCCCACGGACCAGAAGGGACAACATCGCTGTGGCGCGTGGCGCAGTGGGTCCACACTCAGACTAGACGAGCAATACCGGTCACGGCGAGCCACGACCATTGGCGGCTGATGTGGGGGCAGTGACTGAGGTCCACACGGCGCTATACCCAACAATAGGCCGACCCGGAGTGCCCTATCTAAGATTCCCAAGGGCCAGCAGCAGTCAAGTGGCCCTAATACCTCTGCCATCATGACCAGGGGGGGCAACAGCTCCACTAAGCAAGTCACCATCGATAAATTCACCGGGCCTAGTGGGGGCCCCGGGCCGTCAGGGGGTGGCCCGCCTGGAGGGGGGCCGGATAACGCGGCCCTTATGGCGGCCATAACCCAGTCACGAGACATGCTGGACGCCAAGATAGGGGCCGTTGGCGCAGATGTGACATTACTGCGCCAGGACCTGAGGAACGCAGTGGCGCGGATCACGGAGGCAGAATCCAGGGTGTCAGTGGTGGAGGACGACGTGAGTAACCTTAAAAAGAGGATGGCGGCGATGGAAACTGCGCAGCGGATTACGGCGCTCCGTGTGGAGGATGCAGAAGGGCGGGCGCGCCGCAACAACCTCCGCTTCCTTGGATTTCCAGAGAGCTGTGGGAAGGGTGGCATGGAACAGTTCCTTACACAGTGGCTAGAATCATGGATGCCCCCGGGGACGCTGTCTGCATGCTTCATTATTGAAAGGGCGCACCGTGCCCTGACACAGAAACCACCCGAGGGTGAGCGACCTAGGGCGGTGATCGCACGGCTGTTGAACTACCATGACAGGGACGCCATCTTGAGGGAAGCTAGAAATAAAGAAACCCTCTTATGTGAAAATCAGAAGATCTTGATCTTCCCTGACTACACCAAACTCGTCCAACAGCAGCGCCACTCCTTCATGGCAGCCAAGGCGAAGTTGAGGGGCCTTAAGCTACAGTATTCCCTGCTGTATCCGGCGCGCTTGAGAGTGATCTTCCAATCACGGACACTATTCTTTGATACGCCGGAAGACCTGTTCAGATGGACCGATGAAACGGTACGGGTCAGACCGAATCCGCAACCAGGGCTCAATCCGGGCTCCCCTGAGGGCTCGCCTCGGCCACAGCGAGACCGATCATCTAGACATGGACGAACCAAACGCTCCAAATCACGCAAGCGAGCGGCCTCGGCCGATGACACGCAACACACTGCTAGAACCTAAGAATCCGAACAATCTAGCACCGATCATTGAAGTCTCCGGGGCCTCGGCTCCCTATTCTGCTACTAATGCTGCGAATCCCAGATGGACGCACCTGGTCGCCTAAGGCCCGCTGGATTGCTGGCTGTATCGCGGCCTTGTAACAGTACTGCTAATGTCTACTGAGGGTAGATGAGGCTGTGGGGGGGGTTCGGGGACTGCATAATGGTGGCTGCCACTCTCCCGTTGTGAGAGGGACACTGAGGGGAGGGGGTGAGTTCACTGTTCCTCTTTGGGATGTTGGGATCCATTGGTATGAGTGGGCCTGAGCCCGCTGTTTCGGTCTCGGGACTACTCATACCGCGACAGATACTTCATAGTTCATTGAGGTATAGGGTGGGGGGAGGCGGGAGACGGGCGGTCAGGGTTGTAGCTGCTGAGTTGGGGTTTGGGACTGTTGGGGACTGTGGGGCCAGGGGGTTGGGGATGTTCTCTGGGGTAGTTAGTACAGTGCATGTGTGTGTCGTAATGCTGATTCGTGTGGCGCGTAGTGGGTGGCGCTGGAGTGGGGGGCTTATGTGGTGGACTCCGAAGGACTATGGCTGATTCGACTCATCGGACTCCAGAGGACTCTATGCGAGTGGTTACGTGGAATGTCAGGGGGTTACTAGACAAAATCAAGCGTGGGGCAGTTTTGCGATGGGGCAAGAGAGCAGCGGCAGATGTGTTATTGCTCCAAGAAACTCATATGATGGGCACAAAGGCACTGGGCCTGCAGAGGTTTGGTTATCAACAAGTTTTCCATGCCGGGTTTACTCGGGGATCCAGGGGGGTGGCCATATTGATACACCGTAGGATGGCATATGTCCATGAGAAACAATGGATAGATCCACAGGGTCGCTACTTGTTTGTGAAAGGCAAGGTGGGCACGGAACCTATAGTGTTTGGGAGTGTGTATGCCCCCCCCCCCCTGCAATGGGCCCTGGCTGAGAGGTTGTTCTCTGTGTGGGACGATATATCCGAGTCGGTGGCAGTAATTGGGGGAGATTGGAACGACGTAATGGATGTGTGTATGGATCGCCGGAGGCGCCTGGAGACGGCTGAAACTCCCTCCCCTTCCCCTCCACCCACTAGACTGCATGCAATGAGTGAGGGGCTGGGCTGGGTGGATGCTTGGCGACATATGCACCCTGCGACCCGTGAATATACCTATTTATCGGCGGTGCATGGATCATTCTCGCGCATAGACTATGTGTTTTTACCTCGTGAATGCCTGAGTAGGGTGAAGAGCGCGGACATCTTGCCGAGAGGCCTATCTGACCATTCCCCAGTTTCAGTTAACGTAGACCTCCTGCGGAAACGGCAACCATTCAGGTGGAGGATGTCCTCGTGGCATCTGCTACAGCCAGCCTATACTAAACATTTGCGAGAAACCATAGATCACTACTGGCGGGAGAACCTGATAGAGGGGGCGGACGTGGAGGTGGTATGGGAGGCAATGAAACCTACCGTGCGTGGAGTAGATATCGCGTGGTGCTCGGAGGCCCGTAGGCGGCGCCGGGAACAAACTGCGGTGGCGGCTGAGCGAGTGGCGACCCTAGAACAGGAACGCCGCGAGGGTGGAGATGAGATCGGGCTCAGGCTGCTTTTACAAGCACAGCAATCGTACGCGTCCCTCTTGATGGATGAAGCCAGACAGGCGTGGCTGGCCACAAGAAGTAGGGTGTATCAGTGGGGGGACAAGTCGTGCTCCATGCTCCATCGCTTGTGCCAACACAACTTTCAACCCCTCGTGCTGCCGGGCATTATAGACGGTAATGGGGAGGTCCTGACTGACCCTAACGAGTTGGCAGCGAGCTTCGCCTCATACTTCGAAGCCCAATACGCCTCATGTGACCGATTGCCTGAGGGCGACTTGGACCGGTTTTTCGCGGACTTACCGCCCATACGGGTATCTGACGAGACCAAGGAGATCTTGGATGCACCCCTCACAGCGGAAGAGCTGGGAGACGCTCTGGGGCAGCTCAATGTGGGTAAGGCTCCTGGCCCTAATGGCTACCCTTGTGAATTTTTTAAGAAATTTCACGTACAGCTAGGGCCACACTATCGCCGAGTTCTTGAGGTGGCGAGGACGCGGGGCGCGTTGCCCCCCGATTGGCGCCATGCCGAAATAGTAGTATTTCAGAAGCCTGGTAGACCCCCGGGCAGCCACGACTCGTACAGACCTATTTCCCTAATCAACCTAGAGGCCAAAATATTGGCCAAGGCCCTAGCGAACCGCCTGGCTCCGTATATTACGGATCTAGTCCACTCGGATCAGGCAGGCTTCATGCCCCACAGGGCAACAAGACACAATATTAGACGGGCACAGGCGGCACTAGACGCTGTTGGAGCCTTGGGGGACCAGGCGGCAATGCTATTGGCCGATATCAACAAGGCTTTTGATTCGGTCAGCTGGTCGTACCTATTTACACTGCTGTCGTGGCTCAACCTGGGCCCGGTTTTTCGGTCCTATATCAAACTACTTTATACGGACATCACGGCATCAGTGCGAGTCGCCGGGGCGGTGTCAGAGATGTTCCGCATTGGCCGGGGGACTAGGCAGGGGTGCCCTCTTTCCCCCTATCTTTTTGCCTTAGCAATGGAACCCCTAGCTGCCAGAGTTCGCAGAGATGCGTTGATACGGGGCTTTGAATGGAATACCACACTGTCGGATAAAATTGCACTATACGCGGACGATGTCCTCTTTTTCCTCACCGATTTACGGCACTCCGGCCCACGTGTCCTGGAGGTCATGCAACTATTTGGGGAAGTGTTGGGTCTCTACCTCAACGTACGTAAATCCACCCTATGGGTACTACATGGGGACACAGTGACGGATCCCTGGGCTTCGGAACTGCAAGTGGCCACAGTTGGTCTGAAATACCTCGGGGTGTTCCTCTCAAACTCGGTGGACACGGCCTGGGAACGTAATCTACTGCCCGTCTGGGAACGGGTCCAGACGGATATCAAAACTTGGACTAGAATGCCCCTTTCAATTTTTGGCAGGTCGGCTATCTTTAAGATGGTTGCACTGCCGCGCCTACTCTACCAACTACAGAACCATCCGTATCCTATCCCACCCCAATGGTTTCGGCAGGTTGACTCAGTACTGGGCCGTTTCCTTTGGGCTGGCGGTGCTGCCAGGGTAGCGCTACGCACCTGCTTTCTGTCCACGTACTGTGGGGGTCTAGCCACCTCGGATATACGGTCATACTACCAAGCCGCTCATCTCCTTGTTCTAAATGAATGGTGGTATGGTGACGGTGGAGATCCGGCCTACGCCCTAGAACGTGCATTAATGGGGGATAACTCGCTCCACACCATCCTATACTCACCCCGGCTGCGTCGGCCATTGCCGAGAGTCACTAAACTTGTATTTACGGTATGGCGGCAAGCCCTGCGTCGCATGGGCTGGTGGGGTAGACTGACCGCGGAAACGCCGCTATGGCGCAACGGTTTACTACCAGAACTTGCTAAGTTGTCAGGCTTTGATGGCTGGGACTCAATAGGCATTTCGCAGCTCGGCCATGTGATGTCCGGGACGACTCTCAAGTCCTTCCAGGCTCTTAGTGCTGAATTTGATATGCACCAATCTCAATTTTATCGCTATTTACAACTTCGACATGCATTGACGCCCAGTATAACTAATCTTGACTCGCTCCCAGAGTTCAGCCCGATCGAGGCAAAGGTGTTCATGGGTGACCTTGGAGACAAAAAAGTGTCGCGCATTTACCAGACCGTGGTCACGCATTGCTCTTCCACTCTTCTTCGGCTGAAGGCGAACTGGGAGGCCGATATAGGACCGCTTGATGAGGATGATTGGCGGGAGGCGTTAGAATCCCCGAGGGGGCGGCTATAGCAATACGGTTTCGCCTCATACAGTTCAAGATTTTACACAGGGCTTATTATACTCGAGAGCGTCTGTGGAGAGCGGGCCTGATTGAGTCCCCGGAGTGTCTGAGATGTGGGGCGGAGGTGGGTACATTGCTCCATACAGTGTGGTCGTGCTCAAAACTAGTTGGCTTTTGGAGGGGTGTATGGGGCTGTCTGTCGGAGGTGTTGGGCTGGACCCTTCCCCGTACCCACCGCCTGGGCCTACTACACATCCTGGAAGGGGTTGGTGGTAATATCTATAAGCGTCACCTGCTCCTCCTGGGGCTGATGGTAGCCAAAAGAGACATGGCCCGAGCATGGAAGGAGGTGAGGCCTCCCCCCCCTGACTGCATGGAAGGCAGGCTTAGATTTTTGTATGGGTCTGGAGAGGCCAATCTTTGAGGCACGAGGATGCCCTCGTAAACATTTCAAGATATGGAAGAGGTGGGCGGACTACAGAGGTTTGACACTGGATCCCCCGGAGGAACCGGAGGAGGACCTATAGCCCTGTATGCTCCTGCGGAGCCCACTCCCACACACGCACTTGATGCGCCAAGAGTTTCCATCCATATGGTTCCCACACACATGCACGGGGTTAGGGAGGGTTGAGGGAGGGTTCGGGGAGTTGGGTGGGTAGATTCTTGAAAAGATGAAGATGGGGTTGATGTTTTCGTATACCATTGATTCTGCTGGTTCATTGCTTTGACGCTCAGATTTATTTTGCGATTGTACCTACAATGCCTGGTGGTATCGTCCTGATTGTGGGATGCCACTTTAATTCATATGCTCATCTTTATCAATAAAATTGTTGTGAAAAAAAAAAACTATCTGTTATCTATATGAAAAAATGTCTTCCTCAGCATTCTATGGGTCCACCATTGAAAATGTGTGGGTCGTTCATAATCGTAATCTGTGGCCCCTTTTGCTAGATCACAGACCTGGTGTTCCTTGCAATAGGGGCTGTATGTTTGTTTATGTTCATATACTATATTACATTTTTAAAAGCATTCTGCTATTCTGATTGGCTGGAAACCCAGGTAATCTTGCTCCACAAAGAAAAGTACAACTTCTTTGGCAACAAGAAAAACAAGCAACATTTTGGAAAGAGCAGTACACCAGAGCAGTTGTGTCTGAGATAGATCTCACTTCCAAGAAAAATGATGGCAGACCAAAATGTGGCAAAACAATCAGCAGGACACATATGTAATAATAAAGAGTGGCAAAGGGTCCTGGAAAATCCCTGGAGGGTCTTACGAAACATCTGCTTTAAGTTTATTCAACAGTTTGCATATGGCTTACCTCACACCACATAAACTCAGACCTATTTACCCCCGAGCGAATTGCCCCAAATGCCACCACTTGCCTTCCAACTTCCAGCCCATGATTTGGGCCTCTGCTAAACTTTGCTTCTTCTGGGATGATGTGCTAAGAAGTAACTTCTTAGTCACAAGTAGATCAAGATTGCAGCACTTTAAGGTCTGACTACAAGGTATACAGGTCAGAATAATGTATGCAGTTCCTATGGAAAAGGACCAAGATGTCACTAAGAGAGAAGGAGGGTGTAGAACTGTGTGCTCCAGGTAAAGGAAGGGAGACAGAGGGGGGTGGGAAAGAGGGGAGAGCAAGGGTCCTCCCACACCTCGCGAGATGTCATGCTTCATCATAGGGCAGCTCCTCGTTGGGCCGGCGCTGCAATGCCCAATGGGCCCCGCCCGGGGCTCTTTGCCGGAGGTCTTCAGTGTTGTTTGCCGAAGGACACTGGATGAAGGGGTGTGGGAGCGTGAGCATGATGAGTAGAGTGGGAGTGAGTGAGTGAGTGAGTGAGTGAGTGAGTGAGTGTGTGTTACAAATAGCAAAGAGGGGGAGTCGCACGAGCGCTGAAATCAAGATGGGCGCCGTATATAGAGCTCTGCAGCATTTTCACCCGTTTTTGCGATAAAACAACACATTTTTGTCAGAGATCGCTGCTAAATGAGGATCTTCTGTGCGCCGAAAATGGTATTTTCAGCTCCCTGGTTCCTGCTCCCAACATTGCATCAAGGTACTGCCTGAATTGTCTGTCAGGGGGGCGGAGTAATCTTTCAGGAAATGGCCTGGCTTGGGCCTAGCCACTCCCTCAGTCCATTTTAGCTCCTGTACCAACCATTTCTTGGTTATTTTCACAGCTTTTGCTTCTTCATTCAGTATTTTGCTTCTAAAATTATAATTCTGCATTCTTTTACTTCGAAAATAGAAAATAAAAGTGCTATTAATAATAAAAGAAGGCAGCAAGCGTCTCCGCCTCCTGCTAAATCTAAAGTAGTGGAGGCTTCTGAACCCTCACTATCTTTAATATTGGAGGAAATTCAGGCACTTTGTGTTAATACAGACACTATAGCTTCTGAAGTTAAAAATGTGCGCAAAGAAATGGCTAGCCTATCAATGAAAATATTCGATAATTCCATCAAAATACAGGATAATAAGGTCAAAAACTATGCATTTACTCCACTTGTGGAAAAAATTTCACCTATCTGCTCAACATAATTGGACATGGAAAATCGTAACAGACAATATAATCTACGCACATTTAACTTGCCTGAAGATGTTGAGGGAAATAACTGTAGATTATATTTGGAGAGTTTATTTCCTGGCCTTTTACAAATTACATTTTCAGAAAAGTTTGAAATTGATAAGGCTCATAGGATTCCCTCACATAGGAACCCTCTGCACACAAAACAACGACAAATGATTTTTAAAGTCCTACGTCACCACTATTTGGTATTAATCAGAAAAGCAGCTATGGAAATACCTTCACTGATGTTAAATGGAAACAAAATATTTATTTCCCAAGACTTTGCCAAAGAAACTGTCTCAATTCAGAAAGAATTCACTGCTCTTCGTCCTCAACTACGAAGTCTAGGCTACAAATATGGTCTCTTTAATCCAACGACGATGCGCATTTGGAAAGATAATTGCTCTAAATCTTTTCAACGTCCTGAAGATTTGAGAAATTTTTTGGATCATCAGTCACAGCACTCTATGGATACCAATGACTCTGCTACGTGATTTTTATCTGATATGTCTTTTCTGACACAATACTGAAATTTCTTTATAAAACGGCTCCAGAGGTTCTGGTCATGCTTGTAAAGCATGTGCGCGTTTCACATTTCACATTTATGTCTTCTGTTTGTCGTTTTTTCCATGTTTTTTCATTTTACCTTTCCTTCTTCTTTATTTGGAGCTACCTTTTTCTCATTTTCTTGATCTTCTTTTATCTTCCTCTTCTTGATCTTTTCTCTCCTTTCTTCTATTATGGCTAACACACAGCAAATTAAAGTAGTTTCACTAAATGTTAAAGGTTTACGCCATCCAGTTACACGTACACAAATTCTAGATTATCTCAATAGTTGTAAAGCAGATGTTTGTTTTATACAAGAAACTCATATAGATGATAAAGTTTTAGATTATATGAAGAAAAAATGGGTAGACACTATTGTCTCTTCTCCTGCTAATGGTAAAAAAAAATGGTGTAGATATTTTATTTGCAAAAAAACTACACTGTCATATTTTGAGTAAAACCTCTGATAAGGATGGTAGATTTATACTCGTTAAAATTAAAGTTCATGACTCATTTTTATTTTTATTAAATGTTTATGGACCTACAGCAGATGATCCAGTGTTTTGGACTAATCTTACAACAGAGGTTCTAAAGGTCGGTAATGCCCATTTAATTGTTGGAGGGGATTTTAATGTTATCTTTGACCCTTTACTAGATAGATTATCTCTTACTAAGTTTCATCCTTCTAAAGTTTATTTTGCGTTCAAATCATTTATTCAAGCTACTAAGTTAGTTGATATTTGGAGATTACATTTTCCTACAGAAAAAAGTTTTACGTTCTTCTCAAACGCTCACAATTCCCATTCTAGAATTGAATGCTTATTGGTTTCCAGACATGATGAGGCAGGGTGGAGGGTGCACCCTAGGGTTGTGCAGCATCAAATTAAACTCAATGGGCAGAAAGCAGATGTCACAACATGTACACAATTAAAAATAACCTGCATTTAAAAATAAAAAAACACATTGTGCGTGGTCTAACCAGCGATGTGGTAGGATGTGACTCCGGGGAGCTCCCGACCGCCCCCACCTATATATGCAATTATAGGCGTAGTTGGGGGCCACGATTGCACCCCGACATGGACACTGACCTGAGCAACTGTCCCTGGCGTTTGGTCCTTCTGCGGCCTGGGGTGACAGCAGAATCGGGCGGCGAGGACTCAGCGAAGGCTCTGAAGCGGGAGCCACCATCTTGTGGAGCCTGAAGCGAGCTCAGACCCGGTGGTGTGGTGCGATCCCTTGTTGACAGCGGGACCTGCAGGGCCCAGGTCGCCTCTGGGTCGCGGCGAGTGCGGGTCTGCCTAGGGGGCCTCTCCGAAGCAGAGATCCGGGAGCCTGTGAAGGAGCGGAGAGCGGGCCTGGAGTGCGGAGGCCCGAGAAGTAGTGGCGGCTTTCCCCTCACCCGCCTGGGCATACCCGGAGAGGTGTGGATCGGCGACAGCGGGAACACTGCTGGGCGAGCCTGTGGCAGACTGGACCTTGTGAGTCGGAGGCTGCCCGTGGGGACTCCCGGAGCCTTGAGACTGGACAGCAGGTCCTACTGGTGTGGAGGCTGGGCCGCGGCGGCGCTATGGTACGAGGCCTGTGGATAGCCTTTGTGGTACTCCTGGTGCAGGCGGAGGCCCCGGAACCCTCGGCGAGACGGACGGCGGACCTGGGGAGCGGGGGCGGTGTCGCCGACCTCCCGCCCCCTTGAGAGGGATCAGAGAGGAGCGGCCTGGCGGCTGCGGAGTCATTGCCTGGCGGAACTGGGGGCCTTGGTGCTTCGTGGCTGGGCCGCTGGTGCTGCTGAAGGAGAGACCGGACTGCACTCCTCCTGAGGGAGGATTGGAGGGGGCTCCGGAGCTGAGGTACCTTGCTGCACGTAGGCCTCTATCCCCAGTAGGTGAGCTGCAGTAGTGGGCGCGTTCCCCTGCCATTTTGCCCCTTGACCTTGGGTGGCCTGGAGACTCGGCGTCCTATCCCCTCCTATGCCCCTGAACTGAACTGGACTGGAGTCTTCTGCCACCCCGAGGGGTGCTGCCTGGGGGGGTTGATAGGCATTGGCGAGGAGCAGACATGACCATGCTGTGCGCGGCGGAGCCCTTGGCCGCCATTTTGTGCCTGGCGGGTGAGGCCTTAAGGTACTGGTCGGCCCCTCTGATACCCGGGTCCGGCCTGGGGGGACAGACAGACTTGATTTCTAGCCCCCGCATACGGTGAGTGGCCCTGTCGTCACCAGGGAGCGTGAAGGGTCGAGTGCTTCTGCGCCCTTTCCGGAGCGTCTCCTCCTGAGGTGCCCCTCAGTACTCGACATCCGGCCTGGCCCTGGGCCTGGCTCTGTGTGCCTGGATTGAGAAAATATTGCTCCTTAACGCGATAGGGGGTGACTGCACTGCGCTGTGGGAGTCCCTTGGTGGGGGGTATTGTGCCTGACGGGCTGCAGTAGAGACTGATTGGGGGAGGTGTGGCTGAACTGCCTGCGGTACTGGTTAGGCTGCTTCCGTCCATTGGGCCTCCTGAACCCCTGGTGTGTTTGTGGAGGGGAGCTGTGAGTGCCGTCTGTGACCTGCCTGGCATTCTTGGGCCTTCTCCTGTGGGCTATTTGTAGTGGACGTCCCAGGGGGATAATGTAGCCACTGTTGGTGGCTGTGTCACATCTGTTTAAACCTCACGGGCGGGGAGGGGGGGGGCAAAAAGTGATCACCGGAGTTTGGGTGGATGGGCAGGGAGCTAGGGATCGTTCCCTGCGTACTGTTTTGGGAATGAGCCTTTGGACCATATCTGACGGCTGGTGACGTGACATGGGACCCCCCTCATTGCTGGGTACTGAGAGGGCTGTGCCGGCATTCACTGCCCGTCCCGGGCTGCTTTAGGACTGGCAATGACACGCTCCAAAGGGGGTAGGGGAGATCAGGCTGCAGCCCCCAGAGACAATCCAGTTGTTGCAATGTGGGGTAAGGCGGGACGTCGATGACCCCTGGGGACTCTTCCCAGGCGGTGGGAGACTCGCTGTTGGTCACTCAGGCGTTTATGGCCTCTTTTATGACAGAGCACAAGGTGGAAATCGGCTCCCTTAGAACCGAGGTGCACACCTGTGTGACGGAGCTACGGAGGGAAGTCACAGACTTGGGAGACCGAGAGGATGGGCTGGAAAAGACAATGGACACCCGCACGGAGGATCAGGAGCATCTGTGGCAGCGCCTGGCAGTTCTGGAAGAGCAGAATATAGAGCCGCAAGTCAAGCAGGAGGACCTGGAGAACAGAAGCCACCGGAACAACCTCCGCATCCGGGGTGTTCCCATCGGAGAAGAGGGGAAGGACATTCTCACGTATGTGGCGCAGCTCCTGCATGAGGTATGGAGTGATGAGAATGCCTCTCCCCTGACTTTGGATAGGGCACATCGAGTCTCTGGACCCTCGGGGCGACCGGGCCTCCTCCCCGACATCCTGACGCGGGTCCATTTTTTTACGGAGAAGGAAGCAATCTGGAGAGCGGCCCGTGACAAACCAGACCTCCGATATCAGGGGCACAAAATACAGATCTTTCAGGACCTGGCTCCCAACACTCTGAAGCGGTGGCGAGCCTTCAAGCCAGTGACAGAGAAACTCCGCTCCCTGGACATTCCATATCAGTGGGGCCACCCTTTTGCCCTTGTTTTCCAATGGGAGAGCAGGCGAAGAGTGATCCGGACCCACACAGAGGCGGCGCGGCTCCTTCAGCTACCGACGTTGCCGCCGGCAAGTCCATCACACCCACGACGACAGGAGCGGGTACCCTCTAAACCGACTTGGACCACTGTTCAGCGTCATCACCGCACGTCCCCGTTGGGTGAGCGGTCGCCCTCTCAGGCTAGACAGGACATTATAGCCCACATTAAATCCTTGGAAGGAGATCGGGAGGAACCCGCCTCGTGCCCCTCGACGCCATGATCTGAGGAATGACCCCCGGTTGAACAGCAGGCCATCTGCCTCCCCAGAGGGTTCCTTTCGTCCCCTGTGAGGGGTGTTCTTTGTCATGTAATACTGTATGCCCTGGCTCCTGGGTGGGAGGGTGGGGGTGGCGGGAGTTCCCTGATGATAGGATCGTAGGACCACTGCGGACCCACCCCGGACTGTCCCTAGGGGAGTGACATCCCTGAGAGTATCCAAACCCTTGGGTGTAGGATGCCCGGTACGTGGGCCAGGGAAGTGAGGCCCTGTTGGCCGATATGGTTCTACTACGTTTTGTGGCTGGTTTGGACGCTTTTTTTGTACTTTTGCTCTTTTCTTTCTATTCTTTTCTTGAACTTGCCTTTCTTCCTCTCTCGTTTCTCTCTTTCTTCTCCTTCCTCTGCTCCCATATTTCTTGCTTTCCTTCGCTTCTGCTCTCTTGCTCTCTCCCTTCTTTCGGGTGCGTTGGGATGGGGAAGATGCGACATCGACACTTGGAGTGGAGTGGGAAGGGGGGCATAACCCGCAAGGCTGAGCTGTGCAGGGGCGGGGGGGGTAGAGGCGAGGGTAGGTACTGATTAGCCCACAATATGACAGCTAACATACATGCATCCCTGAAGATACTGACTCTAAACGTCAAGGGCTTAAACTCCCCTAACAAGCGACGCCAAACATGGCGGTATCTCCTACAGCAAAACCCTGACATCATATTTTTGCAGGAAACCCATCTTTTGCAGGCTAATTCTGGTCGCATGGCTCATGCCAGATATCCCCTCCAATTTTGGGCAGCAGCGGACACTAAGACAGCAGGTGTAGCTACACTGTGTAGGGCTGGCATCAAGCGGGGGGGACTGGGCCCTTCAGGAGTGGTGATGGACGCTTTCTTAGGGTAAGTGTGGCGATTGGACGGCGTACCTTTACTCTGTGCAATGTGTATGCACCCAATCAGATGCAGGATCGGTATCTCCAGTCACACCTGCGGGATCATGTCCCGCGGGGCGACCCCTTTCTGATCCTAGGGGGGATTTCAACCTCGTCTGGGACCCGACAGTGGACCGCAGTGACGCCATGTTCAGTGGTGCCGGGGCCATGTCTTCCGCATTGCGTACTCAAATAACGGAGCTGGGGTTGTTTGATGAATGGTGTTCTCATTCCCCAGGCTTGCGAGACTACTCGTTTTATTCCCACGCACATCGCTCGTATTCCAGGATCGACTTCCTCTTTGTCTCACACGCCCTGTTGAGCGATATGTTGGGAGCCTCCATGTCCGATATTTCGCTCTCAGACCATGCGCATGTCGAGTTGCTCCTTCAGGACCCGGCCGCTCCGTCCCTCCCGCGAGCCGACGTGGCGCTTGCCGCCAGGTATTCTCCGTGATCCAGATGCTGTAGATAGCATTAGAGCTGCCATTGACTCTTACTTTGTTACCAACGACCTCCCAGAGACGCCCTTCCCTGTGGTGTGGGATGCCCTTAAGGCAACCATGAGATGCCATATAACCACACCTTTCGATTGCCAGGGCGCGTGAGGCTCGGGCCTTGGAGGATAGATTGGCAGAGGACATAAAACTGGAGGAGCGAAGAGATCAGGGTGGTCCCACATCAGCATCTAGGAGGCGTCTTGCCAACCTTGAAGGGCAGCTGTGACTGTTACGCACCAACAAAGCAGAGACATCGCTCCTGGCCCTTAAGCAGAAGTACTATGAGGGGGGGACAAGGTGGGTAAGTTGCTAGCGGGACGACTGCGGGCGTGTGCGGCCAAAGCTCATATAATGTCGGTCCAGCTCCCTGATGGGGCAACGGTCACCCTGGAGAGGGATAAGCGCGAGGCATTCCAGTCCTATTACTCGGCGCTCTATCAGAGGGAGCCTCCGACCCCGGAGGTGGTGACGGAAGTCCTAAATAATTACACGGGGCGACCCTCCACCCACATTATGCCGAGATCCTGGAAAGACCCATCACCCAAGAAGAGATATTAGCAGCCCTGAGGGATCTTCCGCTTGGGAAGACCCCGGGACCCGATGGTCTACCCTTATATTTCTATCGCATGTTCCAGTCCCAACTCTGGCTCCATCTCTTGAGGCAGTATAACTCCTTTTCGGACACTGAGGGGCCAACTCGGGATATGGGTATGCCGGAGATAGCCCTAATCTTGAAGGCAGAAAAGGATCCCAAGCAGTGCGCGTCGCACCGCCCCATTGCTCTGCTAAATACTGACCTCAATACCAAACTCCTGGCGAAGCGCCTGGACCCCTATATGCCGGATCTGGTGGATCCCGACGAGGTTGGTTTTATTCGCAACCGGCAAGGGGCTGATAACGTACGCAAATTAGCACACTTAGTGGGAAAGGCGTGCTGCTGGGAGATCCCCGCTTGCCTTCTTTCGTTGGACGCGGAGAAGGCATTCGATCATGTGGATTGGACCTTCCTACCGGCGGTCTTAAGTAAAATTGGGCTGGGACAGACCATGATTGCCAGGATCATGGCGCCATACCTTACTCCACAGGCTCGGATCCGGGTAAATGGCAGGCTTACGGAGCCATTTGCCATATATAGGGGGACCAGACAGGGGTGCCACCTCTCGCCCCTGCTGTTTGCCCTTGTGTTTGAACCACTGGCGGAGATGATCCATGGTATCCAAATGGGGGGACGTGAAAGCAAGGTGGCGTTGTTTGCGGACGACCTCATCCTTTCCTTGACGCGCCCCCGGGAATCTCTTTCAGCCCTCCATGCTGCCCTATGCCATTTTGAGCGTGCTTCCGGCCTCAAAATTAACCACAGTAAATCTTGGGTGCTCAACTTAACCATCCCGCAAGATGAGGTCCCCATTATGGAGGGCTTGGTTCCCTTCCAATGGATCGCTCCCTCCATTCGCTACCTTGGCCTCCAGGTGACTCCGTTCCTTGACACATGGACGCAAGCTAACTGGCGAGAATGTCGTAGATCAGTGCTTGAGGATCTGAGGCGGCCATTGCTGCTGTCGTGGCCGGGCCGACTCAATGCTAGCAAAATGTTGATCCTTCCACAAATGTTATACCTTTTTCAATGCCTCCCAACCCCCATTCCATTACACTGCATTCGCAGCCTCCAGCGCGACCTCACGAACTTTATATGGGGCGGCAAGAAACCCGGTTCTCCCAAAAGATCCTGATGGCGCCAGGAGATAGGGGGGGACTGGCATGTCCCAACCTCGTAGACTACCACTGGGCAGCACATCTTCGGTACGTAGTGGAATGGGTGGCTACAGAGAGTGAAAAGGGATGGCTACACATGGACCGAGCTGTGACGGGGCGAACTATTTGGGACCTTTGCATGGCATCATCGGGCAGCGCGCCCTAAGAGCGCCTATATTGAGATACCCACAAAGACGGTCCTCGACGTCTGGGATAAAGTTGCCACGCGTAGAGGCCTCACGACCTTCCCCTCACCGCACACTCCGATAGAAGGGAATCCATCCTTCCCACCGGCTTATCGTACACGGGCCTTTACCAAATGGTCGCAATGGGACTGCCGGGTTATAAGGGACCTGTTTGAGGGGGGTGTGCTTAAATCCATCGATCAGTGCAGGGAGGTTCCGACGACTGCAGGGCTGCAATATGCCCAGCTGAAACACTGGGTGACTACGGAGGACATGCATCAGGCGGCTACGCGGGACTTCACTCCCTTTGAGCCCCTGGCTCGCCACCCCATTGAGTCCAAGGGGCTTATATCTCGAATCTATCAGATTTTGCAGCACCCACAGCTGCCACCTGCACACCCCTATCAACGCCGCTGGCAGGAAATGTTGGGGGTGGACCTTTCACCTGCCCAGTGGAACAGGCTGTGGCGCGATATTCCAAGGTATACCGTAGCATTCCGCAACGGGAAAACGCTTATAAGCTTATGACTCAGTGGTATTACACGCCCCAACGCCTTCACAGGATATTCCCCTCCTCTTCCCCTTTGTGCTGGAGATGCCACTCTGCGACGGGAGACCTCATTCACATCTGGTGGGCCTGCCCGTTGTTGACTATGCTTTGGAAGGAGGTCCTCAGCCACATCAGGAGGGTGCTGGGGTTCCCTTTGCCTGACAATCCTAGTACAGTCTTGCTGGGCATCAAACCTGCCGGCCTGAAGGCGCTTACCAGGAGCGATTGGATTGTGGCACTATGTTGGGAGTAGCCAGACAGCTCATTGCCCTGTACTGAAAAAAACCCGAGACACCCCCAATCGCGGCCTGGTTTGTGCGTTTATGGCAGGTAGTCACTATGGAGCTTTTCACAGCGCGACTGCAGGCGCGCGATACACGCTACAAGGCTATCTGGCAACCTTTAATTAAGTATTTATGCAGGGTAGAACATGCACGCCACATGCCCACCAAACTGAGATCACTGCACCTGTTTGCCGACGCTGTCTTACCCTCGGACCCAAACAGATTGCTGTCCTAGATGCTCTCTTGAGCTGCGACTATATCATGGCACATTGGAAAGGTCTTTATACCCTGCTCTCTCACCCCCAACGCGCACTACCCCTACTCTTACTCTTACAGTCCTGTCTTTCCTCTTCTCTGTCGTTCTTCCTCAATTGTCTATCCTCTTTCTACAATCTCTCCGCTGCTATGCGGGCTCTGGGCCCCGGTTGGGCCGTCTGTTGGCTTCGATTGAATTACCCTTCTGTTGACAGAGTGGATGCTGGGATTTGCATATGGCCATGTCTGAACTGGGGTGGTGTGGAGTGCAAAAAAAACGATGGATTTAGGCCCAGATCTCTGTACAGGTGTGAATGTATGACATTGTTCTGCATTCTGTCCATCAACTGTTGTTTTGCTGGGACTCTCCCTCCATAAGGGATCAGACTGTGCCATCATGGGCAAGACGCAACGCGGCCAGCCCCTTGTGGGTTGTAGGCATAACGCTGTGTAACACTTTGCCTTCTCTACAGAGTTCTTGCAAATGACGTGTGATACTTGAACACGCGGCCGGCCCGGGATGGGGTTGTAGGCTTAACGCGGTGTATTCCTGGTCCTGTATTATGCGATTTCCCTCTTACTTTGAAAAAAAAAACAGATTTGAAACAAAAAACACACGGGCGCCATTGCAAGCCACATATTGTGAAAAGAAGATGCACAGGCGCCATTACCATTGTTCCGCGTTGTCAAAAGAAAACCCATACACTGTTTAAAACAAGCCCTCAAAATATAGCTTTAAATTGTGCTGTTATCGACTCCAGCTCCTGTTGAAATACTATCCACCAACTTCCTTCAGAATCTACCATCGAAGTGGGGTGGGTAGTGTTGAGGCGATTGCACCAAGTAAATCAAATTTCTAATTCTATGTTCTTCAAAAATGGTGAGAAATGCCATTGTTTTAGGGCTAGCCTCCTGATTGACAGCCCCCACCCCCGCGTTGAATTGGTTATTCCTCTATCCCTCCCTACCCCTCGGGTTATTGTAAATGGATTCGTCTGCACTTGTATGGGAGGACAGGCATGACTCTTTGTTTTTACTTTTCTGGACGGAGCATGCGTGAAGTTGTTAACGTAACAAATTGTGTTGTTGGTGCTGGAAGTAGAGCTTTGTCCGTCCAATCTCAAGTTGGTGATACTGTCCTGTAGCCATGCCGGTGAAAATACACATGGTCTACCGGTAAGACGACACAGCTGTGGGTGGAACTGCAGCAGGGTGTGGTGTGAAATGCAGCAAGATGGGGTGTGAAACACGGCGCCGTGAGCGTTTACCTTCACACTGGATCCACTGATGTGAGTGTCCGCCTCCATGCTCTCTACCCAGTCCTTCTTGCACGAGGGGGCCCTGGGGCCTGGCAGCACTCTGTAACAAGCATTATGGGTGTTGTATCAAATAAATATAAGGCCACGGCGATTGCTGCTTGTTACTCTTTGGGAGGTGGGAGGGGTCAAAGAGGAAGACGCTTCAGGACGTCGCGTGCAGCCCGGTAGCTGGAAAAGATTTGATTGTGCGTGTGCACATCTGCTGTTCGGGCGCAAGCTGAAAACACACCGTGACCTATACGCGTGCACATCTCATGTCCTTGGAGTTGTACTAACGCCGCCATACGCATGCACAACTGCAGACCTTTGTGGGCAGGCACATGTCCTGTCCCTCTTCCGACTCAAGTTGACAACAATAAAAAACTGACTACGAGAGTCATCGCTGGCTAGGAGAATTACACCTGCTATAGCTAAAGGTGAAAGTGAAGTGTGGGTGGTCAGTGGGTCGACATGTTCCATGCCTCACCTCTCATAACAGATGAGCGGCATTTCTTCTGGAGGAGGGGGGGGGGAGGAAGACCTCATCTACTCTGCAAAATGGAGAACGGTCAAGTCAGTGTACTTCGAGGATCCGTCCCTGGATACAGAATTCAAAAGTGAAATTCAGGGAGCAAGGGGAGAGTGGAAATAAAAAACATCTACCTTGTGGAAATACCTAGAAGGGATATTGGGGGGACCCCAACCTGGAAGGCCCGGACACTCGCACCCTGGAGAAGGCGAACAACAGAAACTAGCTGTTCCTGCTCGTGGCTCCTAGTCATGTCCGGACATCACGTCTTGGGGCATGTATGCTGGACCTTCTAAACGCCCTGTCCCTCCATGTGAGAACCTACAAGGTATACAGGCCAGGGCCAAAAAATGTCCACCTACATTCAGTGATCTGGCACTTATGCTGACTAAACGAGACATAACTATGAGATGGAAGTCCTAAATACCCTCCCCATTGGTAGCATGTGGAAAAATGGCATTGAGTGCTGTTCTGAAACCGAAAGTAAAGTGTTCCATAGAGAAGAAAAGCGGAGACTGTGAAAACCTCCCATTGCGACACAATGGGATGAACTAAAGAATGCAGAAATTACGATGTAAGACCACCCTGAACCATTACTTACAATGTAAATAAATGTAAATCCAGTATTTGCAAAGCGCGAACAACTACCCAAGGGCGTCAAGGCGCTGGGTGCTGTCGGGAAGAGTACGTGAGCTATTGCCCAGGTATTGCTGACCTACTGCGGCAGGTCAGCACTGGGCTGACCTGCCGCTAGTGATCGAACCTTGAGCCTCTGTGTTCCGGTGTCAGCCGCCTTGGCTGCTGCATAACACCTCTCCCACAATAAATTCCCTTCTACACTGAGATGCACCCGGGTCCTCACACATTATGTAGTATGCTGCCTCCGCCTTTCTCTCCTCTCCCTCATGCCTGCAGACTGGCAGCTGTCACAGTTTGTGAAAGGATGGTGGATAGAGCAGGGTGTAAGAGGTTTTGATGCCCGAGATGACCTCATTTTGCAAATCACATATCAAAATGTAAACCTGAGTTATACTCTCTGGTCTGATCGAAAATATGAATAGCACTTCAAACAAGCAAGGGCTGAAAGATGGCTGACCCAAAGCAACTAACGGCAGAGGGGCCTTACCCAAAGTACTTTTTCTTCAAGTTCATGAGAAACAGTGCTATCTATCTCCAGGTGTCAGGTTCTCAGAGAGCAGGCCTGTTGAAAGCTCCTGTCTTCCCTGATTCCGTATTTATTTATTTATTTATTTATTTTATTTATAACATTTATAAAGCGCCTGACTCACCCCAATTGGGGTATCTCCGCGCTAAGGACAACTAGCGGAACAACACAGTAGAAGCAAGAGATACTAGAAAAGCTGAGTCTTAAGCTTTCTCTTAAATGTCAAGTAATTAGTAACTCGGCGAAGTTCCAAAGGCAATTGGTTCCATAACGTAGGGGCAATATAGGAAAATGATTTTCCTCGTAATCTGGTTTGCTTAATTCGAGAGACGACAAGCACGTTTTTTCCCTCAGAACAAAGTGTGCGCGCTGGAATATATTTGACTAGTTTTTCAGCTAAATATGTAGGGCCCATATGATTAAGACCTCTGAACACCAAGCAGCACACTTTAAAGTGAATTTTCTTCCGAATAGGAAGCCAGTGTAAGCTGTGTTGCAAGGGAAGAGAAGGGGCGCAATAGGGAGCACTAGTCACCAGGCGTGCTGCAGTGTTCTGCACTACCTGCAAACTTTGTAGATCAGAATCCTTGGCGGAGATTAACAAAGCGTTACTATAATCCAAGCGACTGAGAACTAGAGCATGGATTAGTGTTTTCGCGTACTCATCGAAAGAAAATAAAAAATCTTCCGAAGTAAACTCAGCGCATAGAAACAAGATCTTTGAACAGTTGCTATATGATCCTCCAAGTTGAGATCTCTATTTACTAAAACCCCTAGATTTTTGACCACTGTCTTTGGTGTAGGAGCTACACCCAATTCTTCTGGCCACCATCCAGGAGACCATCTAGTAATAGCATCCTTAAAGAGCATGATTTCCGTTTTTCCTGCGTTTAATTGCAAGAAATTCCTCCTCATCCAGGAGGTAATCGTTTTCATGCCTTCTGAAAACACATTCTGGATGTTGGGGGTGTATTTATTGTATGTAAAGATCAGTTGCGTGTCATCCACGTAGAAAATTGGGAGAAACCCAATTTTCCTAAGGAGTGCCGCTAAGGTGGGCGACATATACATTAAATAAAGGCGGGCCAAGACAAGAGCCCTGCGGAACCCCTTTCGTGACATGGCTGATCTTTGATTGAAAGGGGCGTAGATTCACTATTTGTTTCCTATGTGTTAGAAAATCTTGCATCCAGTTCAAGGCAGAGTTATGAACACCTATGGAGCGTAATCTATCTGATAGGATTTGATGAGATATAGTATCGAATGCGGCAGATAGGTCAAGCAGTACCAGAATTACTGCCTGACCTGCATCCGCCAGCATTCTTATATCATCAGGCCTATTCAGTACTATGTCTGGGATGAAAACCAGAATGAGAATAGTCCAAACAGTTGGTAGACTCCAGATAGGCCGAAAGATGAGTGTTAACATGTTTCTCCAACAATTTACTGTATAGAGGTAACAAGGAGATAGGATGATAGTTGGTTATGATGTCCGAAGCCAATTTAGTGTTTTTTCGAATGGGCACAATTTGAGCAACTTTCCATGCATTGTGAAGTTTGCCTTCTTTAACCCCTTGCGTGCTGATGACAGAACGGTTCCGTCATCAGCATCGGCTGAGCTGTGCTGATGACGGAACCGTTCCGTCATGACTCCGCCCGCGCAAGGCGGAGTCCGCACAGGCGGAAAATACGCCCCGCACGCAAGGGGTTAATGAAATGATTAAGGATGGCACTGAGAGGTTCTGCCAATTCCTCTGCTAATTTTTGGGCAGATTTAGCAGGGATTAAATCAGTTGGCGAGCCAGATTTTGCAGATCTTAGTAAAAGTTCCGTATCCTGGGCTGTCAGCAAGGAAATTCTTTAGGAATACCCTGTCCAAGAAAGTCAGGAGATTGGACAGTGCCAACATCATCCTTTTGATTGACAGAAGAGGTTATGTTGTTATATATATCCTCTATTTTTTGAGAGAAGTGATCTGCAATTTTATCACAGAGAAATTGAGTGGGTTCCTCTTCTGTATTAAGGGCTTTAGGATTGACAAAAGTATTAAAGACATGAAAAAGCATTTTAGAAGAATTGCCTGCTTGTTCCAGTTGAGTAGTGATTTGATGTTTACGTGCAGATTTAACGTGTTTATGGTATTTGAGCAAAGCCACTTTATATCGTTCTTTGGTTAAAGAGTCCTTGGTGCGCCGCCAATTGCGTTCAAGTTTTTTACAATTTCTCTTCTCCATCCTGAGATCAGTTGTATACCAGGTGGTCTGAGTGCGGCTAGAAACAGTGTTAGATGTTTTTTCCGGAATTAGAGCATCCAAGGTAGTTTTCGTGGTATTATGAAAGATCATATAGTGGCTATCCACTGTGTCTGGACCAGATTTCTGTTCATTCCAACAGTTCTCCAAATTTGTTAGGGGATAATTTATGCCAGTGTCTAAAGGTCCTGTTGGTCGGGGCTTTTTTTACTACCTGTTTCCTTGAGTTTAAAAGGTCAAAGGAGACCATAAAGTGGTCAGACCATATGAGCGGGTCAGTAGAGGTAGAAGTTAGATCAGGTGAGTTAGAAAGAACCTGGTCTAAAATATGGCCGGCACTATGTGTGGGGACATCATTCCTTATTGTGAGATTTAAAGCTAGCATTTTGTATGTGTCCGCAGTAGGAATCAGAGGGAAAACAGAAAAGGGATTTAGAGAGAAATCAGATTGGATTTTGTCCTGTGGATGGATGTTCCTTAGCTAGGTGTTAGCAGGTTAGTCTGGGTTGCAGGGAGGCATCAGGTTAACTAGTATCACAGTTCCAGCTTAAAGGTAGGTAGTATGGTGCAAGTGAACATGAAGTACTATCTGGAATTGAACTGCACTGTGAACTTCGGAATCAGGCTTATTGATCTTAGCAGAGGATGTCGCTTGGACGAGGTCCCGTAAGACCCAGCAGAAAATCCTGGAAATTACAAAGACTTATATGGCTGGACCTGAGAAGGTAAGTGGTATATAGGATACCTTAAGGCAGCGGTTCTTAGCCTTTTGACTTCTGTGAACCCCCTGAAAATCGCTACTGGAAGCCAGGAACTCCCCTCCTATGTAATTTCTAATATTTGCATCTCAATACAATACACTAAATTATACATTAAATTATACATCAAATAAATATACAAATTATGAAATATATCATTCAACTCACAAACAAAAAAATATCAAAAGTCGATATTTTAATTTTAATGTGTAGATTAGAAATTTTTCAAAATTTAGTTTTATTTCGAAAAAAAGAAGTGATTTGCTTGACTCTGTGGTTCCAAGTGGCAAACTAACCCAGGAGTTCTTCATCCCATTAGAAATGAGGCAAGGTTGTGTGCTAGCTCCAACAATATTCAGCAACTGGAATGTCTTAAAGACCCATGGTAAGGGGCTGATGCTAGGCATTCCAAGAATCAGCAGGTAACTGGTACCAATTCTGTTATTTGCAGAAAGGACAACAATTCTTGCAGGCTTAAACTGTATTGCAGAAACTAGGGCCCGTGCTTCATTTTTATTTATTTTTAATTGCCAAATCTCATACAATTGTCCACCGACTAATACAATTTATAAAAAATGAATATTAATGTACAATAACATTTAAAATGAGTTCAAACATTGATCATTGACTATTGGATACATTTGACATCTATTAAATAATTCCTAGTATAATAAACATACAGGTGGGGGCGTGGCTTGGGGCGTCAAGATGGCAGTCGCACTCTGAGTGATCCGGAAACCTCCATCATCCGCTCTATCCCCATATGCTTATCGCGAAAATCAACAGCGATAGCGGCAGGCTCTGACCCACTGACACTGGCGGCGGCCCGCCCTGACATGTGAGACCGCCTAGGCGGCGCCTGAGACCAGATTAGCACTGCGGTGAGCACGGCGGCTTCACCCATGATGGCAGAAGCCTGGTTCAACTGTACTACCTTCACTGTGCGTATATCAGCCCAGTCGCCTCCATCAGGTAGGCCTAAGAACCACCCCATCTTGTACACGATGTGAGCCAGAACCAGCAGACGTTTATCACATGGTGTGTATATTTCAAAGTCTGACCCCATACTTGGAGGCACTGGTATTGAGCTGACGGACGCCCTGGGCTGGGAGGCGCCACTTAAACCCTTGAACCTATCCCTGGATATTATGGACGGCCTGCGCGGGACCAGGGCGGTTAAGCTCTTTCTGGGCACTGCCATCGTGGTGGCCAAGCCGGATATTGCCGCCGCATTGAAGAATCCTACCCCACCTAGCATAACCAAATGGCGCAAAGGCATAGACTGGTGCGCAGCGCAGGAGAAACCACTGTACGAGGCTAGGGGATGTCCAACCAAACACAGGAGGGTCTGGGGTAAGTAGTTGGGCCAGGCTGAGCAGCAGAGTTCCACTTTCCCCTTCTGGGTTGAGTGTGTGTATGTAAGGTATAGTCTATCTTCTATGTTTTGTAATGTACTTGTATTCTGTTGCACGCTCCATTGTATTCTGTTGCACGCTCCATTGTTTCACCAGCTGCAGCCTCGCAGGGGAGTGTATCTTCAAACATGTTTATGTTTGAAGATGCATCCCTCGTGGGGAATCTTCCAGTTAGGGCAACAGCTGTTGTTTGAGTTATTAAGCTGTTGGACTGGCTGGAAGGCGGTAGCACTCCCGTGTTGATGCTGCATTAAACTTGGAATAACATTTCATCTAAAACGACTATCTAATTCTCTTCAGCTTTTATTGTGGATTACAAAAACTTCTACTTCACAGTGTATGACCTAAGACACGGGTTCAGGCCACAATGCGTGCTTGCGAACATTTGGTGATGACAATCATTTAATGTGCCATGCTTGAAATGAAATTTCAGTGCTGTATATTTTATTGTTTTTATAAAACAATACTGGTACAATGTTAAATGTACATGTAAAATAAGTAAATCCAATAATAGTAGGTATTCTTAAGTTGGTTTATTAGACATAGTTGGTAGTAAGGAAGGCCCCACCGGGAGCAGCATTCAGCTGCTCAGCCCCACTCACTCAAACTGACCACACATTCACACCATGCATACACAAGCATTCTAATGACATCACACACACAGGCTGAGCAGCAGAGAAGGAGAAGACAAGAATATAACAAATACTCAATACAATTGGTTATCAAAGAAAATTAAACATACAGGCAATATAATTCATAAACTTGATCACAACACTTGTCATTCTAAAAACCAAGCAGACTGTAAATATTTCTAAACTGCAAAAACAACACAAGGACTGGGGTCAAACTTGGATATTGTTAGTGCGACCTGGTACTGTCCAATTCCAACTAACCCACAGAGCAGCTTCATCCACTTGAATCTTAGTGTTATAAGCTTTTAAAAAAATGACCCTCAGTTTTTCCATAGTGCATACAAACTGTTGTTCAGAGGGTAACCATTTGCTCGTACAGGATGCTATTGATAAAATATCCAGTCTCAATTTTATATAACGTGTTCTGGCTGAAGGAGGCTATATATAATCCAAGTATTCCTCAAATTTATAATCACATTCAGTTGATAAGAATATACTAGACAATCTACCGATAGAGGATGATGAGTGCAGTTTCTCAAGAATGCAGTACCAAAACCTCTCCTTGACAATACGCTGAGCTCTTATCATAAAGAATGTTGTATTGGTCAAAACTTCAGCAAACTTCAATTCTATCGATGTATTCTTTACATATCTCAGACAAGGGATCTTACGTATATGCAGTCTTCCAATAACATCACATAGGTCCTCTCTGTATGGGCCAACTTCATTAGTAGCCCAGATTAGAAGCCAATATAAGATTGGCCTTCATTTTACGCACCAAACAATGAATTTCAGGGCAAAATCAAGCTGTATCAGGTGCAAGAGAGTACTCTGAGAAAGCCTCAGCAGGTACCTTATTGAAGTGTCAATCATAAGAATAATGATGACACGAAGAAAATACTTAAAGAAATGTATTAAGTAAAGAGGCCCATGAGCAGACAGGAAACAAGCGGCATGCAGCAAAGGCATCTGGCAAGAAGAATCCATAACATTCCAATGACGTAAGCTATATACAATGTGAACATTCCAAGTGATGTCATAAAGTTAAAACACTAGTGCGACATGTGCAGTGCAAACTAACATAGATACTGCAACTTTATCAATACAGGGTGACACTTACAACATCTCATGTACAACACTTATGAAGACATTCTCTGCTTTCTCACGACTGTTGACATCTAGTGTCCTCATAGGTGCGAGAATTGTAAAGCCACCATTATAGCATGGGCTATATGTACCTTGAGGGCAAGTGACACCGAATGGTTTGCAGCCGGTCTGGCAAACTTAATTAATAGGGATACTCAATAGTTCATTAAGGATGTACTTTTAAATGTTTACTTGGTCTATAAATGGTAATTGGCTTTCCTTAAACCAAGATGACAAAAAATCTCTTCCATCTAAAATGATTTTTTGTGGGGAATAAATATAATTAATTTGGTCTTTTGAGCATTTGTCCAGGCCATTGGTAGTACAGAACTGAGTAAATCTCTGCAGTAGGGTCTTGAGTACCCTTTCTGTTTTTGAAATTAGCAGGGTGTCATCTGGAAAAAGAAGAGCTGGCACTTTTCTACCCTGCCAATAGATGGGATTCTTTCATATAATTGACTAGGAAATCCATGGGACCCTTGATAAAAAGAAGAACAAGGGTGGGCACCAAAACAAACCATTGTCCAACCCCTTTATTTGATATTAGTTCTTGTTAGCTCTTCATTAGGGACCCACTTGACCTGGGCAAAGTTGTCAGTGTGCAGCCATCTAATGTAGCACGTAGCTGACTGCATTCTGAGAGCTTGCTTTCATCCCTTCTTTACCAGTCTGAGAGGTCCCCTTAAAGGGTGGCCATAGAGGAGTTTGAAGGGGCTGAACTCAACTCCCTTCTGTGGCATCTCCCTGTAGACAAAAAACAGGCATGGTCGGAGGACCTCCCACTTCTGAATCTCTGGGAGGCCCATATTTAAGCCTTTGAGGGTCTTGTTGAATCTCTCACCATTCGGCAAGGGTGCGTATTGGCACCAATTTTATTCTCCTTATTTTTAAATGGGATTGATAATCACCTACAGGCAATACAGGCCGACGTCCCTATGGTGGCAGTCGTCGGACACCCGTCTTATTATATGCAGACGACGTCGTACTTGTTGCAAGAACCCCAATAGGCCTGCAGAGATTGATGGACGCATTTTCTGATTTTATGTTACAGAAGAAAATTGTCATAAATAAATCTAAAACATATACTATGATTTGTGGGCCCAAACCAAAACCTCCTTAATTTTTTTATATTGAAAAAACCCTATTAAGACTGTGAACTCCTTTTAATATTTAGGTATTGTTTTTACGGATAATGGCTTTTGGTCCCAACATATTTTATATACCAGAGCCAAAATGAGCAGTGCAACTCAAGGTATTTTTAAATTTTCTTCCAAACTGGGGAGTCGGCTAGTTAATGAGATGGTAGCTTTATACAAAGCTAAAGGAACAAGCATAGCCCTGTATGGGGCAGGGCTATGGGGCCATTCAAATACCAAAGTCCTGCAAATCAAAGAAACCTTGTTTTTGAAAATGTTGCTTTATTTACCTTTATCTGCATCCAATACCATTGCTCATTATGAGACAGGCCTCGAGTTTTTAGAAGCCCAACCCCTATTACTGTAGGATTCAATATAGAAAAGGGAAGAAACAGGTTATACCAAAGCAATTATTTTAGACTGTCTTAAATTGCAAATTGCACTGAAAATTCCCTGGCTGCTGGACGTTAATACTGTTCTAGAAAAGATATACCATTTTTTTCAACACAATTTTTATTGACTTTCAATTTGTAAATATGCATACACATTCAGTACATTATTGAGCATATGGCATAATAACTTCTCGATGCACCATTACATAAGGGTATATATGTCCCTGTTCGCACAGCACCATTGGAGCAAGAAGTGAAACTCAGGGTTTCTTTATAAGTGAGCCACAGAACATAAAAAGCAATAACAAGAGGCAAAAGTAAATTAAAGAAGAATAATGGACCCCCCCCACTCAAAAAATACCCCCCTCCCCTCCCTCGTCCAATAGTCCACACAATACAATAAAGTTCAGGGGAAAAAAGGGGGGTTGTGTACACCGTCGCAATTATAATAAAGAGGGAATCAAACTCCAACAGGTGGAACAGGCAATAATATACATTTCTGGGCATCAGCAATAGATTATAATAAATTGCTACTCAGTGTCGAGCGAATCAGCCATAGGGAAAGGGGGGTGCAGGTGACATGGGCTCAGGTGGCGACACCGGGGGGTGAGTGAGTCAAGGGCCTCAAACGTCTCTAGCATTTGATCCCAATCCATAGAAATGGGAGTATTGCGGTGGCCTTGATACTCTTCCTGTCTAAGGACAGCGCTTTCTGCAGTGCCCCACCTGATCAATTCCGCCTGCCAGACCGCTGCTGTAGGGGGGTGGGCAGATTTCCACTTCATGGTGATGGCCCGATTCGCCAACAGCACAGCCAGGTCCGCATATTAATATTGAACTTTCAATGTCTTGGGGCGTTTATGCAGACCTAGTAGACAGCTATCGGCAGCCGCCCAGTCGGCCGTGCGTGTGACCTCTCGGACTCTGTAAGCTATTGTTTGCCAATAAGTTTGCAAGCGTGGACAAGACCACAACATGTGGAGGAGATCAGCATCAGCCTCTTGACACCTAGGGCAGGAAAGTTGGGCGTCTGGGTAGATACAGTTCAGTCGGTGTGGGGTCAGATAGATCCTGTGTAAGATCATGTGTTGTATATATTTACATTTAGCATTCCAGGAGACTTTCTTGGGGAACTCCAATATAGTTACCCAGTCCCTGTCCGTGAGTTATTTACCAAGTCCCGCCTCCCATTTCGCCCGGTGCGGAGTCAGAGACGTCCCTGAGTGAGCACGGATCTCCCTATAAAGACATTGGGTAAGATGTCGACCAGCACCCATCAAGTATGTAGCGTATACAAGTTAATTTTTGGGGGGTTTTACCCCGTCAGGGGACCAATGGCATTTGATGTAGTGGGTAATGGTGACGTGGAGGAGGAACAGCTTTGAGGGGATCCCCTGTGCACGGGTGAAGTTGTCATGGTCCATCAGAGTGCCGTCTACAAACAGCCCTCCAACAGTGGAAACCCCTTCCTGTTCCCAAGGGGACACGGTCCACTTCGTTATTAAGCCATGTGCACCAGGGATTCCCAAGGAATTGAATGTTAAGAGAGTAAGAGAGGGTTTGTCGTGTGTAGTTAAGGGACTTCTTTCAGTACGCCAGCGCAGTTCTAAGCAAGGTGGGAGCCCTTGGCAGGATTTTAGCCCACGGCAGAAGTAAAGCATGTAATGTACCCTGAGCAAGGAGGCGATCGGTGTACCCAATCTCATGAATGTGCGTAGAAAAGATATACAAAACATCAATATGCACCGAAATGTCTAAAACCTTGATCTACCCGAAGAAAGAAATTAGAGACTCCTATCTACAAAACAGGGTGGATCTAAGGCTTTTGACTGAAAAGAACAAACCTATTGTGGCTCAGTATATGTCATACAGCAAAAATGTGATTACTAATAATTATCTGTCATGTGTGTCTTATGCACAGCATCGCTTTATATTAACGAGATTTAGATGTGGCATTGTTCATTTTCTTGTAGCTTTTCCTACTATGCGGTTTTATCCGCCTGCAGATTTTTTATGTCCATGTGACAATAGAAGTAAACAGAGCATGTTGCACTTTATGCTGTTTTGTAAATTTTAGTAGGTTTTTAGATGTTTTTATTTAAAGCCACTATTTATTTCATATAACATCAGGTCACACATAGAGGCTATGAAATTCTTGATACGATTAGGTGACCCCCTGACTTGTTATATTGTGGCCTTGTTCATTATGAAAGCAATTATTTAGAGGAAAAGTATAAGATAATAGGAGTACTGATTCGATATGGTTTAAAACATGATTAGTTTTATAAGTTATTATTTTACGTGTAATATTTATGAATTACCCCAATGATGTAGAAGCATGAACGTTATGGCCAATACACATGTATAAGTTGTAATGTTTTTTTTAATATGATTGTATTGGTTTTATTTTTATAATGACTGTTCTTTTATGGCTATCTTTAGATAGTAAAATTAGGATTAACACCTTGCATGCTACAGCAATTCCCGCTTGGTGCTGAACTCTTCAGATTTCCATTGTTCATGACGAGCTCAGCTCGTCATAAGCACACGACCAGTGTACTGCATGGCGAGCTGAGCTCTTCATGAGCAGGGAAGGGGTTAAAGAAAGAAAGAAGCTCTCAACAAGCCCATTTGTCTAAGGGCGATAGGGTGTGGAGAACTTGTAGGCTACCCCGCGCACATGAAGTACAGGTGGCCCTGTCAGGCACAGCTGCTTTGAGGAACCACACTCAGGTAAAAATCCCCACCAGGGCCCTAGCCACTGCAGGTGCAGTCGCAGACATCAGACGCAAGTGTAGGAAGCTGGCTCTGTACCAAAGTGAGGTATAGTGTGCACAGAGACCAGTGGATCCCCAAAGGTAGGCAGAGGTAAAGTTAGATAGCACCTCAATCTCCACACCCTTGGTGTGCTCACCCCACGTGGGGTAGTGAGCACAATTCCTAATCCTGATTGGGGAGTGCCTACCATCCGCAATATGGTGGGTACTGAAGAGTGTGCTTCACCTCGCCTCCGCCACCTGAGGGGTGGAGTTGGCAGAAGTGGGCACACCTTCTGGGCTGGCTAGTTTTTCCCGCCTGTCTTCCCGCCAAAAGGGAGGGGAGACAGGAAGGGGGCCTGCTCCTGATAGCAGGAAAAGGCTGGGGTTTGCATTACAAAGGCTGGCAGGCGTTTGAAGCCCCCCTGACACAGATGGCTCTTCCTGGCCCGGGGGAGGTGTGGACACCTCCACCCAGGAAAGGCTTTGTTTCTGGGCTCAGGGAGCGAAGGCTCCCACCCTAGGGATCCAGAAACATGTCTTGTGGTGGCAGGCTGGTGTGTACCAGTCAGGGATCCCACCAGAGGCTGGTCGTTTTTCAGGGGGCATCTCAAAGATGCCCTCTGTGTACATTTTTCATTAAATCCCACACTGGCATCAGTGTGACTTTAATGTGTTGAGAAGTTTGATACCAACCTTCTCAGTTTTCAGTATAGCCATTATGGGGTTCGTAATGACAAGCTCCCAGCACCATATTCTCTTACTGGCAGTACTGCACTTACAAGGTCTAAGAATGGACTTAGACACTGTAGGGGTACAGGGCTCATGCAGCTGTACCCTCACCACTGGCATAGGCCACCCACCTAGAGGGGTGACTGATCTATGCCAGGGCAGTGGATTGTAGGCATGGCACACAGGGTTGTGTGCCATGTCGAGTTATCACTTTGTTCTGCACCAAAACACGCAGCCTGCAAAGGCAGTGTGTGTAAAGGTACAGGGCCTCTAAGGGTGGCACAATAAGTGCAGAAGCCTTTAGAGGTCTTCCCTGGTCACAGAGCCCTGGGTACCTTTGGTACCATTTACCAGGGGCCGACCTGTGGCCAGAGATGTCAATTGGGTTAGTTTAGGGGAAATAACACAGGCCATGGGAACCTGATTGGCAGGGATCCACGGCACATCATGTCAAAGTGCATCAGTAGTCCGGCAAAAAGTGGGGGGGTTACTGCAACAGAAACCCACTTTCCTACAATATATCCTCTGGGTATCTGGTGGGATGAACCTGTTGCCTAAGGCAGTGTTGGAGTTCAGGGACCCAACAATGTCAATGCTCACCCTTTCAAAGGGGGTGCAAATGACAGGTAAGTGAACCAGGGAAGCATTGAGGTCTTCACATGGTAGATGGGACAGGACCAGCAGAATGTATCTGAGGCTGTCTTCATTCAGGGCCAATAAAAGTGAGTGACAAGCCTTACGAAGGTTTTGGCCTGCCCCAGATGTCCTGCCCAGAGTTACAACATAAGATAAAACCAGTAGAAGGCTCTGGAGCACTGGTGGACCACCAAAACTTGTGTTGCCCTGGGCTCACTATAAAGGAGGTAATTCTCCTATTATATGAGATGATCTTCGGAGATGTCACCAGCTGCCTTGGCCTCAGCTTGTTGGCTCAAGCCCTCTAGAGTTGAGCACTCCTTCTGTGCTTTTCAGAATTCCTTCCTGGTGGAACCACCCTCAACTTGCCATCCAGCAAGTTCACATTGGTCTCCCAGGGCGGCAATATACTCCTCAGAGGCTGCAGGGTGCCCTCCTCAGATGCCACTTCAACCTGGACTTTTGGGAGCTGTAGGGACTTGTTTCCCATTCCCCGTGTCCTCCCTTGTTTTGGCAGCAGACAATTATTCCAGGCTCCATGCCTCCATGACTCCCCTCTTGGGCAGTCATGGCCCATGTGGTCATACAGACTCACTCAGACAACACTAACATCTCCTGGTGTGACCTGAGCTCCACTTCTTTACAGACAATGTGTTTCAGATTATTACGTAACAATCGACAGCCATGGCAGGATTCACAGTTACTTTAGAGAACCCCCAATAAAAGGGAACCAGAACCATGGGATAGTGAGTCTCATGGTTGTCTACGAATATAACCTGGTGGAATGTATCGGGTATTACCTGCTCCGAGGACACCAGATGATACCATACAGTAGTCATTCTAGCTCCTGTGTCACTCAGAATATCCACCCTCTGCCCATTGATGGTGACCCACTGCCTGCACTTGAAAGTATTTGAAGGCATGTGGGCTTTGGGCACTATCTTCTTGTCACCCAGGTAATCTCTGTTCCCCTCTCCATGCTAACTGGGATCGCCTCCTCCCAAGCACTACACTGGCTAACCCAGATGTCTATCCACCAGTGGGGGACTTTGCCCTCTCGAGGCATTGGGTATCTCCCTTGATGTGCCCATAATTATAGCAGTCAGTATACTGGGGACAAACCACTGTGTCTTGTTGTTGGAGAACTGCTTTTTCTTCTGATCAGGTTCGGATTGATTACTTTTTTTCCCTATGAACTATTTTGGGGGCCTATAGAGAACTCCTTCTTTTTAAGTCCCCCCCCCTCTTTCTTTTGTTGGGGACCCTGTTCACCCTTTTTTGATCCCCAGGTGCTTTATTGTGGACTTTGGTTTTGAGCCAGCATTCCAACTCATTAACAAGCTCCCTGGTGTCAGTGAGCTTACTATTCAGTATGTGATGGCGCAGCTCAGGAAGACAATTGCTGAACATGTTCTCTATGGCAAACAAATTGTACAGCCCCTTGTAATCATTCAAATCACTGTCCTTCACCCAACCATCCAGTGCCTTATAAAAGTAATCCACATAATCTACCCAGGACTGTTGGGGCATCTTCTGGCTGTCCCTAAACCTCTGTCTGGGGTAAGATCGTATTTCCGGGTAAGAGTGTCCTCCATGATGGGATACCTTCATCCTGCCCCCTCCCTACTGGAAATGTCCCTCCAGATATTGCCCACCCCAATCCTCTTCAGGGACCCTGTGCATCTTTGGAATAACCTGATAGGCCTCAAACCATTTATCTATGTCATCCCCCACAACAAGTTATATACTTATAACGGGCATTCACATGCAACTCATTTATATAAACAGTAAGATACCACTGAATAATCCTCTGCTGAATTAATCAATATTAGACAATCCTTAATCCTCAGAAAAACATTTGGCCATGAGTGAATTTCTGCATGGAATCACAGAAAGAGTCAACCAGTATATTAATCAATTTATCCAAACTGACTTTATTTTTTAGAGGGCAGATAGACATATTAACAACAATTAAGTCACACATGATCAAGTGAGGAGTGAGAAAGAGCAAAATCCCCTGGAAGCACCCATGATGCATAAATGTTCTTTTTTTTAAACAGTTTTTATTTATTATTTGAAAAAACAACACAATAATCAACAGGTATATCTCACATAGCATCAGTGTAATACAGTAGGTGACAATCATGATTGGTAAGGATACAGAGTTCGAATTGTCACAATTCTTATTCATGGATCCCCTGTCCCAACCCCCCTGTGTTAAGTGTGTCTCATCCCCTTCAACTATTTGTGGGTTCTGAAGTATTAAGCCCATCGCCTTCATGTCTCTGTGTGAGGAGTTGTATATTGTCTGTTTAATCTTCCTCCATCTCTAAGTTGTAATAGCTCAACCATGGCTGCCAGATTTCCGGAACTTCTTAGGTCACCCTCTTGCTTTATATACAGTTTTTTTCTGCCCCCATGTGCATATCCATACCAGCCCACCACTCTGTCATGGTGGGAGTTCTACTCCCCCCCCCCCCAATATCTGGCTGTGTCTCGCTTAGTCACTATGAGTCCTAAATTATTATTTTTTTAAACATATTTTATTGATTTTCCACATCAGAAAAGAAAAAATAATAGGTCATACGACATTATGTTGTATTCGTTCAAGCCATCATACAAATGTCTATTTGACTGACAGTATGTACATAGAATTCAACGTTTCCCTATATATATATATATATATATATATATAACTTGAGTAACAGTTTATAACATCAAAGCCGTAATAGTGGATTCTGGTGCTATTGGCCTACTCAGGTGTCATTCTGTCTGTTCTGACCTTTGTGGGTCATCTAATATGTATACCAATGTGGCATAAAACAATCTCTGATGAGTTCGTCTCTTTTTATATCTAACTCACTCAAACTATATCCTCCCCCCTCGCAGGCTTAGATAATGTATCCGGCTTCTAGTATGTCCTCAGTATTACCACTGGACCACAGAACCCCAAAGTCATTCACAATAACAGTGTATCACTAATACAATAAAGACATATTACAGCTCAACCTGTGTGCGGTAGTTCAGCGAGGGATTAGAAAATGCATATATATTCAATTATTACAATTGTATATCAACAGCAACAAATTCTTCCAGTAACACATTCCAGTCCATAGAAATAGGCGTTTTACCCAGTCCCCTGTGTTCTTCTCTCTGTAACTCAGCACCTTACGCCCTACCCCATCTAACCATTTCCGTATGCCATTCCTGTAACAATGGTGCTTTAGCAGGTTTCCATCGCATGGTAATGTTCCGCTTAGGTATTAAAAGGGCAACATTAATAAATTTATGAATTGGGTTTCCCTTTTTCCCTTTTTGACCCAACACAGTAGGCAATATTCCATTAAGTCATTACTATCAATCAATCAATCAAAACATTTATAGAGCACGCTACTCACCCGTAAGGGTCTCAAGGCTCTGAATGGAGGAGGGGCGTGCTGATACTGCTCAAAGAGCCAGGTCTTGAGGTGTTTCCTGAAGGTGAAGTGGTCCTGGGTCAGTCGTAGGTGGGCGGGAAGGGAGTTCCACGTCTTGTCAGCCAGGTAGGAGAATGATCTTCCTCCGGTGGTGGTTCTGCTTATCTGTGGGATGGTGGCAAAGGCGAGGCTGGCGGAGCAGAGCTTGCGGGTTGGAGTGTGGAACGTGAGGCGGTTGTTGAGATATTCGGGGCCTATGTCGTGGAGCACTTTGTGTGCGTGGGTGAGGAGCCTGAACGTGATCCTTTTGCTGACGGGGAGCCAGTGCAGGTCTCTCAGGTGGGCAGATATGTGGCTGTGGCGAGGGATGTCGAGGATGAGTCGTGCGGATGCGTTCTGTATGCGCTGGAATCTTTTCTGAAGTTTGACTCTGGTTCCTGCGTATAGGGCGTTCCCGTAGTCTAGTCGGCTGGTGACGAGGGCCTGGGTGACCGTCTTTCTAGTTCCGGTAGGGATCCACCAGAAGATCTTTTGGAGCATGTGCAGGGTGTTGAAACATGAGGATGAGATGGCGTTGACTTGCTTGGTCATCATGAGAGAGGAGTCCAGGATGAATCCCAGGTTGCGTGCGTGGTCCGTGGGTGTTGATGCGGTCAGTGCTGTGGGCCACCAGGAGTCGTCCCAAGCGGATGGGGATGGTTCGAGGATGAGGACCTCCGTCTTGTCTGAGTTCAGTTTCAGACGGCTAAGTTTCATCCATTCCGCGACGTTTTTCATTCCTTCCTGGGGGTTGAATTTGGCGGTGGCTGGGTCTTTGGTGAGGGAGAGTATCAGCTGGGTGTCGTTGGCGTATGAGATGATGTTGAGGTTGTGTTTGCGTGAGATGGAGGCGAGGGGGCTCATGTAGATATTGAAGAGGGTTGGGCTGAGCGACAAGCCTTGGGGTATGCAGCAGATGATCTCGGTGGCCGCGGAGCGGAAGGGAGGGAGGCGGACTCTCTGGGTTCTGTCGGAGAGGAACGAGGTGATCCAGTCCAGGGCTTTACCATGGATCCCAGCGTTGTGGAGGCGGGTTATTAGGGTGCGTTGGCAGACTGTATCAAAGGCGGCTGAGAGGTCTAGGAGGATGAGGGCGGTTGTTTCCCTGTTGTGAAGCAGGGTCCTGATGTCGTCGGTGGCTGTGATGAGGGCGGTCTGGGTGCTGTTGTTGGTTCGAAATCCGGACTGGGATGGGTCGAGGGATCCATTGGTCTTGAGGAATGTGGTCACCTGTTTGTCTTTTCGATGACTTTTGCAGGGAAGAGAAGAAGAGAGATGGGGCGGAAGTTCTTGAGGTCTTTAGGGTCTGCTGTGGGTTCCTTCAGTAAGGCGTTGATCTCTGCGTGCTTCCAGCTCTCTGGGAAGGTGGCGGACGTGAGGGAGTTGTTTATGATGTTCCGGATGTGGGGTGTCAGCTTTGTTGAAGATGTGGTGAGGGCATGGGTCGGAAGGAGAGCCGGAGTGGATGGTGTTCATAGCGTGGGTGGTGTCTTCAGTGCTGATGGGAGTCCAAGCGCTGAGGATGGTTGTAGGGGGCGTTGGTTTGGTGGCTGGGGCGGAGTCTAGGTGCCGAAGCTGTTGTGTATATAGGCGATCTTGCAGTAAAAGAACGCGGCGAGGGAGTTGCTAAGGTCTTGCGATGGTGTGAAGTCGTTGCTACTGGCGCTGGGGTTGGAGAGCTCTTTTACGATGCTGAAGAGTTCCTTGCTGTTGTGTGTGTTGTTGTCCAGCCGCTCTTTGAACGATGTCTTTTTGGTGGTGCGGATCAGTTGGTGGTGTTTGCGAGTGGCGTTCTTGAGGGCTGTCAGGTTTTCTGTCGTCTGTTCGCGGCGCCAGGTTTTTTCGAGGGTTCGGCAGTATTTCTTTGATTCTTTGAGGTCGTCTGTGAACCATGTGGCTTTCCTGTTGCCGGGCTTTCCTGGAGGGTTCTTCAGTGGTGCAAGGGTGTCGGGGCAGTTGGTGATCCACTGTGTGTGGTTGCGGGCTGCGTCGTTGGTGTCAGCAGTGTTAATTGGTGGGTTCTGGCTCAGCGATGCGGTTAGCTGGTCTGTGGTGACTTTGCTCCAGCATCTGTGGGGAATCTGTTGTGGGCGGTGGTGGGATGTGGTCTTCTTAAAGGTAAAATGGATACAGCTGTCCGGTCCAGTGTAGTCCGGTGGAGTGGCTGAAGGTAACGTGGCCACTGGCAGAGAAGATGGGCCAGCGTAGTGGGTGAGGGTGTTCATCAGTTGCTTGAGTCCCAGGTTGTCGAGGTTGTCGAGCAGGGTGGTGGTGTTGTTGTCGTTGTTCTCCAGGTGGAAGTTCATGTCCCCTAGGAGGATGTAGTCTGATGAGGCGAGGGCGTGCGGGGTGATGAAGTCGTCGATGGCTTCACTGAATTGTGTGCATGGGCCCGGGGGTCTGTACAAGAGGGTTCCTCTGAGGGTGGTCTTGGGGTCAGTGTGGATCTGGAAGTGTAGGTGTTCGACGGTGGTGAGGGCATCTTCGGAATTGGTCGTGACGCCGATGGTGTTCCTGTAGATGATGGCGATTCCTCCTCCAGTTTGGTTGATGCGGTCCTTTCGAGTGATCTTGTAGCCGTCCGGGATGGCTATGGCAATGTCGGGGGCTGAGTAGGCGTTCATCCAGGTTTCCGTGAGGAAAGCGACGTCTGGTGCTGTTGTGTCGAAGAGGTCCCAGAGTTCGACAGCGTGCTTAGGGACGGAACGGGTGTTGAGCAGGATGCACTTTAGGCGGTTGTTGTTTTTGCCAGGTCCGGGTGGTGGGGTGCAGGTTCAGACGCTGGTGAATTTGCAGGCTTGGCAGTAGAAGGGTCCGTGGGTGCGCTTCGGGGTGGCTCGGTAGCAGGCAGATGGTCGGCCGGTGTTGAGTGCATGGAGGGTGGTGGTGTCGTATCTCAGTCGGGTTTCTTGGTTTCGGTGAGGGCCAGGGGTTCTGGCGCTGGCATGGTCCAGGCGCGGACGGGCGCAGACGGGCTTGCCTTTGGCGCGCCTTTGGCCTTCGGCGCGGCCTCCATATGAGGGGCTGTGGGAGGGAGGAGCAGCTGGGAGGCGGGAGCGGAGGGCGAATGGGGCACCAGGGGGGCGGGCCGCAAGGGAAGCAGCGTCGGGAAGCGCGAGGGAGGGGTGCGGGTGGAGGGGTGATACAAAAGGCAAAAGGGGGCAGGGGAGGAGAGGGCACAAAGGGCATCAGTAAGAGACAATAAACATTAAAAACAATCCGTGGCAACAAAAATGAAAGGTCGGAATCAGGAAATAAACAAGACAGGCAAACCAAGCAAGACCGGCCGCGGAGCTGGAGAAGGCGGTCAGGACACAGCGGGTAGCGGCAGCGGGACAGCCGCACAGGAGGACCGTGTCAGCGGCTGAGGGGGGCGACCTACCTGGTGACAGGGTCAAGGGTCAAGGACTATGAGTCCTAAATTACTTAGCAAGACTTTATATCTGGGCATGTCGATGTCTGTGTGTATGCCTAGGAGAGTGTACTTGGGGTCTATAGGAATTTGGGTTTCTAGTATGTTATTCATTCTTGTATTATCTGTGTCCTGCATCTATGTATTAGTTGGCATTCCCGTATATAGGAGCCTCGCTCCATTTTGCAGTGCAGGCATTCTGGCGTCTCTGCTCTGCCCATTGGGTGGAGTCTCGCCCTATCATAGTACACCCTGTGTAATATTTTAAACTGGATCAGCCGCAACCTTAGTTTGATCGCCACTTCTCTGGGATGCATCAAGGCCGTCTCCCAGTCTATGTCTTCCAGGGTGTCTGTAGTTTCCTCCCATTTGCTTCTAAGTGTTAGTAGGTTGTCAGGCATATTATTTATCAGGGTCCTTTAAGTCCAGGAGACTGCTTTTTGTGGTATCTCCTCTTGTAGCAACCGGCCTTCTAATGGAGCATACTCAGGAATATCTATGATGTCGAGTTTTTGCGATCTCTGAGCATGTTGTAGCTGTTTGTATTTATAATGCTGTTTATCTGACAGGTTGTATTCAGCCTGGAGATCTGCAAAGGTTAAAAGGTCGCCTGGCCGTATTATATCTCCCAGTGTGGTGATCCCAATTGTGTCCCATCCTTTAAACCCCTGTAATTTTGCTAGTTCCGGTAGGCGCCTACCCTCCGATAGGGGTGTGGACCTAGTCAAGCTTTGCCCCCTTTCATCTTCCGTTCTGCTTCTTTCCATGCTTCAATCACCCTCTGCGTTGCTGGCAACATGCCCAGTACTCCATAACCCCCGTATTAGTAGTGTCGAGGAGAGTGTTTTCAGAATTGGAGTCTGTCTTGGGCGTATGTGGGGTGATCCCTGGGTGCATGTCCTATTTGATAATTACTGTGAGGTGCCCTGCTCTATTGCTATGCCCGGATATCTATCTGCACGATCCCCCCATTGTATTGTGCCGTGCTACTCGGTGGTGGCCTCCATCCCATAGTAATGCGCGCACTTCATCATTTATCGCTCGAAAAACTGCCTCTGGGATTTTGTAGTATGTGTTTTGAAGGATGTTTAATAACTTAGGTAGCGTTATCATTTTTTACATGGCCCCTCTCCCGAGTATTGTCAAGGGAAGGCGTCGCCATCTGACTACGTTATCGCAAAATTCCGCTAAGACCCGCTGAATGTTAATGGGCTAAGGGAGACTGTCACACTGCTGGGGATATATAGTCCTAAATTTTTAAAGCCATCTTCTGCAAAGGGAAGATGCACCGTTATAAGGTGTGTGTCGATGGGGCCACCTATGGGGTATATGTTTTGTTTGACTTCCCCCAATGAATGTGCTATCCTGCCTGTCTACCATATTCTTTAACTAGGTTAAATATGATGGGGAGTGTTGTGTCTGAGCTGGTTATCTAGAGTAAAATATTGTCTGCATAAAAGGAAATTAGTTCATCCAACAACTGTCCCTCGGCATCCTGAAATCCCTTCATGTCTGGGTGTGTTCTAATTAAGCATGCCAATAGTTCTAGCGCAAGTGCAAAAAGCAGGGGGGAACAGCGGACAGCCCTGTCTAGTCCCTCGTTGAATGGGGAAGTCAGCTGATTTGACTCTGTTAACCCTGACTCTTGCTCTGGTGTTTGTGTGTAGTATATCGACCCATGCCCGAATGTTACATCTGAAGCCGAATTTTACAAGCGCTTGTCTCATGAATGACCAGTGGACAGTATCAAAAGCCTTCTTGGCGTCAAGTCAAAGTATCTGGGGATTAACTCCCCCCTTCGCCGTATCTAACCAGTTTGCTAGTCTACGGAGGTTGAGGCGTGTAGCTCGTTTGGGCATAAAGCCCGACTATTCCCTATGAGTCAGTGATGTAATGATCGTCAATAGTTGTGTAGCAAGTATAGATGCTAAAATCTTGGTTTCAATGTTTAAAAGCGAAATTGGGCGGTAGGACCCACAATCCTCTGGAGGTTTGCCTGGTTTTGGTATGACCACTACCGTGGCCTGACAAAGATCTGGTGGTAGTGTTCCCTCTTCCCTTGCCGCTAAGAACATATTTAGTAGACGGGGCCAGTAGGCTATTGTTTTGTTTGAAACATTCTTCTGGCTGTCCATTTGGGCCTGGGGCTTTCCCTGATTTGTTTTTAGTGATGGAGGCTTCAACTTCGTCTAGGGTTAGCTCTGCCTCTAGGGCGTCTGTGTCTTTCTGTTGCAGTGTGGGCATGGCTATGTCACTGAGGTAGTCTCTTATGCGGGCCTCAGCTTCTATCGGCTTGGCATCATAGAGGTTAGTATAGTAGCGTGTGAATGCTCCCGCTATTGCACTTGCTGTTGTATGCCGTGTGTCTGCTTCAACTATCTAGCTTACCCAGTTTGCCTCCCTTTCCTTCCGGCTTAACCAAGCTAGGAGTTTCCCCGCTCTATCCCCTGGCTTATATAATCTATGTTGTGTGGCCTGAATTTGAGATTGGACTTCTCTGTCTACCAAAGCCCGAAGTTCCCAATGGGTGACCACTATCTGCCTAAGCCGGGCTACCTCATTGTCTGGGGTGATGTTGCCTTCCAATTCTAAGAGTTTACCTTCCAGGTTTTCTATTTGTAGCGCTTCTCTCCTTCGTTTTCGTGCTATTGTGTATTGTAGCCTGCCTTAAAGGACTGCCTTGTAGGCCTCCCAGAGGGTGGCCTCTGAGGACACTGAATCTTCATTCTCCTGGAAAAATAACGTAGTCTCTATACTAATTACATCCATTACTGCTTTGTCGTGAAGCTCCCATGCGTTCAGCCTCCAATCTGGTTGTTGTCCACGTGCTCTTCCCCCCACTTTCAACCTCAGGGGTGAGTGATCTGAGATACCTCTTGCCAGGAATTCTACTTCATCTACTCTATGAATCTCCCCTGATGGAGCGAAGAGGTAATCAATCCTAGAGAAAGTCTTATGTGTGCCTGAGAAATAAGAATAACTGTGATCTAATGACTGGTGTCGATGCTAAAGGTATATCAGTCCCAGTGATCTCACAAATTCTGCAAGTGGGGTAGGAACGAGAATTCCGGCTGGTGTACGAGACCTGTCTAGTTTTAGGTTCACAATGTCATTGAAGTCTCCTCTGATAATATGAGTTGGGGAGTCTGAGTCTAATAGTATCTTGGCAACTGCGCCCAATGTTTGGGGCTGTAGTCGTGGTGGGGCAAAAACACTATCAAGGGTAATCTCCCGCCATCCCCATCTGACTGGGACTGCGGCGAAGGTTCAGTTAGGGTTCATCCATGTCCTGGTTATATGAAACGGTTGAGTTTTCCTTATGGGGATGGCCACTCCACTCGCCCCAGGGGAAATACCGGTGTGTGCCAATGTGGTGCAGGCCCCCCTCCCTATAAATACACATTGTGTGCCTCAGAGGTGGGTTTCCTGTAAGAGGACTACATCAGGCTTGAGTTTCTTAATATATCTGTTAACTAGTCCCCTCTTAGTTTTACTGCCTAATCAATTGACATTCCATGTCAATACTGTGTATGGTGTATCATGCATTATGTGTGTGTTGTATGTGAACAGCGTAGGGAGTTATACCTTCCCCTGTCAACCTCCATCCCACCATTCCTAGTCATGTATCTTGAGACACCCTGCTGCTGCCTGAATTGAAAACATTGAATCTTTGAACTCTAAACTTCCCCCATCCCTGATCCCCCACCCCACTTTTTCACGCACCCTACGCCTACCCCTTCAACTGTCAACATGACAACTAAGCGTATGTGTCGTTCGAAAAGTCTGTCGGTCGCTCCCTTGACCTCCCCCCTACCCTTAGATAATATTCAAAATAATAAAGAAGATAGTCTTTTTCAGAGAGAAATGTTTCGCACAGTCTCTTCTGAGCACAAGCAAGTCTGGGAGGGGGAACTCCTTGCAGGCGACCTGTCGCCGATCTGCTTCTGTCTCACACCCATATTTCAGTTCTCTTTGTCACCTTTATCTTGCTGCTTTTGGTGTACATTGTCAATCACCTGTGCCTCTACTCACTGCTCTTCTGTGTTGTTGATTGCCTTGAGGAGTGGGTGATCACCAGGGAATCTTTAACAGAGTGGTCCGTGTGATTACTGTCTCCTTGGTTCGAGTCTCTGCTGTTGGATGGAGCCTGTCCCGATTCTTCATCAGAGGCTACCCTCCTCCTTTGGTATGGGGTCCCCGTCTGTGCGGTCCCTATTGGCTTCTTGTGTCTTCCAGTAAGCCGCCTCTACATTTTTATTCTCTGGGGTCTAGGCTCCCATCTTAGTTGCGTCTCTCTGGGTCGTGTCTCGTTGCTATTGACCTCTGGCCATGGCCTAGGACGTTCTTCTATTCACGTCCAGGCATCTTCTGGAGTTTTGAAAAATTGAGTTGAGCCTTGAAAGATAACTTTGAGTTTGGCCGGAAAGAGAAGCATGTGTTGAATTTGCATGGCTCTAACTTTAACCTTTACCAAGTCGAAGGTTCTATGCATCTTCTGCACCTCTCTAGAATAGTCAGGGAAAATCATAATTTTGGTGTTGGGCAGTTTGAGTTCTCTAAGTATTGTGTCTCGGTCCTGATAATTCAGAGGGTGCGGGGCCCCCAGGGGAGGTCTCACATTTGGCATCCTGTGTGCCCGCTCAATGAGGAAACAGGTGGAGAATTTTGCCACTAGGAGAACTTCCCACAGCCATGCCATTAGGAAGGTGATCGTGTCAGAGTTCTCATTCCCTTCTGGTATCCCAATGAAGCGGAGGTTGTTTCTCCTGGCTCTGTTTTCTGCATTATCAACCTTCCAAATCACCTCTCTCATATTTGCCTGAAGCTCTTTGATGTCGGATTGAAATTTGAGCGTTGTGTCTTCCACTTCCGAAATGTGCGTTTCTTCTTGAGTTACTCGGTACAGTTCACGATATTGCGTACATCTTGCCGCAGGAGAGACACCTCTGATCTTATCTCTGCCATTTTACCTTTGATGGCCTTTCTCGAGGCGTGGATTGCTTGGAGGATGGCCGCATTGTCCGGAGGGCCCATAGCCTCCCCTTCCGGTTCTGTCTGTGGTGGAAGCACCTTTGTATATTCATCCATCTTCCCCTGCTTTTGCATCTTGGGTTCTTTGTCTCTCATCATTATTAAATCCAGCAGCAGTAGGTTGTCTTCCGTGTACTGAGGAGCTAAAAATCTCATGTATTGGTCTGCAGTCTTCTTCCGGGGTACGGTTGGGTCAGAGTGGAATACCTGCCGTTTTGGAGGCAGCACCAGGAGGGCTCGCTCTTCTCACTACAGAGGCTGAATTTTATAGGACGTCGCTGGCGTGTGTCTGTCTGCCATGAGTGTAAACCAGCTCCTGTCTTGTCTGACAATCTCTGGCAGCTGGTTCAATGCTTGTGCAGCGTCTTTTGGCCATCTTGCATGCATTATGTCTCGATCGTCCCAGGACGCTTCTGTACAATGTCCATCCAGTCTGTGCCAGGTGCGTCTCTTAGCGCTGCGATCTCCCCCAGCCCCCCTCACCTCTGTTAATGTCTGCAAAGTTGGGACTTCTTCAGTTGGTCCAGGTGTAGACCACCCCCAAACACAACTCCGTGCTTCCTGCCTTTTTCATAAGTGTCCCATCTGCTTCCACCGTCTCGCCGAGCTAAAGTGTGTCAGGTTCACTGGTGTCCCCTTACACAAAGAAAAGGTGGTCTTAATGCCAGGGGATAAGTGAGGTTCCAGGCCACCTTTAGTTATCTCACTGCCTAGGGCACTCACTATACAACTATCACTTCATCTATGTCCTTGTCTCTCCCCCGGACTCAAAAGGGCAGCTGTTGGGCGTGAATGCTTCCATGCGCAAGGGCTGAGTTCTCAGTTTCGCCAATGCTGTTCTGAGGATTAACTTATTGTCCAATTTTATATGTAGATCGATTGCCTCACGGCTGAGGGCCATTCTCCGGCTTCAGATGTCTCAAACGGCCTCTCCGGACATTCCCCTCTGACTAGGTAAGTTCGCTTAGGCCAGCACGCTCGACCGTGGTCGGGGACGAAACCGCGTAGCCCCTCTCCCAGCTCCTGCGGCTCTTGGCACACTCCAGCATTGACGTTCTTTATGGCTGTGCGCTTAGGGAGCCCCCACGATCTGGCACACTAGAGTCTTATGACCGATCCCTGCGTGTGCTTGCGGCCCGTCTCCTCAATCTATCAGGGCCCGGTTGCCATCTTAATAGTTCAAAGCTGCATCATCCACGGGACAGCATCCTCAGCTCGGGTCTCGCCGTGGTTGGCACTCGGTTCTATCTTCTTGCGCCGTGGGGAGAGTGTCACTCACCCACTGTTTCCCAGTCCATACGGCTCAGTTTCTTACTTTTCCCAGTCAGACCCGGCCTCTTGCTCATCTCCGCCACAGGATCTCCAAGCCTCCCCAACAGTGCCATTGGCTCTTAGGTGTCCTTCAACGGTTGGTCTCTGCAAGTCTCAAGCTGTGGACGGTGTCTGCTCTGCAGTATGCAGGCAGCCTGCTGCAGGTCTCTGGGCTGCAGCCTCGGGTTAGGGCTACACCACTAGCGGGTCCCGTTGGCCATCTTGACAGCCACAGCCCGTCTCCGTGCCAGTGCAGCTTTCTCACCTCGTGGCATCGTAGCCCCAGCCATGGGTCTGGGGTGTCAGGCGAAATTAGCACACGAAATGAGTAGTGGATGGTGGCTTAAAGAGCAGTATTGTCATCAGGATCAGTGTCGGGCGGCCGGAGCTAAGGCAGATGCGGCTAGTCAGCCATGCTGCTGACCACGCCCCGCTGATGCATATATTTTCAGACACAGTGGCATATACCAAAGGTTAGAAAGAGGTGACTTTGATGATGGATACCTCCTAGGTAAGGATATTACCAGTCCCCAGATAAATGTTTTACCACTTGTATGTCTGTAAGCATATAACTCCATTATCATATATATCTCACAACAGGTGACAGTGCGTATGTGCTTCGGCCATGGATCCTCACGCCGTACCTGTCTCCCAACAATAAACATGAAAGGTGGTACAACACGGCACACAGGCACACCAGTAGAGTGATTGAGCATATTTTTGGAATCATGAAATCGCGCTTCAGGTGCTTACACAAGAGTGGGGGAGCTCTGCAGTATGCACAAGACACAGTCTGTAAAATCATGGCAACATGTGCCATGCTGCACAACATTTATTTATTTATTTGAAAAGTTTTATAGAGCGTGAACAAGACATGGCAGGGTATCAGAGTAGTGTACAACAAAGTGAGCTGGTAGGCTGGTACAGTAGGACATATTAGATAGCTAAGCTTATGCAGTAGAAGAGCAATGGAGACAAAGTAGACGTGTAAACAGTTAAAAAGATGAAGATTGCTAAATATACAAGAGAATACAGGGTTGAAGGTCAACACCATTAGTTTGTAAGGCTACAGAACTATTGCCACATGTAACTCTTATGGAGCAATTCTTTGACTTCTTTTTTAAATTCATAAGTCAAGGGGTTCATTCTGATTTCTGGTGGGAGAGCGTTCCAAATTCTCGGAGCACGGCTTTAAGTTCTCTTCTCTTTAAACTTTGGTGGTTTCAGCAGTAGTGTGTGAACTTCTTAGTGCGCGAATCCCACCCGATAACTCAAGTTTATTCACCAGTTAAATGGGCTTGTTCTGATGGAGCACTTTGTGCATTAAGCAGACTACCTTGTACCTGATCCGTGTATCGATGGAGAGCCATCTGAGTTGGAGTAGGTCTGGCGTGATGTGGTCACGCTTTCTTGAGCCCATGATGAGTCTTGCAGCAGAGTTCGCAGTGGCCCTTAAAGGGGCCAGTTTAGCTTTGGGGAGCCCTGCCAGAGTTGCAATTCCGTGATCTAAACGGAGATAACTAGGGATTGGACAGCTTAGTTTAGGTCAGTAGGCAGCAGGAACAGTTTGATTTTCCCTAATGGGCATAGTTGGTGATTGGCTTCTCTAGTTGTTGCACTGATGTCAACAAGAGGATATCCTTCAAGCTCCTCACCCACGCACATAAGGCACTCCACAAGACCGGCCCAGCCTACCTAAACAGACGGCTCTCCTTCTACATCCCTAACCGCCAGATACGCTCCGCCAACCTCTCACTCGCCACCGTCCCGCACATCCGAAGAACAACCACCGGTGCGAGATCCTTCTCCCACCTCGCCGCCAAGACCTGGAACACCCTCCCATGAGCCTACGACAGACCCAAGACCTGCTGACCTTCAGGAGGCTACGCAAGACCTGGCTGTTCGAGCAGTAGCGCCCCCTCCCAGCACCTTGAGACCCTCGCGGGTATGTAGTGCGCTTTACAAATGATTGATTGATTGATTGATTGATTGATTGATGTGATCTTGCATTTTCAGGCATTTGTCCAGGATTAAGCTAAGTGATCTAGTGGGGCTCACAACAGGTGGGGTGCAATTAAGTTAGTTGTCTGAGCCAGTCATGAATGGGTGCAGTATGATTGTGGGGGGAAGGCAGGAGGAATTCTGTTTTGAGTGTATTTAGCATAAGGTGGTTGTGAGATAACCACTGCTGAGTTTTCAAAATAGCATGGTTGAGAGTAGTTGTGTCGTCCAGTGGGAGATTTTCATGTATAGTTGAGTATCATCCGTGTATATGTGATATTGTATGGCAGACCATTTCAGAGTTTCTGTGAGAGGTTCCAAGTATAGATTGAAGAGAGTGGGTGAGATTGCAGATCCTTGTGGAACTCCAATAAAGACTGGCTTACTGTTGGAGAGGTCATTGTTGATTTTGATTCTTTGAGATCTATTTTGAAGGAAAGAGACAAACCAATTTAGGACTGGACATGATAACCTCATCCTTGTTTCTAGAAAATTGATTAGTTTGTCGGGATTGAGTGTGTCAAACGCAGAGGAAAGATCCAGGAGAATCCAGTAAACTAATAAGTCATGGTTCGTGTTGGTCAAGTATTCTTAACGCATCATCTACTATGTGTGTTAATACAGTTTCAGTACTGTGACCAGATCTGAAGCCCAATTGGTGTTGGTCAAGTAGTTGAAAATGCTCAATGTGGTTTCAGAGTTGTGTATAGACTTACTTCTCAAGAAGTTTGTAAAGAGTCATGATATTGGATATTGGTCGGAAGTTGTAAGTATCTGTTGAGTCTGCCTTAGGTTTCTTTGGGATGGGGGTGACTTGTCAGGTGAGTCTGCCTGAGGTTTCTTTGGGATGGGTGTGGCTTGTCCGAACTTGAGGAAATCAGGAATCACTTCTTGTTTGAGTGATTCATGTACAAACTTCGACCATAGAGTGAAAATGGACGAGATAAGTTCATTGAAGAGTTTAGAGGCATTGGATCAAAGACTTGATTTGACGGTTTTAAGTAGTCATGATGCTAAGCAGCTCAGCAGCTCAGCATTGTCCGGTAGTTATGTTATGTTAGGTTAAACTTCATTTATAGCGTGCACGGATACTCGGAAGGGTCCCGGCGCGGAAGCCAAATAGAGAAGACAGAGAGGCGCAAACCGAGGCTAGGTGGCTACTTGAAGAGCAAAGTTTTTAGCTTCTTTTTAAACAGCCTGAGGTCGCGGGTGTTCCGAAGCTCAAAGGGCAGGGCATTCCAGGCCCTGGCTGCTCTGACAGAGGGAGCCTGGTACCGCCTGACATGGCGGTACCAGGGTATAGCAGCGAGGCATAGCCCCGTAGAGCGGAAATGTCTGGGAGGCACATAGATATCAAAGAGTCTCCTGAGATACAAAGGTCCTGCTTTATAAAGAGCACTGTGGGCAAGCGTGAGAGCCTTGAACAAAACACGCTGGTCTACCGGGAGCCAATGCAAATCCCGTAGAAGCTGCTTAGTGCTAGGCCTACCAGGAATACCCAGTAGCACTCTAGTGGTCGCGTTCTGGACAATCTGTAGCTTTTTTAGCTGGTATCCAGGAGGACCAGCTAATGTAAAGAGCATTGGCGTAGTCTAAACGCGAAAGAATAAGAGCACGGGTCACCATTTCTTTAGCCGCTTTGGGCAGTAGGGGCAGAAATCTCTTTAGGAGTTTCAGTTCACTCCGGCTAATTTATTAATCTGCTGTAGAAATCTGAGGTTCTCACTGAACCAGACCCCCAAGGTCTTTACTGGGCTCCCCATTGACTTAGGTATGGGGTAACCCACGGGCCAAAGATCCTCTCTAAAATGCGGAGGGAAGGACCCGTAAAGGAGATTTATCCTTGTTGCATTTGAGATGGGCCTGCGCTAACCATTTAAAAAACTTTCGCAAGACAATTTTTGGCAGCATCCGGGGATACATAATTTTTCTTCCACGTAAAGAGAAGCTGGGTGTCATCAGCATAAGCTATGATCTTAGCACCCAGCTCCTCCGCCAGATATATAGTCTGAAGATATTCCAAGAAGCATAATTTTTTTGAGTGTGGGCAACCGATTCCACCAGAGGAGAGTTCATCCCAGGTGTTCCCAAGGCATCGGTGAAGGGAGCCTGATTTTGTATGACTTGTAGGGAGAGTTGTAGATCTAGTACAATCTTTCTTGTTTTTTTAATGAAGTGGGCTGAAAATTCCTTGCTGCTTGGGATCGAGCCCTTTAGTGCCACAGGTTGGTTAGAGTGGTTCGTTTGTTTGTTGATTGATGATTTCGAAGAGTTTTTCTGGTCTGTTTTTGGCCTTGTCCAGCTGTGATCTAAAGTGATCAGATTTGGTGGTGCGCATGTGTTTGTTATAAGCTTTCCTTGTCTTTCTTAGTTGTTTGAGGTTGCCTAGGGAGAGAGAATTACTCCACGTTCTTTCATCTAGTCTTAGTTTACGTCATTCCTCATTGAGTTGCAGGAGAACCCATGCATCAATGATATTAATCATGGAATGAGTGTAATGATGGCCTGCAGGGATGGATTGTCCTTGGAGGTGTCTGACACAGATTCGGAGGATGAGGACCATGGACAAACAGTCCAACATCAAAGGGATGGTAGCCCTGCAACAGAGGGGAGAAGGCACATAGACCAGATTGCCAACAACTATTTTTAAAGGTACGTACATATTAGTTAGCCACTCACCTGTACATAAGACAGAACAAATCGTGACTATCAATTGGTGCTTTATTGTGCAAGTATCCACAACCAAACTTAAGTACAACCTGCTCATCAGAAAATGTAGGCATAAACTACTAAGAAACTCTGTTGTGGTTAGATCACCACAACATAGGAAGAATATGTGGAAAAAACATTGTGTAGTGAGCCTACACAGAAACTCATTATCTAGTTGTCCCAGTTGTATATCGGATTGCAATGTCACTACTATGTACTCCAGCGACCACCTATGGGATAGGAATGTACTAAAAAATGTGAAAATTCAATAAAACTGTGTTTCAAAAAAAAGTGTAGTGAGCCTACACAGTTCATTTCTTGCCCCTCTGCCCAGCCTGGCCAGAGCTGCCACTTCCGAAACCAAGGTGCCGGCTGCTGCTATGGCGCATCACAGGTGTCTCCGTAGCTGAGAAGGTACTGCGACTTGACACCTCACTATCTGTGTTACACATGGCACCTCCACCAACAATCAGATTTGTCTACAGTGTTTCCACTGCTGCAGTGATCTTCTCCAGGCCACGAGCCACAGCCCCACTGTAGTGGCTCATCTCCACCTGCAGCACCAGGGTGCGCTGGCTGTGTTGACTTGTAGCATGAGCAAGCCTACTAATGGCCCTGCTCAGTGTGTCCAATTTGTGGCCCCTGCTGAGCTCCATGCACCTAAGCTGTGCCCTTTCCTCCTCTGTCCATTCTTTTGCTAGGTCTGCCACTGTGTTTGTGAGGACATCCAATTTTATTTCAAGTCGGTCGGATTTTCTGCAAGTTTGTCCGTAATCACGTGGAAGCCATGTGTCATCCTCACATTCCTTTGCCTCTTTGTCTTATGTTGCAGGTGCTGTATTTGCAACATCGCCCGATCCAGTGCTCCAGACATGGGATGACTGGCTGCTCCCACAAAGGACAGACTTTGCATCCGCCGTAGGGACTGCTGGGTTGGTCGTAACATCAGCACCCTGGTGGCCAGAGAGCGTCGGGATGTTGGTGTCTCCTGTGCGACTTGTGTGACACTGGCTGTGGCCTGTGAAGTTGTTGGTGCCTCAGTTGCCGGGACATCTGAAGAACTGGGCACACTTGTTTCTCCCACATCATGCCCTTCCTCCATCTGGTCCAGCTCCTGGCTACGAGCAGTGTCATCAGCACTGTTCTCTCCTCCCAGTGGTGTGTCTTTGTGCCAAAAGATGAAAGAAGAAAATAAAATATGTGAGTCACTGTTTCAGTGGTGTTGCAATGTTTATCAGCTCAAGACATTCCCTCACTACACAGTATATGTCACAGACTACACCTCCCATGATGCAACATTAGTTTGTTTGTTTGGTGGAAATTGATGTTTGGTTGTGGATGATTAAGTATGCATACACAGAACAGGCGTTAGTGGGTATTCACACATTGCAAACACTTTTCTCACTTAACAGGATTTGTTGCTGGCTGGGGTGTGTCAAGGCTCCCGAAGCCTACAACAGCCACCCTCTCCAGGGAACCTTCCACCACGGCTTCAGCTGCTGAAGGTTTAGATTAAGTCGCTGGTCCCCCTCTGGTCAGTTGTGCCTCTTGCAGACATGCTGCAACCTTCTCCTTGGCCCTGGAGCGCAGATCGTACCAGCTTTTCTTAATGTCATCAATGGGCCTGTGTGCATCGCCACGGGCATTTATGCGCTGCTGCATCCCATGCCAGATCTTACGTTTGTCTGACTCTGGCACACAGTGTGAGGCACTCCCAAATAACTCCTCATGGTGGTTGCAGCATTCCTCAGTTAGGATGGCCAGCTCCTTGTCAGCAAACTTCAGCTTCCTCAGCCTCTCCTTGGCACCCTTCTTGCTGGCCTTGCTGATCATGCTGTCAGTCATGCTCACACAGCAGTGTAGAACTGTGCTGCTGCACCTGGACATGTACTTGGGTTTTGATCAGGAGTATCCTTGAACACCACTTCCTGTTTTGGGGTCCTTCAGCTCAACCAGGAAGTTTTTTCCATGTTTTTTTTCAGAATCGCAATTTGCGTGTGCAATTATGGGCTGTTTCTGCTGCATTTGCAAATTGCATATTCAAAAATTGAATTTTTAGCAGGGTTTGCTATTTGCGTGCCATTTGCGACTCGCTAATAGCGAAGTGCCGAAATAGCGTTGCGAGTCATTACTGACTCGCAATTATGTGTTGTCTTCCGTTCGTAGGTCCTAATTTGTGACTCGCTATTTGTCACAAATTGCGAGTCGCATTTTTCGATGGTCGTACATCTGGTCCTAAATGAACTAACAAGAATTTTAGGAAGACACATACTGGTTGAATAGTGTACAGGGCCAAGGAGGTGGGTGAGCCAGACCAACTGTGAGGCTGCAATGGATGCAGTCATGGGAGACCGAACAATTGGTCTTTGTGGAGACATGAACTGGGCTCACTGAGAGGGTGCAAGGTGTTCATGAGATGTGACCTACAGTAAATGTAGGGCCAAAAGTTACTTCAGTGTTACCAAATAGATAGATAGTGGAAGCTCCACCAAGTGTTGTCTGGAGCGCTTATTCAGATCTGATAGATTCAGAGCTGACAGACGATGTCAATGAGCATGGGGAATCCTTAAGGTGGAAAATCGGCAATATCAACAGTCGGAATATCCACTGATAAAGTTTGCTCAAAATAGATCTGATGAATCTACAAGAAGGAGCTGGAGCACACTAATAGCATTAAGACATAGAGTGCTGTTGCTCTAGTCAAAGTATTCACATAGTGATCATTAGTGAGATTAAGTGAGTGGTGAGACAACCGCTGCATTAGCATTAATTAATTATTCATTCTTTTAAAAAAAAAATGTTATTAAGAGAACCATCAGGGCAATGATACATACAATAGAATCAAAATGTTGCGTGGATATTGCAAGCACAAATCAATCTTATCTAGTACTTGAGTTACATAGTAAAACATTCGTATTGACACAGCAACACATTATCACATCTAAATTCCCATCCACCATCACTCTGAGGTAACCTCATCCTCTTCAGTGCTTGGTGGCTCACAAATATAACCTTGAAACCTATTCCAGGCCCCCCAGATTTTCTTCCACTTCCTGGGGCATCCACGATGGGCAAATTCTACTTTCTCTGCCACCATAGCATCGTCCATATCCCTGCACCATTTTCGGAGTGTAGGCAGCACTTCCGAGCCCCACACCATGGCGATATTGCGTTTCGCCACCATCATAACCAACATAACCCAATCTTGCTGTTGGTGATTTAAATCATTGGGCTCCCATACGTTCAGTAGACAGCGTCGGGGCTCCGGTACCAAGGAAACATCTATGGTTTGTGAAATTGTACGCATTACCGCTGTCCAGTACAGTGCCACGTGTCTACCGTCCCAGATAGTATGAAAGAATGTTCCCTCCTCCCCGCAGTTTCGTAGACAATATTTATGTGATGCCTTCCCTATCTTGTACAACGTCGTTCTGGTGTAATATGTATGATGTAATATTTTGAGTTGGACCAGTTTTAACCTGGAGGGTATTGCTGTTTCTTGGGGGGAGGAAAGGGCCTCCTGCCACTCGGACTCATCTAAGGCGCCCACGTCTCGGGACCAGTTCTGTTTCAGTTTGGTCGTTATGTCACGAAGGTTGTTGACCAATTTACGGTACGTCAAAGAAGTGGCTTTACCCGGCATGTGTTCTGTCAGAAGTCTGTCCTCTAGAGGAGAAGAGTCCTGCAATTCGGTACCTGTCGGTATGGCCGACTAAAGCGCATGTCGAATGTGGAAGTATCTGAACTTTTCCGTCTGCGCCATTTCATATTGTGTTTGCAGGTGGGAGAAATCTACCACCTTTCCCTTCCTCCAGAGGTCACCCACCACAGAGATGCCTATATCGTCCCAAGCCTGGAACCCTTTACTGTTACGAAGAAAACCTAACCTGTATGAATCCCACAGTGGTGTCATTTGCGTAATAGTCCCCGAGCATCTAAGACGCTTATTCGCTTTGTACCAGAGTTGTACAGAATGTTGAGTAGGGCCAACTAAGTCTGACGGCATGTGGCGGCTATATAGCTTTCCCATCAGCCCTTTACACTCCAGGCACTGTCAAGGTATGCCAGCTCGGTCTGCGGGGCATGCAGCCAAAAATTTACCTGCTTAAGATGTGCTGCCCAATAATCTAGCTCAATATTTGGAAGCGCTATACCACCATCATACCAGCCTCTCATTAACTTATTTTGTGTGATGTGCGCTGGTTTCAAACCCCACAGTAGGTTGGAAACTGCGGCAGCTATAGCTTTGAAGTATGATGTAGGGACCAGAAACGGCATATTCTCAAGTACATATAAGAAGCGCGGGAGTGCCATCATTTTAAATAGTGCCGCCTTACCCAAAGGTGTAAGAGGGAGAGATTGCCATACCTTAACATCACGTTTAAAACGCTCCAGGTGGGGCCTTAGATTTAGAGCATGACATTCGTCTGGGTTGGGTGTAACATATATACCCAAGTATTTGAACGCATTCGCAGTGGTTCGTAGGGGGCAGCTCATGGGCAGGACAGGTGGGGGGCCAGCCAGGACATATAGGATAAACTTGGACCAATCAATCTTATAATCAAGGAGAGGTATGCATGATTCTGAAGCCTGGCGGTGATAACACTGATCCCGCGGCGTATCGTCCTATCACGCTGCTGAATACAGATGCGAAAATCCTTACTAAATTATTGTCCATGCACCTCGCCCCACTCATGACTCGACTAATCCACCCTGACCAATGTGGCTTTATTCCGGGTCGTAACACGGCGATGAATTTACATCGCCTGAATCACATACTACATGAAGTGAAGGGGCGAGGGGGGCGTGGCTTGGACGCCGATGGCGATGGTCGCCTGAGAGCTCGGCTCCGGGACTGAGCCCGCTTTGATCCTGCAGATCGGAGTCCGCGGGGCACCCTAGCCCCCGCAAACCGGGGATCGGACCAGTGGGGTCCTGCTGGGACGCCCGGAGACACTTAAAAACCGGCGGTTTCGATGAAAAACCGAAGTTAAGAGGACCGCGGAGCGGGACCCAAGATGGCGCCCGGACCTTCTCGATTGCTTTGTCGAGACCCTAGACCTGTGGGAGCCTAGTAGGACTCAGCGCATCCTATCTACATCCTATCTCTCCGAGACACGTTGGTCTGGTTGAATATTTGGAAGGGTCCGAGCGCGGTGGCCATCCCCAGATGAACTGTTCATCGCATTTTCGGTGAAACCTGACTGCGGGCGACCAGAGGCCCTGTGTGGGGTGACGATTCCACGGGCCGCACCAGACTGCCACCCACTGAGCGCCTGAACTCGCCGAAACCCCGTACATCTCATGGGCAGCACAGCGACCTGGCGCCACAGAGTTTCCGGTGGCACTGGTGATTCTCGTTCCAGATCCACATCGATCAGGCGGACCTGCCCGACTTGGCGCCGATCATCCCCGCCTCCCTCTCGTTGGCTTCCGGCGACACGACGGTGGAACGGCCCGAAGGTTCGGAGGAGTAGTGGACCCTGGCGACGATACTCGACGGCCCTCAGCACAACAACTGCGTGCCAGGAGCGCCATAGTCGACGTCCACGCTTGGCGGTGCCTCTGACGAACTTTCCTCCGCGGGATTCAACCGCCATGGGGAAGCCAAGGGGGCCCAAAGGGACCACCCCGGCTGCCTCGGACACGGAGGCGCCGGATAAAGACGATTGAGGTGACCCGGAGAGTTCCGGTGGCCCCCACCTGCAACAACAATTTGACCGGGTTCTGGAAGCGATCGCGACCACGCGCTCAGCCCTACAGCAAGACTTCGCCCAGGTAGCGACGAGCCTGGGCCTCCTGAGGGCAGACCACGGCAAGCTATCTGACAGGGTTAAGGAGGTGGAGGATTCGGTGAAGGTCCTGGAACCGGCGCAGAAGACTCTGGCCGCGACAATGAAGGATGCCCTGACCCGGATTGAGGCCCTGGAGAGACGGGCGGAGGATGCCGAAGGCCGTAATAGGCGGAACAATATTCGGGTGGTGGGCCTGCCGGAAAAGATCGAAGATGGCGACATGGTGGCCTACTTGGAAGCATGGCTCCGGGACAAAGTAGCTCCAGAGGGCCTATCCTCCTTCTACACCTTGGAACGGGCGCACAGGATGCCGGCAAGGCCGCCGCAACAGGGCCGCGCCCCGAGACCGGTGGTGGCGCGTTTGCTGCACTTTCGGGACAGGGACCTCATCCTCAATGCCGCCAGGCATAACGGCCCTTATCAGGTGGAGAATAGCCAGGTGAACATTTTCCCGGATTACACCTATGAGACCCAGCGCAAACGGGCTTCTTTCCTGGCGGTCAAGCGTGAGCTCCAGAGCGAGGGCATCCAATACTCGCTCCTGTTCCCTGCAAGGTTCCGCATTATTATGGACGACAAAACCCAGTTCTTCGATTCCCCGGAGGAAGTCTGCAATTGGCTAGAACTTTACAGGGCCGGCAAGGATGGCTTCGGCTCGTCGTCTCAGCTGGCCGTGGAACCTGGGCAGCAACGTCGTTCCAAAAGGCTCCGCAGCCGCCGTGGCAAGCCAGGCAGGCCTTCGACTATGGAGACAATGGCGGAGCGGCGAGGAGTGCTGGAGATGGTGTCTACTCTGTCTGGGTCGCAAAGTGGCCCCATTGTGGAGGAACTGGAACCCGGTGGCGAGGGGGCGCAGACAGACACGGAGGAATCAGAGACTGATAGTCTCCACTTGCCAGTGGTTACTCCAGACTCGGCTTAGGGCATGCTGGACGGACAGGGATGACTGGGTGAGCTACTTCCATTTGGGTGGGGGTCTGAGGCGGGAGTGGTAGGGGAGGTGATTGATTGCGGGATCCGGTGGAGGAGGGAGGGTGCCCTGCTCGAGCGGTAGCTTTTTGTTTTGGGCTCAATCTAGTCTCGGCAGTCCGGGACTCGAGGGCCCATCACTGGCGCCCAGCCCTCACCTAGCCCTTAAGGCTTCCCTGCGGTGGCGACCGCAGGATTAGTCGGGGATTGTGGGATTGATGGGGACATGGTTTGGATGGGAACTAGATGGAACTATTTGGGTCCTGTTCTGGGGAGGGTGGGAGGGGGTTTGTTTTAGACAGGTGTTGTTCTTTTGTTGGGGAAAATGGCCGCCATCAGTGTTGACTTGACTGTCGCTTGCCCTTTGTTGGAGCCCTGGTTGGGAGGCCCGGAACAGACACTATGGGACAATGGTTGATATTGCTAATGTGAAATGCATCACTTGGAATGTGCGGGGGCTTCACACTATGTCAAGGAGGCACAAAGTTCACGCTTATCTAGTGCGTAGAGGTGTACAGATAGCTCTGCTGCAGGAGACTGATCTCAACAAGGCGGAAGGGGCGGCGCTTCAGCGTAGATGGAGGGGGCAGGTCTTCTATACCTCGTACTCAGCGTATGCAAGGGGGGCGCTAATATGGATCAGGGCTGGGGTTCCCTTTCAGGTTGCGAAATCTGTGGTGGATCCGGAGGGTCGCTACGTGGCTCTCTCAGGCACACTTGGGGGTAGGGACTTAAGCATTTGCTGCATTTATGCACCTAATGTGGACCAGCTTGCCTTCCTCTCCAGGTTATCGGGTTCGTTGGCCCACTTTCTTTCGGGAACCCTCTTACTTGGCGGTGATTTCAATTCGGTAGTAGACGTAGAGGCCGACCGCTCGCACCCCCCCTCCCAGACTCCCCAGTCCGCCGGGTGGCTAAAGGGAGGAAGGAATGGCAGACGCATTGGGGGCTCACGGACATCTGGAGGGCACAACACCCAGACTCTAGAGATTACTCCTATTTCTCTGGCCTACATGAGTTGCACGTGCGGTTAGATGGGTTTCTGGGATCGGCGGAGTTGATTTCCGCAGCGGTCCGCTCTGAATATTTGGCCAGGACCCTCTCGGACCACAACCCCCTCCTGGTGGACTTCCGTTGGTTTCCCGGGGTTCCTAATGTGCCCACCTGGAAAATGCGAACGGAGATTTTGGAGGACATAGTTTTTAAGGCGGACCTGGAGGACAAAATCTCGGAGTATTTTACGACCAATGGGGGTACTGCGGGATCGAGGGCGTTAAGAGTGGGACGCCTTTAAAGTTGTGATCAGGGGCTACTGCATTTCTAAAAAAGTGGGCATGCGGCGGGTCATCCTTGATGACTTGGCCGCGGCAGACCGGAAACTCCGCGACATGGAGCTTTGTCGCCCCGGTCATCCTGAACTCCAGGAGCGTACGGCAGCGGCGAGAGAGGCTGTGGCGGCAGAAGTCGAACGGCTACGCTGCTTCGATTATAAGGCCTACACTACTAGGTCGCTCACGGAGGGGGACAGGTCGGGCGCGCTGTTGGCGTGGCTAGCCAATCCTACGCGCCGGACCTCGTTGACGACGTCCATGCGTACGTCTGAAGGATCTGAGGTGCACACCCAGCCGGAGATTTTGGGCTGCTACCTGCGCTACTATGAGCAACTGTACCGCAGCTCCTCGGCCAGGGATCCCGCCCTGATTGATGAGTATCTGCAACCCCTAGAGTTGCCAACGCTGGAGCCGGAAATGGCGAAGGCTCTGGGCTCCGATATTGAATTAGGTGAAATTCGTAGCGCCATTAAGGGGATGGCGAGGAATAAGACCCCGGGCCTGGATGGCCTCCCGGTTGAATTCTACTCCGCCTACGCTGACCTCTTGGCGCCTCGGCTGTTAATAGTTTACAGAGAGGCGAAGCGATTGGGTCGCCTCCCCGGCTCGATGTGTGAGGCCTTGGTGGTTCCCCTCCTCAAACCTGGAAGAGAATCGACCGACCCGGCATCCTACCGACCATTATCGATGCTGACGGTCGATTATAAGATCCTGAGCAGCATATTGGCATCGAGACTGCTGGGGCACATGCGCTCTTTAGTACACGAGGACCAGGCTGGATTCATTCTTAAGCGAAACACGACCATGAACATTCGTAGGCTGTTTCGCTTACTGGGGGAACCGCACGTAGACGCCCCGTGCCCGGTGGTTCTTTTGGTGGATTTGGAAAAGGCCTTTGATAGTCTGGAATGGGACTACCTGCGCAGAGTACTGCTGCGGTTCGGTCTGGGGGAGGGCTTTGTCAGGTGGACCATGGTATTGTATGCCTCGGCGTCGGCCAGGGTGAGGGCAGGCCCGCTGATTTCCCCGCAATATCCGGTGGAGAGGGGCACGAGGCAGGGTTGTTCGCTATCCCCGCTGCTCTTCGCGCTAGCGGTGGAGCCACTGGCGCTGTTGCTCCGGTCCGGGACTTCCTTTAACGGCTTGCGGACACCGTCTGGCCCGCATCATGTCTCGCTTTATGCGGATGACCTATTGCTCTTCCTCGAGGACCCGTATGCTGCCCTGAATGGGGCTGCGACGGCACTAACGGCTTTTGGGGAGGTTTCGGGCCTTCGGGTGAATTGGGCCAAGACCTGCCTGTTCCCGGTTTGCAGAGGAACGCCCAGACCTGACATCAGTGGGGAAATTAGGTGGGAACCTAACTGTTTCAAATACCTGGGGGTATATGTATACCACGACCCCACTGACCTCCTGGATGGGAATATAGCCCGCTGTACTCGCGCGTTGCGAGGTAGCATGGACTTTTGGGCTACCTTGCCGCTCTCGGTGGCAGGGCGGATCGCTCTGCTGAAGATGGTGGCCCTCCCCCGGTTGCTTTACTACTTCCGAGCGCTACCGATTTGGATCCCGCCGGCCACCTTTCGGCTATTGCGATCCATGGTAGTGGGATTCCTTTGGGGTTCAGGCCGCCGGAGAGTGGCCCTCAAGACCTTGATGAGGCCGAAATCTGAGGGTGGCCTCGCGTTGCCGGATTTCGAGAAATATTACCTGGCGGCGCAATTGCAGACTTTCACCCAGGAGGTCGCCAAGGAGTTTCGTGGCCCGGAGATCGGGAGGGGCGTGGGGATGCCTAGGCATGTTATCTCCTTCATCGCCTTACGACAACGTTTGGCCTTGCAAGACCTGACGCTTGAGGAAAAGACCATTCGATTATGTTGGAATCGCGCCCACGCCCGGGAACAGCTGAGGGTTCCATATGCACCTGAAATACCACTAGGGATGTTGACGGCACTACCTCACGGGGGGATTGGTCACGCCTGGGACACTGGGAGGATGCGGGATTGCAATTAGTGGGGGATCTTTATGAGGACGGGGTGCTGTTGCCCTTCCAGGAGATCATAGACAGCTTTGACGTCCCCCGAGGCGGCTTCCTCTTACACACGGCTTTGGTCCGAGCGATTCAGGCGCACTGGAAAAGTGGACTGGAGGAGCCGCCTACGTCCCCGGTGTGCCAATATGTTATGATGTCGGCGGGGACGGTCAAGACGGTCACGTGCCTGTATAGCAGATTGGCTAACGATGGGTTGACCCCCCTCGCCACTTTACGGACCCGCTGGGAGGCAGACATAGGGAAGGAGATCCCGGAGACGACCTGGTCACAGCTCATGCGTCGGGCCTGGAAGGGCACACGCCATGCCCGCTTCCAACTGGTCCACTTCTACATACTCCACCGGGCCTATTTGACCCCGGTGAAGATCCAGCAATATTTCGCCGCGGATTCTGCGGAGTGTCCCAGGTGTCGGGCCTCTGAAGCAGACCTCCTTCATATGCTGTGGTCTTGCCCGGTGCTGTCCTCCTATTGGCTTGGAGTGGGGGACACTCTAAATAGGGTAACGGGGAGGTCCTTGGCTTTCGACGCGACGGTGGGGCTCCTACATTGGTTCCTGCATACCCCCAAAAATAAAATTTCAAGTACATTTATTGACTTGGGGCTCCTCCTTGCTAAGCGGGAGGTGACCAGGAATTGGAAGGCAAGAGTTGGTCCGACAGGGGCTAGATGGCACCGCAAACTTTTGAAATGGGCGGCGGGGGAGAGCACTCTGCGATACCAATTGGCTAGGCGGCAACATAACGAGAGAGCGCAGGAATCAGCACTAGAATGGGAGACGTTAGTGCAGGCCCTTAGAGATTATTGCGCTTCCAGCGATTCCGAGACTGATGATGCAGCATATTCCGAGTCCCGATAATCCATCATACTTCAGATTACTATAAATTCACCCGGGGTTTTCCCACAGGCCTTCCTACACGTACTACAACACACACTGATGGTTGGGTTGGGTTGGGGTGGGAACCTGTTGATTCATTGGGCTGTTGGGGGGGGGGTTTCTGTTGCCCCCTTTTTTTTTTTTTGTAGGTTGATCAAGAAAAGCAGATGAAGACCATTGAATCATCCGGACCGGCTTTGACCTTCTCTCAGATCCCCTCTGAAATTCGCCGCCCGACCCTCGGGTTGTGGGCTGAATGGCTGTGTACACTTATCTTTTTCTAAGTGGGGATTTGATATGTTCGACATCTCTGATTGCACTTGTGTTGCTAGTCCGATATGTAATCTTGGCTAATTCCTGCAATAAAAATATATTAAAAAAAAAAAAAAATTAAGTGAAGGGGCGAGAGGGTCCTCACGTGTTGGTCTCGGTCGACTTGGCCAAGGCCTTTGATACGGTGCATTTGGGCTATCTGCTGCAGGTGCTTCAGAAAATGGGGTTTGGACCTCGGTTTCAAGACTGGATCCATGTGCTCTACAAGGAGCCCCGAGCCAGGGTGCGCCTGGGATCGGCTCGATCGGCGGAGTGGTCGCTTGGGAGGGGCACCCGACAGGGCTGCCCTCTCTCCCCTCTCCTATTTGCACTTGCAATTGAGCCCCTCGCTGTTTCCGCCCGCACTGAACTACAGACTTGGGGCATAGTGGTGGGGGACACCACCAACGTGGTCTCCCTTTATGCGGATGATGCGCTTTTCTATCTGACTTCCCCAGCTGAGCCCCTCCCCGCCTTGTTGCGAGTCCTTGACAAATTTGCCGCTGCCTCTGGGTTGCGTATAAATGTTGCTAAATCTCTAGTTTTTCCACTGACTGACACTGTCCCTGACCCCGACACAGAGCTTCAACGATTGGGCCTCCGTTATGAACGAACGGCATTCCGATATTTGGGTATCCAGGTGGCCGCATCCACAGAGACTCTGCTGACCTATAATATTGACAGAATACTCACGGCCCTCCGCAAATCTATTACCTTTTGGAACACACTCCCTCTCTCTCTCATGGGGCGCTTGGCAGTGGCCAAAATGGTGATGCTCCCTAGGGTCTTATACGTTTTACAGAACTCTTTGTGTCCGTTACCTCCCCGAGTGTTCCGCACATTGAACTCTCTCCTCACCTCCCTACTTTGGGCGGGTGGGCGCAGTAGAGTCGATTTGCGCACGGTGACGAGGTGTTGGGATGAAGGTGGCCTCGAAGCCCTGAGATTTGACCTCTACTACTACGCGGCGCAGCTTCTTCCGGCCGCCAGATGGTTCGCCGACGATGATAATTGGGAACTGGCATTACTAGCTGGTATGGCAACTGATAGGGCCCTGCAGGAAGCCTTGATGCAAGGTCGCGGAACAGATGACACTTTGCCTTACGTGGTGCGTCACACAGCTAATATTTGGCAGCGCTTTGTCGAAAAAGTGCTGCGTCGTGCGCCGTTCCATAGGGAGCTCCCAATCTGGATATTGGCCCCGGTACTCCGGTTGGAGGAAAGCATATCTTTTCGGGAGTGGCGATCTGGTGGTTGCGAGACCCTGGCAGACCTCTACCCGAACGACACCTTTGTGTCTTTTGAAGGTGCCATGGAGTCCTTTGGGCTGAGTGAGGGACAGTACCTCCATTACGGTAGTCTCCAGGATGTGGCCAAGATCACATGGCCCCAGTTCCCGGAGGCGCCTCCTCTCACTAATACCCTTGACATCATTGTGTCCTGTGGGAGAGGTAGACGCTTGATCTCCCTCCTCTATTCCGCTATGCGTAGGGATTCAACCCCCCCGTTGGCTCCGGCCTGGGTAGCCTGGGAAACAGACCTGGGTGTAGAATTGGAGCCTGCCCAAAGAAAGCGGATTGGGCTGTTGACCCACAAGGTCTCCTGCAATGCACGCTTTTAACTTATACACTTTAATTTTGTCCACCGCACATACATGACACCGGTCTCCCTTCATCGCATATCGGCGGATAGGCGCCACAATTGCCCTAGGTGTGGGGTGAGAATGGCGGGCTTCCTGCACTTGGCATGGGAATGTCCTCTTATCCAGGACTTTTGGCGCAAGGTAGTGAAGTATATTGTCCAGGCTACGCGACTTCGGCTTCTACTGGACCCACTCCAATGTCTGCTTGCACTGGTGCCCAAACCTAAAAATAAGAGACTATCTTATAAGTTCCTGCAACTCCTACTAGTCTTGGCTAGGAGATGAGTGGCTATCACTTGGATGGGTCAAAGAGCGCCAGATATTTCCTTATGGTTGAGGGACGCGAGGGAATGGGCTTTAGCCGAAGAAACCCATATGCAGCGTACCCGTAGGGATGGAAAGTTGCAGGATGATCTACTTGCTTGGATGATGCTATGCATGGAGGGCCTTGCGGAGGATGACTCAGATGCCACCAGCGCTGAGTTGTTTTCTTCTGATGCCTCGGGGTCTGAATGTGGAGGGGAGGGGGAGAGTGGTGAAGGGGAGGGCCGTGGGACCGTGTAGGTGTCCTCTGTTGCCACGTTACGGTACCTTAATATGTATGTATGAATATGGCTGAGATTCTCATATGTCTATGTAGTCTTAAATTGACTAGGCCTTCACTGGCCCTCACACACATGTCCTACTCTATTGGATCAGTACTAGCGATGCCATTCTAGGGGTAAATTGTTGTTGTTCAACTGTTATGTGATATATGGGATATGACGTGCTAAAAAATGGCGACGACATTGATACGTTTCTTATCCTGGGAGCGCAAATGCAGATTTCTCCTTTGTTAAACATGCCCTGATCCTGCGCCGCCCAGCCTCCGGGATGTGGGCCAATCATGGCTGTGTAGTGTCCTTGGAACTGCATACTCTTGCTGATTGTATCTCAATAGTGTTACTGTCGATATGCTTTGTGCCTCACTTTTTCTGTGACTTCGCTACAATAAATATATGTTTTAAAAAAAAAATAAGAAGGGAGCCGTTGTTTGCACTGTTTTTTTATATAGTTCCACTGGGAGTCCATTGGGTCCCAGCTCTTTACCAGACGCGAGTGAGTAGGTTGCAGTCTGTATTTCCTCAGTGGTGATGTCTGCCTCCAGAAGGGGGGCCGCTTCAAGGGAAAGTTGAGGGATCGCCAGATCCTTAATATAGTCGTACACTTCCTCAACCGTGTAAGTCGCCCGGGGAGCATATATTTTTTCATAATGATCAGCTAAGATACAAACTATACCGTTGGGGTCAGAGATCGAGGAGCCCGTGGAAGACGCTAGCTGAACAATGACTCTGCTTGCTCTTTCTTTTTTATCTAGCCAGGCCAGCATCTTCCCCGCTTTATCCCCCATCTCGTAAACTCTATGTCGAGTTGTTTGGAGTTTGTCTTTCGCCATTTCCCTCTGGTACGCTACAAACGCAGTTTGCCTAAGATGAACCTCGCGGGCAGCTCCCGGTGTCGGGTTCGCCACCTGTTCTGTTATTTCAGTGGCAAGATCTACTTCAAGTCTATCCAAATCCGCTCGTTGCGCTTGCTTGTGACCCGTAATCGAGGCCATTGCTTGCCCACTTAGGACTACTTTATAGGCCTCCTAGAGCGTACTTGGGGATTCCACCGAGCCAGCATTTTCTTGGAAAAAGTGCCTGGTAGCGTTCGTGAGGCTTTTCATAAGAGGTGACACATGTAAGTAACCTGCATGAACTGGGAACATACGTCTTCTATAAGTCTGGTGATGTATATACTTAAGTAGTAGCGGAGAGTGATCTGATATGCCCCTAGGACGAATATCTACCTCCTCTATTCCCTGCAGGCCATCTGCGGATACCAGAAAATAATCAATCCGTGTGAGACAATTATAGACCCCAGAATAGAAAGTGTATTGTCTGTCGTCGGGCTGTTTGTATCTCCAGCTATCTGTGAGTCCAAGGGCATCTACCAGACCAAGGAGACGTCTCCCACCCTGCGTCTCAAGTCTGACAGGATATCTGTCTATTGTGCCATCAAGTATATCAATAAAATCGCCTCCTATCAACAGCGTCGCAACAGGTAGTGTCAGCAGGAATGCTGTGAGAGCGGAATGGGCCTGTGTGTGAAGGGCAGGTGGGATATAAACAGAGACAAAATTAAACAACTGTCCTTCCCACTGACATGTTAGTGCCGCAAAACGGCCTTGGTCATCAACTCGCTTCTGTTGTATCACCAGTGGGAAATTCTTTCTAACAAGTATCCCCGTGCCTCTGGAACCAGAAGAAAATTCTGTATGTGCCATCATTTTATACCCCCATCTATCCATAGCTCTGGTAGCAGAGCCCACTAGATGCGTTTCTTGCAGAAGAACTACTGCTGGACCACATCGCTTTAAATATTGCAGCACAAGGCCCCTCTTCACTTTGTCTCGCAACCCTCGGACATTCCAAGTCAATACCGTCAAGGCTGTCTGGGGAGCCTTAAGCTCTTGTGAGACATGCGTGGCCATCAATGACAATGAGAGGTGTCAAACATTCAAAGCTATATTTGTCCCGCAAGGATCCACTATTGAAACAGTTCGTTGCCCCGTAAACATTACTCACAATCAATCCAACAAAATTAAACAAAACAGTTACTCCCCTACCCCGGCTCCCACCCACCCTCCCTGCCTCCCTGCCTAGTGAGCCTACAACTGCTCGCCACCCCAACTCAGCAGAGTGCTTCTTCCCACCCATAACAACGATACTTGCTTGTTTGGGGAATTAAGCTCACCGAGGTACCAGCCCTTCTTAATCTCCAAGGCCTGCTTTAGTCCAAAACCTTAAGACTGCTCAAGCACAATAGTCTATGTAGCCGCTCAGTGCGACGGGGATCATTGTTACCACTGCCCGGCTTACTCCTCCAGCGGTATCGCCTGATCTGACCCTTGGCTTCTGGGACCCTGATTTCCTGGATCGTCTTCCCCCTCCCGGCGGCGGTGGGTTCTGTTCCCTCGATCAGCATGGCTCACTGGACGCCATCCCTCCAGCCAGTCATGTGCCGCCTCAGGTGTTTTGAAGAACCAAGTCCGGCCACCAGCTACCACTCTAAGTTTTGCAGGGAAGAGCATAGAGTAAGGCAGCTCCTGCGCCCGGAGCATTTTTAACTTCAAATAAACTTTGCCTGCGTCTGGATACAGCTGCAGTGTAATCCGGGAAAAAGGTGACAGTGGAATTCAAAATTCGGATGGGAGGAGAGCCCCTCGCCGCTTGCAGAATTGTGTCTCTGTCTCAGAAATTGAATAGCCTGGCGAGTACTGGTCTTGGGGGTGCTCCCGGCTTAGGCTTGCCTCCAGGTACCCTGTGGGCGCGTTCCACTGAGAAGAAATGAGTCCCTTAGGTTGTAGTTTAGTTTTTATCAATTCTTCCACATATAAATCCATCGCTTGGGCGCCTTCCATCTCCGGAATACCAATAATTCTTACGTTATTCCGCCTTGCACGCCCCTCCTGGTCCTCGAGCTTCTCAGCGAGCATCTTCTTCTCCTTTTCGAGTTGCGCGACCGTTGTCTGCAGTTCTGAGGTATCCATAACTAGAGATGTTGCAACTATCTCCACTTCCTTCACTCTATCCGCCATTTTGTGGAGATCTGCACGTAGCAAGGAGACATCCGTGGAGATTGTCCCTACCGTGGTCTGGACGCTTACGAGAGCCTTTATAATGTCTTCGAGTGTGACTTTTTTGGGTCCTTCTCCATCCGGTACCTTATTCAGGGACGGTCGTCCTTTTGACGCTGGAGGTGTGCTTTTCTCGAATGCAAATTTATCGTGTTTGGCCTGCGCGGCATGGTTTCTCCGTCCCCTGCCTGCCATGGCTCAATACTTTGGGGTGCTCTCGGGGGTTGCAATCTTCCACAATGCCACGACCACAACTGACGTTGGTCCTTCGGATATGCACCGGTGTTTTCGCCTTGCGACGCCTCCTCCTCAGATACCACTTCTGTTAGGTCGGGTTCCGTGGCGATCAGAGGGCACGGGGGACAACCGAGCTCACAGTGCCCCGCAAGCCCAAACGTTGGCGCAAATCTGCGAATCTTCGGATGCTAACTCCTCACAGCGTGACGCAGTATGCCAGCGGGACTCGTCTCATGCCATCTTTTCTGTGAGGTCTACCATCAGGCCCGTGTGTACCGTCTGCTCAAAAACGGGCAGCTTCCTAATGCCCCACCAATTGCCAGGATTTTAGCGCCAGATATCAGGGTGCACCTCCACTAGGCCGCGTCTCAGTTCAAGGCGGCAAAGGTTTTCGAGTCGCGGTATCGCCAGTGGTCATATGCCTGTAGATGTGGGGAGTTGAGTCAATGTCAGGCGTTCTGTGAATAACAGCACCACAGTAGGTCCTGCCGCCTGCCAGCGCTTATCTGCAGTGCGTGTGTCGGCCGAAGACTGGTCTCAAATTAGCTTCAAGCACCCGGTGGTGTCGCAGGCTACAGGCCCCAGCCAGCAACTTTAGCAAACATAGCAGGGCCTGCGCGGGGGGAAAGGCGCCAGTAATCCTGTATTTAGGTCGCCGACAGAAGGCGGGCCCGGCGTCGCCGTTACCTTCAGACGCCAGACGCGCTGGGCACCGCGCCGCACTCGAGTCCGTCTTGGGCGCCGCCTTGTTAGCAGGGATCCAATGCACTTCCAATCAAAAGCATCAGTACCAGTGGGCAAAAAGTGGGGTGACCATGTCAGGAAGAGGCCCTTTCCTACAGTTGTTCCACATCACTTTACAATGGGACTTTCCTTACATTCCACCACTTTCCAACATATTTCCACCCACTTTAATCATTCTTTTGAGATTTGACCATTTGGAACTTCCTCCCTTACAAGCTGTTTCCATAAACACTCTTGCCAGATTCCCTTCTTCATAGGTTCTTGGCTTCTTTTTCAACGTATTATTATTCCTACTGGCATACTGATCCTTTTCTACCCTTTCACACAATGCCTGTTTATTCAAAACATAATGATTAGCTCTTTCCATCAATGCAGGAAAAACTGAGGTACAAGTCAGCTCTCTCTTCTGAAAAAATCCTCACAGAAAGAAATAACCTTGGAGGATTTAACCTCGTTCATAAAAGCGACTTCAGGACACTTCGAGCAATATTCCATCATTACACTAGCAAATCTACTACCCAGACACAGACAGTTAAAAGGATCACTAATGCCAATGGCCATCTTTTACCAATGCTCTCTATGGCAATCTCGTCAGTACAATGGCGGACCCATTACTCTGTGTGCTTTATCACTGCATTTACATGGTACACAATTACAAACAAAGTTCTCAATCGCTCTGCCCATGCCAGGCCTCCAAAAATCAACAAGGGCATTCTTCTTCAGGGCCAACATACCCCTGTGACCGGCAAGCTGCTGTTCTAATAGCCTGTAACTCAATTTTTTTGGTACTTCCAATCTGTCACTTCTACGAACAATGCTGTGCTCTACTGATAATTCTTCCCAAATCGGCAGAAACTCACTCAAACTATTTCTACCTTCTACTTGTAACACCTTTCCACAAGGTTTTATTTGATTTAATTTAAATTTATAGAGCTCAGCAATTTCCCGAGGGTTTAAGGCGCTGTAGATTACCATTCGGAAAAGTCCACTAGTACTCCAGATTCAGAAAATGTCTAGAAGAGAAATAGCCAGGTCTTAAGAGCCTTCCTGAAGGGCAAGAGCTGTGGGATAGGCCTTATATTTTGTGGAAGGGTGTTCCAGAGTTTGCTTGTGGCCGTAGAAAATGCTATGTCGCCCCATTTCTTTTATTTAGTTCTTCGCACCATGAGCTGGAGTTGAAGGGATGAACAAAGGTGTCTGCCTGGGATATACCAGCCAAACATGGCTTTTAATCTTGTTGAATACGGGAGATAAAGAGCCTTGTGTACCATGCAGTGAGATTTAAAGCTGATGGACGTATTAATTGTAAGCCAGTGAAGGGTCTCCAATCCCTTCACAGCCAATTGCCCCTGGGAATGTCCAGGACAAGTCTAGCTAGTGCATTCTGCATCACCGGGATTCTGTGCTGTGTGTCTTTCTTTGAGTCGAGGTACAATGAGTTGCAGTAATCCAGTCTGGACATTACCAGGGCGAGAGTGACTTGCTTACGAGAAGGCTGCTGTATGAAAGGAAATATTTTCTTTAGCATCCTTATGATCCAGGGGCATGTTGCTATTCTGCGATTCACTAGGTCATTAAAGTTAAGTTCAGTGCCCATCAGCACTCCAAGGTTCTTGGCGCTCTTTTCCTGGAGTAAGACAGATCCTAAGGAGTGAGGCCAACAGCTACTGTTCCAGCTGGATGCCCCTGGGACAAAAATCATCAGTTTCGTCTTTTCCCCGTTAGGTTTTAGAAAGTTACATGACATCCATACTGCCACTTTGGTCATGCAACGTGAAACATTCTCTGCTACCGAGCACGAGTTCTTGGGGATTGACCCCATAATCTGAGTGTCGTCTGTATACAACACTACCTCCATTCCAAAGGAATGGATTACTGCCGCCAAAGGTGCCATATAGAGATTAAAACGTGTATGGCTCAAAGATGCACAGGGCAGGAAGAAGGCCCCTGAGTGGAAGTGCTGTAACTTCTCTGTTTGGGATCTTTCCCTAAGGAAAGAGTACAAGAAGGCTAAAACTTGGTGAGAAATGCCAAGACCTGAAATGGTATCAAATGCTGCTGATAGATCCAAGAGTACCAGCACCACCCCCTGTCCATCATCCACTAGACACCTTATACAGTCAACAAGGTAACTTTGTTATCTATAGTCGTAATCCTTGATCATCATTTACTGCCTTTCTCTAATCCTCTTCACAAATTACTCCGAAACACACTTTCTGCAGACTTGCTACCATCCATTTATCATCTTCTTCATAAGTATTGGCATACAATGGCTACTGCAACAATCAACAATTGCATTCTTTATCCCTGGTACATACTTGATGCTATGATGCCAAAAGTACATTCATTCAATCTATAGATTCACTTCACCACTTGAGGATTTGTTCTACTCACCCCTTTAGTAGAGAAAACCTCTACCAATGGCTTATGGTCAGTGTGTAGTTCAAAATGGGTCCCTCAAATATACGTCCTGAAAAGTTGTACTCCCCACCAACATGTCAAATCCTCTTTTTAAATGGTTGAATGCGTGTTTTCTGCTCCTTCCAACGTTCATGAAGCAAACACCACTACTCTCTTAACTCCCTCACTCCTTTGCATGAGCAAAGCCCCCAAACCATAAGCACTAGCATCTGTGACAACAATGGCTTTATCTTGAGGAACAATAGGTTTTGATGCCATAGGCTTTTCAATAGATCATTTGATTTTCTTGAACGCTTACTGACATTTACAAGACCACACAAAATGTACACCCTTCTTCATGAGCAACCGCAACACATGCACTTTGTCTAAACAATGTTCTACAAATTTGGTGTAATACTCCACTAGGCCCAGGAAAGAACGCAATTCTTCCTTATCACTCGGAAAAGGCATGCTTTAAGTTGCTTCCAACAGCTTTAATTTGGGTTTCACTCTTTCCGAAGACAAAGTGTGTCCCAAATAATCAACTTGATTCATCCCAAGCTCACATTTCTGAATTTCTCAACCCCTATTAACATATTCCTCAAATGTATTGGCACTATCAATCTGTGACTTCTACAAACAATGCCGTGCTCTACTGGTAATTCTTCCAAAATCATCAGAAACTCACTCAAACAATTTCTATCTTCTACTTGAAACACCTATCCATCAGGTAACTTTGTTATCATTATGAGTGACACTTACTCTTCACTTGCTACCTTTTCCACTCTTCACAAATTGCCACCATACACACTTCCTGCACTCTTGCTACCATCCACTTATCATCTTCGTTACAAGTATTATCACACAAAAGCAATCATGACAGACAATCAGCATTAACATTCTTAATCCCTGGTACATACCTGATTTCAAACGGATATTCCTTCAATCTATATATCCACTTCACCACTCAAGGAGTTGCCCTACTTGCCCCTTTTTGTAGACAAAACCTCTACCCACAGCTTATGATCAAATTGTCTGTTTCAGTCTTTCCAACACACATTCCAACATAGTATCATATTGCATCATATCAGAAACCCACACCAGTATATCATTCTGGAAGCACAGGACATCATTCAATCCCCTCAACACTCTCTGCATAACCCTCTGAAACAATGCTGTTGCTGAAGCTAGTCCAAATGGCACATGCACACACTGATAAGCTCCTTGTTGTATTAATAATAACGTCAGCTGTCTCCACCCAAGATGAGGATGTACCTGATGATAGGCACTTGACAAATCTAATGTAGTGAAAAATCTGCCCTCCCTCACATTCATCAACATTTCACCAATGTTGGGCAATAGATGGCAATGAATCCAGATACAATCGTTGAGATGTCTTCCTGGCTAAAACTACAGGACTTAACTGCTAAAATTATTCAATTGGTGCTATCACTCCCCACTCACACAGTCTGTTCAAGTCCTCCTTCAGTTGATCCAGCAATGCAAATGGCATACTTGCACTTTGTGATCCTTTGGTGTAACATCATTCCTCAATATAATACTTTTTTCCAAACATCACACTTTCCCTGTAAATAGTTTGCAAAATCTCCTAACTACACTTTCTAATATTATTTTACTTAGTAAGCAACACCTGTTCTTGATGATTTAAGGAATAAAAAAAAACTAAAGCAAGTTGCTCTCTCCATCCTAGTAATACCGTTCCTCTTCTGACTGCATACACTTTACCCATTGCATTTCTTAAAGTATTACATTACCAGTAATTTACCACTGCAATATCCTTCCACTTCTACATCAGCCAGTAATAATTCAAAACAGCCCAACTCTTTATACAACTGGTCTTTTAATGTGTAAGGTGAACAAGAATCCGCCCACATTAGTATTTGTTTTCCATTAATTTTCACTTAACACAGCGAATACCCAGTCGCTCTTCCCTCATGGGACTTAACATCACAAACGACCATAACTTCCACCTAATTATCATGCATACTCACTGTTTCCACATCATCCTGATTCCTGACCGAATTCACAATCTGTTCTGGTTTGTTCATTCCACCTATCTTACAAACCCTGGAGACATATCCCAATTTCTTACACTTGTAGCATCTAGCTTTGGCAGCAGGACAAGAATTAGACTCTCTCATGTGCTTTGAGCTGCCACACCTGTAACACTGCCTATTTCTATCTTCAACATGTGTTATGGTTGAATTAGATTGATTACTTTTACTATTTTGTGATTTTGTTAACAGGCTGACTTGATTTATGTCATAGAGTTTTGACCGGCTTTCGGATTGATCATTGTTTGCTTTCTTCAGATAACATGAAGTATTCTCCATATGGTGTACAATGTCTGTAGCCTTTTCCAATGAAGGCTCCTTGAACCCCAACAACGTATTCTTAATTTTCATGTTATTGGTTCTAATAATCATCTCATCCCTAATAATCTCTTGTTGCAAATCTCTACACTTGCACAAAGCTGTTATAGCTCTAGACACTGCTATATTCATTTATATTGTTTCTATTGTTTCACTTTGTAATTGAGCCTGTGAAAAAGTGTGCCTTTTTGACAATATACTCACTTTCCTGCTGATGTTTTCCTCTAATGCTTTCATCGCACTCACATATTCATCGCCCGACTTATGTGCATCACCATCGAATCATATGTCTATACTCTCGCTATTAAATACTGTTATTATAGTAATGTCTTTAGCACCTCCCTGCCTTCTACTTCCAATCTTCTCAAGCCATTGCTAGAAGACCAGACTTTTGTAAAAACATGGGAGGAGCCACTGAATTTTGCATTGCCATGTCTCTGCCTCCAAATACCCAGTACTTTAATAGCTTGAAAAAAAAAAATGCGTCCCTTTGTCTGAATAAAAACAATAAAAGTAGTCATGGTTGTCTTGCAGACTGTTTGCATACATTCTGCCAGATTCCTGAAGTGAAATTGCGCCCGCAATCGCTGCGAAAATGCAATTGCTGGCGCAATTGACGTAATCGGCATTCAACATCAAAATAGCGAATTCGCTAACACATAATAGTGAATTCGCAATAAAATTCGCAGAATCCCGGTAGCCGATCATTAGTGGATCGGAAAATGCGACAAACCACGGATTCTGCGAAATAAATTGCGAATTCGCTAAATAATCGCAATCGGCATTCATAAAAAATCGCTAATAGCGAAAAACCCAAAAATCGCTGTTTGCGCCGTGCAAATCAAGGAGAACTCAAAGCAGGTGGTAACCGTAAAAGCCATGAAAAAATTACATTTGAAAAACCGTTGGCCAATCAGCAACAGGTTCAGGCCTGACCAATCACACATAAGGACTTTCAGCATCAGCATTTGGAGTGCCACAATGCCAGGAATGTACATGGTGGTGAGGCGTCGAAGGCTACAGCGAGCAGCACAGAGGAGACGCAGGATCCAGGACAGAATTTTCCTCCAGCGGGTCACCTTGCTGGGCCAAATCAGAGAGAAGATATATGCAAAATATAGGATGAATGGGGAAATGATAATGCAGCTAATACAGGACCTTGACCCCCTGATGCAGCACCCAACAAGCCGTACCAATGCGGTGCCTACACATGTGCAGGTATTGTGTAGCCTGCACCTCCTGGCCTCCGGGAGTTTCCAGGGGATGGTAGCGGCTGCTGGGGGGATATCCCAGCCCACCATGTCACGCTGCCTCCACACTTTCGTTGACGCCATGCTCACCCAGCTACAGCGTCACATCAAATTTCCGACGAGCCAACAGGAATTGGACTTGACCAAGCTACAATTCTACAATGTAGCCCATTTTCCCCATGCACTTGGATGCATAGACTGTACCTATGTCGCCATCTGCCCACCAGCTGCCACAGAGTATATGTTCCGCAATAGAAAGCCTTTCCACTCCCTGAACATACAGATGGTCTGCAATGCTAAGTCATACATCACTGACATTGTGGCCCAGTACCCAGGGAGTACCCATGACTCCTTCATATTCCGGCACAGCGGCCTCCACTCACGACTGGTCAGGGGAGAGTTTGGTGAAGGACACCTACTTGGTAAGTGCACTTTGTCAACAATGTCACATTGCTATGAAGTAACTGCACAGCACAGCCAATCACCATCTGCTCCTCTCATTCAGGTGACAGTGGCTACGCCCTCCGTGAATACCTCCTGACCCCTTAATTCAACCCTGCCACACCCCAGCAACGGCGTTACAATGCTGCACACATACGGACAAGGAATTGCATAGAAAGGACATTTGGCCTGCTCAAGAGCAGGTTCCGCATACTGCACAAGACAGGTGGGGCCATGTATTACAGTCCAGCAGTGTGCTGCCGCATTGTGGCTGTCTGCGCAATACTACATAACATGGCAACCAAGCGCCGGATACCTGTCGACATCTCTGGCAGTGAATCTGAAGGGGACGACCGGCCACCTCCACATGTACGTCATGCCCGCGGAGAAGATCCTGCGGAAGGACACAGGCGCCGCAACCACATCACTACAAACTGTTTCTAGTGCACACATACCACTATCACAACACTGCACCCATGCATGACGAATGAAATAATGACATGAGTGTGTATGAAGTTTGACCTTTCTTCTTTAATGTTACATCACAATAAATAGGCCTTCAAGAAAAAAATTGTGTGATGGGGAGTGTATTCCTCCATACCTCCCCATGCTGGGGTCGACTGCATGGCCTCCCTCATAGTTTTACAGTCCTCAGCGATGTTGACGACGAGACGCCCCAAGTCGTCTCTCCGCATTCTCAGGGACGGTGTTGGCCCTACTCCCTGATGTTGGCCTGCTGCTGCGGCGAGGCGGAGGCAACGGTGGTAAGGAGGCACTGCTATTGGTCGACGCAGCCTCACTTGCGTCGTCACCACCCTCTGCTTCTTCCTGGCCAGTGGCCTGTCTGCCAAGCACAGCTGCAGTGAGTAGGTCGAGTGACCTGGCCACATCCTGGCAACACTGCACCATTAGGGCCTGCATAGCAAGTGACCGTCGTGCCTGCTGAGATGTGGCGTGGCCAACAACATGATTAGACCTAGTGTAGGCCGATAGGCGGGCCAGTAGTTGTCGGTGGCGTCTACGGGTCATGTCCTGCTGGGAGACAAGCAGCTGGTTGTTCTGTCTCACAGCTGCTGTCATCTGGGCAATATGTTGTCCAATTGCCTGCATCTGTGCAAGCATTGCTGCCATGTGGCGTGCCTGCGTGCGGTGCACCGCCAGCATGCGGCGTTCAATGACCAGGCCTGGGTCTGGTGTTTCTAGTGCCCTGCCGGTGCCTGCTGGGCCCTGGCGCTGCTGGCGCCTCTGTGCGCTGGTCTGTGACCTGCCGGCTGGTGTGTGCCTCGTCTGCCTCCGAGGCGATGGTGGTGGAGCCTGTACCACTGCTGTGGCGGCACGGGGTGGTGGTTGTGTTGGTGGTGGTGGTGGCTGCACTGCAGTGGCTGCAGGGGTGGCCCTGTCGGCATGGGGTGTTGGTGCTGTAGCTGGTGCTGGCTGCACTGCAGTAGCTGCATGGGTGGCCCTGTCGGCACGGGGTGTTGGTGCTGTGAGTGGTGCTGGCTGCAATGCTGCTTGCTGTGATGTGCCAGGTTGTTGGGAGGACTGTCCCTCACCCTCAGTGTCCTCCGGGCTCTCAGCGATGTGTAGCGCATCACTATCCGTGCTGGCTTGATCACCTGCACCTGTAATGTGAAAGGGTGCATGATTAATGTGATGTGTCTTGCACAGGAAAAGTTGACACATGCACGCAATCTTGCTTTCCCTGACTGGGTTTTGTTTAGACTTAGCAATGAGTGCTCTGGCACTGTTGGGTTGACTGCGGGCTCATGATTACACTACATGTACCACAATGCAATGGGGCTTTTTTTGGTGAGCTTGGTCTGCATATTTGGGGATGTCATGGTGCTAGTTCAGGACATATGGGCATTGTTAGGGGACTGGGTCGCAGTCGCATGGCACTTACCTTGACTTTGTTGTTGGCCGGGTCGAGAGGAGTCCAGCTGAATGACCCCCACGCAGGCTGCTGGCGCTATGGTCTCCTCGATCATGTTCTCTAATGGGGTGTTAGGTGTGGCTAATGCATCCCCTCCACTGGTGCCCAGTTGGTCCCCAAGCCTCAAAGCAATCCGCTCCTTGGAACGTCCTCTCAGGTCGTACCAGCGCTTTTTGATGTCGTCAATGGAGCGCTGGGTGACACCGACAGAATTGACCTTAGCGCGGATGCGCTGCCAGATCCTGCGCTTCTCGGGCTCTGGCACCCTCCGAGAGTCTTTACCAAACAGCTTGCCATAGTCATTGCACACCCCCTCAATTACATACTCCAATTCAGCTTCAGAAAATTTCATTTTCCTCTTCCTCTCCTGCCCACTGCTCCCTGCTGCATCCTGGGACATCTTTCTGAACTTTCCTTCAGGCTGGGGTGCTGCAGGGTCTTGCTTTTGGAGCTCCAAACTTTCCTGCTGCCACTCCCTGGCTCTGTGTTCGGTTTGTGGGTGTGGTGAGCCTACTTCCTGGTTGTGATGTCATCAGTGGGCTCGAAATGCGACTTCCCGTTTTTGCGATCTCGCAGTTAGCGAGATCGCAAAATGCGATATCGCTATTTGCGATATCGCAATTTCGGCACGGGAAATTGCCGAAACTGCGATTATTTAGCGATTGCGGCTAGATCGCAATCGCCAATTGCGATTGATTGCGATTCGCAATTTTTCCGCGCATTTTATCATGAATGCCATTTTGCGACTCTCAAATAGCGATACGCAATTTTTCGCTATTTGCTAATCGCAAAATGGTAGCTTCATGAATCTGGCTGCTTGTATCCAATATGTTCTTCTGATACCAGATGTCTAAGTAAGTGGAAAGCACCTGCCCAAAAACAATCTCCATCCAAACAAAAGCTTCATGGTCCAGCTCTCCTTTAATTATTGGTGGGCAGAGCCAAGTCGGAGCTCACATCGGAGAAAGACCACCAATCAAAATCTCCACAGCTTCCTGCCACCCAATGTCCAAGATGAAAAAGGGTCAGTAATTGCACAACCGCTGCCAGTGCCAATCCACCCACTTCCTGGTCCTCAATGTGCTCCGGTAATTGCATGCAACCACCAGGCACGAGAAACGTCCGAAAGGCATGTGATACCCACGCAAACTCAGAGATGCTCTGATTGAGTAACTGCAAGCATGAGTACAGAATATTTTTTTCAAATATTTACTCACGGTAGGTCTTTCACCATCGACTTGTAGCACATTCAGTATTCAGCTAGCTTCATTGCTCTGTCCTGTAACTGGTTTCACTTTGCTGCCTGTCACTACAAGATGTCACTACTGTTAACCACAACCACAGGAACTCTTCACCAGGGCTTGTCTTCAAGGGCTAGTTCTTCATTACCCCAACTATACTTGTTGCCATTTTTCCAAACAACAATCTTCAAGAAGTCACAATTTCCCTGCAAAGAGTTTGCGAGATCTTCAGCTATACTTTGTAATCTGACTTTGCTCATTAAGTAATCCCTGTTCAGGATAATTAAAAGAGGTTTATTTCAAAGCATAAAATATACTCTGTAAGACCCTGGCAGATAACGGCCAATTGACCAGTCCCCCAGAGTTCTAGAATACACAATACCATAGAACAAGCACAACCAATCTCATATATCAGTGGTTCCCAAACGTTTGACTCCTGAGGACCCCCAGTAAATCACTACTGGAAGTCGGGGAACCCCAAGCAATTTGTACTATTTAAATTTCAAACATTAAAACAGAAGTCTGTGAAAAATACACAAACAAGTGCATACCACATAAATACCCTAATAGCTAAAGATTTGATTACTTTATAATTGAAAAAATGTGCAAAAATCTAAAGATTTTAATGGGAAGGTTGGTGCTGCACCACAGCGACTAACTTTTTTCAATGTTTGCTTTTATTTTGCAGGATAAGGCTCCTGCTTCTGCCAGGGACGTATTGGAAACCTAAGGCCGGCCTGGCAAATGTTGTCAGAACAGTCCCTCCACTGTGCGCACAAGTGTAGTGAATGAGCCTGACCACTACAAAGGGAGCTTTGGGGGGCTGTCCCCCTTCCAAATAAAATTTCGAAAAAAATGGTGCATGTCACATACATTTGTCATTATATATTAAATTGTATTAGCTTTTAAAGCATAATAAATGATGACCTTACTGTGTAGCAGGATACACTTATCTTTTGTTGGGGCTCCCAAATGATTCCCTCACTTTCACCCTCCAAAAGTGACTCTTATCTCTCCATAGCTCCTCTGTCACAAGTACTGCATTTATTTCATAGCATCTCTCATACCAGTGTAGGGCAGAGACAATGAATCATACATGTGCAAATCAGTGTATAGAAATTGTTACATAAGGCAAAAGTGACTTCAAGGTGTGGGATTTATTGCCAACGGCCGCCCACTATTCCGGAGCCCCTTTGAACTCCCACCACCTGACCTCTGGCCCTCCCGGCCGCCACTGACGCTGTGCCACGCGCCAAGGGGGGCCCACGGGGCCTTTTTGACACCGGGACCACCGGACCCGATGGCCTCGGACCACCTCTGAACCAGAAGGCGCTCCCTGAGACGAGGAGGGACCGCCCCGGAGCCTGGGGAGACAGGAGTGGCCGGCTGCCATTGAACTTGCCCGTGGCCCAGCTGCGTCGGCCTGCTGTGCCCAGAGTACACGGCGGCCCGGTGGCCCACTTACCGGCACCTATGGGGAAGACAAAAGCCTCGCAGATGACGGCTGTCCCTGAAACGGCCGTCGAAAAGATGCCACACACAAGGACGTGGACGCAAGCCAATGCGTCGCAAACAGACCCTGCGCTTACGGCGAAACTGGACCAGGTGTTGGCGGCGATCGAAATGTCTCGCCTCTCCATGGAAGAAAGACTGGGCGCCCTGACGACGGACATTGGTCTGATCCGCGACGATCATCGTAAACTGGCGGACAGGGTGAGGGAAGGAGAACGAACTGTGACCGAGCTGCAACCCGTGGTGAAGATGCAGGAGGAAGACATGAGAGAGGTCCTACGCCGCGTGGAAGCCCTGGAAGAACGCACGGTGGACTTGGAAGGACGCTCGAGAAGATGTAATATCCGCGTTCTGGGCCTGCCGGAGGGGATTGAAAATTCGGATCCTCTGACCTATATGGAATCCTGGACTAGATCGTTCACCCCAGAGAGCGAGCGATCACCGTACTTCTCCATCGAAAGGGCCCACAGAGTCCCGGCCCGGGCGCCCAAACCCGGCCTCCCCCCACGACCCATGCTGGCTAAATTCTTGCACTTCCGTGACCGAGATGCGGTGCTCCGCGCGGCCCGGGCGGCTGGCCCCCTGCAGGTGGAGGATCAACATGTTATGGTGTTCCCAGACTACGCCCGGGAGGTCCAGCAGCGGCGTTCCACCTTCCTGGAAATCAAAAGGCGCCTTCGTGCCAACGATCTACAGTACTCCCTGCTGTTTCCAGCCCGCCTTAAAGTGCTGCACAACGGGAAAGCCCTTTTCTTCACCACGGCGGCGGAAGCACAAGATTGGACTGAATTCCACTGCCCACTGCTTCCTAAGCCCGGACCCCAGAAGACCCGCAACAACGACTCCAGGAGATCTAGACGACGGGGCGTGAGCCGCGCCCGATCCGGCCGCCCCAAAAGCCAGGGGTCTTCCCCCACGGGGTCACCCGACCTCACGCAAATCATGCAAGAACGACGGGACGCCCTACGAGCGGTGACCGAACTGCACATGTCACCCCCAGCTTCGGACCTGGAAGGTCGTCCACACCTGTTCACCCCAGAGAAAGACCGAGACAGCGATGGAACGATGTCAGGATTTGGCCCAATCTCTTCCCCCCTCCTGGCGGCACCTGCACTGGACGCTACCCTGGCCAGCCAACCTAACGCCTCGTCATAAACATTGAACTATTAATTACTGTATCCTTCCAATGGTTGCCCGCTACATTGCGCGACATCTAGGAGCCTAGATTGCTTCGCTTGACTACTGTATGCGCTGCCGAGCGATAGACTCTTCTCCTACAAGAGCCCGACCCGCGCACAGGCCCAGCAGCGACACATGCTGCCACCCCCGCATTTACCTGTTATATTTATCCCCTAGTGGGATACTAGTTTGGATATGCCACCTCCAGTGATATATCCTCAGTATTGGGACTGTTGCCCACCCAAGGTTCTATCTGTTGTTCTTCCCCTTAGTCCCTCCCCTACGATTGTGGAAGCTTGGCGCGCAGGAACACACATGACACAGACATGCTGGCGACTTTCGGGTATCCCAGGGGGACCCTCACCCTTCCCACGACACCCCAAGAATGGCAGCCCCACGCTCAGACGTTAACGTCCTCACATTGAACGTGCGGGGCCTACACACACCCAGCAAACGTTACTCTGTTTATGCCTACATTAGACGCATGTCAGCCAATATCGCACTACTACAAGAGACACATATAAACGCTACTGAACTCACTCGCCTACAGTCTAAATGGCGAGGGACTTTCTGTGCCACACAATATTCGGCGTTTGCACGCGGCGCGTTAATCTGGGTCAGGCCGGGCACTCCCTTCCGGGCGCTTCGACGGGTGGTGGACAAAGAGGGCAGATATGCGCTACTAGAGGGAATTCTGGACGGGCAGGGAATACTCCTTGGCAGCATTTATGCCCCTAACGTGGACCAGGATAAATTCTGGGACCATCTCACTGGCGTCTTGGCCCAATTCACTACGGTCCCATGGATACTAGGAGGCGACTTTAACTGCACGTTGGACCCCACCCTAGACCGCTCCCATCCCCCTCCCGCACATTCCCCGGCCCCCCGGCAGGCAGAACTCTTTAGGACATGGGTTACACACTGGGCGCTCACTGATGCATGGCGACATCTACACCCACTGGCTCGCATATACTCCTTCCACTCGATCCCACACAACCTCCGGGTCCGCCTAGACCGCTTCCTCTGTTCTACACCAATTCTCCCTAAGATCACGTCTACAGAATACCTGGGCCGGATCCTCTCGGATCATGACGCCCACATTATACGCCTAACCTGGCGCCCCCCCCACCCACCGGTCCCCACCTGGCGCCTCCCTAAGGATTGCCTGACCGACCCCGTCTTCAGAGACACACACAAAACCAGCATACAGGACTACTTCACACATAATGCAAACACGGCGTCGTCGGTACTAGTGGAATGGGACGCGTTTAAGGTGGTGGCCAGGGGAGACTGCATCAAACAGGTGGTAGGGGTGCGCCGCACCTTGGAGCGGACACTCCTAACCTCGGAGCAGGCTCTGGCCGCACTCACTAAGCGACCTGACGACTCGGAAGAACACGCTGTACTCACGGCCGAGGCTAAGACGGAATACCAGGCCGCCTGCGCTGACCTCCGGAAATATAATTTTAGGGCTTACGCCTCCAGAGTGCATAAGGACAGGGACAAAGCAGGGGCACTGCTAGCCTGGATGGCGAGACAGGACACCGAACTCAAACCCATCACGGATATTATCGACCCGGACGGTGTGCTGGTGCGCTCACAGGCCGAGATCCTTCTGGCGTTCCACCGTCATTATGCACAGGTGTACGAGGCCCCAACCCAGCCCTCCCTGTCCTCCGTAGACAATTTTCTGGACCCCCTGACTTTACCCACAATATCGGACGTCGACAAGCGCTCCCTCGACGCCAAGATTGTCCCGTCCGACATCACCCAGGCGATACGGGCCATGTCCCGCAATAAAGCGCCGGGGTTGGACGGCTTCCCACTAGAATACTACTCGTCCTTTTCCCCCTTGCTGGTCCCCCGCCTCTCACGGGTATTCGGGGCATCTCTTCATCTTGGTAGGCTACCCCAGTCAATGCGAGAATCCGTGATCGTCACCTTCCCCAAACCCCACAGAGATCCACTTCACATGGGGTCGTATCGCCCCATCACGCTCCTGTCGGCCGACTGTAAACTCCTGGGGAGAATCCTTGCGGATCGATACGCGCAGATCATTCGCCCCTTGGTCCACCCCGACCAATGCGGCTTTGTGCCGGGAAGGAACACCTCCCAGAATCTCCGCCGCGTCTTCCATGTTCAGGATCAGGTGCGTGACCGATTTCCTCGCGCCGCCTGTCTCATCATGGACCTGGAGAAGGCGTTCGACACCCTCACCTGGCCTTATCTCTTTTCGGTCCTACGCCGACTCAATATCGGCCCGACACTCATGGCGTACACGCGCCTCCTGTACACCGATCTCACCTCTCGGGTGCGTATCGGGAAACGCATATCACCGGCATTCGGAGTTTGGCGGGGCACAAGGCAGGGGTGCCCCCTGTCGCCTCTCTTATTCGCTTTGGCGGTCGAGCCGCTGGCGGTCCGGCTGCGCCTGGAGGGTGTGGAATGGGGTATTCCTCTCGCGGATGACACACATTGCGTGTCCATGTACGCGGATGATCTCCTCATATACGTCCGAGACATCGAAATGGACCTGGCCCCCATAGGGGCGGCGCTGGCGGACTTTGCAGATGCCTCGGGACTCCGAGTGAACTGGGACAAGTCCACAGTCTATCCTCTACACCCGAACCTACCCCCCCGAGAAGTCGAGCTCGGTCCGCACACGCTCTCGTGGTCCGCGGAGGCTCCCAGGTACCTCGGGGTCCGCTTGTACCACTCTCCAGCAGCCATGTTTGAGGGCAACCACCGCGTAGTACTTGCTAGTCTGCGCCCTACGGTCGCCTTCTGGAATAAACTCCCGCTGGCCCCGATAGGACGGATAGCCCTGGCTAAAATGGTGATGCTCCCCCGACTCCTTTACCATTTCACAAACTTGCCGGTTATACCACCCAGGTCCTTCTTCCGCGAGGTCGACTCCCTCCTAGGGACCCTTATCTGGGGCGAGGGTCGTCACAGGGTTGCCTTGAAAACCCTCCAACTTCCCACAACTCAGGGAGGGCTCGGAGCCCCATCCTTCGAGGCATACTTCCTCGCGGCACAGCTCCAATGGCTATCCTACTGGACGGCGGATCGCTACCCTCAGGAGACCGTCACCCCGACCGGCAGAATCGCAACCCCAGAACTCACTCGTCTTCTCCTCCCGGGCACCAAGCCACGGCGCACATACCCCCTTCAAGTGGCGATAGCGCGCCGGTGCATGATGCGGATCCACCGGTTGTCCCCCGGTAGACCTCCATACTCCCCGCTGCTACCACTGATAGGCAGCCCTAGGCAGGACTCCTACTTCACCGCTCCGCTGTTCGCTGAGTGGTCCCTCTGTGGCATCACGGATCTGGAATCGCTCTTCGAGGAAGGCCAGCTAAAATCGCTTGACCGCCTGATCGCTGAATACGGACTCTCCCCAGGCCAATTCCTCAGATATAGACAGCTACTCGACGGATACCGGCCCCACTTTAATCTCTGCACTGGCGAGCCAGACACGCATCCAGTAATACATACAATCCTACATATGGGGGTGGGACGCCATTTAATCACCTGGTTATATAAATCCATCCGGGAACTCTCGCACGCTCCTCTTACGACCCTGCGGGCTACTTGGGAGGAGGACATAGGCCGCGCACTGCACGACTCTGAATGGACTAAAGCACTTGAAGCCCCAAAACGCGTCTCTAGAAACGCCCGCTTCAAGAACATCCAATACTATATCCTACACAGGGCATACCTCACCCCAGCGCGATTGCAGAAGTTCTATCCCTCCACACCATTTCTCTGCCCCAGATGTTGCTCCCCTGCGGCAGATTTCCGACACATGTTCTGGAGTTGCCCCGACCTTCACCCCTTTTGGCGGGCGGTGCACGACACTTTGACGGGATTAACGGGCCTCACTACCCTAGCCACCTGGGAGTCCAGCGCACTAGGCATCTTCCATGGTCCTAAGCGAGACCCGGTACACAGGCGCTTCGTGTCCCTAGCACTCCTGTTGGCCAACCGATGTATAACCATGCGCTGGCGTTCCCCGGAGGGTCCCTCTGTGGCGGCATGGAAGGGCGCGGTTGGTAAATGGGCGGCGGCGGAGGAAGATGCCCTTAGAGAGGAAGAAGCCAGGGGTGCGCGTAAAATTCCCATATCCATGGAATGGGCCATGCTCCTCCACAGCTTCCGGCAGTCCACACATGTAGAAGAACCACCTACTCCTCCCCCCCCTCCCACCCCTGAGAACCAGTAGCCTCTACATGGTGTCTACCCTCCTGGGACCGTCCCCTGGTACCTCCTACTTCTTGATCAAACTCTCATATTACATGTCACCCACCTCGGTGCCCGCATACACGTGGGGTGTTCACCCCCCGGCCCCACTCCTCCCCCCCCCCCCTCCCCCCCCTCGGAGCGTAGACTGACTGGCCCCGTGAAAATCCCCCCCTCCCCGACGCCCGTCGCCAGCATCCTCCTACTTGGACCCTGCCAGCGCCCACATGCTTCTCTCCCACAGTTTTGTTCCCCTTGTTCTTAGGTGCCTCCACTGTATGAACAGTACAGACCTCGATCCTACGCTTTCGAGGCGGGATCCTACATACCTGCAGTTACCCACTGCCCCATTAGGAGTGCAGACTCGCTGCTTCCCGACCTGCGAACATATATGTACGATTTACACTGATTATCCTTGGAAATTGTAATTTTGCACCAGTTGTATAAAAACAAGAAAACGTTGCGCGCTTGGCTGTTCGTGGCTGAATGTTGAGGCCACGTCAGTAGATCATTTACACTGTACTTGTATACTTTAATGCAACAATAAAACAAATGTCAACAAAAAAAAAAAAAAAAAAAACAAGGTGTGGGATTTATGTCATCTATACCAGTAAGCATTTTTATTTAATTTCAAGAGTTTTTTATTGGTTGCTTTCAGAAAAAGCAAAACACATAATAAAGCACATACAATCAGACCCCCCAGGATATAGCGGCATGGATTAGCAAATTTAGCGGCACAAATATGGAAATTTAGCGGCAATTTTGCGGCATTTTATGTAGCCATTTTTCCTACAACAAACACAGATATCTTAGTTTTTTTAGTTATTTAACAACATGAAGCTATGTATATTTGGTTTCTTTACAATGTAGACACTTTGGGGCAGATTTACAAGCCCCTTGCGCTGCTTTTACGCCGCCGTTGCGTCACTTTTGTGACGCAGCGGCGGCGCAAAAGATGCACCATGGTGCGGGGTGTTTACAACGTGATGCATCTCCCAGATGCGTCACGTTGCAAAGCCCTGCGCCAGAAGAGGCGTACCATTGCAGGTCAGTTTGTGTCTTGCAATAGCCTTAGAGCTTGGTGCCACTGTACCTGCTGCACTAATGATGGATATACCTATCGCCCCTTTACAGTGTATTTTGAACACGACCTGATATCCCACCGGATGCCCGTTCGACGGATCTAAACACTAGAGAAAGAGCAGTCAAAACCGCCAAGTGGTCACTTGTTAAATAGTAGCGAACTGCATTTTGGTACTTGTCGTTTCGTTGCAAAATGTCAGCCTGCAAATCGTCTCCGATTTAAAAGCGGGGACTAGTTGAAGTAGACACCCATGACATGGGGCCACTTGACGCCCGTGTTAAATTTCTCGCCTCTAGGATTTTTCCCATGGCTCACTCCCAGGGGGAAATGGTATGCAATAGGTGAGCTCAACCCTCTGACTTCATCCCTTGTCCAGCGCGCCTCTGCAGATACCCCGTCCCATGTGCACCTCAGCTCTCTCGGCTGAGTGGTTCTGTCTGTTTATCTTGAGGGACAGACATCTCTGCACGGCGCTCCGTCTCCAAGCCCGCGAATAGGGTGACCAACTGGCATTGGTGCAAATTCAGGACGGTGAGTGTACAAATTCAGGACAAAGGGTCAAAATTCAGGACACAAATTCAGGACAGGAGGTCAAAATTCAGGACAAAACTTCAGGACAATAGGTACGTTTTAACACATAAGAGGTCGCGCAATAGTATATAAGTAAGCCCAGCCATTTCCAAACATATTCAACCGTTTGCAAACCTATCCATCATGTATCCTTCCATCTATCATTTCACTCATCCATCCCCTCATCCATCCTTTCACTCATCTCCATTATCCATCCACCCTTTTACCCTATCCATCTGTACACTTATCCATCCACTCCTCATCCCATCCATCCATTCACTCATCCATTCAGCCATTTACCCTTTCACCAATCCAGCCATCCTTTCACTTACTAATCCTTCCACCCATCCACTATTTTAGTCATCCATCCATCCTCCCTTTCTCTCTCCATCGACCCTTTCACTTAGCCATCCTTCCTTCCATCCATCCTTTCACCCAACCATCATCCTTCCTTCCATCCATCCTTTCACCCAACCATCATCCATCCATCCATCTGTCCTTCCCCTCATCATCCATCCTTCCCCTTATCACCCATCCATCCTTTTCCCTCATCATCCATCCATCCTTTTCCCTCATCATCCATCCATCCTTCTACCCACCCACTCTTCATCCATCCATCCTTCCCCGCATCATTCATCGATCCATCCATCCTTTCACCCACCCCCTCATCATCCATCCATTCCCTCATCATCCATCCATCCATCCATCCTTTCACCCACCCCCTCATCATCCATCCATCCACCCTTCCCCTCTTCATCCATCCATCCACCCTTCCTCTCATCATCCATCCTTTCACCCACCCCCTCATCAACCATCCATCCATCCCCTCATCATCCATCCATCCATCCTTCCCCTCATCCATCCATCCTTCCCCTCCATCCATCCATCCTTCTCCTCATCCATCATCCTTCCCCTCATCCATCTTTCCCCTCATCCATCATCCAGCTACCCTTCCACCCATACATCCAGCTATTACCATTTTCTCTCCATCCGTCCCCTCTCATCAATCCATCCATCGTCTCTCATTATCCATGTATTCAATCTTTCATTCATCCATTCACCCTTTCACTAATTCATCCGGCCATTCACCCATCCCTTCACTTACTTACTCACCGACCTTTCCATATTAATCTTGAGCTGAGCCCTTTTGAGAAGAGGCCCATCAAGAACTTCACCCTCGCTGCAGGGGCCGTTCCAGGACTGGGACAGAAGCCACCCAGGGCGGAGACAGGATCCACCACAGGGGGGGACAAGAGCCATCACAGGTGTAGGTGGACTGGAGCCACAACATGGGGGGACAGGAGCCATCACAGGCGGGGGATGGACTGGAGCCACCACATTGGGGGACAGGAGCCATCACTGAGGGGAGGGCAGGAGCCATCACAGGAGAGGGAACAGGATCCACCAGGGTGGGCACAGGGGTGGGCATGCAGTATTCTAGTATCATCTTGGGCTCCTCGCCCCCTCCTGCACAAGACAACGAGAAGACAGGCTCTCTGTCCAAAATGCCATCCCCCACTGTGATGTACAGTACTTACAGGAGATACTCTCAGAGAACTGATTGAACTGATTGTCCACCATACTTTGTTAATCAGTGTGGGTGCGATTGTGCCATTTCTTTATTTTCTTACATTATAGACTGCATGTTGAAGAACCGAGGTTTGCTTACAATTTAGTGACAGTAATTACGCTCTGTGAAGAGAACCACATGCTGCCTCGGTGTAATCTGGGGTGTAATCTGGCCGAGTCTCGGATGTTTGGGGCCCTGGGTAGAAATGGAATGTGCGAGCCCCCTCCAAATAGCAGAGACATGATGCATTCAGGGCTGTTTGCATGTGAATAGATGTCGCTGCTCCTGAGCCTGCAGCCCCTCCCTCTCAGTCACCTTCGCAGCGCCTCTTAACAGGTCAGCAAGGGCTGGAGGTGTCAGGGCTGCCCCCCCACTCCTCTCAGTCACCTTTGAAGCACCTCTTAACAGGTCATCAAGGGCTGGAGGTGTGAGGGTTGCCACCCCGCTGTGCCTCTCCAATGCTGCTGAGTATCTTGGCTGCTAGCCCAATTCACAGGCGATAGCCACATAAAGCAGACCCCCCAGGATATAGCGAAAAATGCCGCGATTTCTACAAAAAATGCCGATTTCGCTGGCATTTTTGTAAAAATCGCGGCATTTTTTAAAAAGTGCCGATTTCGCGGCAAATCGCGAAATCGCGATATCCTGGAGGGTCTGTACAATAATGACAAGCATGTTGCCAATATGAAATCAATAAAAGACATAATACATTGACGGTTGAGTTTAAGGTGGTACCATGAAATTTTAGGCATTGTATTCCTAGCTTCATGGCAGCCCTGTAAGCATTTTTTAATAGTGCTTGTTCTGGAGAAGCACAAACTCTGGATTCAGAACATTACCGTGGTTATACCCAAATAAACCTTTATTAGCAGCATCAGGATAGTGAAAGACTGAGAGAAAACATAACTTACTACCATGTACCATGCAGTTTTAATGCAGCTCTTTGATGGCAGTTCATAGCTCACTGTGCTAGTTTACGATTGTAACTTATGAACTGCACAGTAACAGCAGAAGCTTTGTGACAAAAGCTGTAACCAACTGAGCTATGCACATAAAATATTGTTTTAAATGCATGGTACATGTTCTTTGCAGCAGGCATATTAAACCTCTGTGCTTCCTTAGAGGAGTCAAAGGTTACAATAGATAAAACTGACGCTTTTATTGTTGCTTTGAAAACTGCTTATTATACAAGGAACTTTTCAGTGCTTTTAAAACTGCTGCCTGGGGACCCCCTGTGAATGTGTCACGGACCCCTAGGGGTCCAGGGACCGCAGTTTGGGAACCACTGCCAGAGATTATAACACACCCACATCTGGTTCTGGAATTTTCTTCCTCCCCTACACGGGTCCCAGGATGCCTGGAGTGACAAATGGCTGGTGTGAAGTTCGGCACCTTTGAAGTGCAAGTGTGGTAGGTGACAGCTCTGCCCCTTCAGTCTAGTCAGGATGGCCCATCCTGCTAACACCCAGTCCCCCCTTTTTGATATTGTCTGGGAGGAATCCACAAAGGACAACTGCCAACTACACCCAGGATACAGGCTGCATGCACCAACTGGTTAAGGCAAAGAAATGCCAACTTTCTGGGCAGTGAATCGTTCACGCAGAGCTCCGATGGACGACCATATTGAATGATGTAAAAATTTAATTCCTCCATTGAAAATCATGGAGTCAGAGTCTTATCTGCTACCCTGATACAAAAGAGGGTTGTCAGAATTCGATCACCACGTTGGTGTCAATGCATCAAGTATTATGACAATGGATAAGAGTTCTGTGTCATGAGGAGAACCCTAAAATTAATTAGTGGGTTTGAAACACGTTGACAAGCATCTGTAAGCCCAACCAGCCAAAAAAAAGTGCCCCTGAGAACCAGGGAACTAACAAATGTAAAGTGTTGGTTTAAACTTGTCCTGGTCACAGTAGTAGTGCTTTGATCGGGTGCACTGTCTATAGAAAAAGAGCCAATGTATTCATTTTCATGTCATGTATATGTAATACTTATTTTTAGCTATTGTTTTCGACATTGAAAAAACAGAACTGTATTTTTGTTGTTTATATTGTTTGTTTGAGCATTGTTGTAAAGATTTGTTTCTGTGATTTGTTATTTGTGTCCACTGTTGTGTATTGTAATAATTTATGTCGGTAGGAGGAAAGAAATTCCTGTTCTTAATTGGTCTTCTGTGTGTGACAAAAAGCAAAAGTATTTTATGACTTTTGAAAAATAAATGGTGATCACTTCTATTGAGTACAGTGTCCACAAATAAACTGAGGTTGTAAAAAGGATCAGTCAGTTTTGGTATTGTGTGTTTGTGCAACTTTCGAAAAGTGGCATTTTTAGAATTGTGATTTAAAATCTGACTTAAAGAGGGTTTTAAGTTACAATTCATTTGAGACCAAATCTGTGAATTCCTAATCAAATGTTAGCACTTATTAAATGTAATAAGGTAATCCAATGTTATTCTATGGGAGAAGTAGGCCTTGCAATACTGAAAAGGGAATTTAAGAGTTTTCCACTGCTAGGGCATTTAAAACTTTTAAGTACATATCCAACATTTTAAATATACTGCACCCTGCCTTAAACGCTGTTTAGGGTTTACCCTAGGGGTGACTTAGAAGTAATAAAAAGGAAGGTTTATGTCAGCCCAAAGGTTTATTTTATCAGGCTGCAATGGCAGGCCTTAAACATGTTTTAAAAGGCTACTTGAGTGTGTGGCACAATAAGTGCTGCAGGCTCACTGGTAGCATTTAATTTACAGGATCTGGATACAAGTAGTACCACTTTACTAGGGACTTATAAGTAAATTAAATGTGGCATTTGGGTGTAAGCCAATTTTACCATGTTTAAAAGGAGAAAGCACATGCACTTTAACACTGGTTTGCAGGGGGTAGTACACAGAGTCCTAAGACCAACACAAACCAGTTCAGCAAAACAGGAGGAGTGAAGGCAAAAGGTTAGAGGGAAAACCACGCCAAGGATGTTAGGTTTAACACTAGCTTTCTGGAAAGTGCCAGGTTGTGCATGATAGGGTGTTTAAAAGCATATGAAGATTGCCATAGGAGGCAACATGATGGCCAGAGGTGCCGGTGCTGCCATGAGAGCAAAGTAGCTTCCCATGAGAATCATCTCCCGACAGTATAGGAGCGGACAATTGGACACTGAGCTTCATGCAGACTCCGGAAGTGTTTTTGACAATGATTCTTGTTAATGGTTGAAAGGACGCTTCTGCCTTTTCTGTAGGGGGCTTCAGAGAACAAATGGAATACAAGGTACTTTATTTGATTACTGGATTTCTTTGCTTTGGCTCTGGAGGGTGGGATTGCTGAGCCTCACTGTTTGATTGTCTGATGCCAGATCAGTGAGATTGCTACAGCGGGACTCCAGAAATAAATTCCAAATCACCATGGCCATTTCTCCAAAACCTCCGAAACACGCATAATGTTCAACAGTGGGGCCCATTACACTGCATACTTACTCTGCTCATTTAATTCAGCTTCACAGATTTGACCAACGAACCAGGAGTCCTACTATAACATTGGCGGAGTGTCTAAACCTATTAAACTAGTTTTAGTTACACCTGCAATGTAAAGCAATTTACCATGGTTTCATTTTAAACACCATTTTATTCAGACACACCACCATAATGGCAATGGATCTGCTAGAACAAAAACTAGGCATAGGAAGAATCAAAGACCAGCTTTTAACTTCTTCATTTATCTAATTTTTATTCAAAGCAAACTTTTAGTATGTCCGACATTTAGGCATTTATTTATTTCTTTATTCAATAAGAATCTTTAACTTTATTTTTAAAAATGATCATTTATTTTAAAGCTCAGAAATAGACATTTATTTAATGGTTCAGTAAAAAGTTTAGCAAAGAACAGATAGTTCCAAATTCATTCCCTCCTAACATCCCTCACTAACACCCTCATCTTATCCTAACAGACCTGCAAAGAAAAATAATCAGTCAGAAAAACAAAGTCTTACATCCAAGAATCGATCTTCAGTCCTGCAGCATCTCCAGAGGAAATCGAAAGAGCGACCCCTTCTAAGCAAAATCAGGGGTTTTTATACACTAAATTTCTAACTTAATCTATCTAAAAAGTAACTAACATCACCATCTCGAGTTCTGATTGGACAAATTTGGGGTAGATGAGCGCTTCCTCATCATTACAGCATGTTTTTCATGGTGATTCAGCAAAAAATAAAGGTTCTTTGTTTAAGACAGTTCGTGGCCTAGACGCTTCCTGCACTTGAAACATAAACTAAAGTTCTCAGGCTCTGAGCATTACATCGTCCATGCTTGGCACCTGTAGGAAGGTGGATATCTGACTATGGTTACCCCCAACTCTTTGCCTAGTGTTTAGCTGGTTTTCGACTAAGTTGGCCTGGGATCCTGCTATTCAGGACCCCAGGCTTCCTGCTCTCTCTGTTAAAATGGACTCCATGTACCTTAGGTACATAACTAATTGGTATTGGGTCACTCTTGTAAGTCCTTGTACAGTGTACCATAGGTACCAAGGGCATAAGTGCACCCAAGGACTACCTGGGGCTGCAGCATGTATTATGCCACCCCTGGCTGGCCATCCAAATCTGACACAACTGGCTGATCAATCAGCTGGGGCAAGGTGGTGTAATCACCCTTTGCTTTAGATATAGTATACCTATATCTAAACCTAAAATGGGCACATATACTCCTATAAGTCACTCCTATGGCAGGCCTTAACAATCCTGGAGGCAGAGTGCTTGGAATTATGTGAGATGGTGCTCTAACATGAGCTGAGCCTGTCTGCAGCTTTCGGAACCAAGTCCTTTAGCTGTTTCCATGATAACGCTATACCATATACTCTTAAGTGCATTATAACCTCGCGGTTATTGCTAACTTTGGCATAGCATTATCAAAACATGTTGAGTAAGGTGTCATATGAATTGGAATACTACCCCCTCGCCAGTTCTGGTGACGGGGTAGCATTCCACCCTTCTAGAGGGACACGACATGTATGTAACTGTGAACCCCGGTTACAGTTAACTCGAGCCTCAGCATCACAAAATGGATGCTGCCACCACAGACACAAGTCTGACCTCCTGCTGCTGGGAGTCCTTCCAGCCAGGGAGGCTTGGACAAAGGGCTTCCTGCCTTGGGAGGTGCTAGCACCACACCAGACAGGAGTTTGTGTATTAGGTAGGACAGGCCTGAAAGGAATGAGACATGCCTGGGGCACACAAGGTGCCCTGTGCATACACCGGTTCAAACCAGTTGCTGGGGCACTCCAGCCCCAGCTCTGAGCGAAACGGGACAAAAGATAGGTGGTGTAACCACCCCCCTTCCTGGCCCCACCCATAGGAGGGACCTAGTGATAGTACAGCCCCCTTTAGGAGAATAAAGGTAGGAGCTGGTCCCATTCCAAGTTAGATTATCCTGATTTGAAACTCTACAAGAAGAAACTCTGGACTTCGACGTTCTGCTCCACAGAAGACAGAAGAAATCTCTCTTGTGGGCAAGGAGTGTCCACCCTGCACAAGCAGGCACCATCAAGCGTTCCATTGGTTCACTTTGTCGTCTTCCCGAGTGGATCCAGACTTCAGAGCCCGACGAGACACAGATTTCCAGACCTCTCCGACCTCTACCTACATCTGCAGCACAGCTGAGATCCGTGGGTGCGACGAGACACGTGGGACCGGCCATCTTGGATAAACTGCACTTCGCTTCCAGCACGACTTCAGAGGCATCCTCGACAAAGTGCTTTGGGGATTGAGAAGCCCCAGGCCTGAGCAGCTCCTGCACAGAAGACCAGCCTTCCAGCATCCACGAGACCTGCGTGGGGCCCTTTTGCTTGATTGCTGCTCGACGCGTTGTCTGGTCACTTGCCGGCTGGCTAGTGGTCTCCTAGACGACGAACCTTGAAATCCACACCACTGGTCTGGTTGCTCCAGACTGGCCCCTGCTTCCCTGCAAAGGAGAAGCATCCCGGACCCTCCTGGTCCACACCAGACGCCTTTTCCACTCACCACATGGGTTGCCTTTGCCAAGGTCTGTTGATGCCGAATCCGGATCCAACACCGCCGACAGCGAGAGCTTGCGTGGGACAGCTCGTGCCTCCATCCTGGTTGTCAAAGACACCACCTGGTCCACGTGGCTGCAGAGTCAAGCGTCCACTCTTCACATGATCGCGACAACAGCATCTGGTTCCTTCCTGGTTCCACTCCAGTCACTGGCTAGTGACTGTGAACATTGTCCCCTCTGCTTTCAGGTCTTCATCTTCCTTGATCCACCCTTGGATCACTCCGGACATCTTCCATCTGGCCGCCTGCAGCATCTTTTGTTCCAGGCTCCATAGACTTCAACGCGGAAACCCGACACACTTTGACACCTATGCACCCGCAGCCCATGTCTCTCAGGCATCTTCTCAGAGAGGGATGACATCCCCTCAGAGAAGAGAACATGAAGCTAAGATGAGGGAAGTGAATCTGAGGATTGAGAGGGAAGAACTTGCCCTTGCCAAAGAGAAACTTGCCTTTGCCAGAGAGCAGAAATTGAGTGGGTTAGAACCCACTGGTGGCAGCATTATCCCTAGAGATAAAGACAGGAGTTTTGATAATAGACCCCTGAGTAAAATAGTGCCCTCCTTTAAGGTAGGAGATGACATCCACAAATGGATGACTGCTCTGGAGAGAGCCTGCAAAGTACAGCAGGTACCCCAGAGTCAGTGGGCAGCTATATTGTGGCTCTCCTTTGAAGGTAAAGGTAGAGATAAGCTCCTCACTGTTAGAGATGAGGATGCTAATGATTACCAAGTCCTGAAAAATGCACTGATTGATGGGTTTGGCTTAACAACTGAACAGTACAGGTTGATGTTCAGAGAAACCCAGAAAACTCAGTCTCAGGATTGGACTGACTTTGTTGATTGTGCCACTAAGGCTTTGGATGGCTGGCTACTGGGATGTAAGGTTACTGATTACACAGGATTGTATAATCTAATTATGAGAGAGCAAGTCTTAAATAATTGTCAGAACCAGTTATTACACCATCACCGTGTAGACTCTGATCTGACCTCTCCACAAGAATTGGGTAAGAGGGCAGACAAATGGGTCAGAACCAGGATTAGGCCTAAGAACCAGGGTGGTGACCAAAAGAAAGAATCAGCCAAGCCTCAAGAGAAGGGTGGGAATAAATCTACAGATCAAACCACAAAAGGGCCCCAAAAATATTTCTGAAGGGGGTCGATCCCAGAATCCTTCCAATATCCAGTATCAGAGAAACCTAAAAATCCTTGGTTCAGTGAGTCACTAAACGAGGATAGGCGCAAATTGAGAATGGTCGAAAGGAAATGGAGGCAACATCCCTCCTCTCCCGAGCTGATAGCCCTTAGGAATACCAGAAGCCAATATAACAAGAAGATAATTAAATCCAAAAAAGATTTTATAAAAGCCGAACTTGACAATGCATCTAACATACCTCGGAAACTCTTTCAGATTTTAAAACAACAGTCGAATAAGCTAGCTAAAACAATTCACGAGAATCCAAAAACTCCCTTAAGCTGTGAGGAATTCTCTACATTTTTCACAGAGAAAACCAAATTGCTTGAAGTGGAACTCTCAACTGCGGCAACCAACATCTCAACCCTTACCTCACCCACAAAAGAGGCCATTGAGCCAACAGAGAGTCCCCAAACAAAAAATAAGGCACAGTGGGACACATTCGAACTCTATGACCAAGATAAGATCACCAAAATGCTAAGGGAAATCAGACCGAACAACCATTATCAAGACCCTCTACCGGCTAAGTGCGTAAGAGTAATTAGCCATACCCTGGTTCCGATCTGGACTGAGATAATAAATGCCTCACTTACCCAAGGGACCCTGCCCGACTGCCTAAAAACAGGTCAGGTTGTGCCCATCATCAAAAAACCGACTGCGGATGCAACTGACCCGAACAACTATCGACCAGTGACCAACATACCTTTACTAGCCAAAACTATTGAGAAATGCGTACAAGGTCAACTGAGTCAACACATCACTAAGTTCTCATTACTAGATGATTGCCAATCTGGATTCAGAGCTGGGCATAGCACTGAAACTGCGATCCTGCATATCGTGGACGACGCCCTACAAGCCCTAGACAGAAATCAAGCATGCCTGCTGATTCTCCTAGACCTGTCATCTGCATTTGACACGGTAAACCATGAAATGCTGATGACCAGGCTACAAGAAAGGATGGGACTGTCGGGAAATGTGCTGAATTGGTTTAGATCTTTCCTGCAGAATAGGTCTCAACGTTTCCTGGTCAATCAAGTGACCTCTTCCCCTTGTCCTACTGCCGTCGGGGTCCCGCAAGGGTCAACATTATCCCCAGATCTATTCAACCTATATGTTGAACCTCTCACGGAGATTCTTAGGGGATCACAGATACCCTACCATATGTATGCAGATGACACGCAAATATACATAAAGATCGCCTCCCGTGTTGACATTGACCTAATGAACATGACACTAAAGAGAGCCCTACAGTGGTTAACCACGAACCATTTGAAACTAAATGCCCATAAAACGGAATTCCTGTTAATATCACCGACAAAGAACCGTCCCGAGGTAAAGGAATTGACGAAACTGGTGACAGCCCTGAATTGCACCCCGACCCTAGTTAAGTCAGCGAAATCACTTGGAGTTACCTTGGATGAGAACCTGGACATGAAAGACCACATAAACTCAATGGCCAAGGGTGCCCGCTTCCATCTGAACTATCTAAGAAAATTGAAACCATACATCTCAAAGACGGACCTAAAACTGGCCGTACAATCCCTAGTTATCTCGAGGATTGAATACGGTTGCACTACGTTAGCGGGTCTACCCAAAACATCCATAGCTCCGCTAAAAGCCTGTCTCAATGCAGCGGCAAGACTGATCACGGGATCGAGGAAATTCGACCACATATCTCCTCACCTGAAGACACTAAACTGGCTACCCTATGAAGCCAGAATTCAAATGAAGATTGCTTGTATTACCCATAGAGCAGTTCACTTCAACATGCCGAGATACCTTGCCAAGAAAATTAAGCTATCGGGAAGCAACAGACCTACGAGAAGCGCTAAAGAACTGCTACTGAGGCCAGCCTTTTTCCGTAAGAAAAAGACTTACAACCGAGCGTTCTCTGGAGCCGCCCCCAGAGTCTGGAATTCTTTACCTCCGAACATCAGGAAGATTAAAAACTTGATATCATTCAAACGTGAACTGAAGAACCACTTGATGAGCAAACACCTTTCTTAGGAAAGACGGCCTCGACTGGAACTTCTTGAAGACCAATTATCTGTTAACTGATTGATTTCATGTTTATACATTGGCCACACACGTTACTACTACCGTAAATCAAGAGGATCCGATATCTGTAACTCCCAGACAATACGATATACCTCATTTTGTTTTCTGTTTTATTGCCTAGGATACCGGTTACTTGGCAACTCTTCTTACTCCTTAATGCTATTTATACACGATATTATTGCCTAGGATACCGGTTACTTGGCAACTCTTCTTACTCCTTAATGCTATTTATACACGATATTTGCACTGCTATGCTATACAACCCTACCTCATTCACCTCCTAACAATAATTGGATAGGCTGTAGAACTATTACCTATAATCCTCTTTACAGCTTACCGCCTTAGACCTTACACTCATGTATGTCTGTTGATACAATTGCCTCCATAATGTCTGTAATGTTTGTAACGTATCCTACATGTGAAGCGCTCTGATACCCACGGGTCTTGTCCGCGCTATATAAAACATTATAAATAAAATAAATAAAATAAAATACCCAAAGGAAACCTTATTGCCATGCCTGCAAACAGGTAGGCCATTGAAAAACTGACAGCAGTTGCCCAAAGGCCAACAATAAGGAAAATATTCCTCCAGGTATTACTCCAACACCTCCTGTTACTACTAGTAGTAATCCCCCAGGTGATGGGAGTGCCCCAAGAAATTGGTTGGGTATACTTGGGGAAATCAGGTGGACTCTGGCCTAACCAGGTCCCCTACCACAGATACTCCTGTTTGAGAAAATGGCATGGGGTTTGCCAACTTCACTGCTTGTCCCAACACTTTAGACAAGTACAAACAGGAGCCCCTCATCAATGGTCTAAAAGTTTAGGCCTATAGAGACGCAGGGGCTAGCATCACCATGGTGACTGAGAGCCTAGTCCCCTCAAGGCAACTTTTACCTGGAGCCACATACCAGGTGACCAACATTGATGTAGTGCAGAGAGATCATCCCATGGCAGTGGTAAATCTCAGCTGGGGAGGTGTCACTGGTCCCAAGAGAGTGGCAGTGTCATCAAACGTGCCTGTAGATTGTCTACTGGGAATGATTTAGAGATCTCAGCCTGGGCTGAGGTAGAGCAAGAAACCCATTTAAAAATGGTAAATCTCCATGGAAAGGTTAGTGGGGCTGTGATGGCCACAGCCCCAGTCCAAGATGTCCTCCCTGAACAGGTCAGGAGGGCTGTGCCAGTCCCAGCCCAATCTCAAACAGATTCCTTCCCTGAAAAGGTTAGCAGGGCTGTGATGGTAACAGCCCATGCCCAAACTGAGTCCCTTCCTGAAAAGGTTGGTGGAGCTGTGATGGCCACAGTCCAAACTCAGACAGATAATAGTGTTGTGAAGCCTGAAACTATGGATCACTCCACTCAAACAGAGAGCATTGAGGAGGAAGAGAAATCTCCCTCCCACCAGACTTTAGGAAAGGATCAGCCTCCTCAGGGAACTGATCTTACCCCTTGTGAAGAAACTGCCCCAGAAGTAGTCAGGCCTAGCCTGGCAGAACCCCTGATGTCAGCGGACCCTTCCAAGGTGGGACCCAGTCTGGAGCAGGTAACCTGCCCCTCTCTACCCTGCCTCAGTCAGCCCAGGGCTGTAGAGGTCAGGGAGGCCAGTGGTGGTCCCCAAAGGCCCCCCTGTCCACACAAACTCCCCAATCAGCAGATTAAGGGCACCAAAGCTAGCAGTCCTAGCCAGGTAAAAATAAAACAGACTCCTGAGGGATCCCCCTTAAACCTAGTTAGGGACCTCCCCCAGATGGACACTGTTGGGCACAGCCAAACCGGGGACCTAAGGGCCCCAAACCTGACCTGTCCCTCCAGTAAGCCAAACAGAGGGACCCAGCCTCCAGCTTTAGGTAGCCAGAGGCTGACCCTGAGAGCACACTGCACCTCAGTCCTGGAAAGAAAGGCATATATGGTGGATAGTGATTGGAGGAAGTTGAGCCCAACATTAGTGGAGCCTCACTTCAGTACTCCATCCTAGCACCAGCCTTTTACTTTGCCAAAACACACCACAGGTAGAGACTCCCTATGGTGGAGACCCTCAGATACCCTTAGGGTGAGGGATTGCTTAGTGGACCATGAGATAGGGGGTAACCATGCCAGTGCATGCACCTCCTCATATGGCCACTTAGGCAATATAGGCTTACCTGGTCAAGGATAGCCTTATCTCCTTTCGTTTGGGGGGGGGGGGGGGTGTGGGAAGGTGGATATCTGACTATGGTTACCCCCAACTTTTGCCTAGTGTTTAGCTGGTTTTCGACTAAGTTGGCCTGGGATCCTGCTATTCAGGACCCCAGGCTTTCTGCTCTCTCTGTTAAAATGGACTCCATGTACCTTAGGTACATAACTAATTGGTATTGGGTCACTCTTGTAAGTCCTTGTACAGTGTACCATAGGTACCCAGGGCATAAGTGCACCCAAGGTCTACCAGGGGCTGCAGCATGTATTATGCCACCCCTGGCTGGCCATCCAAATCTGACACAACTGGCTGATCAATCAGCTGGGGCAAGGTGGTGTAATCACCCTTTGCTTTAGATATAGTATACCTATATCTAAACCTAAAATGGACACATAAACTCCTATAAGTCACTCCTATGGCAGGCCTTAACAATCCTGGAGGCAGAGTGCTTGGAATTATGTGAGATGGTGCTGTAGCATGAGCTGAGCCTGTCTGCAGCTTTCGGAACCAAGTCCTTTAGCTGTTTCCATGATAACGCTATACCATATACTCTTAAGTGCATTATAACCTCGCGGTTATTGCTAACTTTGGCATAGCATTATCAAAACATGTCGAGTAAGGTGTCATACGAATTGGAATTCTACCCCCTCGCCAGTTCTGGTGACGGGGGTAGCATTCCACCCTTCTAGAGGGACACGACATGTATGTAACTGTGAACCCCGGTTAAAGTTAACTCAAAACCTCACCATCACAAAATGGATGCTGCCACCACAGACACAAGTCTGACCTCCTGCTGCTGGGAGTCCTTCCAGTGAGGGAGGCTTGGACAAAGGGCTTCCTGCCTTGGGAGGTGCTAGCACCACCCCAGACAGGATTTTGTGTATTAGGTAGGACAGGCCTGAAAGGAATGAGACATGCCTGGGGCACACAAGGTGCCCTGTGCATACACCGGTTCAAACCAGTTGCTGGGGCACTCCAGCCCCAGCTCTGGCGTGAAACCGGACAAAGGATAGGGGGTGTAACCACCCCCCTTCCTGGTCCCACCCATAGGAGGGACCTAGTGATAGTACAGCCCCCTTTAGGAGAATAAAGGTAGGAGCTGGTCCCATTCCAAGTTAGATTATCCTGATTTGAAACTCTACAAGAAGAAACTCTGAACTTCAACGGTCTGCTCCACAGAAGACTGAAGAAATCTCTCTTGTGGGCAAGGAGTGTCCACCCTGCACAAGCAGGCACCAGCAAGCGTTTCAGCATTTCACTTTGTCATCTTCCCGAGTGTATCCAGACTTCAGAGCCCAACGAGACCCGGATTCCCAGACCTCTCTGACCTCTACCTACATCTGCAGCACAGCTGAGATCTGTGGGTGCGACGAGACACGTGGGACCGGCCATCTTGGAGAAACTGCACTTCGCTTCCAGCATGACTTCAGAGGCATCCTCGACAAAGTGCTTTGGGGATTGGGAAGCCCCAGCCCCGAGCAGCTCCTGCAAAGAAGACCAGCCCTCCAGCATCCACGAGATCTGCGTGGGGCCCTTTTGCTTGATTACTGCTCAATGCGTTGTCTGGTCACTTGCCGGCTGGCTAGTGGTCTCCTAGACGACGAACCTTGAAATCCACACAGCTGGTCTTGTTGCTCCAGACTGGCCCCTGCTTCCCTGCAAAGGAGAAGCACCCCGGACCCTCCTGGCCGCACCAGACACCTTTTCCACTCACCGCGTGGGTTGCCTTTGCCAAGGCCTGTTGACACTGAATCCGGATCCAACACCGCCGACAGCGTGAGCCTGCGTGGGACAGCTCGTGCCTCCATCCTGGTCCTCGAAGACACCACCTGGTCCACGTGGCTGCAGAGTCAAGCGTCCACTCTTCACCTGATCGCGACGACAGCATCTGGTTCCTTCCTGGTTCCACTCCAGTCACTGGCTAGTGACTGTGAACATTGTCCCCTCTGCTTTCAGGTCTTCATCTTCCTTGATCCCCCCTTGGATCACTCCGGACATCTTCCATCTGGCCGCCTGCAGCATCTTTTCTTCCAGGCTCCATAGACTTCAACGCGGAAACCCGACACACTTTGACACCTATGTACCCGCAGCCCGTGGGTGAGGTAACAAGAGCATTTCGGTGCTGAAGGGTAGATTGACTCTCCTAGTGTCCAGATTTCCAGTCGTGTTAGTCCTAGCTAGTCGGAACTGTCTAATACTTACCTTTTCGTAATTTGTACTGTCCATTGACTTTGTTACGCATCTCGCGTGTGAGTTCACACTCTGCACACGCGTTCTGTGGACCTCCTATTACTTACCTCAGGTCAGGATAGTGTAGTCCCAGCGATCCTACAGCCTCTGGACAGCTCCATTCCTTCTATTGATTTCCTTATACCATTTACTTAGTATATGGTTTGTCGTGCCCCTAGGGCACCATTGTAATTTGTGCAACTTAACGTACTTTTCTTAAGAGTCTTGTCATGTGCTTAGCCCTCTGACCTCATAAAGAGTTCAGAGGTGTATGTTAGTTAATAAATATCTTGTTTATTTTTATAACTACCTGTGTGGTGTCCTTTCATTTGGTATTCAAGGGGTTATATGTGATAAAACAGATGGCTTCACATGCCAAAAGAGTTTAGCCTAAGACTACTTTGTCCATGCTACCATTAGGATAGCTGGTCTATAAGGTTGACTTACAACCAATCACCATAAGGGTTGTTTGGACTGGAACAAGGTGATCACTAGAACTAGTGAGCATCATATATCAGGCCAACTTCTCACAGCACCCATCCTAGGTTCCGGGGTAAGGCGTCCTTGAACCTCCCATCCAAGCACAGTCAGCTCACTCGCACTGGCAAAATTTTAGATGTACATGCGCAGACCAATACTCGCTCGCAGTGACTCAAAGCGGCCATTTTCAGAGTAGGCCTCCCAGGCCACGTTTTGGAACTATCATAGAAACAAACACAAATTCATATTAATTATGGTAATGAAACCCTTCTTTTTACCTCCCACCATTCTAATATTTCCCTATTAGTTGTTACCTAGCAAATAAGCCACATAAATGCGTTTTATACTTACATATCCAACGACTTACTAGCACAAAACGTGTAAAATAAGCACATTTAAATTGCGGTTGTTTTATACTTAAGCTGTGCATTAATTCACATCACAATAACAACACATATTAGCTCATTTTTATGGCATCATGCAAGCAAGATTAGTGTTCCAATATGTTCATGTATGCATATTATCCTAAGGTTGGTTATTCAAGCACATCACACCATTAGTAAATGTTAATGTTATGGAACATTGATTTCGAGAGGGGTATACCAAATTTTGCATTTACCACCTCGCTCCATCAATTCCCTCATCTGGTGATCCTATCACCAAATATCTCTCAAAATGTTGGAAAATTTAGCAGGACATGTTTCAGGTTCTTCATGTTAGTATAATCTATACTCTAGTATCCTTCACCTTTATTTCTTTAAAAATCTTTTCTCTGACTTCTTCCATCTCTATTTCATTCTTTTCCCTTTCTCTTGCTTTTCTTTCTTGAATTGTCTTTTTTATTGTTTTTCCAAAATCTCTTCTACTTTTGCATATACAACATAGCCTTATCAGAAAAATTACTATTACTATAATTGTTATTGGTATTAGTATTTTACCTACTATTGAACTACCTATCTCCTGAAACCAATGCTTGATTGCTATAAGACTTCTACCTAATTTCTCAAGAACGCCTTCAACCTCCAGTGGTTCAATCTCTTTATGTAGATTTGTAATATTTGTAATATACCTTTCTAAATTTTGACTTTTATCTGGAATATAAGTACAACAGTGTTGCACTTTCAATATTCCATAGACTCCTCCCTCTTTTGCTAAAATTATATCAAGGGCAAGTCGATTTTGCATTACCATTGCTCTCATCGCAACCATTTCAGTATCAACCATCAGGAAACCTCCTGCAGTATCTGTTGACAATCAATCAACTAACGTAGACAATTTTCGGATTCTATTTGCATTGAATGAAATTCCCACTGCTCGTATCAGTGCTCCAAAAACATCACCTATTATTTCTAACACAGTCTCTCTTTTCTTTCTACTAAGAACGTTGCCTATCTCATCTTTACCATTAGTACCTCTATCTACATGGAACATTTTTGGAAAGACCAAACCCACATAACAAGTTCCATACCAATGGTCAGGTAACCTATAATAAGCTCTATTCCCACATATAAAATACACACCCGGGAAAACAGGATCCTTTCCTCCTTTAAATCCCCAACCCCCTATAATTGTATTGGTGTCTTTACATTGACTTGCACCCACAAAATAATTGTCATACACAGTATTGTCTCTTCTTATACAAAATTTTCCTAACATTGGTGTATCTATATTTATAGCTACATTCACATTCTTATCATCCAGATTTTCATCATTAAATGTCCAATACTTTGATTTTTCATGTTTTACTTTCTCACTTCTTTTATAAGCAATTCTTCTCTCTTCAACCATATCTAGAAAAGTATTTTCTTTAATTCTCAATTTACTTGTCAAATTGTTATTATAAGCATACTCATGAGTCAGTTCTTCCATTTCTAAGAAATATTCTCCCATAATTTTTCCAGGTCTCTTTTTGTTCAATGAATTATCAATTCTTAATTTAGCAAAAATGTCATCTACATTGGAATATTGGTATTCCAAATTGTCAACCTGATAAAACAAACTTGCAATCACACTACATGTTACTCCATATGTAAGAGGAAGGTGATGATATGTCACACCTTCTGACACAGATGCAGGCAATTTTACGCAAACATAGCAATCATCAACATTCATGGTTTTAATATACTCAAGTAATAACTTTGAAAATGTATTTTGGGTGTAATCACTAATAGACCTATCCTGATGCAACTCTGGTTTCTACACATGAGTCTCGTGAACTTCTACTTTCTCACTTGGCTTATTCAAACTCACATTTGATTTTAATTTTGTTAATTTATCCTGGAAAGGAATAACAATAGCTAAAATTATCCATAATATTATCAATAATCCCATACAAATTGAATAACATCTGCACCATTTTCTAAAAATAGAACACTTTGTTTTATGGTTATTAACAGGCATTTTCCCTAACACAATTTTCTTCGACCTTGTGTCACCTATAGATTCCACAATATTAGTTTACTAACAGAGTTTCTTCGACCTTGTGACAATCCTATTCTAACCTATATTATAAATTATTTTTCTAACAAGTTTTCTTCAACCTTGTGTCAACTCCGACCTCTTCTATATTTACAATATGCATCACACAGGACTACAGGCTTTTACTTAATATCATATACTTTGAATACCAATCAATTTTCTCTTAAGCTGACTTCTTTTACTCACTTTTCCCAATTGCTTTTGGGCAGTACAAGTTTTCTTGACTACTATTAACTTCAGCAATGGGTGGTAGGACTATATAAGTCCACTCAGGCGATGTATACTTCAGATTTAGTCGCCTTACTCTTTTTGGCCTTTGAACAACTTCTATTTTCTTGCCCAGTGTTTCTCTCTGGCTAGTGATCTCATTCACTTGCTCTTCTGTCTCTTTTGCTTTGTTCACAAGTTTGAATCTCAGTCCACCAGTTTCTTTAGGCCAATTATCTCCCTTACGGATTCTCTTGGTCTTTGGCTCTATTGTGTTATGCTCCACTCTCCAAGCTCTTTTCCTTGGACTTTTTCTTAATACAATTTCATCTGAACTGTCATCAGTTTCACTTTCAGTATCTTCAACTGTATCATTGATTATGATTTTTACAATGTCTTTATCTTCAGCAGATTCAACTTACTTTTCTGTTACTCTGTTAGGAACACCTTCATTACTGGTACTTGGAATCTCATCCTTTTCGTGAGTCACTTCCTCTTCCCCAGTTTCAGGATTTCCGTTCCTGCCTTCAGAGTTTCCAGATTTCTCTTCAGCTTTTTCCCCTTCAATGACTCTGTCTTCACTTGCTTTTGCGTCTTTACTGGTGTCTGTCTTTACCGATTCTCGACCTTCAAATTGATCTTCGGAATCTGGTATCTCAACAATTTCCCTTTCACCTTCACCTTCAGACGCAGAACTGGCTTCTGATACTTCCAGATGTCGACGTTCCTGTCGATCTTCAGTATCTGGATTCTCTTCTGATTCAGCTTCAGAATCAGAGTCAGTTGTACTTTCACCGTCGTATGGGTATTCAGGTGCAGGCACACGGATGGTGTGGCTGGCATGTACCCACCTCTTCAATCCAGCACACTTGACTGCAGTAGTACTGACCAAGATTACCTGTCGTGGCTTCTGCCACCGAGGTACCAAACAGTTTCTTCTGTGATGTACTTTCACTCGAACCCAGTCTCCAGGGACTAGATCATGAGCTGGATTTTTCTCTTTAGAATTTGACTCAGTTCCCACCTGGTGGAGCACAGAAGTTACCACATCAGACAGATTTTTGGAGTAGTCCAATATGATATAATCATTTATTGTTAGCAATTTGTTAACAGGTACATAAGCTTGTCTCATAACCCTGCCCATCAAAATTTCATGTGGACTTAGTCCAGTTTTCTTGTCAGGAATACTTCTCAATGTCATCAGGACAAGTGACAAAGCTTCTGGCCACTTAAGTCCTGTTGCCAAACACATCTTTGCAATTCTGTTTTTAATGGTTCCATTTACCTGCTCTACTACCCCTGAAGCCTCAGGTCTGTAAGCACAATGCAGCTTCTGGCGAATGTCCAGAGCTTCACAGATCATTTGCATCAACTCATTTTGAAAATGTGGTCCGCGGTCTGATTCAATGGTCACTGGGAATCCGAAACGCGGTATAATTTCTCGTAAAAACAATTTGGCAACAGTTATTCCATCATTCCTCCTTGTGGGAAATGCTTCAACCCATCGTGAGAACAAACAGATTATCACAAGAACATATCTAAGCCTGTTGCATGGGGGCAATTCCACAAAATCCACAAAATCCATTTGAACCCTTGTAAATGGACCACCCTCCCGTCCTATGGTTCCCAAACTCACAACGGTTCTTCTGTTTGGATTAAATTGCTGGCATACCAGACACCTTTGGCACAAGCTTTCAGCAATCATCCTGAATTTAGGATTATACCAAGTTTGTCTGAAAAGACGAATCATGGCATCTCTTCCAATATGGGCTTGACCATGGTACATTCGAGCCATGTCTGAAATCATACTATCGGGCATACTGGTCTTTCATCTTTGTAAACCCAAATTTCATCTTCTTCTCTTGGTCTACATCCTGCCTTTAGCCAAATATATGTTTCTTCTGATTCTGCTTCCTCCTGAATCTGCTTCACTTCCTGCCATGTCTCAACTACAGTGGTTAGCATCAAAGGACTCGGAACATGTTCTTTCGATTTGTATCGATTGATTGAAATCTGATTTTTCGCACAATGCTTGGCAATGGCATCCGCATAATTATTTCCTTTAGAAATATAATCCTTATTTTATGTGCTGTACACTTTACTACAGCTATTCTTGCAGGAAGCTGAATTATATCAATCAGTGTCTTCGCAAACTCAGCATTTCGAATGGGTGTTCCCGCAGAAGGTAAATAACCTCTTTGAGACCAGAGTTGTCCGTAATCATGAACAACTCCATAACCATATTGACTATCAGTCACTATGGTTACTTTCACCTCTTTTCCCAGTTCACATGCTCGTATCAAAGCAATCAACTCCGCTACTTGAGCAGAATGAATTCCTTTCAAACAAGATGCTTCCAACACTTCTGCTACTGTACAAATGGCATAAGCAGCACTCAAAATGCCACTCTCTGTCCTCAGACATGATCCATCTACAAACATCACATAATCTGATTCAGGTAATGGTTCATCCTTAATGTCCGGTCTGGGTTTTGTGCAATACTCAAGAACATCCAGACATTTGTGATCAAGCTCACCTTTCGCTTCCGCTTCAATTGTGTCAGGTAATAATGTAGAAGGATTACCATTCACACATCTGGCAATTGTCACATTTTCAGCTCTCAAAATTACCTTTTCATAACAGGTCATTCTGCTGTTGGTCATGTATTGTGTCTTTGATCTTGTGAGGAGAATCTCCACTGAATGAGGTACATACACCCTCACAGGAAATCCCATCACAATTCCCTCACTTTGCTCCAGACTTACACTGGTTGCTGCTACTGCTTTCAGACATCCTGGCAAAGCCTTTGCAACAGGGTCCAAAACAGCTGAGAAATACGCAATTGGTTTTCTCATTTTCCCATGTCTCTGAATTAATACTGACAATGCACATCCTTCTCGTTCGCTGCACTACAGTTCAAACTCTTTTTCATAATCAGGTATACCAAATGCTGGTGCTTCACACAACTTTGTTTTCAATTGTTCAAATGCTTCCATTCAGTTTTAGTCAAAACTATTGGATCTCTGATGTCTGCTTATGTCAATCTCTGTAATGGTTTTGCAATCAATGAAAATCCACTACTCCACTGTCTACAATAACCTACCATTCCCAAGAACATTCTCACTTGTCTTTGAGTTTTAGGTGGCTGCATTCCCTGTATCATCCTGATTCTTTCTATTGTAACTTGTCTGATTCCTTTTGCAATCTTATGGCCTGAGTATTGTACTTCCTTCTGACAAAACTGCAATTTCGATGGAGACACTTTATGTCCCTCCTCTGCCAAATGATTCAACAATGCTACTGTGTCAGTTACACATGCATCTTTTGTTTTTGATGCAATCAAAAGATCATCTATGTATTGTACTAATACAGATTCTCCAGGCACATTCAAACTCTCTAATGATTTCTTTATTAACTGGTTAAAAATCGATGGACTCTCAGTGTACCGTTGTGGAATTCTACACCATGCTAGAATACGATTCTGGAATCGGAACGCAAAAATTGGCTGACTTTCTGAATGTAACGGGACAGTGAAGAATGCGTTGCATAGATCAATCACTGTGTACCATTCTGCATCATGAGGAATTTGATACAAAATCACTGCTGGATTCAGAACAATCGGGCAACATGGGACAACAATTTTATGAACTTTTCTAAGGTCCTGAACAATTCTAAATGTTCCATTTGGGTTTTTCAATCCCATGATCGGTGAGTTACAAGGACTGCTTTCTATTTCTCTAAGAATTCTTTGCTCAATCATTTTGTCAATCACTGGAGTGATTCCCTCAATTATTTCTGCAGTCATCTTATACTGAGGTATATTTGGGTAACTTGCACCTTCTTTCACTGTAGCTTTTACAGGTTCAACACCTTTCATCAATCCTATATCTTTTCCAGTAAAATCCCATACTTCCTCTTTCACTACTTCTTTCAATTCATCAGGAATCTTTTCTCGATCAAAAACAGGAAATAACTTGCTCTGCTCTGCCTCAATCATGAGCATCGTCATTTTGTACAGACTATCTTCATCAGGGGTTTTCAATTCTATGCCATCTGGTGAACAATATATGGCACAATTCATTTTACACAATATATCCCTACCTAACAGATTAACAGGACTACTGTCACACACCACAAATCGATGCATATCTTTGTAACTTCCAATTTCTACTTCAACTGGTTCTTTCAAAGGGGTTTGTATCTGTCTATTTGCTACACCTACAACTTGGATGTTCTCTCCCGAGAGAGGAAGATTTTGAATTTCCACTGATCTTACAGTAGAACGGATAGCACCAGTGTCCACTAGGAAAGTTATTTCTACATCATTCACCTTTCCGTTCACAAATGGACCAGACTGATCTACCTCAAGAGTGGCTCCAAGCACACACTCCTCTCCCTCTCTGAGGCACCGTCATAAACTTTCATCCGACTCACTGCCACCTTCTTCTTGTAACCAATACTGAGGACACGCATTCACTCTTTGCGGTCTTTTTACCTGTTCACCTCCGCTGAATCCTGTCTCTGCACTGTATCTCTGCTGGTTTACACTGTTTGGCAGTGGCGGTTGTGGCACCTGACTTTGCTGATTTGCTATCTGCTGTTGTTGCTGTTGTGGATTTACCTCAAACTGCACCTGTGAATTCAATGAATTATTTTCTGCATTACCTCTTGGCGGACACTTACACTCTTTCTTCAAGTGCCCTAACTTGCCGCAATTAAATCAAGGATGCTTCTTCTTTAATTCATCTATGTTTCCCACTAACTTTGGTTTACCTTTAAAGTTTCCTTGATTCCCTGCATTCTTACTTTCCATTTGCGCCACTTGCTGTTCCGCTACCTTTACTTGTGCCCACATGGCTATCTCTTTTAGCTTTTTCTGTTTTGCATCAATCTCTTCACTGCAATATTTCGCTTTTCTCAAAACATCATCCATAGTACTTGACTGCCATCCTATCATATTGTGTCGAATCATGTCTCCAATCTCTGGTCTTAATCCATACACAAATCTGTATATGAAGTGGCTCATATCTTTCTCATTTAATTCCTCATAGCCACTATACTGTTTAAAGACTAACAACAATCTTTCATAAAATGAATGTACTGATTCTTTTGGCTCCTGTGTGGTCCTGTGAAACTGCGAGACGGTTTTGAGTGTTGGTGCCTCAGGGACTTGAGTAACACACCCCCACCCACACACCCGAGCGCCACGACAGTAATTGGGACACAGTCCCCTTTTCCCTTTCCTGGGGAAGCGGGCTTTCTTATAAATGCTCGCTCCCTAGTGAAGCACAATATTGCTTTTAGAGATTTCATCTCAGAGAGGAAGCCTTCGTGGGCCTTTGTTACCGAAACCTGGGGCTCAGAATCAGCTGGTCCTGACCTGGTTGACGCCATCCCCGATGGTTACGCCTTTGTAAGACTGGACAGAGAGGGCTGAAAAGGAGGGGGAATTGGCATTCTACATAAGATCTCATCAACATGCCGTATTGAGTGCCTCCCTTCCCCTCAGAACTCCTTCCAGGCTGCTCATTTCTCCCTTAGCCCTCCCCCCACAGTGTCCTTTACGGGCCTTCTCATCTACAGACCCCCTGGCCCCAGGCCTGCTTTTACCGCAGAACTCCTAGAAATTCTTGAACCTTTCATTGATAAGCCAAATTTCACCATCATTGGTGATTTCAATTTTCATTTGGAAAATTCTAAATCGCCTGACACCATTTCTTTGGTAGATTCACTGGCCTCTTATGGTCTTTTACAAAGAGTGGGTAGTTCTACACACTCTGCCGGCCACACACTGGACGGGGTCTTTACCAATGATCCTCGACTGGAAGTAGGCCTTCCCCTCCCCCTCTCCTGGTCTGATCATAAGGCAATCCCTATCGAGTTCACATCTGGACTGCAGGACCTGCCCGCAAAGTACAATAACAACTGGGCTTTGAAAAGGAACTATAGGGGACTGAACAACAAGTCCCTTGGCCCTATCATCGCCAATTTTAAGTTCTCTCCCAAAATTGATACGGATACTGCTGCTCGGGAGCTTGTCAATACTATCTCGGAGGCAGTTAACATCCTTGCCCCTCCCAAACTACACTACTGTGCTAGGAAACACCCGTCGGCCCTGAGGTACTCTGATTACCTCAGACTCCTTAGGCAGGAGTGTAGGAGGCAAGAAAGGTTCTGGAGAGCCCACCCTGAACCAGATGAAAGAACTAAACACAAAAACCTTATAACAGGATATAAGGCTGCAATCCTGGCAGCCAAACAGTCATATTTTTCCAATCTGACAACCTCCCTCAGGTCCCCTAGAGACCTTTTCAAAATTGTGGATTCCCTTTCTCTTGTTCAGCTTCCCGATCCCATTGTCGCATCTCAAAATCTCTACGATCAGATCTCCTCGTTCTTTCACACCAAAATCGTGGACATCTATTCCACACTAGAAGCCCTCAATTCTATCCAGGAGCCCGTCTTGCCACCTGTCTCTCCCCGTTGGCCGAGTCCGCCTTTGGCTCCCCGAGGTATCTTGTCCAATTTTCCCCTGCTGACCGCTGAAGTTTTAAATGAGCATCTCAACAAACTCAAATCGGGATCCCCTCTGGACCCCTGCCCTCTTAAAATTCTGAAGAACTGCAGAGAGGTCCAGCTCCCCCCCCTTCTAGATGTAATGAATCTGGCCATTTCGAATGGTGTTTTTCCCGCGACTTGGAAGTTGGCTATTGTCAAGCCTCTTCTAAAAAAGCCAACCTTGGATCCTAAAAAACTTCCGCCCCATATCCCTTCTTCCTGCCCCTGCCAAGATGCTCGAGGCCCACCTCAATCACCATCTTAGCGCCTTCCTGGACAAAGCTAACCTGCTAGACCCCTATCAGCATGGTTTTCGGAAGGCGCACAGCACAGAGTCAGCCCTTACAGTGGTGGTCAACAACATCCGCGCCAAGGTCGACAGTGGTCAAACTACCCATCTGATCCTGCTCGACCTTACGGCCGCCTTTGACACCCTGTCCCCTTCCATTCTGGCCACTCGTCTTAGTGAGATGGGAGTGGAAGGACTGGCTCTGGGTCTCCTGACATCCTTCCTCAACCATCGTGCACAAAGAGTCAAACTGGGCGACTTCCTTTCATCCGCCAAGCCTTTGCAATGTGGGGTCCCACAGGGCTCATCCTTGAGCCCCACACTCTTGAACATATATGTGACCCCACTAGCGAGACTTGTAAGATCCTTCGGACTGGAAGTTTTGTCGTACGCTGACGACACCCAGATAATGGTCTCCCTATCTCATTCGGTTGAGACCACGGCCTTAAAATTTAGGAACTGCATGGAAGCCGTGGCAGGCTGGATGACCTCAAATTTCCTCAAACTAAATGGGGAAAAGACCGAGGTCCTCATCTTTGGCGGCAAACAAGATGTCTGGTCAGCTGATTGGTGGCCGCCTGCCCTCGGAACATGCCCCAAGCCGTCCCTAGTTGCCCGCAACCTGGGTGTTATCATCGACACCACACTTGCTTTTGATAAACAAATCAATAGGACTGTTTCCACCTGTTGTGGTGTCTTAAGGATCCTTAGGAAACTTGCACACTATCTCTCCCCGGATGCCAGGAAACAGGTTGCGGTGGCTCTCATTTCTCCTCGACTGGACTATTGTAATGCCCTCTACCTAGGTATAAACAAAAACTCATCCATCGTCTACAAGTTGTCCAGAATCCAACAGCTAGGTTTGTAGTTGATGCCCCCAGATGTTCCTCTGGATCAGGGATCAGAAAAAACCTTCACTGGCTGCCCGCACAGGCCAGAATAAACTTTAAGGTACTAGTCCTTACCTACCGTGCTCTACACGGATTGGGTTCTGAGGACATTGGGTCTCTCGTGTCCTTCTACACTCCGGGCAGGACCTTGCGATCGGCTAACAAAACCCTTTTGTCTATCCCTCGAACTTTCAAGGCTAGGTTGGGAGGTAGGGCCTTCTTCTCCCTTGCCCCTAAACTGTGGAACACGCTTCCAGCTGACCTTAAGGGCCAGCCGTCCCTCGCCCTTTTCCGTAAAGGTCTAAAAACCTGGCTTTTCACAGAAGCCTACCTGTAACTTCCCTCATCTGGTGACACCCACCTCTCAGCTGTTTCCATCAGATGCGCCTTGATGCCTCCGGGTTAAGTCGCGCAATACAAATTCCAAATTCATTCATTCATTCATTCATTCATTCTGTCTATTTTTACCCAATCAGTCACTTTTGGAGGTATCTTATTTTTCAACCAAGCTATTACTTGTTCATATTTTCGCATCACATCTGGTGACAGAGCTCCTGTGACTTTGTCTCTGGCAAATTCTTCCCTTGGCCAATCTATAGCTATTTTGCATTCTGTCCATAAATCTGCTGGCACTACTGAGAGAGCGGGCAGGTCACCCGACTCTTATTTTACCAAATATGCACACTTGGGCCCATAACGTATTTATCACTGTATTTCCTAAATCAGGTAACCTACACACCGCTATCAGTAATTCTTGTTCCTTTCTATTTATTTCCGTGTACCTGACTTACCAATCCTCGGTAACAGGTACCTAAGATCACAATGGATTAGGAGCTAGCTGTGGGATTAAGTAGAAAACACAATACCATGTACATTTGAATTCTTTGTATTTTTGTAATAACCACAAATGCAAGAAGTTTTCAACACCTTTATCTAATTAATTTTCGTTGTCATATGCCATGAGAATGAAATTTACACAGCTCAGACTATCAATGACTGAGATCAGGAATATAGTATAGCTATGAATCAAAGTAAGAATCATCTAAAATTTGAAGAACAAAGGGAGGGAAAATAAAGAACACACTATTTTAGCCTAACAAGATTTCCACAACGTCACTAAAGGTGGGTAAAGAAAAGGAACATACTAATCAAAGTAAGCTTTCGTATTTGTGCTAACAGTTAAGAAGAAATGTAACTCATGAAAGTTTCTATATCAACAAGTACTTATTTCCTATAGGGAGGGTAAGAATGGAACATACTATATATGTAAACAGTTCAGTGTTTTGACTAAAGGTAGGGAGAAATATGGAACATGCTAGTAAAAGCTTTGCATGAAAGTCAGAATTTATATAAAGACAGGGAAAATAACATAGGCAAGTTTGCTTTATTTAAGATGAGAGAGAGAAAAGATCAGAAAAGACAAACACCCACACGGAGTATATTTACCTAGAACGGGATGGAGACTAACCCTGAAAGGGTCAGTTGGGAAAGGCGGGAAAGGACCCTCAAGGACTTAGGATGCCAGTAGGCGAGCAGGTACAGCTCATGGACAGTCAGGACAGGATAACCCCAGGATTTGGATCAGGACCGGGCTCACCAAAGGGTACGACCAACACCTGCAGCTTCGGATGCAACGCCTGCGCTACTCCCTCTCTGCAAGGAATCTGCCAATAACCCCGATTGGGTTCTCGAATCTCCCAGCAAAGTGCTTCGCCAGCACTTAAGGTTTCCAAACTCTGATTGAGTTTGTGGAAATTACGGACAGAGTGCTCCGCAGCTCTCTGTATCAATCACCTATAGAGTTCGTAGGGTCAGTGACAGGTCAGCTATTCGGACAAGTCGGACAATTTCTCTAGCTAAACCTAGGCTAGTTATACTGTTTTCGGGTCAGTGTACCACCCACCAATGTTGCAAGTGAAAGGATCCCCAACTTCGGATTGGACTAGAGAGGTGGTAGGTCATGACACCACCTATAATTTTAACTTTCTCATATTAAATATTCAATTTTCGAACCCACCCCTTACATTCCAGTTCCCATGGCATAAGATTTATAGAATACAATAGAGCACACAGTACAACATTACAATGTAACGAATGCAGGTATGAGTTTTAGTCTTCTCGCTGGGGCATGGTTCAGGTTCCCATGAGCATCTCAGCTTCGGCAGCCAGCTGGCTGGTTTCCATTGCTGCAAGACTCTCTTTTCCTCCATCACATGATTAGTACCACACGGGCTTCAAAGATGGAGTTGTACTCTTCTCCCAGGCTCACAAGGATTGATACATGAAAAGTAAGTGAAAACAATTTAGAAACACAGAAAAAATGAATACACTGTATACCATGATTGGCTATACTACACCCCTTACTTTATAATAACTATAGCATTAGGAGTTAAGCAGAATAAAACAGTTGGGCTAAAGCAGCAGTGCAAGCAAAGAGCATGTGAGAAACAAAGCAGCCATCTTTAGCAATACTGCGCATGAGCGACAAGTTCCCTCCAGAACTGCGAGTGCGTCATATCACATGGGTATGAACGACGCATGCGCAGACTAGAATCCCGCAAAGCAGCAATCCCTTAATATGCAAGCGTAGTTAGGATTAGCAAACACATAGGCAAGCGTCACTGGGACACCCCTGTGTAGTGTAAAAGTGCAATATTAATGAGACAACCATGTTGGTTATGACGTTAACGTTATTCGAGGTTCATGAATTCAAGCAAGTCGCGTAATGTGCGAATCCTTGCTCCATCAATCCCCTCTTTGATGATATTTACTATCATCACTATTAATGGAACCAGATGCCAACTTTTTCACAGCTCACCCATTTCAATTTCTACGAACTTTTTGTTCAGCCTTTTTTCCGCATCCTTATTAGGATGGTAATTCTTTATTTTTTATAAATCTGATTATTCAGTTTTTCCAATTCAAGCTCATCAACATTCCGTTTCACTCCTCTCTTATTCTTTTTGCATTTTTGACATTTACAGCAGATTATTATTATTAGCACTATTAAACTTATTCCTGCTATTTGCATCAGTATTTTACTCACAAGACTTTTACCTATGTTAGAAAACCAACTACCTACAGAGGAGAGACCATCAGTTAGTCTCTTCCAGGCACTGTCAACCTCCAGTGGTTTGAGTTCCTTTTCCAAATTAGTTATGTTTCTCACATATTTCTTAATTTCAACACTTTTGTCAGGAATGTAAGTGCAACAATGTTGCGCTTTCAACATTCTACAGACTCCTCCCTCTTTTGCCAATAAGGTATCAAGAGCGAGGCGATTTTGTAAAACCATTGATCTGATCGCAACCATTTCGGTATTGACCAGCAAGAAACCAGCAGCAGTGTCAGTTGATAACCGATCCACCACTGTAGACAATTTGCAAATTCTGTGTGTATTCAGAACCACTCCCACTCCAGGTATCAATGCACTAAATATATCACCTAAAATTTCTCCTACACTTTCTCTTTTACTACGCACTAATCCATTAGTATTTTCATTGCTTCCAGCGACTTCATTCACACGGTATATTGTCGGGAAGACAATTCCAAAATAGCAGCTTCCATACCAGTGATCCGGCAATTTGAAGTAAGCCTTGTTTCCACATATATAATAAATTCCGGGAAACACAGGTTCTGACCCATTTTTGTAACCCCAACCTCCAATTACCTTATAATTGTGTTCGCATTCACTGGAACCGATGAATATATTATTATAATAACTAGTCTTTTCTCTATGAAGACAAAGTTTCCCTTTTCTTTTGAAATCCAGCAACAAAGCAGGGTTAGCTTCACCATTTGAGGTGCTTTCCATGTTTTCTGCCCATTTAGGAGTTTTCTGTCTTTTATCATTTGCCTTTCTTTGGAAACTTTCCCTTCTTTTCTCTGCCATGTTTAGAAACATTTTCTCTTGTTCATGTAAAGAACAGGTCAAGTTATCTCTGTGTGCTTCACCTAAATCAATTTCACATATAGTCAGAAAGTATTCTCCCATATAACGTGTCACGTCACTCTTGGTATGTACAATACTCAGATTTCCACGTATAGGAAGTTCAGAGAAGATTACGTTAGAGTTAGAATAATAATACTGTAATGTTCCTCTATAAAATAAGCTAGCTAAAATACTACAGGAAATTCCATAGGTTAGGGGTAAATGGTGATAGGTCACACCTTCAGCTACAGAAGTAGGTAGCTTCATACATACATAACAGTCTTCTATTTCCATGGCTTCTACGTAGTGTACTAAAAGGTTTGCAAATACATTTAAATGAGTTCTGTTTTTGATTCTGTGATAATGTAGTCTTCCCTCATCTGATGCATCTAAGTCCATTTTAGTCTGTCTAAGGCTAAGTGTTTTCCCACGTTTTCTACACTTCGTGGTGTCTCTTCTGTTTGCAGAACTTCTGTGTCCTTTGTCACTTGTTTTTTAGGGTACAGGTTAGTGTCTTTACTTATCATGAACGGAATAGTAATGGTTACTCCTATCCATAATATCAGTACTATTCCTACACTACACAAACATACTTTGCAGCATGTTTTACAACAGTTTCCTCTAGGTCTTCCATTCACATTGGAATCAGACATTGTGGCTCAAAAGAAGTTTTCCAACCCATCTTTGTAATTTTACACAGGTTGCTTACACAGGGTAACTTTCAGGTAGGATCTTCTTCTTCGAAAACTTGGTCAGCAATCAGTTCTTCATCACTCTCGTCACTTATCTCGAGGTCTTCAAATTCCTCTAACACTAGGTAAGTCCATTCAGGATTTTGGTATTTTTCGTTTTGTCTTTTTATTCTGTTACTTATTCTTTTAGGCTTGGCTCCAGCCTTCTCCTTTTCACTGGAGGCCTGTTTTCTGTCTTCTGGTTTTTCCTCTACAGTTTTCAGTCTTAGTCTCAGTCTTTCTATGAATCTTGGTTCACTTTTCTTCTTTTTAAATCTTTTAACTGGCACTGTAATCTGGCTTTCCTCGCGTGCTCTCTTATTTTCGTTCAGTTGTGGCACATCTGTTTCAATGTTTTCTTCTTCCCTTCCTGTCTGACTAGTTCCAGGTCTTATTTCAGTCTCTTCTGCCTGGTTACTAAGCTGGCCTGGTTCAGGTGTATGCTGATTTTGACTTTCGTTTGTTTCAAATTCTGTTTCCTGAACACATTCGTCTATTTCTATCTGATCCTGTTCATGCACTTCGAACCCTTGATTTTCTTCCGCATGAACTTCAGCCCTAATTTCTAACTGTCCCTTTTCAGTCTCTGGAGTTCTTGGAGGTGTGTCGATAACCTGCCCTGTCCCTATCTGACCTTCCTCTTCATCAGATTTGACATGGATTTCGATGATCTGATTATCTCCTTCTATTCCTGTCTCTTCCTCACTATCCCACTCTCTATCTGAGTAGGTGTATCTCCGGGTTCTTATTGGATCGTGAGTCAGATCTATTACTGGGATCCACTAGTTTTGACTGGTGCTCGGTTGTTCGTCCTCAGCTATTTCAGGACCACTGTCTGGAGACCCTTCAGCTGCACAACCTTCAGCCTCAGTTGCTTCTTCTTCTGTCACCCTCCTGGTATGACTGGCATGGATCCACTTTGGCACACCTGCGCACTTCACCGCGGTTGTGGTGACAAGAATCACTTGTCTTGGTTTTCCCCACTTCGGTGCAAGGCAACTCAACCGGGTGTGTTTCTTTAGTACAACCCAATCACCTGGGTTCAGATTATGGACTGGAGTTGTTGGCCTGGCGACGGCGTCTTCCCCAATCTGGTGAGAGATAGAATGCACTTGGTCACCCAGTTGCTTGCAGTACTCTAGTACCAAATCATCAGAAATACTTAGCAGTTTGTGTCCTGGTACCCATGCTTGCCGCATTACTCTTCCCATCAGTATCTCATGGGGACTCAGCCTGTTTTTCGGTCTGGAATACTTCTTAGTCCCATCAGGACAAGGGGTAATGCGTCTATCCAATTCAATCCAGTAGAGTCACACATTTTCCCCAATCTTGATTTTATAGTGCCATTCAATTGTTCTACTACTCCAGAAGCCTCTGGATGATATGCACAGTGCAGTTTCGGTGTAATTTTGAATGCTTCACAGAGCTGACCTATTACGTCATTTGCAAAATGCCCACCTCTGTCTGATTCAATTGTGACTGGAAAACCAAACCTAGGTATCAGTTCTCTTAGTAACAATTTGGCTACAGTGATTGCATCATTTTTCTTAGCTGGGTAAGCTTCCACCCACTTTAAGAATAGGCAAATTATGACAAGGACGTACTTCATTCCTTTACAGCGGGGCAACTGTATAAAGTCAACTTGTAGTCTGATAAAAGGGCCCTCTGCTTTTCCAATTGTACTTGGCAACACTACTGTTTTCTTCCCTGGATTAAATTGCTGACAAGTTAAGCACCTCTGGCAGAGTGCCTCTGCAATATTCCTGAACTTCTAATTGTACCATTCCTGTTTGAAAACCCGGACCATTGCGTCTCTACCTATGTGTGTATCTCCGTGTATCAGTCTAGCCATAGGAGCAAGCAAGCTGTCTGGCAACACAGGCATACCATCAGTACAGACCATGACACCATCCTCATTCCTTTAATGACAACCAGACTTTCTCCATCTTTCCTTTTCCTCTGGTTCTGCGGCAGCCTGCAAACTTTTCAGCTCCTCCCATGTTTGTACATCCTCAAACACCATAAGTTGGCAGCTGTTTCCGATTCCCCCCAATTTAATATTGACTGACATTTTATGTCTCGCACAATGTTGGGCTACTTGGTCAGCATATCTATTTCCGGCTGTCACATCGTCATTGCCAGATTTGTGAGCAGCACACTTGACCACTGCCAATTCTTTTGGTAACTGGATTGCTTCCAGTAGGTTCTGCACCACTTTCCCATTTCTGATTGGGGTACCCGAGGAAGTCATAAATTCTCTTTGCAGCCACAATTGGCTGAAGTCATGCACAACCCCGTAACCATACTGGCTATCAGTGTATATGGTTACTCTTTTGTTTTTCCCCTCTTTACAGGCTCTTGCCAATGCAACCAATTTGGCTACTTGTGCAGACTTTACTCCAAATAGGTAGGATGCTTCTACTGTTTTTTCTAGAGTGCACACGGCATAGGCAGCACTTAGACCTCCATCCCTATGTCTCATACATGAGCCATCTACAAAAAAATTCAAAATCTTCTGATATCTGGGCGTGGTTTGGTGCTAAATTCAGTCAGGTCAATACAGTTATGCTCGACCTCTTCTTTGACTTCTGCAACCAATGTATCTGGTAATAGAGTTGCTGGATTCAGTATATTACATCTAGTGATGGTTACATTTGCTGCACCCACCAGGATTCTTTCATACTTAGTCAGCCGACTAGGTGTGAGGTACTGAGTCTTTGTTCGGGTCAGTAGGATTACAACTGCATGTGGGACATATACAGTTACAGGATGTCCCATGACAATGGATTCACTTTGTTCAAGACTCAGCTACTGCTTTCAGACATCCAGGTAATCCAGCAGCCACTGGATCCAAGGTAGCAGAAAAATAGGCCACTGGACGTCGAGTCAGACCATGAATTTGAGTTAGGACTGAGAGTGCACAATTGTGTCGTGTATCACAAAACAGGGCAAAGTCATTTGAATAGTCAGGCATTCCTAATGCGGGAGCTGTGCATAGACAGTCTCGCAATTTCACAAAAGATGTCATGCTTTCATCATCCCATTCCACTGGATCCTTTGCTCCTTTCTTTGTCATTTTTATTAATGGTTTTGCTAGAACTGCAAACCCCACAATCCACTGTCTACAGTATCCTACCACTCCAAGAAACATTCTGATTTCTTTCTGAGTATTTGGTAGCTCCATGTTTCGAATTGTTCTGATTCGTTGTGAATTGACTTTCCTGATACCTTTTTCTATCTGGTGCCCCAGATATTTCACTGAATTGGTACAGAACTGTAATTTGTCTAGTGAAACTTTATGTCCTCCTTTACCTAAATGATTCAATAAGGCAATGGTATCAGTGACACAGTCTTTTCGACTTTTAGACGCCACCAAGAGGTCGTCTATGTATTGGACCAAAACTGATTCTCCGGGTAGGACTAATGTTTCAAGGCATCTTTTCAAAATCTGATTGAAAATCGAAGGACTCTCTGTGTACCCTTGAGGAACACGATTCCAGACATAGACATGACTGTCAAATTCAAATGAGAAAAGAAATTTGCTGTCTGGATGCAATGGGATCGAAAAGAATGCGTGACATAAGTCAATGACGGTAAACCATCCAGCATTCCATGGAATTTGGTACAAAATCACTGCAGGGTTTGGCACAATAGGACAGCAAGGAACAACAATTTTGTTTACCTTTCGCAGGTCCTGCACTACCCTGTACTTCCCACTAGGCTTCTTAATTCCAATTATGGGCGAATTACAAGGACTACTCATTACCTCTTGTATGATGTTTGCTTCCAACAATCTTTTTATTTCAATGGCAACCCCTGCTTTCACTTCTGCACTCATTTTATACTGCTTGGTATTCGGGTAAACTACATTTGCTTTTATGGCTATTTGGATCGGGTCTACATTTGCCATTAATCCCACATCTTTTCCGGTGAAATCCCATACCTCCGGTTTCACTGTCTGTTGGAGCTCTTCAGGTAAGTCTTGTATTGTCAGTTTCTTAATTTCTGAGTCAGGCCTTATTAACATTAATTTGTAAAGTCCATCTTCATCTGGGGTCTGAATTTCAATGCCTTTTGGTGTGCAAAAGATGGTACAGTTCATTTTGCACAGCAAATCACGTCCCAGTAAGTTCACAGGACTGGAATCACAGACGACAAATCTGTGCATCTCTTTAAAATTCCCTATTGTTATTTCCATGGGCTTAGTTACTGGGGTACTAATTATTTGATTAGAAACACCCACTACTTGGATTGCTTCTCCCGAGAGGGGTAGGTTTGGAACGTCTGCTGTTCTTACTGTAGAACGGGTAGCACCAGTGTCCAACAGAAAGGTGACGTCATTTCCTTCAACCTTTCCTTCAATGTATGACCCTGTCTGGTCTACCGGCAAGGAGGCGCCAAGCACGCACTCCTCGTCCTCCCCCCTCAGGCCCCGTCAGTAAGGTTCATCACAGAGAAATGTATCATTCAACAGGAATTGCGAAGTTGCTGCATTTCTATCCTCCTTTCCTTCCCATACTTCTATTTCCTCGCCCTGCTGTGCTTTGCTCCTATAGTTTGGCCAAGGTGCGCGAGGCAACTGATTCTGCTTTACCTGTTGCGGAGACTTTCATGGCCCCTCTTTCTGCACCTGTGGATTTAAATCATTATTGGGCACATTACCATTCTGTAGCATGGGACACTCGTCTCTCCAGTGCCCTATCTGACCGCACCCGTGACAGGGAAATTTCTTCCGGGCTTCCTCCCGGCTCATTCTTACTCGGGGCTTTCCTCCACCCCCAGGGCCTTGATTTGGGGTATTATTATTCATTTTACCTAACTGCTTTTCTTGTTGCTCTGCTAATTTCACAGGTGCCCACATGACCTTCTCTTTAAATGCTTTCCGTTTATTTTCCATCTCATCTTCACAATACTTGGCATATTTCAGGACCTCATCTATAGGTTTGCCCTGCCAACAGATTTTATTGTCTCTAATCCACTGTGAGATCTCAGGTCTTAGCCCTAGCACGAATCGATAAATAAAATGGGTCATATCCTTCATTTCAATGTTATCTATTCCACTGTATGTTTTGAACACTTGTAACAGTCGTTCATAATAGGAATGTACAGTTTCATCACGATTTTGGGTAGTTCTATCTATGCGGGTCCAATCAGTTTCTTTGGCTGGTACCTTTCCTTTTAAATACAGTATTACTTTGTCATACTGTCTCATTACCTCCGGTGAGGGGGCTCCTGTTCTTGGGTCTCTGGCATACTCCTCACTGGGCCAATCAACAGCAATTTTGCATTCTGTCCATAAATCTACAGGAACCACAATGTCGAAGAACCCATCTAGGTCCTTCAGGAGACATTTTTGCACTTTTATTAATCTCTCGACCTGTCTGTACCACTCTACAGGCTTTTCTCGTAATTTCGGGAAATGATTTGTAAATGACACAATATCTTGTCGGGACCATGGAACATGTACATATTTCCCACCTGGCACTTCTCTCATGGGATACAAAGTCTCTGCCTTGTCAACTTCCTTTATGACATATTCAGAAGTCATTTGTCTGGACTTACTGTCTTCCTTTTTCTTTGCCCATCTGGCTTTCCATTTTTCTAAATCTCCCCATTTCTGTAATAGACTCAGCAATTCTCTTATCTGTACCTTTTTCCCTGACACATTCATGTTTTCTAAATCCTTGTCAGAAAATTCTGCTCTGTAGAGCTTTTGCAATACTTTGGATCTGCTAACATCTATTCCCATATTAGCTGCTGTGTCCATTAGCTTCTCATGGAATACGCTGGTGTTTCTGGTAATGCTCTTACAGATGAACAGTAGCTCATCCTCACTAAGTGTATTTAACCTGTCCAGTCCCACATTCCCAGCCATCAGTTCTTCCAGTTCTATTCTTAATTTGTAAATATCTAATGGTTTTGGCTGAGGGTTTATTTTTTCTAATTCTCGGGTCCACTTAGAATACCTGCAGATGACTCTATCTGGACTTCTCTTGTACTAGTCTGAGTTCTTGTTCTCTGTGCACTACCTTCTGGTTCTCTTATGGGCAAATGCATCAGGGAAATTACAGACTCGCATTCACTTGTCTGGTTAGCAACTATTAGAGGCTCCTTTCTGGGCGGTACTACAGCTGGAGTAATAACTGGAGATTTTGGACTAGCCTGCCTATCCCCATAGAGGGGAACAACTGGGCCAATGGTTACTGGAATTGTCAATGCTTCAGGACTGGTATTTAGCTGGGTTATTTTCTGAATGAGTTCAATTCTCTGTCTCTTTAAGGCTTCCTTTTCTCGTTCCTGCAAAATCTTGTCCGTAGAGGTTTCAGGTATCACATGTGGAACTAAAGGAGGGTAAAGACTCGGGGCAGTTGGAACTGTCATACTTGGTCCCTCACCACAAATCGGTCTATAACAGGGAATAGTCGGATCAGACATGCCTGACCCCTCTTTACCACTAGGTCGGTAACCTGGACCTGTCGGATCAGACGCACTTGCCCTTCTGTCCCTAGGATGTCTGAAAAATGGGTTTTTCGAACCCAGGAACCTAGACTCCTCATCATAGGGTGGTGGATTTTTCATTAACAATTCCTCCAGGTATTCATCTTCTGAATCACCTGCAGCCATTAGGTGTCGGGTTTTCTCTGTACTTTTTCCTCCTACAGGTTCGTCTGTTGCAAATACTGGAAATAGTCCCTCAACCATCATATTCTGTCTCCATTGTTTCATCTTTTTCTCTTTGGTCTCTCGCTGCGTTTTCGGGTACCATTTACTTATTCCCTTATCCATTCTGGGTCTGTCTCGCTCCAAGGCCTCAATCTCCCATTCTTCTAAAGCCTCATATTGCGTCAATCTTGGTCTGGGGTGTAGGTCATTCATTCGGGTCCTCAAATTAAAAAGAATTCTACTATTAAAGGTACCATCTAGGGGAAATGCTAAGATTCCGTCGTCCTTGGTATACTCTACCCAATTTTCCAACCAGACACAGGTATGATATCCTTTGTCAAACATCATAAATGATGCGGGAGTATTAGGTGGTGGAATGATTACACCTTCCCTAGTTTTAATGGGCTTATCTTTCTTGAAATAATTCTTAACCTTGTCTGCGAAAGACATTTTTCTCTTGTTTCCGTACATATTGTAAGGTCTGCCTCTTAGCATCTGCTCCTTACCAAAACCTAAGTGTTGCGGATCAGGTAAAAATTCTGGATACCACATATACTACGTAAACTTAGTTTGCGTGTGAAACCTACGTATTTTGTTTACAATCTTTGTCCAATGCTAGCGCGTCTTTCAACTTTTCAACAACAAATCAATACTGTGATTGCAAATAATTTCGACCAATGGGTGCGCGGCCTTTTTCGCGAGACACGGTCTCACGCTCCGGCACTCACCCCTCCTTTACAATACCAGCTCCGTTACACACCCGCCGTTTCGACCAATACCAGCGCGGCACAGAGTGACGTCAGCGCAGCTCCGCGACTGACTCCCTCCTTCACAAGGTAACGGAAACTTGATTTCTTTCTTAAAGTGCAAGTGCTCAGTTTAGTTTACAACGTATAACATTCGCCACTGTACTCGAGTGTCTAGACAGAAAGATTTATTTCACTGCAAGTAAACGTCTTCTGTTTACCTTTCATACACTACGGATAGACCCTTCTGCCTACCCTTCACACAAGCATTAGAGAACCTGTTACTTCTTTGACTCATCCACTCTTTCCGGGATATATACTAAGTCTAAAGTTTCACCAGCGAACTCCTTTGCTATCACTCAAGCTCCGATGAACCTACTACTCCTTCCTTTCCTCGTGCGACCCTTACTAGGTAATATCACAACTGAAGTTTCAATAGCGAACTCGTTGCTATCATTTATTCAACAACTGGAATATCCCAGGATCTGGAACTCACTCCCTCCTGAAACCAGGCTCATCTCCTCCATCACACTTTTTAAGAAAGAAGTAAAAGCAATTTTTATGGCCAAATGCACTTGACCTATTAGCGTGGATCTGGAAAGACTCTACACCGATCTGTATTATTCTGTTCGAACTCTATGACTATGTATTTCACCTGTACTATTGACGCTACTGACTATCTATGCACACATTTAACTGTAATATTTATATTATTGATGTGCTGTACTACTTTGCTCCCTCACGTACCTACCCTTCCCACTTATTATGTTTAATTTCACTCTCTTGTTGGTATTCCCGGCTTTGTAAAGCACTCTGATATCTGAAAAGATCTTGTTCGCGCTATATAAAACTTTCAAAATAAAATAAAATAAATAAAATAAACTTATACGGAAAACCCTAATTAGCGCTTCCAGTTGTGCCTAACCATGCACTAATTTTCCTCACAGTCAGTGACCTCACCGCGGAGTGGATTCTACTCACCACCCGCCATTCTACTCCCGGGGAATTTCCAGACAACATATAGCAATCACTAACAATTTGTTAATAAACACTTAATATAACAGCATTTCATAAAATATAATTTCAAAACATTTATAACATTTTCAAATTAATATTTATATATCTGATCGGTTTTGGGGAAAATATTAGCAGCACTAACATTTTTAGCAGGACTTTTAATTTTTCACAGTTTTCAGCAAATACTTATCTACCTATCTTAACTAGTCCTAACCATAGCTCTGCTACCAGAAAATTACATATAGAGCTCGCAGGTCACCCGACTCTTATTTTACCAAATATGCACACTTGGGCCCATAACGTATTTATCACTGTATTTCCTAAATCAGGTAACCTACACACCGCTATCAGTAATTCTTGTTCCTTTCTATTTATTTCCGTGTACCTGACTTACCAATCCTCGGTAACAGGTACCTAAGATCACAATGGATCAGGAGCTAGCTGTGGGATTAAGTAGAAAACACAATACCATGTACATTTGAATTGTTTGTATTTTTGTAATAACCACAAACGCAAGAGGTTTTCAACACCGTCATCTAATTAATTTTCGTTGTCATATGCCATGAGAATGAAATTTACACAGATCAGACTATCAATGACTAAGATCAGGAATATAGTATAGCTATGAATCAAAGTAAGAATCATCTAAAATTTGAAGAACAAAGGGAGGGAAAATAAGGAACGCACTATTTTAGCCTAACAAGATTTCCACAACGTCACTAAAGGTGGGTAAAGAAAAGGAACATACTAATCAAAGTAAGCTTTCGTATTTGTGCTAACAGTTAAGAAGAAATGTAACTCATGAAAGTTTCTATATCATCAAGTACTTATTTCCTATAGGGAGGGTAAGAATGGAACATACTATATATGTAAACAGTTCAGTATTTTGACTAAAGGTAGGGAGAAATATGGAACATGCTAGTAAACGCTTTGCATGAAAGTCAGAATTTATATAAAGACAGGGAAAATAACATAGGCAAGTTTGCTTTATTTAAGATGAGAGAGAGAAAAGTTCAGAAAAGACAAACACCCACACGGAGTATATTTACCTAGAAAGGGATGGAGACTAACCCTGGCCACGGGTCAGTTGGGAAAGGCGGGAAAGGACCCTCAAGGACTTAGGATGCCAGTAGGCGAGCAGGTACAGCTCATGGACAGTCAGGACAGGATAACCCCAGGATTTGGATCAGGACCGGGCTCACCAAAGGGTACGACCAACACCTGCAGCTTCGGATGCAACGCCTGCGCTACTCCCTCTCTGCAAGGAATCTGCCAATAACCCCGATTGGGTTCTCAAATCTCCCAGCAAAGTGCTTCGCCAGCACTTAAGGTTTCCAAACTCCGATTGAGTTTGTGGAAATTACGGTATCAATCACCTATAGAGTTCGTAGGGTCAGTGACAGGTCAGCTATTCGGACAAGTCGGACAATTTCTCTAGCTAAACCTAGGCTAGTTATACTGTTTTCGGGTCAGTGTGCCACCCACCAATGTTGCAAGTGAAAGGATCCCCAACTTCGGATTGGACAAGAGAGGTGGTTAAGTCATGACACCACCTATAATTTTAACTTTCTCATACTAAATATTCCATTTTCGAACCCACCCCTTACATTCCAGTTCCCATGGCATAAGATTTATAGAATACAATAGAGCACACAGTACAACATTACAATGTAACGAATGCAGGTATGAGTTTGAGTCTTCTCGCTGGGGCATGGTTCAGGTTCCCATGAGCATCTCAGCTTCGGCAGCCAGCTGGCTGGTTTCCACTGCTGCAAGACTCTCTTTTCCTCCATCACGTGATTAGTACCACAAGGGCTTCAAAGATGGAGTTGTACTCCTCTCCCAGGCTCACAAGGATTGATACATGAAAAGTAAGCGAAAACAATTTAGAAACACAGAAAGATTGTGAGAAGTTGGCCTGATATATAATGTTCACTATTCTAGTGAGCACTTTGTATCAGTCCAAACAACCCTTATTGATGATTGGTTGTAAGTCAACCTTATAGACCAGCTATCCTAGTAGCATGGACAAGAGCAGTATTTAGGCTAAACTCTAGAGGGCGTGTTAAGCCAGCTGTTATACCATCACATATACCCCTTGAACACCAAGTGAAAGGACACCATACAAGTTGCTATGAAAATAAAAGGATATTTATTTATAAGAAGTCTACCCTGAACTCTTTATGAGTCAGGGAGCTAAGCACATAACAAAACTCTTAAGAAATACTTCAAGTTGCACAATTTACACAAATGCCCGAGGGGCACGAAAAACCATATACTACAAAAGTGGAATGCGAAATACTAGCAGGTAAGAAACAAGATCCAGAGGCTTCAGGATCGCTAGGACTACACTACTGAACCTTCAGGTTAGGAGCAGGAGGCCTAGGGAGATCGGGTGCAGCGTGTGCACTCTCACGCGGGATGCGGGACAAAGTCTATGGAGGCTAGTAAATGCAAAGTTAGTGTTCTCGGGCGAACCCGACTAGGTAGGTCAAAAACGAAAGTGGATCTAGACACTTAGAGAGTGGTCCTACGCTGGAGCACCGTGGTACTCGGTTTACCTAGCCCAGAGGCTGCAGCTGCATAGGGTTCAAGTGACGTCAGGAATCCTCGTTGATGAACCAAGAGCCTGAAGTGAAAGTTGCTGGCAGGCGACCAGTGAAGATGTTCCGGGCTGATCCAAGGATGGATCAGTGAAGAAGGATACCTGTAAGCAGAGGGGACCGAGTTCTGAATCACTAGCCAGTGATTAGGTGGGCACCAGGATGGCACCGGACGAGGTCACTCAGCTAGGTGAAGAAGTGACACTGGATTCTGCTGCTGCACGGACCAGGGCGCTGATGTCGACCAGGCTGGAGGTCTGCGAGCTGTCCCACGTCGGATGTCTGCTGCTGGCGATGCTGGATCCGTTGAAGGAGGCAACAAGCCTTGGCTAAGGCAAGCCCATGTGGCGACACAAAATGGCGTCTGGAGTGGACCAGGAGGGTCCGAGGAAGTTACCCTTCAAGAGGAGACAAGGGCCAGTCTAGAGGAGCTAGACCAGTGGTGAAACAAACTTACGACGTCGTCTGGAGGGTCACTAGCCAACGGGCAAGTGACCGGACAATGTGGCAAGCAACACAGAAGCAAAAGGGCCCCACGCAGATCTGGTGGATGCTGGGGGGCTGGACTTCGGTGCTCGTGCTGCTTGGGTTTGGGGCTTCTCTTACCCCAGTGCACCCACTCGAGGGTCCCTCAGCGGTCGTGCTGGATCAGTGTCATGCAGGTTCTGATGATAGCCGGTTCCTCTGGTCTCGTCGCACCCACAGTTCTCAGCTGTGCTGTAGAGGCAGGTAGAGGTCAGAGATGGCCAGAGTCAGAGGTCAGAGTCCGGGTCTCGTCGTGCTGGTCGATCTGGTTCCAGAGGAAGGACGTGCAGCAAACCGCAAGATACTTAGTTGGTGCCTGCTGATGCAGGGTGACTACTCCTTAGTCACAAGGGAGAAATCTTGAGAAGAAGTCGAGAGTTCCTTTCGTGGAAAGTAGTTTCAGGATTCAAAGATGATCTAATTTGGAAGGGTCCCCGCTCCTACCTTTATTCTAAAGAAAGGGGCTGGCACGCGACTAGGTCCTGCCCATGGGTGGGACCAGGAAGGGGGGTGGTTACACCCCTCTCCCCTGTCCGGACTTTCCCCAGCTCAGGGGCTGGTGTGCCCCTGGAACTGGTTCAAGCCGGCATATGCACAGTGAGCACCGGGGTGCCACTTGCAGTCACCTTCCTCTCAGCCCTGCCTACCTGGGATACACAAAACCCTGTCTGGGATGGTGCTAGCACAGCCCCTGACAGGAAACCCTTTGTCCAAGCTCTCCTCGCTGGAAGGACTCTCATCAGCAGGAGGTCAGACTTGTGTCTGTGGTGGCAGCATCCATTTTGTGATGCTGAGGCTCGAGTTAACTTTAACTGGGGTTCACAGTTACATACATGTTGTGTCCCTCTAGAAGGGTGGAATGCTAACCCCGTCGCCAGAATTGGCGAGGGGTTAGTATTCCAATTCGTATGACACCTTACTCGACATGTTTTGATAAAGCGATACCAAAGTTGGCAAATAACCGCGAGGATTATAAGGCACTTAAGAGTATATGGTACGCGTTATCATGGAACAGCTATTAGGACTTGGTTCCGCAAGCTGTAAACGGGCCCAGCTCATGCCAGAGCACCATCTCACATAATTCCAAGCACTCTGCCTTCAGGATTGATAAGGCCTGCCATAGGAGTGACTGATAGGAATACATGTGTCCATTTTTGGGTTAGATATAGGAATACTATATCTAAAGCAAAGGGTGATTACACCACCTTGCCCCAGCTGTCGTGCAGCCAGTTGTGTCAGATTTAGATGGCCAGCCAGGGGTGGCATAATACATGCTGCAGCCCCTGGTAGGCCCTGGGTACACCTATGCCCTGGATACAGGGACTGATAAGGTGGCCCAGTACCAATTGGTAAATGCACCTAAGGTACACGGAATCCATTTTACAGAGAGAGCAGTGGGCCTGGGGCCCTGAATAGCAGGGTCCCAGGTCAACTAAGTCGGAAAACCAGCAAAACACCAGGCAAAAAAGTTGGGGGCAACCATAGTCAGGTATCCACCTTTCTACACACTGTATTCCATGATTGGCTATACTACACCCCTTACTTTATAATAACTATAGTATTAGGAGTTAAGCAGAATAAAACAGTTGGGCTAAAGCAGCAGTGCAAGCGAAGAGCATGTGAGAAACAAAGCAGCCATCTTTAGGAATACTGCGCACGAGCGACAAGTTCCCTCCAGAACTGCGAGTGCGTCACATCACATGGGTATGACCGACGCATGCGCAGACTAGAATCTCGCAAAGCAGCAATCCCTTAATATGCAAGCGTGGTTAGGATTAGCAAACACATAGGCAAGCGTCACTGGGACAGCCCCGTGTAGTGTAAAAGTGCAATATTAATAAGACAACCATGTTGGTTATGACGTTAACGTTATTCGAGGTTCATAAATACAAGCAAGTCGTGTAACGTGCGAATCCTTGCTCAATCACTACTATGTCAAATAATCCATCTAGATCAATCCACAGGACTTTTGACACTTTCACAAATCTGTCTACTTGACGATACCATTCTACCGGTTTCTCTCTCAATCTTGGGAAATCATTCGTAAATGACAATATATTTTGTCTGCTCCACAGAACATGTACATATCCTCCTCCAGGTATCTCTCTCATAGGAAACTCAGTTGCTACTGCCTCCTTTTCCCTAACCGGAAAAGCTAATGTGTATTTGTCACTATTTTCTTCCTTCTTCTTTGCTCACTTATGTCTCCATTTACTTACATCTCCCCATCTTCGCAACAGCACAATTAGCTCTTTTATTTGCAACAACCTTCCTGCAGTATTCATGTTTTCAATGTCTCTTTCTGCAAAATCCACTCTATATGATTTCTGCAATGATTTAAATTTTGAAAATTCCACAATCCAGATTCATTTGCTAATTCCTCCAATTGATCATACACTGTTTTAGCTCTCCATGTAATACTTTTACACATAAACATAAGTTCATCATCCTGATACGTTTTTAGTCTATCTGTACCAATTGTTCCAATAAATAATTCTTCCATATCCACTTTTAGTTTTGCCACATCTAATAATTTTGGCTCATTCTCTTTTAGTTTCAAAGTTTTAATCCAGTCACTCAACTCCCTATCTAACGGTCCTACAGGCGTTTGTATTAAATCTATTTTATCTAAACTTTTCTCTGGTGTTGCAGAGTCAGATTCTGCACCAATCGGGTATTTGTACAATGAACTCTGGTTAAAAGTCAATTCAGGTGGATTCACATTAACAACTCGCTTTTATTTCAGACAAATCAGGATAAATATTCTCCCTTGCTTTTTGCAAACTTTGTTGTAACGGAATTGTCAAGCTTGGTTCTTTTATTTTCTGATTTTCAAATACTGGTATTACCGGCCCTATTGTTACAGACAGTCACTGCTTCCATGTTTTTAGTAAGATTCTGAATTAGTTCAGTGTAGAACATTCATAATCAGAAATATTTGGTTGCACATCACTTCGATTTTCATAACTTTGCACACTTCTGTGTGAATCATTCCTCGGTACGGGAGTACCTATAATTCTAGTTTCCACAACAGGTGTATTTGGAACATATCTAACCTCTACTCTGTCTGGCACATCTTTTAAACTTGAATATGGTTTTGGGGTTTCATTATTTCTTTCATCTGTTATTGGAGCATTCGGTGTAGTCCATAAAGAATTTGGCTGATATGGTGGCGGTCTCCTATTTAATATTTCTTCTAATACAGCATCTTCTGATTCACTGTCACCGTAACTTTGATTCACTGTCTCTATATTCTTTTTCTTTTCTGTACACTTCCGACCCTCATATTCATCTACTAACCTAACTGGATACATACCATCAAACATAATACTGTCTCTCCATCTACGCATTCTGCTTTCATGAGTTTCACCCCATAAATTTCGACCTCTACCTCTCGGTCTGATATGTCTGCATAGCCTTTCACTCTCTTGCTCATGCATCTCGTCTTCCTATTCAACTAAAGCTTCAAATTGTGTCGTCTAGGTCTCGGCTCAAGCTTCATCATTTTGTCTCTCAAATTTCTAAAAACTGCCACATCAAGCGATCCTTCTTCAGGAAAAGCTAACACATCATCATCCTGAGTATACCTTGCCCAGTTCTCTAACCAAACACATGTATGGTAACCATATTTGGATAATATATAAGAAGCTGGCGTTTTCGGTGGAGGAAGTAATTTTCCCTCTCTAGTCACAATTTCTTTATCTTTTGAAAAAGCATACTTTAATTTCTTAAACCATGAAGGTTTCTTCTTCTCTTCTTCGTAATAATAAGACATCTCTCTGATAATTCTCTGTCTTACAAAAGATCACACACTTCCCTGTTTGCTGTTATGTAAACCAACCTATAGCAGCACGGTTCACACTAACGCACCAATTAGAACACGATACCTTTTTCTAAGTGCTTAGCCAATCGTTTTGCTGCTTTTTCGTGATGAACCTATCAGCTCCTACTCTGTCTTGGTCACGTGAACCAATCCCAGCGCGACACTTTTGACGTCACCAGCGCTCCGGCTTCTGCAGCGCCGACTGACCCATCCTTTACAGGGTTTTTTTTTTCAAGAAGCCGTATTTACAAGATATTTTACAAAAATCAGTTAGTAACCCACAGAAAACAATACCATTTGCCTGATTCGCTAATAAAGTGATAGAATTTCCAATCGCACAAGTATTCTGTAATCGGAGTAGACAACGCTTATCTCCTCAGAATTTTTAGACTCGCCGATAAAGCAACACTACTGGCCTTACCCTTCTATCAGGCAATAACGAACTCGTTTCTCCAAGGAAAGCACATACAGAGATCTTTCTTACCTCCTTAGAGACAATCCCAGAGTTTCACTTGAACGCGTATTGCAATTTACATTTTCACACGTTCATACAGAAAACCCTATTCATATATACATGAACTCTGTATCACCAGTAGGTAGAGCTTCCAGCTAACCCACCACCGAATTCCTCTATCGTTAGTAAAGTAGACGCCACTCCTTTACCCTTCTATCAAGCTCGGGTTAAGTCCTACTATTTTCTTCAGCGATAAGTTTTAGTCAGGATACGCAATGATCCCTATGCTTGAAAGCTGAGATTTTATAGACTGTCCTCACTATACATTTATCCTTTCACACCTAATGTCCCTAAACAGACAGAGGCACTAGCTTCACACAACACTTGGAAGCTTTTTCTGAACTACATATAACGTAAAACTAACTCAACAGATGTTAGTTCATAAATCTGTGCATTTTAAACTCTATATAGTGGTTTATACATAATCCTAGCTAATTTCCTTAGCAACCACTACTCTGCTACCAAGATATAACTGCTACAGTGGGACTCCAGAAATAAATTCCAAATCACCATGGCCATTTCTCCAAAACCTCAGAAACACGCATAACGTTCAACAGTGGGGCCCATTACACTGCATACTTACTCTGCTCATTTAATTCGGCTTCACAGATTTGACCAACGAACCAGGAGTCCTACTATAACATTGGCGGAGTGTCTAAACCTATTAAACTATTTTTATTTACACCTGCAATGTAAAGCAATTTACAATGGTTTCATTTTAAACACCATTTTATTCAGACACACCACCATAATGGCAATGGATCTGCTAGAACGAAAACTAGGCGTAGGAAGAATCAAAGACCAGCTTTTAACTTCTTCATTTATCTAATTTTTATTCAAAGCAAACTTTAGTATGTCCGACATTTAGGCATTTATTTATTTCTTTATTCCATAAGAATCTTTAACTTTATTTTCAAAAATGATCATTTATTTTAAAGCTCAGAAATAGACATTTATTTAAAGGTTCAGTAAAAAGTTTAGCAAAGAACAGATAGTTCCAAATTCATTATCTCCTAACATCCCTCACTAATACCCTCATCTTATCCTAACAGACCTGCAAAGAAAAATAATCAGTCAGAAAAAATAAAAAGTCTTACATCCAAGAATAGATCTTCAGTCCGGCAGCATCTCCAGAGGAAATCGAAAGAGCACCCCTTCTAAGCAAAATCAGGGGTTTTTATACACTAAATTTCTAACTTAATCTATCTAAAAAATATCTAACATCACTATCTCGAGTTCTGATTGGACAAATTTGGGGTAGATGAGTGCTTCCTCATCATTACAGCATGTTTTTCATGGTGATTCAGCAAAAAATAAAGGTTCTTTGTTTAAGACAGTTCGTGGCCTAGGCGCTTCCTGCACTTGAAACATACACTAAAGTTCTCAGGCTCTGAGCATTACATCGTCCATGCTTGGCACCCATCCTAGGTTCCGGGGTAAGGCGTCCTTGAACCTCCCATCCAAGCACAGTCAGCTCACTCGCGCTGGCAACATTTTAGATGTACATGCGCAGACCAATACTCGCTCGCAGTGACTCAAAGCCACCATTTTCAGAGTAGGCCTCACAGGCCACAATTTGGAACTATCATAGAAACAAACACAAATTCATGTTAATTATGGTAATGAAACCCTTCTGTTTACCTCCCAACATTCTAATATTTCCCTATTAGTTGTTACCTAGCAAATAAGCCACATAAATGCGTTTTATACTTACATATCCAACTGCTTTCTAGCACAAAACGTGTACAATAAGCACATTTAATTTGCGTTTGTTTTATACTTAAGCTGTGCATTAATTCACATCACAATAACAACACATATTAGCTCATTTTTATGGCATCATGCAAGCAAGATTAGTATTTCCATATGTTCATGTATGCATATTATCCTAAGGTTGGTTATTCAAGCACATCACACCATTAGTAAATGTTAACGTTATAGAACATGGATTTCGAGAGGGGTATACAACATTTTGCATTTACCACCTTGCTCCATCAAGATAACCTCTTTACAAGGCACCGTATTTTGATCTACTTGATTCATACTGCCTTCTGGGCTTTGGCTGCCTTTTATTTGTAAGCTTGAAGTGAACTATATCTGTGGAGCTACTACACCCAAGGGGTATATTGGCTGGTGTTAAATCCAGAGCTAGTAATTCATGATGTCACCAGGTGCTCAGGGCAGAGGTACACAGGCTCTTCAGATTGAATAACGGCAGAGGCAGGGGCCGAAATGAAAAGGTTTAGGTTAAACCAGGAGGGCTGACAGGTGTATCAGAGCCCGGGATTGTAGTACTTGTGGAGGAGGCCATACCTGCATTGTTAGTGGCCAGATGATGCCTTTAGAGGGCTCTCTCACTGATTATAAAAGCATAAGATCCAGTCTGGGGGAAGAAGTTGAGGTGATCATTTCTTCTCAGTGTCCCGCTGACACTTCCAATCTCTGCTCTATCTCCGCTCTGGCAAATAATACCTACGCCCAAATGGGCTCTATGAGACTACAATTGAATCACCCACCGTGAATTTCAACCCTTGTATGGTAGCTTTTTTTGTGGTTAGACGAGAACCTAGCCCAGACGCGGGGTCTCAAAATCTGGACAATTGCCTAACAGCTCAGCAAACTGCCCCAGCTATTTCTGCTACCCCAAAGAACGGGGCGAATATGATCACAGTAGTGGAAATCGTAAAGAGCCCACTAGAAGTAAATGTGTTGTTAAATAGTGAATCCTCACATAAACTGGAAGTAGATGTAGGAGTTAGTGAGCCCAAACTATCATCCCTGAATTTGCCCTCTCACATTATAAGCGGAGGGGAGAAGAAAGTATCTGTGCTACCTTATCTCCAAACAGAGGGCTCGATCTCTACTCAACTTAATAAAAGTACTCAGCCACTATTGACTAGACGCAGCTTACCCAATATTATGAACTTTGCTCCAGAGGAGTCAGAGAGCAGTAATCCAATTACATTACGAGCCATATATATTCTGGCAAAGGTGAGAGCCAAGGAAGATTTTGCCTGTAAACAACACTTAAGAGTAGGATCCCATAAATCCAACAACTTGTTAAGCTATGCTTCATATAAGCATATGCGCTTCTAGAGAAAGGTGGGCTACCTGGCAAATTAACTGATGACCCTCTCAGTAAGGTCCTGAATGAGGCTGAGAGAGCAAATATGGAGTCTCTTGTCACCACAATTCGAACTACCTGCTGCTATCTCGCATACCCTTGATACATCTTATGTAGAGGAATTCGAGGAAAATTCCACACACTCAAAACTTCTTCATCGACCAAGTCTTTGCTAAAGACTATACTAAAGGAAGTCTGTTCAGTCAACGCACAACTTATTTCCACCTATGTTCTTGGCAACTCTCAAATCAATGGACAGGATCCCGCAGACTCTCTGACAATTGCTCGATTACAAAGGCTGTCATCAGACCCATATAAAACATGAAATAGACCTTGCACCATAATTGTCTATTTCCAGGATTTTAATACCAAATGGAGAATACTTTCTATTGCCAGGGAGCATAGAAGATTTACTATACCAGGGCTGTCATCCCTACATTCAAAGATCTGTCAATTCCAGTCTCTTTTACGAGGGGCTCCTCTCAGAAAATTAATTGGAAAGGATAATTTATTATATTTTCGAAACCACAACAAGCTAAATTGTTTTTACAAGATGAGTGCACATCATCATACTAAATTTCTTTGACTTCGATGCATAATTCAGCTCTATATTTGGGAAAAATCCTGTGAGTCAGAGTGCATCGCCAGGACACCCTTGGGTATAAGTGCACAGTATAAGCTCCTATAACAGAATATAACTTGTACTTATTCCCAAGACAATTTTCTGGAGTAGGAGATGGTATTCCGCTATTGCCTGGATGTTATTAGTGATACCCAACTGCTCGGGGGCCTCCATCCCCCAGCAGTACCGGGGCCTTCTGGAGGCTTTGGAATGGGTGGGATGGGGCTGAAGGGGAATCGGGAGGGGTGAAGTTTGGGTGGGGGTAAACCAAAAAAAGAGGTAAAGAATATGTTAAACCTGGAAATATGGCAGGCTGTGTTAAATTAGCTACAGGATGCAAGAAAGCTGATAAGGATAATGGTTACTATCTTATCTGGGAATATCAGTGGTCTGAAAAGTTGGATGAAGAAGACAAAGGTTTTTTCCAAAGCATCGCACTTAAACCAGATATTTTAGCTTTACAGGAGATCCTTCTCACTAAAATGGAAGCTCAAATTTATAATATGTCTAATGCTGCAGAGGGTATATTATACCAAGAATACTTGACATAGTCAGGGACAGCACTGTTCAAGCCAGAGGGGGAAGTCTCTATTATTAATGTTAACACATTTCTTAAAATTTCATGCTCTAAAGCAGACCTGGGGGGTAGGTGGGTCATGCAGGAAATAGTCGATCATGGAAATAATGGTAATTTTTTTTGGTTCATCTATATGCACTAAATACTGAAAAACCCCAGTTTTTTTCTAATTTGATGCTAGAACTAAGTATTGTCACTCTGCCTACAATAACAGGGGATTTTAATTTTATTCTGAATCTGTTGTTGGACACCACTTATATCCCTCACATAGCACGTATGGGCATAACTAGAGCTAGTATATTGCACATGATGCGTACCCCTAGTCTAGTTGATATATGGAGAGAGTCAAACCTGGATACCTGGAATTATACTTTCTCCTTCATACCTCATAGGCAAAATTCTCTGATAGATTTCTGCTTGATAAGTGGTTTTATTGCATCCCCAGATCTTCTATATGCGGTTCATTCAGCTTTCTTGCTGAAATGGGAAGGCAATTTCTCTATTAAAACAAACTCACATGGCTGGTATATTTGAGACGACTCTGACTATATTCTGTATTTACGTTCACTTATGCTTACATTTTTATCAATTAATAAAGGCTTTACTCATCCCTTTCTGGTCTGGGTTACTATGAAATCCTTTATTAGAGGAATCTCTAAATAATTTATTTCCCAGATTTCAAAGGAAGGTAGTGAATAGGAGGCCTCTGCTAGGATGCCACTGAACACCTGAACACTTTAATTCATATCCAAATGGCACAGGTCATATCCTGCTCTGGAGAGGCACAAGAAACACATTTAAAAATCATGGGCTTACGCAGCCCTATTACAGCCTTGATGCTAACATCAACAAAAAAGGCTTATCAAACCCAAGCCTAAGTGTATGAAATAGACGGAAACTCCAGGAAGCTGCTGGCATTCTTAAGCTAGACATGCCACAAACTACTATCACCCAAATTGAGGACACAGATGGCCGGAAGTGCGATGCCATCTTGACCCATTGAGTCAGCTGAGCCAGATTGAGAGAATCCAAAAGATATCCAAAATCATATGCATTGAGGACATCCAGATGGATATTAAAATCCCCCTAAAGTAAAAACTTAGAATAACAAAGGGCGCGCGGGATAATAATGCCATCAAGCGCCTTCAAAAAGGTTCCAGGAGGACCGGGCGGTCGATAGACCAACGTACCACCCAGCGTAAAGTGAGGGGAAAGGGTGAAAGTAAAATCCAAAGCCTCCCCCTCCACCCAATCGCCAGAGACTTCGCTGGTAAAAGACCACGAGTATGCTTTAGACGCTCTGAGATTTTATTGGCGTTTTCTGCATACTAAAATGCACTCTATCAGGAGGAGGCAGAGAGCAGACATTTGTGATTTTATCAGACCCTTAAATTTACCTAAACTTGATACTGGGTATATTATCGGCGGCGAGTGTAGGTGGTGGCAGCTCCTACGCTATCCGCTCGTGTTCTGGGGCAGTCTACGAGTTGGTTTGATATTGCTGGACAACTCTACTGCTGCACTGATTATTTCCTGCTTATAACTCGTTTTTAATCACTTTTTAAAGCATCATATATTACCGCCTGAATTTTAAAAGCTTTACTATTTGCATTATTCACGTACCTTTGCAAGGAGGTGTGCTTCCCCTGCCCCGTTCCACAACAGCTTTCTGTGCCGCTTGAGTGGAGGGCAGTGCGCCATCTTGGGGGGAGTCCCGGATCCCGGCGGGACCGTAGGCAGTGGTTTTGCTGGGGGAGGGCTTTGTGTACAAATTGCACATGCCTGCCCGGACGTGCAGCGGACGCATGCAGCGGGCGCGGCACCTGCGCGCCGAAGGCGCACCAAAGGCAAGCCCGTCTGCGCTCCGGAAGCGACCAGTGCCAGCCACTCTGGTCGGGCTGAACCTGATTTTGTTAGCGGCAGGAGGCTCTACACTTGCAAGGAACTGTTAGCACTCAATAGTATTAGTTGTGGTGGAGGTTAGCAGTGGGCTGTCCTCCATAGCCTATCTAGAACATGCTCTTTCTGTAAATTCTACTTCCGCGCCAGCCTGTTAAACCCTCCTATCTTAGCCACCAGTGAGCCCAGGATTCAGTCTGCACTTATTAATGCGCGCTCTATGGCCAAGCATGCACCTGACATATATGAGCTTTTGTTGGATGCTAAATTGGATGTTATTTTTATAAGGAGACTTGGCTGAGTGAGTCCTGTGCCGCGGTAGTGGAGTTCTCCATTCCTAGGGGCTATAAAATTGCCCGTGGCGACCGTAGAACCGGGAGAGGAGGGGGAACGGCAGTGGTGTTAAGTCTCTGGCGATTGGGTGGAGGGGGAGGCTTTGGATTTTACTTTCACCCTTTCCCCTCACTTTAAACTGGGTGGTACGTTGGTCTATTGACCGCCCGGTCCTCCTGGAACCTTTTTGAAGGCGCTTGATGACATTATTATCCCGTGCGCCCTTTGTTATTCTAAGTTTTTACTTTAGGGGGATTTTAATATCCATCTGGATGTCCTCAATGCATATGATTCTAGATATCTTTTGGATTCTCTCAATCTGGCTCAGCTGACTCAATGGGTCAAGATGCCATCGCACTTGGGCGGTCATCTTATTGATTTGGTGTGCAATAATTTTGCCATAGAGGGATGTAGTGAATGAGCCACTTTAGTGGTCTGATGATCTGTGATGACCCTCGATCACCACCATTATGTACTGATTCTAGTGTGCTATGTTACTTTAGCCTTAATGTAGGATGGTCTTGCATTAGAATAATCTTGCCAAAGAATAGAAGGTATGGGATGTCAAGGTGCAGTGTTGTTGGTGATGGTGCACACATGTGCTCCATAGTGGATACTGAGGGATTAAGGGCATAGGGTTATTTGAGTCAGGTGAATTATGACTTTAGCCTATTGGCTTTGACGTGGTCTAATATAATTCTTTTTCCAAGTAGTAGAGGCCTATGCTTGAGCAACTCCATATTCTAAACTGCAGCCATCTTCTGAGCCTCTGAAGGTGAGAGGTGATATTTGAGATTACATGTGTTGTTCACCGGCAGTGAACCAGAGCAGACCAGTTCTTATCAGGAGGAATGTGCCTTCTTCGCATTGGCGCCATAACAAAACGCTTGGCCAGCTGCTGTTGGGTGCTTGGTGTGGAAAGGTACAGGAATCTTGTGAGAAAGGTAGGCGGGTTCTTCCAGAAGCTTCAATAGAGGATAGAGTTCTATATTAGAGAAAGGGGGTCCGAGAGAGGGAGAGATTCTGAGATTCTGAGATGCTGAGATGCTGAGCTGAGATGCTGGTCTGGTGTTTTGGCGGTCTGATGATACATCACGGTGCAGACGTGCAGTCGTGTTTGTGCAACAGAGAGTCCGGACCCAACCAGAGAGGGAAAGAGAGACGGACCCTTCTTCAGATGACCAGACGCCTAAGATTATGGTGAGGTGTTCCAGGTGTACTTATTTTATCTAACTATGCTTTTATTTTCAGGCTCTATGTATATGTATGTGTTGATGATTGCTACTAATGTTTACTGTGATGTTTAGTCATTTCTTTCTTTTGTCATCCTATTATCATGTAATAAAGAAACCCTAGAGCATATCATTTGTCTTTATTCCTTGTGAGGGAAGGTCGGGACCCTTTTTTACCAAGTACTTACAGAGGGATGAGCGATTCCCTTCTAATGGGTAATTGTTGATACGGGAGGGAAATCGGCTCCCATCAGGGATGTCTAAATTACATTGCTAGGAGGAGCATGTGCTGTGTACCCTCTTAGATGAGGAGGTGTTGTGAATTTCTGCATACCCTCTTGGATGGGTAGGTGTTGTGACTTGTTGTTATTTGCAAGTTCCTCTGCAATGGTCCTATATGTTGTCAGTGTTTATTCCTTTCTTGGGTAAGTATTGTGAAATGTGGTGTCCTTCTGGATCCTGAGAAAGGATGTGGTAAGTAATGGCCTGGTGACTGACAGAAGCACCAAAATATACAGAGAAGTAGGTCATTACAAGGGAGGGGATCCAGAACCCGTAACTTGGTCTGACCATTATTTGATCAGGCTTTCCTGGGCTTTGGGTAGGCTCTTTCGAAGTCCTGTTCTGCTTTCCGACCTGCTCCATGGGAAGATTAATCTTCCAACTTTCTCTGAAGCTTTACTTCTGTCACGCCTGGTCCCCGCCCCGGATCTTGAAGGGGCGGTTGATAGTTTTGATCATTGGATCGGCCGGGGGGTTAGCGTCTGCTCCAAACCAGTACGTTGCAGCAAACAGCGCTCTCCTCCCTCGCAGCCTTGGTTTTCGAATGCTCTCAAGGAACTGAAATTGGGGTGCAAAAAGCTGGAGCGCTGTTGGCGCCAGAAATACTGTACTTCCGCCACAGCGACCCTCCGAATAGCACAGAGGGAGTACAATATGGCCATTAGAAAAGCCAAAAGCAACTATTTTGCTGGGAGGATTGCGATGGCTAGTTACAACAGCAAGGAGATCTTTGCCATTGTTAAGAGCTTCTTATCGCCATGTGCGGAGCAAAGGACTCTTCCCGTCTCCCAACAATGGTGCGAGGAGCTGTCCACCTTTTTTGTCGATAAGATATCAAGGATTCAGGACAGTGTGGGCTCACATTCCAGGGTATTGGAGATCCCTTCGGTGGTGTCTTTCCTCATTTCCAGCGCTCCTACCCCTCGGTCACATTATTTACGCCTGCTGTTGAGTCTGCCATTCTGGCCATTCTTAGATCTCTTAAGTCTGGCCCCCCTATTGATCCCTGCCGGTCTCGTGTATTAGCTGAGGTGGCCGAGGAGGTTTGCCCTGACGTAGTGGCAATCGTCAATCTCTCCCTTCAGACTGCAACGGTTCCCGTGCAATGGAAACAGGCCAAACTGTTACCCCTTCTCAAGAAACCTTCGCTTGGCCCTTTGGTTCCAGCTAACTATCAGCTGATTTCTCTTTTACCAGCCTTGGCCAAAGTTTGTGAGAAGGTGTTTTTTCGGCAGCTCGAAACCTTTGTCGAATCATCGGGTGCTTTACACCCAGCCCAGTCTGGGTTTAGAACTGCCTACAGCACGGAGACTGCTCTGGTGGAGATGTCGAAGGTGATCAGGGAGTGCCTGGACGGGGGCGGCAGGGCGGCCCCGATTTTACTTGACCTCTCTGCTGCTTTCTATACGGTGCCTCACCAGCTGCTCCTTGCCTAGTTATCTTCTGTTGGCGTTACGGGCCTGCTTGGGAGTGGGTCAAATCTTTTCTGGATGCTCGCACGCAGCAGGTTTGCATGGTTCCTTGTTCATCCTCTGTCAGGAAACTCTCTACCGGGGTGCCTCAGGGCTCCACATTGAGCCCTCTTCTTTTCAATGTATATTTGACCCCTTTGATTTATCTGGCAGAGGAGCTTGGAGCAAAAAATATAGCGTATGCGGATGACACCCAGTTGTTATTTGCCTGGAGGGGCTCGGATCTGGACTCTTACGTCACCCAGGCGTGCCTAGCGTCCGTATTTCGCTGGCTTGCCCAGGCCTCTTTGAAGGGCAATGAGGACAAATCGGAGGTCCTCCGGTACGGCCAGTTTCCTCCGACCTTCAGTGAGGATCTCCGGTTCGCTGACTATGTCAAAAAACGGACTGGTGTCAGCTTTGGCACCCTTAAGGCCCTTAGAAAGATCTTTCTCTTGCTCTCTAGAGAGGCCAGAGAGACAGTAGCCCGTGCTTTGATTCTCTCCCATCTTGATTATGCCAATGCTATGTATATTGGCATTCCAGGGTATTTGCTTAAAAAAATGCAAATTATACAGAATGCCGTCGCCAGACTCCTTTTTAACATCCCTAGGCGATCTAGTGTTCGGCAGCATCTGCGGGATGCACTGGTTGCTTGTGGCCCAGCGAGTAAAATTTAAAGCCCTTACCCTTGCGCACAGGGCCCTTCATGGCGACGGTCCTATGTATCTTAGGAGGCGTCTCGTTCTGTATGTACCCAATCGATCTCTGTGGTCTGCTTCTTTACGTCGGATGGTAATTCAGCGTTTTCGCAGAGCCCGCTTGGGAGGCCAGTCTCTCTCTGTTAAAACAGCAGCGGCCTGGAATTCGCTCCCCGTGGATCTTCAGCTCACTCAAGACTTCCAACTCTTTAAAAAACGCTTAAAGACGCATCTGTTCAGTCAGCTCCTCTAAATGGTTTCCATCTGCTCCACCCCAGTTCACTTCCGCGCCAGGACACTCCAGAGTATTAGTGCACGCTACAAGTTTTTTATTAGTGAGGAGTTTTCCAGAAAAGAAGTTATAGATATTATCTCCAACTTGCAGGGAAAGCACTAGGACCAGATTATATTACATCCGAAATCTACAGATCCTGGTATTTATATTCGACCCATTATTACTGGAGGTGCTAAAGGTGTGAAAGCAGGGGAAAAGGGATGTGTAGAGATGAACAGTTGTTCAAAACATTTAGCAATGGAAACCTAATTTTGTAGTATGCTTCTTATAACACGCACATGTTTTCCCTGAAGGAACGGATTTGAGGTAAATGTGAAACTCTCCTATCTTGCTCATTAAATATAAAATGCAGGTGTGGAAGCACAGGCACGTAAAAGCTGCCTTATCTTAGCTATGTATCATCTGCAACCTTGAACCAACGTATGAGCTGAGAAGAATATTTGGTTGTTTATTATATATACTAGTGCTTTTAAGGTTGATGAAGGTGGAATGTATTTATAATTAACCTTTGCAAAAATGTAACTATGTAGCCAAAAGATCAGGAAACGAAGAGTGCAGATGAGCATGGACCGGTACAGGCCCCTTAAATGTTTTTCCTATAAATTCACCTTGCTGACAGGCTTGTCATTCTGATTGAGAAATAAACATGGCAGCTTTGCGTAGTCGAATGAAATGGCGATTTCAATGCAATCCAATGAGTGATGAAAAGTATAAATGACGCTACATAATGTAAGCAAGCTGAAACATTTAAAGAGAATGCACTCTGAATGTTTCTGATCCGAGGACTTTTTTTTGCTTTTTGATGCACCATGACTGCATATTGACTGTGTTATTCTTTTCCAATAAGTTTGGCTTTAACAAAAGAGATTCAGACTTCGAGCAGTACCCCTTCCTCCTGGATTGAAGCTATAATAACAATATACTTAAAAAAAGATAAGGACCTGTTGTAACTTATCCTTTGGTTCCTCCCACTCCTCCCTGTTCCCCCCCCCCCTCGCCTCCCTCCCACTTGGTATGGCCCGTGCTGTCACCTGAAGGCAGCAGTAGAATGTTGAGTGTTATAATATCCTGTCAAGCTGGGAGCACCTATGTTAAATAGAACTGAATAAATGTTCTTGAATTTTACCACGTGTGGATCTTCATTACTACAATTTTGGCGACGGAGGAAACGGAGCTGAGCCAGGGTCAGTGTGGTGTCTCTCCCCTGGAATGGTATGAGCTTGGACGAGGAAAAGGAAAATATTAGGAAATGAATTGATGACTTACCTTGGGCGTTCTAAGGAAACTGGAAAAATTAAAGAGAAGTAATACCCAAGTTGATGAACACTGGAAGAGGCGCAAGTCCGTGAGGTGAGCAGTTTAAGCTGAGTGAGGAGATTTGAGCGGAACAGAGAACAAATTTAAATCTCTGTTACCACGTTTTGAAGTTGATGAATTCAATCAATCAATCAATCAATCAAAGCATTTATATAGCGCACTACTCACCCAGAGGGTCTCAAGGCGCTAGGGGAGGGGGGTCCGCCACTGCTCGAACAGCCAGGTCTTGAGTTGCTTCCTGAAGGCGAGGTGGTCCTGGGTCCGGCGGAGGTGGGTCGGGAGGGAGTTCCATGTCTTGGCGGCGAGGTAGGAGAAGGACCGTCCCCCTGTGGTGGCTCTTCGGATGCGGGGGACGGCGGCGAGGGCGTGGCCGGTCGATCGAAGCTGGCGTTTGGGAGCGTAGAAGTTGAGGCGGCTGTTGAGGTATCCTGGGCCTTGGTTGTGTAGGGCTTTGTGTGCGTGGGTGAGGAGTCGGAATGTGATTCTCTTGTTGACCGGGAGCCAGTGCAAGTCTCTCAGGTGTCCGGAGATGTGGCTGCGACGGGGGATGTCCAGGATGAGTCGTGCTGAGGCGTTCTGGATCCGCTGGAGTCTTTTCTGGAGTTTGGCGGTGGTTCCGGCGAGGAGGGAGTTGCCGTAGTCCAGACGGGTGGTGACGAGGGCCTGGGTGACCGTCTTCCTGGTCTCGGTGGGGATCCACCGGAAGATCTTACGTAGCATGCGCAGGATGTTGAAGCACGACGAGGAGACGGCGTTGACTTGTCTGGTCATGGAGAGGGAGGAGTCCAGGATGAAGCCCAGGTTGCGTGCGTGGTCTGTTGGTTTGGGTGCGCTGCCTAGGGCGGGGGGCCACCAGGAGTCGTCCCAGGCGGAGGGTGAGGATCCCAGGATGAGGACTTCCGTCTTGTCCGAGTTCAGTTTCAGGCGGCTGTTCTTAATCCATTCGGCTACCTCTTTCATCCCTTCGTGAAGGTTGGCTCTGGCGGTGGCGGGGTCGTTGGTGAGGGAGAGAATCAGCTGGGTGTCGTCGGCGTAGGAGATGATGTTGAGGTTGTGCTGGTGAGCGATGTCTGCGAGGGGGCTCATGTAGACGTTGAAGAGGGTTGGACTGAGCGAGGAGCCTTGAGGAACGCCGCAGATGACTTCGGTGGCTTCAGATCTGAACGGGGGGAGGCGGACTCTCTGTGTCCTTCCAGCGAGGAAGGAGATGATCCACTCCAGTGCCTTCTCCTGGATTCCGACGTTGCTGAGTCACTGCACTAGTGTACGGTGGCAGACAGTGTCGAAGGCCGCGGAGAGGTCCAGGAGGATGAGGGCTGCTGTTTCTCCGTTGTCAAGCAGTGCTCGGATGTCATCGGTGGCTGCGATCAGGGCGGTATCGGTGCTGTGGTTGGCCCGGAAGCCAGACTGCGAGAGGTCAAAGGATCCGTTTGTCTCGAGGAAGGCGGCCAGCTGCTTGTTGACGGTCTTCTCGATGACTTTTGCAGGAAACGGGAGCAGCGAGATGGGGCGGTAGTTCTTGAGGTCGGTGGGGTCGGCCGATGGCTTCTTTAGTAGAGCGCTGAGTTCGGCGTGCTTCCAGCTCTCCGGGAAGGTAGCGGTGTCGAAGGAGGTGTTGATGATGTCCCGCAGGTGGGGTGCGATGACAGCGTTGGCTTTGTTGAAGATGTGGTGAGGGCAGGGGTCGGTAGGAGATCCGGAGTGGATGGAGTTCATCGTGCGAACGGTGTCTTCGGTGCTGATCGGGGTCCAGGCGCGGAGGGTGGTGGTGGGGGCGGTGGTTCGGTCGTGGCGTGCGTCGGTTGAGTGCTGAAGCTGTTGTGTATGTCCGCGATCTTGTTGTGGAAGTAGGAGGCGAGGGAGTTGCAGAGGTCTTGCGAAGGGGTGATGTTGTTGTTTCCGGTGTTGGGGTTGGAGAGCTCTTTAACGATGTTGAAGAGTTCCTTGCTGTTGTGTGCGTTGTTGTCCAGTCATTCCTTGAATGCGGTTTTCTTGGTGGCGTGGATGAGTTGGTGGTGTTTTCGGGTGGCGAGCTTGAGGGCAGTCATGTTGTCCGGTGTTGGGTCTCTGCGCCAGGTTCTCTCGAGGGCTCAGCAGTTCTTATTGGAGCTCTTGAGTTCGTCGGTGAACCATGGGGCTTTCTTGCTACCGGGTCTGCTAGGCGGGGTCTTCAGAGGGGCGAGGTCGTCTGCACAGTTGCTGATCCACTTCGCGAGGTTGGTGGCCGCCTGGCTTGGGTTTGTTGCGCTGGTGGGAGGGTTCATGCTCAGGGAGGTCGCGAGCTGGTCGGCTGTGATCTTGTTCCAGCTTCTGCGTGCAACCTGTTGCTGGTGGTGGTGGATCGTGGTCCTTCTGAAGCTGAAGTGGACGCAGCTGTGGTCCGTCCAGTGGAGTCCGGTGGCGTGGCTGAAGGCGATGTCCTTGCTGGATGAGAAGACGGGGTCGAGTGTGTGTCTGGCGTAGTGGGTGGGGGTGGTGACCAGCTGCTTGAGTCCCAGGTTTGCGAGGTTGTCCAGCAGGGTGGTGGTGTTGCGGTCGTTGTTGTTCTCCAGGTGGAAGTTGAGGTCCCCGAGGAGGATGTAGTCAGCGGAGAGGAGGGCGTGCGGGCTGATGAAGTCGGCGACGTCTTCGCTGAATTGTGTGCGTGGTCCCGGGGGTCTGTAGATGAGGGTGCCTCTGAGGGTGGTCTTGGGGTTGATGTGGACCTGGAAGTGCAGGTGCTCGGCGGGTGCAAGGGTGTCGTCGGTGTTGGTCGTGATGCGGATGGTGTTCCTGTGGATGATGGCGATGCCTCCTCCGGTCTGGTTGATGCGGTCCCTTCGGATGATCTTGTAGCCATCTGGGATGGCGATGGGGGCACTGAAGAGGCGTTCATCCAGGTTTCCGTGAGGAAGGCGACGTCTGGTGAAGTAGTGTCGAGCAGGTTCCAGAGCTCGACGGCGTGTCTGTGGACGGAGCGGGTGTTGAGCAGGATGCATTTCAGGTGGCTGCTGCTGTTGCTCGTCTTGGTCTTGGTTGGTGCTGGAGTAGTGCAGGTCCGTATGCAGGTGAACTTGCAGGAGTTGCACCAGAAGGGTCCGTGGGTGCGTCTCGGGGTGGCTCGGTAGCATCCTGGGATTCGGCCGGCGTTGAGTGCGATGAGGGTGGCGGCGTCGTACGTCCGGCGGGTGGGCTGGGGTCTGCGGGGGCCAGGGGTCCTGGCGCTGGGCGCGGTCCAGGCGTGGACGGGCGCAGACGGGCTTACCTTTGGCGCACCTTCGGCGCTCAGTCGGCGCTCCCACTGCGTGCGTCCGCTGCGCGGTCGCTCTGGGGGCGTCATAAGAAGGGGGACGTGAGGGCGGGTCAGCTGGGCGGCTCGTCCAATGGGCCGATGGTGGGCGGGGCCTGTGGCGAGCTGCGGCGGGAAACTGGCGAGCGGGCGGCTCTGCTGTGGCTGGGCCGCTCAGGGGGACAGGGGGGCGTCGGCGGCGGAGCAAGGCGTCAAGGCTGGCAGGCAGGAGCAGGAGGCGGCAGGAGGAGCAAGGGGGTGACCTGGCCTGGTGAGAGGCACAGCGGTCACTCCCGAGCGCTCCTTGTTGTCCCCTTAAGAAGGGGGACGTGAGGGCGGGTCAGCTGGGCGGCGGGAGCGGCTCGGCCAATGGGCCGGTGGTGGGCGGGGCCTGTGGCGAGCTGCTGCGGGAAACTGGCGAGCGGGCGGCTCTGCTGTGGCTGGGCCGCTCAGGGGGCCAGGGGCGCGGCGGCGGCGGAGCAAGGCGTCAAGGCTGGCAGGCAGGAGCAGGAGGCGGCAGGAGGAGCAAGGGGGTGACCCGGCCTGGTGAGAGGCGCAGCGGTCACTCCCGAGCACTCCTTGCTGTCCCCTTAAGAAGGGGGACGTGAGGGCGGGTCAGCTGGGCGGCGGGAGCGGCTCGGCCAATGGGCCTGTGGTGGGCGGGGCCTGTGGCGAGCTGCGGCGGGAAACTGGCGAGCGGGCGGCTCTGCTGTGGCTGGGCCGCTCAGGGGGCCGTCGGCGGCGGAGCAAGGCGTCAAGGCTGGCAGGCAGGAGCAGGAGGCGGCAGGAGGAGCAAGGGGGTGACCCGGCCTGGTGAGAGGCGCAGCGGTCTCAATTAAGCTTTGCTTGCGTTGCATAAGGAGCGTGAAAGGTGAATAAAAGTGGACTTGTATTTATCGTGAGAAAACCGGAAGTGATGATAAGGAATTTGTGTTGCCTAGCACTGGAGTCTGCGCAAGACGAATGTGAAGAGCCTTGATGACTAATCATAGGAGAAGTGAGCGAGGAAGGGGACGGAGTGTTCTCTGCAACCGCATTTGAATTTGACGTGAATCAGCGCAAACGCCGCTTGTAGTGAAATTTCTCCTCAGATCTCCAGTGTGCAGCCAAAGAAAACGTTTTAAGGTTTAAGTGTGTGAGGTGAGATTTCCTTCACACCTCCAACGCAAACCCAATAGCAAATGTGATAACGAACTGCCGCTTTGCAGCAAATTTGACCAAGAGACCACATGATAATACTTCGGTAAGAAGGGATAAAGTCCTATTTAGAATTTAATGGCAAGTGGAGGAATAGAAAGTGGCAGTGATCATTAATATGTGTATAAATCTTGAAGTAAAGTGGGAAGTAAGATTGAGCAATTAAAAAGACTTGAGCAAGGTAAAGGAATCGCTGAGATAAGAGGAGGAGATATTGACGAATATTGGAAACAGCGTTACCATGTTTGTGCTGAAGGAGGTACTTAAGCGAGTAAAGTGTAATCCTCTGCAGCGTCCATGCTTGGATTTATGAGCTTTTAATAAGAGCAGCGCATGACAATTCAGCCGTGTTTTGAGGGAAAGTGTGGCGCATGTAGAGCGGCGGAATATCTCGGATGTGTAAACTGCCTGAATGTAGAAGTGTGACTCTCCTCAGCGTGATGCGAAGAAACTCAACTACACTATAGCAGTTAATCAGCATCAGCGCATGTCGACTGCTCTTGCAACACTTCTTCGGAATAATTTAAAAGATATAATTGGCTTACCTTGAAGCAGCAGTTGCGGGAACTTGAAGTAAACACGGTTATCAGTTTCTGGCGGCGCTCAATGAGCGCAGCTCTTTCCTCAGCGTTGTGGCGCGAAAGGGAGAGAGACGCACTTCACGTAAGGGCGCCACCTTACTGTGGATGGCCGCTATTGCACCTTCACAAGTGAATTCCTGGCAATAATTTAATCGAGTGGTTCAGCAAAGGATAAACTAATTAAAACGTGTTTAGAGATAACAAGAGTGTATAAGATTAATACCTTCTTGGGGGGAACTCATGAGCTGCACTTCAGAAAAAAAAAAAGTGTTTTGGGGAAAAGTACTTGATACACACAAAAAAAATGGGCATATAGAAGGAAATTTTAAGGAAAATTTACCCAAGTAAGTGAAAAGTCTGAACATCCACTTCAAAGTAAAATTTCGAGTAAAATAATCTAAATGAGCTAGGGGAGAAGAATACGAACTGTGCTTAATAGTGTGAGAAGGAACAACTAAATTAAGCTAATCATCCATAGCCGGCCACATGGAAATTCTATAGTAAGAGTTCTAAGACTGTATCCTGTATGCTGATCTTATACATAAAACAGGAAGAATTTACTGTACTGTGAAATCTTAGAGGAAAATATAATTGCATATGTTTGGGTATTGCGATATTAACATGGATAAAAACATGATGTTTAAATTACTGCCACCTGAGCCATTTATGAAAGGAGAGGATGCTAATATTGCAGATTGGGTAGTGTGGAAGGAAAATTTTTACAATTATATATCCATTTTTTACGAGGAGGATGAACCTTTAAAACCAGAGGAAAAGGTAGAAATGCTGTTACACAGTTTAGGAGCCGGAGGACGGAAAGTGTACTATGACATAGAAAAGAAAATCTATAAGGGAACAGACAGGAATGCATTTGAGAATGTCATGCATGTTTTAGATGAACTTTATAAGCAAGTAATGAATGGAGAGGCACAAAGGAACAAAATACACAGAGAAGATGGAGATATCAAAATGGTAGTGAACAAGTGTGAAACTGAACACGAGTATACCATCAATATAGGTGGAGTAGATATTGACATTAACGGTGACTCAGGGTCACATTGTACAGTAGTAAGCAAAAGAATATGGAAGAGTAAATTAGCTAAAGCACTAGGGAATAAATTGGAAGAAGCTGACACGTCCCTGGAAACATACACTGGTAAAGGCATTATTTTGATTGGAAGGAAAGAAATGAATTTGAGTTACAGGGAGAGAAGCACATGGAGTAAAGTGTATATTTCGGAAGAAGAGTTCTCCGTACTAGGAGGGGATGAACAAATGAAATCAAGAATAAAGCAAATTCCTAAGAGTTCAGAACCTATGGGTAGGCTGACTATAATAAAAAGTAGAAAAATTACCAAGTTGGAGATGTTGAGGGTGAGAACACCATTATCCATGGACGGTGTTGGAGGGACCAGGGCTGTTTGGAGGAAGGAGCAGATAAGGGAAGCAGCAGTTGACAAAGTCAAAAGAAATCAAAATACTTCCTGGAGAAAAGATGTGGAAGGAAATATAAGGAAAAGTTTTGGTGAAAAGATCAGTGTGGATGTTGTTGGAAGGAGAATAAAGGATCTTGTTAATAAGGGAACATGTGTGGTAACACAACCCACCAGGACAGAGGAGGACCTTTTCAAGTCTACCGCCACAACGCCGAGGAAGCGGGGTGCTCCACTGCACTGGCCGAGTCCAAACCTATGACAAGGGTGAAATGTTCTGTTGACTTTGACCCAGGCGGAGTTGATGGTCGGAGTCTGATTGAATCAAAGTGGAACAAGCAAGGAGAGTACTTGGACTGGTTATATAGCGAAGTGACTGAGACGGAAAGTGAGGAGGCACATACCGAAGGATTTACAAGGGGTACTGAGTGCACCAAGAGAACTGACGTTAGACCTGACGCTGATCATTATGATGAGAAGTAAACTGGATATATGAGCAGGTGTAGATGCAGCGTTACATGGTCCAGGAAATTTCCCAAGAAAAAGGACTATAAGGCTGTGGTCAACCGCCTGGGTGGTGAAATGGTACTAGTACGGTGGTCTAGAGCACAATAGGGAAAGGGATCGCTGTGGCTAAGGGCACCCTGAGGAATTAGAGGAAGAGACTAAGCAGGCATCCCTTCCTATCCATGCCCATACCATGAAGTATACATAGGGGGTGCTCTGTTGCATTTTGGATTTGCGAGTGAGCACAGTTTCAGGTTACTGGTAGGCCCAACCGCTTCTGGTTGATACGTTCATTATTCTATGTTGGGGGAAGGGACAGACCGTGGGATGGGCCCACACGGATCAAACGACCATTGTTCAAGGTAACCCTCTTGTGAATTAAGAATGGATGAGAACTATACGTCTGTGGTTGGATTAAACGCAGATTTTGACTACTTATAATGCAACCATTTAGGGGGGTGGTCAAGGAAGACGGGAAGTTGGGGTTGTAGAGCCTGTTAACGGTTGGCAGGAAAGTGGGGAGAGAAGAGATAGTCTCAGGAAACTAACCCCCGTCCCAGGACATAACCTCCACGTCCTGGCATAGACAGTTTAACTTTTATTAAGTGGTTTTCTGCCTGCTCTGGCAGAAGCTTTAGGCTTCTCCTATCAGGTCAACCCAGGTGCTGAATCTGGGCTAGGGTCCTCTGCGCAGGACCCACTGTTGTGTTCCTTTTCGCTTATGCTGTTCCCACTCCCCACTGTGTTTACCTGTCTTCCTCTCTCTCTTACCTTCTCTCTCCATCCCACTCTCATCACCCTCTTTCCTTTTCTCCACCCTTCTCATCTTGAGCTGTCTCCTGCCCCTTCCCCTATTCTATTGTGGTCTCCCTAGGGAGGAAGATGTGTTGTAACTTATCCTTTGGTTCCTCCCACTCCTCCCTGTTCCCCCCCCCCCTCGCCTCCCTCCCACTTGGTATGGCCCGTGCTGTCACCTGAAGGCAGCAGTAGAATGTTGAGTGTTATAATATCCTGTCAAGCTGGGAGCACCTATGTTAAATAGAACTGAATAAATGTTCTTGAATTTTACCACGTGTGGATCTTCATTACTACAGGACCCTTCCAAATGTAGTTCTTATCAACCTTTTTCACTCCTGATTCTGATTCCAAGATCTTTACAAAGCTGCTGGTTAATCTTGACTCACATAATTGGAACATGGCTTCATTCCTGGCAGGGATACGACCGTGCATACAAACCTCATCACCGCCCTGGTAGATAGAGTTGAAATTTTATAAGAACCCTTGAATATTATATTAGACGGTGAAAAAGAAATTGAAAGGCATTTTCGAAGCTTTTCTTGGAACTACTAGTGCAGTTCAATATTAGCCCAAACTTTATTAAACTGATTCATGTTGTATACCGATCATCTAAGGCTCGTATCAATATTCAACAGCTTACTCCTTCTATTGCCATGTGAGGTATTCGTCAGGATTGCCCGCTCTCTCCCGCCCTGTAATCTTTATATATGGAGCCCTATATTAGGCTTTTACAAAAGAAGATCACCACTAATCCGAACCTAGCACTGGGTTCATTTTAGGCTGTATACGCAGATGGTGTTTTGGTTTTCTCACACTGTAATGATTCAACAATTAGCATAATTGAACAGACTGCTTTAGAATTTGGTAAAATCTCAGGGTACAAACTTGATGCTCATAACGCACAACTATTCTAACAGGTAGCGCCATTAGGTCTGACCCTCGAGTGATAACTAAAGCCAGGTAACTTAGTATTACTATTGCTCCAAGAATTTAACTATTATACTGTACTATTAAAACAGATCAAGTGACAGTTAGTTAATTGGGTTCAGTTATATATTTCTCTAGTTGGCCAAATTAATTTAGTTAAGATTAAAATTCTTCCTAAAATCCTATATCTCGAACAGGCACTACCATTGAATATTTCTCATAAATATTTGAACAACTGGATAGAACATTAACTCTGTTTATTTGGAAAGGGAAGAAAGAATATCGAGCCTCAATTTTTTAACATTATCTATAATCTGGGAGGGTGTATGGACACTCCCAGATTGGCAAACACAAGGAGATGATGGACGGAGTGCTGAAACTTTTCAGACACTCACCCCCAATTGCAGATCTGGGTTGAATCCATCATCGTTGTTTAGCTCACTTCGTTACCCAGCTCAGACACAGCTACATTCAAATCAGCCTTGACCCTGTGCCTCCTGGGAACAGTCCAGCCCGAACTGCCAAGCCATGTTTTCCCTGGACCGGAAACAAGCATCCTGGGACCGGTTTCGGGCTGACAGCCCTCATCAGCCAGGCTAGCTTGAATCCAGTGGCAAAGTGAGCAAGGGACCCACGTCTGGGTATACCCTGCCAACTTAGGGCGAACAAAGCAAACACAAGATGATGGACGGAGTGCTGAAACTTTTCAGACACTCACGCCCACTTCCAGATTGGCGTCTTTATTATTGGGCTAGTATTGCTAATCGCATTAAATGACTTTACAGTCCCACTCCGATACCTGGCTTCATACCGTCTTTATCATCAAAAATCCTGGCATAACTAGGAGCAAATTTAACAAGGAGAGATTGTTCAAGAAGGTCAGACTGAGGACGACTGTGGCTCTTACCAAAATCTGGAAGAATGTTAGGAAGTTTCTGGGGATTCCGCATCTGTATGACCATATTCTGCTATTGGATAATCCTGAACTACCTGAGTGCTTTACGTCTTCATATTTTGGTACCAGGAGTAGGGCTGGAGTTAGGTATTTGGAGTATTTGTTCAATGAATATTGTGTAAAATTGTTCATAGACTTCCAAGAAGAATTTTCAATATATCGAAATTACTTCTTTAAACATTTACAGTATACAATTTCTCTACTTAATAGAACCATTGTTATTACAACTCCCTTGGTTCAGTCCGAACTCGCACAATTAATCTTTTCTTATCGTCAGTCTAACATATCTTATATTTACAAATGTTTGTTGCAACACAGCTCAAGTGATTTAGGATTATGGGCAGATCAAATGGTCTATTAGTTTAACGTTGCAGGTTACAGAGCAAGAGCTGGCTAGCAGCCTTATTCGCTTTTGTAAGGTTATTACACTTACTAGACTACTGGGCCAGGTCTATCGCTCCTTATTCAATTTTCATATGAACTTCCCTAAACTGAGCAAGTGGTAAAATACACCTCATTACCTCCCACGCTGTTCGTGCCCAGCAGCTGACAGTCTTCATTTATTTGTCACCAGTCACAAACTTAAAGGTTTCTGGTCTTCCATTGTTACGCAAATAGACAATAAACAGAGGTCTTATTTTCTCCTAAAATGATTTTGCTGGGTATAGGAGCAAGAGACTGGGCTTTCTAAGCCTTAACCATTGCCCGATTGATGAGAGAAAGGAATTGAAAATCTGTTTCTCTTCCTAATTATGCAGATTGGTTGAAGGAAATTATGGAGGCTTTTGAATTAGAATTTCAGGTAGCTAATGTCTGAGGATTGATTGTTACGAGTTCATTGCATATGGGAGAATGAGGGATTATTTGATGCTATGAGCTACATGATGGAGATATAGTTTTAATATATGTGATTATGATTTAATGTATGATTTATGTAATGTATGTACGGAACTTCAGCTGCCATGATTATTTTATATGATATTTGTATGTTGGCTTTCATTTTATGAATTCTCTTAAATAAAAATAATAATAAAACATTTCCATAGACAGCACAGATTTTAATGTAAAGGAGAATTACCTATTGATATACAAAAACATTATAGAGCGGTGATGACAGCCACGTTGGCCAAGTGATCTATGTCTGAAGCAGGGCTCAATGTGAGTAAATGCAGATTTTCCGCAGTTTTAATGGGATCATGATTAAAATCATGATTTTATTAAAGGCACTGAGGCCAATATTATGCATAATCTTTTATTGCTCTTAAACACAGCAGCAACATCAAAAACTAGAACTAGAACACAAAATAACTCTAGAACACTGAACATGCATATAACATCAGAACAGCAAGCCATCTTCCTCTTTTAATAGATGCAAACCAAATAAAGTTCCATCCGAAGATCCCAAACATCCAATCCATTTGCGTCCTTCAGAGGCTCATCCCAGATATCCATCGTCTCTGCTTTAACCTAAAGAAAAAGAACAAAACATTTTAAAAAGGGTTGGGTAAGTCTTTAATAAAATCATGGTTTTCTTCCCATTAAAACTGTGGAAAATCTACATTTTATGGCAATGCCCGGAGGCCAATATTATGCATGTTCAAAGTCTTTCTCACACATTTTCCACAGGTTTAAGATAGATTTTTTTTTAAGTTGAATCATTTGACCAATCAACCACCTTTAAAATACCACTCTGACTGGAACCTCTCATAAACGCTTTAGTAGCCATAGCACTCCTAACAAAATGTGCCCCAAAAACACTCACATCCACACCAGCCTCACTCATAACCTCCTTCACCCACCTAGCCAAGGTTGGTGCTGAAACAGCCCTAAAAGGCCTCCTGAAAGAAATCAACAACTGTGAACAACCACACTCCCTTAAACCAATTCCACTCACAAAGCTATCACTGCCTGCAAGGGAACTTTCACCGCATCGGAAGCGAGGAGCGCTTTTTGTGCAGCCTTTCAGCCTTCAGCCTGCATCCTGATTTCACCAAGGTCGCGCTGCTGGTGGGAGCTCTTCCGTGCTCGACGGAGTGCCTGTTAGCTCCCAGCAAGCGCTTGACCCCATCGCCACTGGCTGCCTGCACCGGGGGACTGCGAGGCCCAGAAGCCTTTGCTTCTCACACCTGGTGCCTCTTCCCCCGGCGGTAACGCCCCTACCTGCCGCTCTTAACCTTTCGTGACACCCGCTCCGCGGGTGCCACTCACAAAGCTATCACTGCCTGCAAGGGAACTTTCACCGCATCGGAAGCGAGGAGCGCTTTTTGTGCAGCCTTTCAGCCTTCAGCCTGCATCCTGATTTCACCGAGGTCGCGCTGATGGTGGGAGCTCTTCCGTGCTCGACGGAGTGCCTGTTAGCTCCCAGCAAGCGCTTGACCCCATCGCCACTGGCTGCCTGCACCGGGGGACTGCGAGGCCCAGAAGCCTTTGCTTCTCACACCTGGTGCCTCTTCCCCCGGCGGTAACGCCCCCTACCTGCCGCTCTTAACCTTTCGTGACACCCGCTCCGCGGGTGCCACTCACAAAGCTATCACTGCCTGCAAGGGAACTTTCACCGCATCGGAAGCGAGGAGCGCTTTTTGTGCAGCCTTTCAGCCTTCAGCCTGCATCCTGATTTCACCGAGGTCGCGCTGCTGGTGGGAGCTCTTCCGTGCTCGACGGAGTGCCTGTTAGCTCCCAGCAAGCGCTTGACCCCATCGCCACTGGCTGCCTGCACCGGGGGACTGCGAGGCCCAGAAGCCTTTGCTTCTCACACCTGGTGCCTCTTCCCCCGGCGGTAACGCCCCCTACCTGCCGCTCTTAACCTTTCGTGACACCCGCTCCGCGGGTGCCACTCACAAAGCTATCACTGCCTGCAAGGGAACTTTCACCGCATCGGAAGCGAGGAGCGCTTTTTGTGCAGCCTTTCAGCCTTCAGCCTGCATCCTGATTTCACCGAGGTCGCGCTGCTGGTGGGAGCTCTTCCGTGCTCGACGGAGTGCCTGTTAGCTCCCAGCAAGCGCTTGACCCCATCGCCACTGGCTGCCTGCACCGGGGGACTGCGAGGCCCAGAAGCCTTTGCTTCTCACACCTGGTGCCTCTTCCCCCGGCGGTAACGCCCCCGTGCATAAACCTCCCCTTAAATTGAACCGCATTAAACGCAACGCGGGACGCGCGCGAGGAGAAGCGCGAGGCGAAGCCCGGGCCAAGGGCGGGCCCGTTTTAGGCCGTTAGAGGCTGGTAGAGACTGGACTGGGCCACCCCCCTGATATCCCTACCCTTATACCCGCAACTCCTTTGAACTTCATAAGGATAATAATGGTGAATACGAGGGGTTCGAAATCTAAAACCAAAGCCCCAACCTCCGCAGGTAAACTACTTGGCCCCATGGACGACTTTCTAGCGAAGGCTAACACCCTCATAGATGAAAGTATATCATTAATAGAAGAAAGGGTTTCTTTAGACCTGGCATTCGCTAGGAGATCCTCATTAGGTATCCTAGCGGAAGCCAGATCTCCAGCACTGGGAGCTTCAAACGCTGAGAGAGCACAGACACGTGAGAGGCGTAGCCTGCCGAACACAGTAGATCTGTCAGTATCCCAGCTGGCGGACTCCCAGCTTAGCTCCGACTTAGAAAAAACCCCAGAACTGGTTTCTACAACACCCACACAAATTTCTTCTATAGACAAAAGAATAGAAAGGGGCAGGAGGGAGGGAGCCATTAGTAAGAAAAGAGCGATTAGAAATTCCATCACGTTAGTAAGCCTGCCATTACCCCCTAGCACCCCACAAATTCATGATGATGGACCACCACAAATAGAGATCCTAGCGTCAGTCCATCAGACAGAGAAGGAAAGAGCCCCCCCAATAGTCTTGGATCCCCACCCTAACAAGCAAGCCCAAGTGGACCTGAGGGCCACGGAGGCTAATGAGTTAACCCTCACCGCAATAGCTAATATAGTTAAACATGCATTACAACCCCTAGAACACCGGTTAATAACTATAGAGACACAAATCACCAAATTTTTAAAAATTCAACAGTCAGCTTACCCATCATGCCCGCAGAAAACAGGAGGAAACAACACTAAAAAGCCAACCATTACTGCAAACCCAGCTCTTCCCAACCCACAACAAAAAACTCTCCGGATAACTACACCTAACGTGCCCGTTAATAAAAATACATCAAACACAACCAAAATAGTAAACACTACAACAGCCTCGTCCTCCACCAATAACTCGCAGCAGATAATTAGCATAACCTCCCCAGGTGCGGCATCTACAGCTGCCGTTACCCAGGCAGCACTTAGTATCTCCACTAATAAAACTCCTGCTAAGAATACAACCAATGATAAACCAAAAACAGGTACCAGTATTGCCACGTTATTTGAACAATGGATCACGGGTGATCTCTCGAATGACCGAATAGAACAGTAATTCTCCATGAACTAAGTTTCAGAATCAATCGGTAATTTTTTATTTTTAATTTGAGTGCATGTAAATATTTAGTATGCAACTTTTTGTTTGTTTGAATACGGAAACATTTCAGTAATTTCCACACATTTGAACTGAACACAAATTTGAACACAAATCACATTAAGCAAATGACACAATTGGACAGACAAAGAATTCACTAACACCCGTCAATCATACCACACAAAACAGTCAGGATATATTTACAAATTATTTACAACAGTATAGTATCACAGTGAAAATATCCAGCATTGGAAAAGAACAACTTGGCAATATCCTTATTTTTTGAAGTACTCAAGGATTCCTAATGCTGAGGGAAAGAGGTCTACGCGTTTCGATAACCCCTGGTTTTGGGGAAATCTCGTCAGGACCATATGCCTGTGAATGGAGAACAAGACTAATCAATATGGAAAAGGCAAAACTCCTCTCTCCACACCGCTCCAGAAAGAAAAGGAACAAATCATACCTCTCAATGGCCGACTTTACTCTTGAGGAGGTGACTGTTGGTAAAGAAATGAGGTGGAATTAAATCTCCCTAGTAAAAGCTGCAGAAGGGCAGTGACTCAGTCATAACCGTAACATGCATTCGTGTCTACTTACATCTTATTACGCCTACTGCGGTTGATGGTGGGGCTGGAGAGCAGTTTGTTTAAAGCAAGTCTCTGGGGAGGCAAAGGAGACGAAGTTGTAGTGTTTGGAAGGGAACGGCACGGTTCCTGGGTTAGCACAGTGCGGCGATGAATACTTACAATGATATTAGTGGCGCAGGGAGTTCACGTGTAGCTTGGTCTGGGTCGAGTCAATCGGTAACGTGCTCCAGAAGCCTACGGATACAATGGAGCTGGGGTTAGAAGTCCGAAGTGCTCAAAGCCTTGGCGTGAAATTGCGGGGGTTTCTTCACTATCGTAAGCGGGTTTACCTGAAAGCGTCGTGTCCGCTATCTGATACAGGGGGTCTGCGCTCTGCGGTCTCTGTGCGAATAGTCCAGTGACCGGCACCATCCAGTCTGTGTGCTAGCTCTCGCGTTACAGATGTGTAAAAACACTTCCTGATTGTGCAAGGAATTCTGGGGGTTGTAGTTTATTGGTTGCCATAGCAACAGATCACATTCGAAACGTTGTAGTGTAATGAGCCGGGGCTCACAATCTGAATGGGAGACAGCAGTCTGGGTCTCAGTATTAATCGATTAAAGGCGATAAATTTCAGATAGTTCATTTAGCCCACTTATGGCGGCGTTGAATTTGACAATTAGCATTGCTTCAGTGTGTGCTAATTTTTCTTCCATGTCACCGCCTCTGGGGTCTTTTTCAATTTTTGCAATGACTGTCCATCTTAATTCCTCTATACTGTGTTTGTGGTTGATCCAATGATTCACCAATGGGGCTGTTGACACATTCTTTTTTATGCGCGATTTGTGTTGGGTGATGCGGCATCGTACTTCTTGACTGGTTTTGCCAATGTAGATTTTCTCGCATGGGCAGGTAATGGCATAAATGACGAATTTGGATTTACAGTTTGTAAATTTATCGTGTTTCCACGATATTTGTTTGTGCTGAAAGAGATTTCCTTCCTCTGTGCTGGCACAGCAGATACAAGAGCCGCATCTATGATGTCCTTGGACCGGTGGTAATCCAAGCATTGTTGTGATTGTTGGTATATTCGGTTTGAGTGCTGCTCGGACTAGATGGTTAGCCACACTTTGGTCCTTTTTAAATGCAAATAGTGGTTTATCTTTGAGTGACTCATCAATGTTTTCAACTAAATGCCAATTCTGAAGAATTGTTTTCTTGAATTCATTTGAACTTGGGCAGAATGTGGAGACACAGACCATCCTACTTTGTGGTGGTTTAACCTTGTTTCTTAGTAGTGTGTCTCGTGGGATCCACCAAACTCTTTTCATTGTTCTTTGAAGAAGTTTTTTTGGGTAACCTCTTTGAGATAGTTTTTCCGTCAGGGTGGCAGCATGTAGCATGTATGCGTCCTTATAATAACAATTCCTCTTGATCCTCAAGTATTGTGAAAAAGGAAGGTTCTCTTTTAAATTACGCGGGTGACTACTGTCGAAATGGAGTGCCTTATTTCTGTCCGTCATTTTTTTGTATAATGTGGTGACTAGACCATCGTCTGTCGGGTACACTTCAACATCAAGAAATGCCATTTTGATTTTTGAATAGTTGATTGTGAATTTAATCTCTTCCGTTCTCATGTTTAGCCATTGGTGGAATTCAATCAGTTCATCTTCCGTTCCTTTCCATGTCATAAAGACGTCGTCGATATATCGACTCCAACTTGTGATCTTATCTTTGAATGGATTGGATTGGTATACGAACTTTTCTTCAAATAATGCCATAAAAAGTATGGCTAGCTCCGGTGCAAAGGGGCAACCCATGGCTACCCCACTTATTTGAAAAAAGAAATCTCCGTTAAAATTGAAAAAATTCTTCTTTAGAGCCAACGTAGCCAATTGCATAATAAATTCCGTTGGTACTCTTACAGGTCTTGTTCGTTGGTCAAGAAAAAATTGAATAGCATCCAGGCCGTCACTCTGGGGGATCTGGGTATATAGCGAGCAAACATCCATGGTCACTAGAAAGTCAGAATTTTGATTAAATGGAATATTTGGAAGTTTGTTCAAAAAATCCGTCGTATCGCGGAGAAAGGATTTTACATCTGTCATGAATGGTTTTAGAAAGAAGTCCACGAACTTGGAGATTGGTTCGAATAATGACTCACATCCCGAGACAATCGGTCTACCGGGGGGATTTTGTTCGTCTTTGTGGATCTTAGGTAAGACATAGAATAATGGTGTACGAGGGTTGTTACATTTTAAATATTCGAATTCTTTTTTGCCAATTATGCCTACTTCTAGGCCTTTTTCCAGAATAGGGTTTAGTTGCTGTTGCAATTCTCCAGTAGGGTTGTGATTTATTTTCCTGTAGTATTTGGCATTGGATAGTTGACTCATAACTTCTTTTTTATAATTTTCCGTGTCCCACACGACAATGGCTCCGCCCTTGTCTGCCTGTTTAATCACAATTGAAGTATCCTTTTTCAGGTTTTCTAAGGCACATTTTTCAGCGTGGGAGATGTTGAATTTTGTCCAATTCTTGCCTTCTTCCATTTTACTTATTGCTGATAAGATTGTTTTTTCAAAAGTGATTGTTTCTTTTGTAATTTTGTTTGCTGGTGGGCTAAATTTGGATTTTCTTTTTAGTCCCGTAACTTCTAGTGGTGAATTTACTGGTGTTAGTGCAAAGAAGGATTTGAGTTTTATTTTTCGGCAAAATTCCAGGGCCTCCATTTTTAGTTTAACGAAGTTAGTGCGTCTCCTGGGGACAAACGAGAGACCTTTTTCAAGTATACTTCTCTCTGGTGGTGTGAGGATTTTTTGAGACAGGTTGAAGATTGGGGAGACTACCAGTTCTTGTAGTTCCTCCTGCGTGTCGACATCTCCCATGGTTGGTTGTACCTTGGGCGAGCTCGGTTCTCCGGTTGGCCTCTTCCTAAAAAAGGACCGGCAGAGGGTCCTGGTTGTTGTTGAAAGGCTCCTCTCTTATTTCCCCCTCTCCTTTGGTTATAACCGTCACTGTCGCTGTTACTTGATGCTGAGGAGGTGTCTGAGAAGGAGATGAATTTGTTGTTTGATCTTCCTTGGTATTCTCCTAAGTATCTTCTTGACTCAACTCTGGAGTAGAAATCCGTTTGAAGGTAGGGATATGTTTTTTCAAAGTTAAAGTTTTTCTTATCCTTTTGAAACTGATTCTCTTTTTGATTAATAGTGTAATCCTTGAATTCAAGGATGTCCTTTTCGACTTTCTCCAGTAATGATTTTGCGTCCGGGATGAGTTGGTTGGTTTGTATCTCGCTTTCCAGAGTTTTGATTTCCTCTAATTGTTGTAATGAGATCCTTTGTGCTGTCTCAACCGTTAAGACCATGAGGTCTCGGCTGCACTTTGTCTCTATGAAACTGTACCCTTTCTTATAGACGGGGTCATCGGTAAATATGACTGGGATGTTTTTAATCTGTAGTCCTCCTGGTATTGTGCCAGCTCGCAAGTGCTGGAGGAGATAATGACCATGTAGGTCTGTGCGGATTTGTTTCTTTTTAAGTCTCAACAGTTTTTCTGTCTCGTTTTGATTTCTGGCAGTTGTGCTCAATGTAGCTGAAGCGAAAGGAGGGGGTTTAGCCAAAAGGTTTTTTATATGTTCCTCATTATAGGCAAATGTTTGATCTTCAGACATACTGTGTTGGGTCTCACTTATGAAACAAACTCAAGTTACAAACAAAAACTAAAGGACACGCTCGACAAACACACACCACAACAGCGACTTTAGTCAAAGCAAAGTCAAGCCCTCCACCTGGGGCAAATGAAAGGCCTCGCAGAACAGCTTCTGCCAAAGTATTACCACCAAAGACAGGGGCTCACTGGCAATAAGGACAAGCCTCACCAGAACAATGATAAACCAAAAACAGGTACCAGTATTGCCACGTTATTTGAACAATGGATCACGGGTGATCTCTCGAATGACCGAATAGAACAGTAATTCTCCATGAACTAAGTTTCAGAATCAATCGGTAATTTTTTATTTTTAATTTGAGTGCATGTAAATATTTAGAATACAACCAAAACAGTAATAAAAACCCCTGCCCCTCCACCCCCTCCACAAAAAACCCCAGCGGACAGGCCCAAGAGAAGTGCTGCGAGGAATCCTGGTCCTCCAAGACTCCCAGCAGACTTCCCTCCTGAGGCCTCACCGTACGTGGTGGTGATGGCTGGAGTACCCGAATTAACAGATTCTACCCCAGAACCTATCTGGTCCTTAAAAAACAAAGCCCAGCACTGGCTCCAGACCAACCGCCCGATTCCATCTTCTTGGAGCGGAAGAATTAGATCTGTTGCTAGGGTACCGTGGGTGGGCAGCACTAGAAAAACCATTCCCGGTGATTGTATAACAATCACATTCGAGGACCCGCGAATAACAGACTATGTCTGTTCATGGGAAGATATCACCCAAAATGGAGGAATCAAAGTCAAACCACTTTCTTTCTTCTATCCATTTAGACAGGCAGGGGGCTTCACACAGGAGCAGGAGCCTCCCTGGTCCGCCCCATTCCCCAGACAGGATGAATCATTAATCCCCAGATATCATGGTCCCCCTAACTTACACGAGCCAGATTACTCCTGGCACACGGTAAGACAACGCCATCAGGGTGGACGTTGGGATGACAGAAGGCCCTACACCCAATGGTTCCCTCACAGGGAACAACCCCGGTGGGACCCATGGCATAACATTACGCTACACAATAGGTATAATGGCCTAGAAATGGTCGATTGACCATCAACAGAAATCCCTTCAAATGACCCTCAGGTACCCCCCTCTCCTCAGTCTTTTACAACCACTCTAGCCCCCAAAAATAATGAACCCGCAGTCTCCATAGACGAACTCAATGCTGATTCCTCATTAATTACAGTACTCTCCTGGAATGCCGCAGGCCTCCGTAATAAAATCGAGGATGGTTCCGCGCAGGAGTTCCTAAAATCATACCAACTAATCTGTCTGCAAGAGACATGGTCTGTAGAGGAACTACATCTACAAGGCTATAAAACCTATTCTGTCCCAGCACTACCTAGTACAATGGGCAGACCAAAGGGCGGGTTAATAACTTACATTTCAAACACCCTACCGCTTAATAAAGCGGTTATTCTCTCGCAGGATGCCAACCACCAAATTCTTTCACTAACTCTTGTTAACAAAGAAATAATAATCCTGACCAATAGTTACAATAACTTATCGGAAGAAAATTTCATAATTCTTTTCACCACCCTTCATGATAAATTAAAACAGATTCACCACTCTAGATCCGTAAATAAATCAATCCATCTAATCTGGGGCGGAGATTTCAATCTCCACCCCTGTACAGTATCTAACCCATTGCGCTGTGGGATAATGGACGAACTTAACGTCCCAATGGCGCACTTCGCCCATAATAAATTAGGAAACTTTATTAACATCGTCCTATCCGACTTGGATCTTCACATCGTAAACCACCTAGATGCAGAACCAAATGAATTTGCTCCAACTTATGTGGGCAGAGGCCATCAAACTACAGTAGACTTTATACTTCTCACACCAAACCTCATGAACAAACTCAAAGATTTCAGGGTTATTGCCACCCCCCTCAGCGACCACTCCGCCTTAGCAATAAAGTTATTTATGCCACCTAACTCCTCTCACAAACTGGAGATGGCGGTTACTCTGACACAGAACAAGATCCAGGTTGGCAAACACAATGGTTTTACAATCAAGTGGGCAAAAATCAACCCATCTGATATATTGAAAAAATTAATAACTAGGGCCTACCCAAACATTGTGAAATGCCTGGACCTTGCATCAAGCCATAAGGAGGTCCTGATAAATTTCGAACAAATTTTGGATTTTATAAAGGACCTACTTACCTCAAAACCCAATTCAAACTCCTCCACAAAACCAAAATGGTTTAACCACAACTGCACTGCTGCCTTAAAAAAACTAAAATCTGCACTTCAAAGTAAACCGCGAGATGCAGCCCAGATCCAACTCCTAAGGCGCCAATATACAGAGGAAAGAAAGCTGAGAACTGCCCAACTCAAGCAAAAATTATGGGAGGATCTTCATAAAGGTGCAGTCTCAAAAAATAGCGAACTTTTCTGGCGCACAGTAAGAACCCCTTACCTTACTAATAATGGCATCCCAAAAATAGAAGTCGCCATTGATGAAAAAACATGGGTCTCTCACTTTGAAGAGATTTTTAAAAACACTTCACTAACAGAACCCAAGCTTTTAAAACCACACTACCCCATTTTGGTTCCGTTCGACATTCCAGACCTCATAGGCGCACTCCAGAGTAGCAAATCAGGCAAGGCTCCAGGGCCGGATGGGGTCCCAGTGGACTTCTTCAAAAACAACCTAGACCTCTGGGCACCCATCCTAACTAGAGTCTGCACAGCGGCAGCGAATGAGGGAATCCTTACCTCCTGGACCAAATCAATAATGGTCCCCATTTTTAAAAAGGGGGACCGTCAAGATGCAAAATGCTACCGGCCCATTTCACGGCTGGACTCGCTCGGGAAAGTAGTGGGGAGAGTAATCCTTGAGCGTTTCCAGCAGTGGAGTGAGGACCGGGGCATAATTTCTGACATCCAATTTGGCTTCCGCAAGGGCTTTGGTACATTAGAGCAGGCCCTTAATCTCCACTTAATAATGAGCAAATACACCCAGGCCACTCCTTCTAAGATATACATGGTCTTTGTCGACCTATCCGCAGCGTTTGACTGCGTCTCACACGCAAAGCTGTGGAAGGTCTTGGCCCAGATGGGAGTAGATCAACCCCTTTTAGACTTCCTAAGAGAGCTCTACACCGGGGCAACAGCTAGAGTTCGCTTTGGGGTAAACGGAGAGCTGACGTCACCGTTTAGCGTAGGGCGTGGGGTCAGGCAGGGATGCGTCCTGGCCCCCTTCCTCTTCTCACTCTATACTAATGGCTTGGAGGAGGAGATGTTGAGGGGGGCCCAGGACCTCCCACGCATAAACCGCCGCCTGATTCCAGCCCTGCTCTACGCGGATGACGCTGTCATCCTTGCGCGAACGCCCCGAGAACTGCAGAAAGCAGTAATCAAGTACACCTCATTCATGGGCAACCTCGATCTAAAGGTGAACGTAAATAAAACGTTCGTAATGACAGTTGGTAGAGGTCAAAAAAGAACAAATCCCATCTTCCTCAATAACCAAAAGCTCGAAGCTACCCCTCAGTACCCCTATCTAGGGGTTATGATAGATGACCAACTTAGCTGGAAGCCAGCAGTGAACACTAGGTCACACTTATTTAAGAGAGCTATCGCCGCTCTAACATCCTTTTCACAGAGATTAGGCAAAAGACCACCAGCAGAGCTCCTCAAGATCTATAACGCCAAATGCCAGGCAATCGCTACTTATGGCGCGGGAGTCTGGGGTTACACAAATACTAGCCCCATCCAGAAAGCTGAAAACGCCTTTTTAAGATTTTTGCTAGCCACTCCTAAAGGCACCTCTACTTATGCAATTCATCTCGAACTAGCCATACCCTATATAGAGGACCTAATTAAAATTGAGCCGTTGATGCTGTGGCAACGCATTTGGAAGTCAGACAAAAACGCCCTGACACAAGCCATTATTTTAGACACAATGAACTTGGATCACTCCACAAAAATAAAATGGCTCTCTTATGTGAGAAACTTTTTTACCGACTTAGGTGTTGAGAACTACTATTTGGACCCGGTGTCAGTAACAGACATCTCGAAAAAAGATCTTAAACAGAAAGCACTAAGACACCTGGAAACTTTAAGACTTGCATCCATTTCCTCAAAAACGGCAGTCATCCATGCAAATATGATCCAAACAGCCCCTGACATCCACCCGTACTTGGCACTTCAAATAACAACCTATGAGAGAATGTTAATCACAAGATTCAGGCTCAATACCTTCTTCAGACTGGTTACCTTCCCAACACAAAATTGCTGGAGTGACATTCTTTCCCCCTGCCCATGTGACGGTTTGTCAACGCAGTCTAACTTGCATGTGATCCTACTCCGTAAATACCATCAAGCCCACAGAAAGACCTGGCTTTTACCGATATTAAGAACGTGGGGGCTAAGACAATGCAGACCTGCCCTCTTAAGACTGCAAATGTTGGAAACGGAAAATGTCTGCTATTTTGTTAGTAGTTTTCTAAAATGCATTCTGAGACATAGAAAGAACCTTTAAAATCTTCGTAAATTTTAACTTTGAGCGGCCCCTCGCATCCCCAGTTTAATTTTTATATTGTGGAATGAATTTTATATGAAATTTTATGTAACGCATGTATTTTTGCACTGTATAATTCTTTGCTCTTTTATGGTTTTTTCCACTGTGAAACAAGCCGAATAAAGAAATTTATATAATTGTTCTCAACTCATTCTCTCTCAAACAACGATTCACACACAAATTACTATGCTCCTCAATAAGAGGATAAAAAGTAGTCCTAGACATAGTCTTCGTCCTTTTACTCAACTCAAAACACACACCCTCAGGTTGGCAACTCCTAGAATTCACTTTCAAAGCTCTAATATCTGAAACCCTCTTAAAAGAGACCAAACACAAAAGCGCCGCCAATTTCCAAGACTACTTAAGATTTTGTAACTAATTTGAATCCCAACTGATCAACTCCTTTAGAACAAAAGAACACGAACCAAAAAATCCCAAAGAACAGCATACTTTGCCCTAGGTGGCAATTCAAACTGCACACTCTTAACCAAACTTTCAACTAAAGCATGCTGACCCACAGGCACACCATCCCCCAAAACATGCCCAGCTGAAAACAGACCTGCTCAAATTCACTGTATTGTAAGCCAAACCACCTTTATACAGAACTGATAAATAATTCACAATCTCCACTTGAGGAGCTGATACGGGATCCAAACCCCTCTCAACACACCAACCATACCATTTCCTCCAAGCTGACCTATAGACCCTTGTTGTTCTGAAGCCCACAAACTTGCGATGAGTTCCGAAGCCTCCTTTGATAATCCATGCACTTCCCAAACTCTCCTGAAATCAGCCAAGCTATAAGCCTCGACTGGCCTTTTATCTCCATCTCATGCACGTTCCCCTGTGCATCCAACAGAACCTCCGGGTAAATCGGCAACAAAACAGGATCCTCCATCAACAAACTTATCACATCTGGGAACCACACTTGGGCCTGCCAAAATAGCGTTATCAGAACCAACCCTGCCCTCTCTCTCCTTAACTTCGTCAACACTCTCTGAATCATAGAAAATGACTGAAAGGTATAAAGCCTCCCCACTCCTGTAGGAAAGGATCTATCCCTTTGCTTCCGGATCTGGCTTCCAACTGTAAATATCCACCAACTGGGTATTCAGTCTGTCCACAAATAAATCCATTTGCAGAGGACGCCACCTCTGAAGTAACTTCTGGAAAACTCCCCTGTCCAATCTCCAATTGCTCACATCCTTGAGATACCTTGAATTCCAATCTGCTTCTGTGTTGCTCAACCCCGGAATATACTGAGCCTGCACTATACGCTCTTTTTTCAAACAGAACTTCCAGCACTCCTTTGCTAATTTGCTAGTCCCCTTGGCCAAGGACTCCCAGGCTACACATATCACACTGCCGAAATGTTGTCCATCTTTAGCAAAACACAACACTTTACTTGATACTTCATGAAACTCTTGACCGTAAACTATTCTGCCAGGAGCGCCAGACAATTTATGTGAAGCTCCCTCTCCTCCTTGGACCACTGTCCATCCGTCGACAGTGTCCCACACCTTGCTCCCAAACAAACAGGCTTGCATCCTATTCTATCTTCACCTCTGGAATCTCTCCAAATATTGCTCTTCCATTCCACGCTTCCAGGCTCATCAACCACCAAACCAACTCCTCTTGAGTCTCCTGATTCATTCTCACTTTCTGCGAATACTTCACACCCTGCCTCAAATGAAAAGCCTTCAGCCTCAAATGAAAAGCCTTCAACCTCTGCAATGCTCTGTAATGAAGGGGAGCGGGAAAAAACGCTTGAATAGATGCTGAAAGTAGACCCAGCAATCTCGCCAATCGACACAACGTGATCCATACTGCACACTTCATTTTTTACTTCCTTCTGAATCTTTTTCACCTTCTCCATTGGTAATTTCAACACACAATAAACAGTCTGAATCTGAAAACCTAAAAACTGCATCACCTGCGCCGGCTCCACGCACGACTTCTCCCTTTTTACAACAAAACCTAGATCTTCCAGAACCATCATCGCAAACTCAGTTTGCTCTCTTGCCAAACTTTTCTCCTCGGCCATAATAAGAATGTCGTTGAGATAAACAATCAGTAGATTTCCCTTGGACCTCAACCATGCTACTACTGGCCTCTTTACTTACGTAAAGCACCAAGGAGCTGATGTCAACTCGAATGAGAGACTTTTGAGCCTCCAACAAACTCTTTTACACCTGAATTGAAGGAAATCCCTGTGCTCCACACACACCGGATTAGTCTGATAAGCATCCTTCAAATCCAAACCGGTCATCCAATCCCCTTTTCGCAACAAATCCCTCAACATATGGATTCCCTCCATTTTGAAATGATTGTAACACACTCAATCGTTCAACTCGCTGAGGTTTATAACTGGTCTTGTGCCCTTGTCCTTTTTTGCCACCAAAAATATATTGCTCCGAAACAACCTGGTACCTTCTTCGCAACATCTATTGCCCCTTTCTCTGCCAATGCCTCTACCTCCTTTGTAACCAGATCCTCCTGTTCCTTTGCAAATCTTAATACAGCGGGACACCTATCTTGTACCGGAATATCCATAAAATCTATATGATATTCTGCCACGGTTTCCAAGACCCACGGAACCAGAGTTATTTCATTCCACTTTGAAACAAACTGGGATAGTCTGCAACCCAATTTTACATGGATAGAAATAGGGTCTGTGAAGCATCTTACCCGATGAACCTCTTGTCCTTCTCAACACCATTCCACGAGACATCGACCTTTGCCTCTGTGGGTAGAAATTACCGTGATCCGATCTTGAGGAGATGGCTGGCTGTTCTGATGTTATATGCATGTTCAGTGTTTTATTGTGTTCTAGCTCTAGTTTTTGATGTTGCTGCTGTGTTTGAGAGCAATAAAGGATTATGCATAATATTGGTCTCCGGGCTTTGCCATAAAATTTGGTATGCATTTAGGTAGACGTGCCGCGGCGTTAAAGATGTTTTTACTAGGTTATAGGTTAAAATCCATTGTGGAGGCCGAAGACTGGTCTACGGATTCAACTTTAAAAATCATGTTAATGTAAACCAATTACTGATGTTGCTTCAGTAGTGGTGGAAAATCTTTAAAGAGGTATAATCCATGCCTCTGGTCTTGATATAGACTAAAATAAATTCTAGTTATTGCATCAAGAATTTTCAAAAAAAATGTATTTAAATTTTTTTAATTTCTTTTAAGGACATGGAGGCACAGATTATACCACTCGAGTTCATGAAGGTTAGAAATGTTGATTGAGATAAAAGTTACTACACATTTCTTTTAAGGAAATGAACAGGAATAGAATTCAAGGCAGGAGGTTGCAATTAAGAAATACAGAGGAGTCTGTACTTGAGCAGTATCGAAGACCTGCAATTGGATATTGAGGTTCATATCTGTTGAAGTAGAGCGGTCAAGGACACAGTTTTCATGTGGACAGTTCTGTTGGTTGAAATGTTAAACTTTTACACTCTGCAAACAAGAGACAGCAAGATAGTGTCTAGACAAGTTTGACTGGTGGAGTCCAGGGACACTAGTGGCCTAGACCAAAGCATGTTTGGTTACCATGGGAAATATTTTTTCCACGTTTTACTGTTTTTATTGCCTGTTGTGAATTTGCAGTAATAAAAAGAAAAGCATAATCATCTCTTTGTTGTCCCTAATACACCTGAAAATTCTTGACACGCAAGCCCAAACATATGTGTTGTCTCAAGTTGGATTAGGAACATTTTCTAGTTCGTTAGCTCTGCATCCAAGCAACAGTTCTGTAACACGTAAATGACACGACTTGTCCAGTAGGGTCTCTTTGGTACGCAGTGGCCCATAGAAAGCTGGCATTTCTTCTTTGCGAGTCACATTTTAAAATGTGCATCACTTTCAAGGAAAAACACAAACACGTAATTTCCATTTGCAACATCACATAGGTGAGAGGATGAGACATAACAGCCAGCGCTGTCGACTTTGAAACGGGAAACCAGGCTCCCTTCTCAGCGTCGGCTTAATATCCTGCGATTCGGGGGGAATCAAGTAATACCCCCGCCCAAAACACATTGAATGAGTTCTTCGGGTTGAGTTCGCGCTAAGTAAAACTGCAAGAAAATAGAAACTGCAGGTACGCAAACCCATTAAAACCCCCCAAAAAAGAGCAAAAAAAGCGGGTTTGGCGCAGTCAAAAACAGCACTTACAAACCATATTCCGACACTGTAAAATTCTCTGTTCGCGCGAGCAGTGTCAGCTAATAATATACACAGCAGTCAACGCGTGCTTAGTTTGAATAGCGTTTCACGCGAAAACGTAACACTATACTCAGACACGGCTCATCAAGCAGTGTTTGCGTTTCAGCCCTCTCCATCCACAGAAACGTACTGGGCGTGAGCATGCGCAATCGAGCATGTATGGGGCGTCTGACGTCAACACGTTGCGTCAACGTCACTCCGTTTCCATCTTCGCATTTGGAGCTAGTAGAAGCCGGACATGCTGGGGGACTGTGTTGATTCACCTATACTGCTTTCTTAGTCCGCAGACTTGTTAACAAGCACTACATCCACCCGCGTGCAGCCATGGACGCGGTCAATTCCTTCAACCAGGAGGTGAGGCTGCCAGGGGCTCTTCCGGCAGGCACGTGAGGAGGGAGGGAATGCGGCCTAGTGCCCGTATATTGTGGAGGGGGGTAAACCATTGGCAGAAACCCAGTCATGGCCTGGTGTATATACACTCTTCTAAACCCTCGATCTACAATATATAGTATCATGGTTCCAGACTTTGCTAGGCCCTATCCGAGTAGAGTATAGGCCTCATCTTTTCCGTGTGGTACTTGGCGAAGAGTTAATGTTTCCTGACATCTTTACCCCTCACCTCCTCTTTCGCCACGATTCCTCGCAGTTAAACCCCCTTCCTTATATTGCAGAAAGACTGGCCCACCGTCGCATGAGATAAACGCGTTTCCTTAAGTGGAAAGGCGGCATCTCCAGAAGGCGGAGCTTTATAGTCAGCCTATTGGCGAATGTTTATCGCTGGTTGTGCCCTGGCCCTGTCCTTTGAGCTTCCTTCGTTGAAAACACGTTTAACATGTTATATTTAACCTTAACGGAAACGAGATAAACCGTCGTTTCTGTAAAAGGGCTCATTAGAATTCAATCTATGAAGTCATTGACGCCCCAGTCCGTGTGCAGTTGAGTGACCATCTATACAGAAATCGTTACGACTCTTAATATACATTGTTTGGCTGTTAACTTCATGTTAGTGTACTGAGGCTGGATGATGTCTGGAATGGGTGGATAGAAAAAGTGATGTGAAATGTTTGACCGTTCAGTTATCTTACAACAACCTAAACGCTACCTCTCCTCGCTGTCTTGGTCTGCCTGGATAACTTCCCAAAGCAGATCCTTCTTCCTAAAGGGACTGTCATTTCCTACCTTCAGAGTCAAAGCTCTCAGTAGGTAGACTGGTATTTATATTGAAATATTATTACCATTTAAATACGTGCAACGGGTAATCGTGTATCCCGCCAGGAGCTTGATGTCCTCACTAAACCCTGGGTCGTTTCTCCTGACAACTACAGTGGCATTACGCATGGAACCATGACATGACGATGAAGGGACCAAGTGACATGCAAGCTCCCTACCCAGCATAAATATAGATGCAAAAGCTATGTTGGGGTCACTGTCTTGAAAAGGGAAATGGGAAGGAGATCGTTCTGAAAGCTGAACAGATCGTGAGGGAAAGTCAACGAGACTGTTTTATGTTGCTGTCACACATTTTGAGGGATGCCATGCTTCATCATAAGTCGGTTGCTCCTCTTCTGGCCAGCGCTGCAATGCCCTATGGGTTCTTGAAGTGTCACGATGGCGGAGATATATTCTTTTTTTTGTTGCTGTTTGAGTGCAAGTAATATCTAAGTGGGGTGGTGTTGAGTGTATTGTGATGTGTTTTTGCACTTATTTCAACCCCACGGGCACACGCGCTGGACTGCTTCAATCTCCTAGTCACCCTGCTTTCTTGTTATGCTAGACAGCGTAAGTATAGACCTCGTATTCTGTGTGCAACTATGTCAGGGTGTAATATTCCTCTACCTCCTGTTAATGTGTATCATCCTCAAGTGTGTGTTTTAAATAAGAGGAGCGTAGGAGTTGTTTAGAATCCTCCCTGGCTCATGCTGTAGGTCCTCTTGCTATATTTTTATGGTGGATTGTTTTGGAAAGAATCACTGTTCCGGGTTGGCCTGTGGGCTATTGTCCTTGAACCCCCATCTAACAGATGAAATGAGCAAGTGCTTTGATGCACTCAAATGAAGTCAATAGAGAAAGTAATTTTTAAATACGCGTTTCGGTCCCATTTTTTGCCTTTAGGAACTTCGTCAGGGCAAGCTAGTATTCATAAGGGCCGCCCTAATATGAGAACTCCTGTTGAAGACGCCACGAACCTTCTAATTTGATTGTTACTCGAGCTCATCTCTACTAGGGCGCATTTCTCACGATTCAAGGCAATCAAACGTGACCCACCGAGCTTGCCGTTATTTCCGGTTTACTTAATTTTGTTGTCTAATGAGTGCTGCCCCTTATGAATACTAGCTTGCCCTGACGAAGTTCCTAAAGGCAAAAAATGGGAACGAAACGCGTTGGCTGTGCCTTTGCTTCATGAACACTGTTTGAATAAAGAAGAAGATATTTAAAAATTAATTTCTCTATTGACTTCATTTGAGTGCACCTTCCATTTTGTTTCTTTGCATTGTGGTAAATTGTACATCCTACGGCAGCGGATGTTGCTGAGTGATGCTGTGGCAGTGGTCCCTGAGTGATGCTGTGGCAGTGGTCCCTGAGTGATGCTGTGGCAGTGGTCCCTGAGTGATGCTGTGGCGGTGGTCCCTGAGTGATGCTGTGGCGGTGGTCCCTGAGTGATGCTGTGGCGGTGGTCCCTGAGTGATGCTGTGGCGGTGGTCCCTGAGTGATGCTGTGGCGGTGGTCCCTGAGTGATGCTGTGGCGGTGGTCCCTGAGTGATGCTGTGGCGGTGGTCCCTGAGTGATGCTGTGGCGGTGGTCCCTGAGTGATGCTGTGGCGGTGGTCCCTGAGTGATGCTGTGGCGGTGGTCCCTGAGTGATGCTGTGGGGGTGGTCCCTGAGTGATGCTGTGGCGGTGGTCCCGAGTGATGTGGTGGTGGTCCTAGAGTGATGTGGCGGTGTTGTGAGGCGTGCGGCAGTGTGAGGCGTGCGGCAGGCATATGTTTTGTTAACATGTTCTCGGCAATTTGGGGGGGGGGGGGCTGTTATATTGATTGGTTTTCTCAGCGAAAACTGAATTAAGAGAGAATGTTTTTTGTGGTTGCTGCTGCAGCACCATGAAAGGCAGAACATAGCAAAAAACTATGCCCCCAGCTACTGTACGTCTCTTCCGGTCGATGATGTCGGTGGTTTGAAATTAAATGATAACTTGCAGCGTGCTGTGTAATGTGTAATGCAACTATGCTTGCAGGGTCATAGTAACCATTTTTAGGTCGTGCCTGCCAGAAAGAGCAAGCTACTGGATGTAAAAGACCGATTGTCTGCTTGCTAAGATCTTCCTTTGGTTGGCTTTATTGTCCCTCTCATTTACTTGCTTCCTATTCAAAAGCTAGCAGTTTACGTGTTTATTCCCTTCCCCTGCACATATGTGCTTTTCTCAGCTCATTACACTGCTCACTTTAAGGGAGCTATTTTTTTAGGTCTCGGCTAAGCGCGCAGAAGTGCGTTCTCGCCGAGAACCTATTGTCGGCGGGTGTGCTTCCCAGGAGACAGACACTCCTGGCCGTACGCATCGCTTGGAGGCGATTCCAAACTGAAACACGCACGAGCGCTGTTGCCAGTTTCTTGCAATCACGCACATACATACAGAGACACACCCCCACACATACACACACACACAAAGTGCACCAAGCCCCCCCCCACCCACCCACATACACACACGAGCATACACACACACACACACACATATGCACCAAGCCCCCCCCAGCCCTTTGGAACTTACCGATGTCGCGCAACCTCCTGCTGGCGGCTCCGGGGCTCTCCGCCGCTCACAGGAGCCCCGGGCCGCGAGACGCATTGACTTCGCCTGCCTCCTCTTCCGGTCCTGACCAGGCCCCGCCCCGTCACAGGCGACCTTGCCTGAGTTCCGGTGCGGCCGCGGCGGGATTCCGGGGGCATTTTCTGCACAAACCTTGTTTTTTGTAGTACCAAAGCGATCTCATCTATCAGCCTGTCTACTTCATAAGACCCGCACCCTGCAGTAACGTTTGATAAGAAATAATCTTCTCTACACCCGGCCGAGTTTGGTCCTTCCCACGCCACTGTGAACTTGAAACTGTAGCAGCTTTCCATCGCCCGGGACGTTTGCGAAGATGGCGCAGCTGAGGAGGCGGGTGGTCCAGTTCAGGCTCTTGGTGGCCGTATGCTGTAAGTTCCCTGCTCCCCTCCGGCGGTGGTGGTCCCCCTGTGCGCTTCAGTTCGCCAACATACAAGGGGGGAGGAGGGGAGGAAAGCCCCGGCTCTGCTGCAGCCGCAATATCCAGCCCCTGAAGCCCGTTATCTCCCTTCAGCGGTGGGAGTTGGACGGAGCTGGAGGCGCAGGGTTTGAATGTAAATATGAGGTGACGTTTTAAAGCGGGGCTGAGATTGCAAGAGAATGTTCTCGGACAGGAAAGCTCTCCAAACGCAAACCCTTTATTATCATTTGAGGATGTGTACAGCTCCTTTCTAATTCTAAATGCGAACACACTTCGTACGGAAAAAAAGTATATCGGTCCTTTCTTTGTTTGAAAGTCTTCGGCCGCGTTATGGACTGAAGCCCTGAATCCACGCCAGTTTAATTAAAAACATTGTTTTTTTTATTGAGAATTAAATATTTGCAGTATATAACGCTTGATTTTCTGAAATAAAAAGTACGAAAACTTTCTAGCTCTCGCTTGTGTGCAGGTAGGGCACTTTCTCCTTTCATGGAAATTGTTGGGAGTGAGCAGGTGCACGTACCAGGACAAAGGCTGATGCCAGCTAACACCCGAACTGATGAAGTGCCGCGGCCAGAAAGTCCGCATCAGTGGGGGCTTTGATTGGCGTGTAACGGACGGAACCACGACCACTCCATAATTATGTATGCTTCAACTAACTTTACACAGTAGGCCCAGTCCCCAAAAGGCCGTTTAAATACAGAAAGCGACTCCCACTGGTATCTGCAACCCCCTAATAGAGCACCACAGTGTAGTGTAGAACATGCATGTTTGAGGAGTCTACATGGGGGTATAGTTGGACCGCACAGGTTTATTGGGCACGACATAAGCTGAACTATGTGCTTTCATAGATGTTAGGGGTCAGTTGTGCGTTTTATCACTTAATGCTGCTAACACATTTGCACAATTCTCGCGTATTTATTTTGGAAAGTTGAAATGTTTTATATTAGTTTGTTACATATGCACATGTATCACGTCAACTTTTTAGGTCTCTGTATGCCAACCAGCATTTGCAAAGCCAATATTCCTGGCAGTGACTACCAGCCTTTTGTCTTTGTCAATGCTCGTTTTGTTTCGTCATGGTTTTCCCCAAATCTTATTGTTGGGGAAGGTTCCGGACACTCACAAATCAGAGTTAATGGTCGCAACATGCACACATTGCTATAGGTGCCTGGCATTGATATGTACTACTGATATGCAAGTGCTCCTTGTGAAAGGAAAGAATCGCCATCACTCATAGTGGAGGTAGCTAGCCAATGTCTGAACTGGGCTGACCCATTGTCTCATGCTGTAGTGAATGAAAGAAAAATGCGAACAACACAATAATAGACCAGTTGATGAAGAGGGTTGGCTGAGGGCCTCTATAAGTAAGTATACCATGCATATGCTTTTATTGAATTCGAAAGGTCTTCACTAACACCAGACTTACAAATGTATATTTAATAATAAGGTCTTTAGGTTTCTGGTGTATGTTGAAGCTGTGTGTAGTAGTGCTGTTTTGCATAAAAAAAAGGTAGACACAAATGTAGAAATGTTAAAGTAGTCTATGAAAAAATTGAATGCAAGGGTTATTGGGTTATAGAGGTACATTTAGGAGCTACGGTAAGGTTGAGATTGCTTGTACGATCAACTTTTCATTCCATTTATATAGTGCTTGCTACCTATGGCAAGGTGTTAAAGTGCTTTACGGTGAGCAGCACGCCTCTTTGACATCCAGAGTTAGCTGTTACGTTTGGTAGTTAATGTTGGTTATTGGAATTAATTTTGTGCTAGCAAGGAAACCATTCAATGGATGTACTCGAGTTTCTTTGTGATAGATTGAATCCATAGTAGTTACGTATAATCCTTAGTGGGGGCTAAAGAGTCCAAGCCAATGGTGGGATGAATAGGTAGGCTAGAAGAGATTAGGTATTGTTAGGTTGAAGCAACAAAGAATAAGGGGGTATGTTCCATGAAATGAAGTGCTGACAATTTGCAGTAATACTGATTTAAGTTTAGAGAGTGTCATTCATAAGAAATAAAGGACGGGGGAACAATTGACATTTTTAAGCCACAGTCAATTTTTCTTGCAGGACTTTAGGAATATTTTTGGAGGAGGCTTTTTGAGGTAGCATGTAATCTGAGGATGTAAAACTGTAGAAAGATCAGAATTTTTTGCATGTGAGATAGTGATGCATCTGAAGCATTTACAACTCCTACAGAATCGTTTCTAGACCAGAAAGGCAGAACCTTTTTGTTCTGTCAACTTGTTTATTAATGTGCAGTGGTCGCATTCCTTCTTACTCAGCTTGCTTAGCTGGCATAATGGTGCTGCAGCGTTGGCTAGGAGTTTATTATAGTTGAGCTTTTTTCTTTCAGTTAAACAATGAAGTGACATTCATACGGCCTAAATTCAGGATGCTGCCTCCCTGCCAACGTTTTAGGCATCTCTCTTTTTAAAGTCGGGAACATTCTGTTAAAACAGCTGTTTAGGATGTAAGGTATTACTTCTCACAAAACAGACTGATTTGTGATAATGTCCTGAATGCAGCAAGGACCGTCTGAATCAATGTAAACAATTGCAGTGTATAGTTCCTAATGTTCTATATGCAATTTGCCTTCAACTAGTAATTACCATTGGATCATTGTGTGCTGTCTCACTCTTAATGCCTGTTTAAAAAGAATACTCAGAATGCTCTTTATGCTGGACCCAAGTATGTTGCCATTTAAACACCACCAGCCGCCAGTGCACCCTTTCACCAGGCACACACCACCAGCCGTCAGTGCACCCTTTCACCAGGCACACACCACCAGCCATCAGTGCACCCTTTCACCAGGCACACACCACCAGCCGTCAGTGCACACTTTCGCCAGGCACAGACACCATAAGTTGTTCGTGCACGCTTTCACCATGCACAAACACCACCATCCGTCAGTGCACGCTTTCACCGGGCACAAACACCACCAGCCAATACAGAGTTAGAAAAAAATTCATGCAACACATTGTCATATACAATGCCAATAACTCAAACTTGAATGCTGCGAGACCTGTTGCATTGCAAATGCTTGTTTTCTTTTTGCTGAAGCACTTTACAAGAGTACATGTGAACTGAGCTGTCTCCCTCGTGCTTTTCTCTCCCCCTCCCACTTTGTGTTGCTCTCCGGCTTCTTTTTAACCTAAGCACTCTGCACGTGTTTTTAGGACTCCCTTACGCAGCGCGCATGCGCTGCATAGGAGGACCTTTACACGTCGCTCTGCTCATTTTCAAGCACACACTCGTGCTTGTGGCGGCATCCATTTTGCAGGAGCGAGCAGTGGCCTGCCACAAGCATGAGTGCAGTGCTTGAAAAGTGAAGTATGTGCACGCACCACTCCCGGATTTGTTTAATGAACTTTCACACACGCGCTTGTTTTTAATTATTTACTTGCATCTACCTTTGCAGCTGTCTTTTCCTCCTCTGCCTGTTCTCGCCGTCATTCTGTGCCTGTTAGTAGTTCTACTCCTTTCTTCGTCTCTTCTCCTACTGGCTGTCTTTGTAAGTTTAAGAACCTAAAACGCCGTTTATTTCCTACCTTGTGAATGTTCCAAAAATGTATTTAGAATTGGAAGCACAATGCCAGTAAGCCCCGCCCCCTGTATCTCAGTACTCCACTCCAGTCCCACAGTGATTGCAGCTTTTGTGGGCGGTCCAGTAACCCCAAATGCTGGCTGTCTGCTGTTATTGTATACATTAAAAGAGACCCCGAATGATCCATCTCCCGCCCCCCTCCAAAACCTTGGATTATCTTCCCTTCTCCTGCATTGCACCGCCCACTAATCCTAAACAGATGAGCCGGATGTCCGCACGCTTCCCAAGGCGCGAGGGCTCGTTGGGAGTCTGGGCACGCAACGCCAACCTCACGGCCCTCATTATCGGATTGCCGAATTTTGGGCACTCTAGTTACTCTCTGGCAGCAAATAATGGTACATTTGCATTCCATAGGCAGCCAAGCACCATTCTTGGACTGGGCATAGTTCCACAGTAGTCTAATCCTGCTGGTGCCAGGCACAGCCAGAGTCCATGATTAAGAACTGCCAAGTCTATCAGTGTAGTATTATTTCCGGTACGCATGTTTCTGCTTTGCTCTGGTTCGGCGCCGTTTTGGATCACATAAAATCTACTGTGCGTATTGTGCTTACATTTACTACTATTTCAAACCCTCCCTAACCAGCTGCCCCCGTAAGCGTCTTTCCCAGTGTCAACCAGGAGGGGAAAGTCTTATAGTAGTATTCTTACTGTCTTGTTCTTCGCTTAAAATGGAATCTCAATGGTCTTTTAAGTGAGTTTCGGGAAATAGCTCGACTGGGAGAAACAGATGTCCATTCTGGATTTGTTGGGTGCGCAGCAAACCGTGACAGGCACATGCTGATAAGCTTTGTGGGGGTTAACAGGGGTAAAATACATTGTCATTTACAACGCTATTACTTGATTAATGCTTCACTGAGGTTAAAAAAAACAAAAGCATTTTCAATGCCAATTGCTCAAAACAATTAATTGCGAGACCTCCTCCTCCTTCTTCTCCTTCTCCTTCTCCTTCTCCTTCTCCTTCTCCTTCTCCTTCTCCTTCTCCTTCTCCTTCTCCTTCTTCTTCCCCTTCTCATTATGTTCTCCCCGTCACCCTCTCCCTGCCTTGTAGGGCTTCTGAAAACCTATAAATTAACCTGGCAGGTGCATTTGCCTGACACTGGGAATACCCTTGGCTTTTGCTGTTCGCCTTTGATCCCAGTTGAGAGCTTTTTAGATTTGGCAATGCGAAGACCTTTTTTCACTGCTAAACCTCTGGTGTGATTATATTTGTAGCAAGTAAAAGCGTCTCCAGTCCTGAATGCACGAGCTGTCTGCAGCATGTGTGCTTTTTTTGTTGTTTTTAGGAGGCCGCCGGTGAATCACAGCCAGGTCTTCCCAAGCTGGCCATTCATTTTGCGTTGATTTACATATGTTAAATAATTGCATCACACGCCCCTTGTTACAGGGAAGCTAACAGCTCCTAACTCACAGGCCCAAGATTGTTATAGTATTTTTTTTGGGGGGGGGGGGCATATTTATTGAGCCACCCTGAGAAATGAGTGAATACTCTTCAATGGTGAGCTGGTTTTGATGGCTGGTTAGATATTTTGGGACAAGAGTACTGGGCCTTTCACCGGGAGTGTGGCAGCTCGGGTCTAACACAGGCTGTGCGTGAATACAAATATTAACTCTTTTATGTTCAGTGGCTGCCCTAGTAAGATTTTAACACCTGCATTTACATATTTTCTCGCCCTGAATCCGTCTTTCGTGGGTCCTGCACCCACTTCAGAAAAGTAGTGATACATTATCTCTTTCATCTACAATTCAACTCGTTTTTGATCTCTTAAGCTTTTGCACATATTTTATCACTTAACGTTACCTTCTCACAGTTTAGGAAGAACCATTGAATTCTCTACATTCACCCCAGAATTACTATTGCTTTCTGCAAAGCCTTTCTGAACATCTGCGCTATAGAAAAACAGATAGTACAGTTTGTCAATCATTTTCTTAATGGAAGTATTCTACACAAACGTTTTTACTTGTGGTTGCTGTGTAGCAAACCCCAAACACAGCAGCTTCATGCAGTTGTGAATTTTTCACAACTTTGTGAAAGGAATTTCTATGCTACATAGTCCTATATGGGGCCCAGTGAAACGCTCCTCATAGAAAAATCAAAGGTACTAATTTCAAGTTACTACAGTAGCATAGTTGAAATTCAATTAAACTTTTTTATTTTCCATTACAAATAGTTTAAATAAATGGAAAGTGCCAAACAAATCAAGTGAGTATAAATAAAGAGTGAGAGTCCCTATCTTCATATGGTCAACAGGAGCAAGCAAAATGTGTGAGAAAATCAGGCAAAACACCTTTCTATTTGTGCTATCTCATTATAACTCGCCTCTCTTCCTATCTTATTTCTCAATAGACCTTTCCCCTCGGGTTGGCACCTTTCTTACCAGCCTACATTTAAAACTGCATGCCAGGCTTCTAAAACCATGTAAAAGACTACAGGAGTGTAACCCATAAACCACGTTGCAATTAGGGCAGGTACATGAAAATAAACTACAATATCTCAACTGGTGTTATTTAGAAGGCAATTTGAACAGGTATACTGAAAGTATTACGCGCACAGAAACAAGGAGACTCAATTGGTTTTTGAAACGTGTTCATGGCATCGTATAATTAAAGAACAAAGAAAACATGGGATATACAGTTGTGACAGCACTGTACGTCAATAAACAAAACAACCCGAATTGGACTTGGTGCTAAACATGTGAAGGTGACTCAGGAAGTGACGACGCAAGTGACAATTGTGATCAGCAGGAACGGCGTTTGGTGTCAAGGTGCTTGAATATATACAGTGAATCAAGTGATCGTTGTGGCTCAAAATAAATTGCAAAGTGAAAATCTTGGTAAAATTGATGAGTTGTTTTGATCTAGCCATACTGGGGACTGCGTCATCTATTGCGCTGAACGGTCAATGACGTTTCGATCCTCATTCGTCAGGATCATCTTCAGGGCCGGGTTGTAATTTGAAAACGGTGCTGAGAGGAGCTGTGAGGGTCAGGACGCCTCAATTGGAGTGTGGTGAATCGCGTCTGGGGAGAACCTGGCTGTGGATCAGTATCTCAAGGTGGGTGCCCGAAATTTGTATGGGGTAAATTAACCCGTGCACGAGATCAGTGGAGGTTCGGTAGGAAGCTCCTGGATGAAAAACTTTTGCAGAGCAGCGGAAAGCGGTGAATTATCCGATATTGGAGATCGAAGGAGGTTCGGTGGGTGGTGCCTGTATTAAAGGAACCTCATACTGAGTCAATCATCAGGGGATGGCATGGACTCACCACGTCTGTGTGCAGAGTGCTTCTAAAACCAAGCATTGGCATAGCCAATAGGTCTCGGCTTTGGGACCGTATACGTTTTTAGCCATGCAACAGTTAATGTTATTGCACCAAGAATATTGTGCTGCATAACTAAATACATATAAGGTCCCAAAAGCGAGACCTATTGGCTATGCCGATGCTTGTTTCATTGGTGCCTTCACTCTGAAAAACCTACCATCTTGGAGTGGTAAAAAAATGAAAGCATATGGTGCATGTGTCATTCCGTGGAAGCACATGAGTTCAGATGCTTGACTGCATCAGTGAAATGATGAGACTGCCATTGCACCCTTTTCGTTTTTACTTTGATATACAACAAATGGTAAAAAAAAATGAAAGCATATGATGCATGCATCATTCTGCGTAAACATGTGAGTTCAGATGCTTGCCTGCATCAGTGAAATGATGAGACTGCCATTGCACCCTCGTCATTTTTATTTTGCTATTGCAAGATATCACTGAAAGCAATTTTCAGAGCCAGGTAATCCCAAAGGTGAGACCTATTGACTTTGCCAGTTCTGCTTTAAATTGGTGTCATCATTTGCTTCATCGCTTATAGTAGACTTCCTGTAGTCTGAATGTTGTATGGCAACACTTCTCATAAGTGGGCACAAGAACAGTCATCTTTGACACTCTTTTTCTTGTATCCTGGATAGAATGGGTGACTTGATGACATGCTCTGAAGAATGTGAGATTATATGGGTTAGTAGTTTTGAATGCTTTGCCTCACACCTGGTGCTTTAGGGATTGGGCTTGGCAGCAGTAAGTAGTGGGAAATTAATTGAATTTGTATTTAGGTGTAGTGCAGAATGGCATTGTGTTGTATTGAATGATGGATAAAAATGTGCATTGTAATGACTTTAAAATAAAGGCTTGATAGCAGATCTAATAGTTGACTTGTGCAAGGTTCAGTATAAAGGGAATGATTGTGTTTTACTATGTTATGCATGGCAGGAAGTTGTTCCATACAGGGATACATCTGAGGGTTTATGGAGGCCATTAAATTGAGATTGTGGTTTACTTTTGGTCTCATCTGAACTTTAGAGGTGGGGAACCAGATGCCACATATGTTATTATGAAGGGGGTTATGATCTTTTGGGGTCTGTGCCAGGAAGACTTGGAAGTAAGGTTAGTCTCCAGATGTAAGAACATTTGTGTGTGGATTGTGGGTTGCTTTGGGATGTGAGTTTCTGTTGTATTCAAAGGAAATTCGGGGAATGTCCAAAGATAAAAACACAGTTCTTAATTTTGTTTTTTCATCAAACAAGATGTTAGAATGTACATTTAACTTCCAGAGATAAATTAAGAGTTTTTAAAAGATCTGTGTATGAAAGACATAGCACCAATTGATCTTTGACTGGGTTTCCCTGGTCGGTATTTCCTTAGAGTCCTGGTGAACGGCGGTTCTGTGTAGACTTGGTGCTGTCAAAATGAAGCAGTATCGATTGACTGTTTGCAATTGCCAGACTTACCAGAGATACAACAGTTTTTACGGTTACAATATTTTCGATCAAATTGAATTGGCCGAGGACTCAAACTTCTTACTGTAGTTGTAAAGAATACTGTTTCACTTGCCAGTGCTCCTGCAATGAAAGCCCTTCAGAATGATATTCTGGTTTTTGCCAAGGGTAAAATTGAGCACAGCGCTAAATTGGGAACTGTTGGCAGCTTTTCAGGAAGTGTGCCTAAACTTTTAGCATACAAATGTAAGCTTGAAATATTTGAGATGTAGTACTACCAGGGGCACGTGATTTCTCAGTCGGGGGAAGCCTAACAATGGCCACATCAAAACAGTTGTATTGGTGCCCAAACCATCAACATAGGAACACAAGGGTATTCTGTCTGTGCCAGATGGTTGTGAATTTTGTGTATAAAGTAGAACTGCTTTGTTGGTTAATGGGGGGGTGGGGGGGGGGGGGGGTGCGGGGGGGATTACATTTTCATTGAAAAACAAGAACATGTTTTGTATGAGACTGTATGTAGTTTATACACCCCTTTATCCCATCTGTGGCGGAAAAAACTGAGTGGTTTCGGTTGATGTCAGTGGGCATCGTGGGGGGGGTGCTAGTAATCACCATTTGTTGGCATGCAATAACACTCAATAAATGATTGGATTCTTTATAAAAGGAAAACTATAATTATTACATATGGGCCATTTAATACTACACAGTAATTTCCAAACATACATATGGCTGGTGGGAGTAGCTTTGGTAACATTACATTTAACCCCAAAAATCACAGTTCCCCCCTCTGCAATATAGCAAATAACCATATAGGAGTGGTGTATCTTTACATTGGGTCGATGTTACCACACTTGCAGACCAAAATCACATGACCTGATGCCTCATTCAAACACCGTCGGCAGTAAAAACACCTTTTAATAAAGAAACCACTTTGACTTTCCTTATTACTGTGTATTAATATTGTAATGCCTTCTCATGTCAATATCTAACTCTACAAAGCTCCATCTGCGCTAGGCTACCTGTGCAGTTATGGGGCTGTGCACAATGGTAGTTTCACACGCGCAGTCCTTACACGTGTGCACGCGTGCTCACATGTAAGCAGCCAAGTACCCCATGCTCTTGTGGAGTCACAGCATCCTTTTTTTGAACAGCGTACACTGACTGTAAACAAGTGCAGTCCATTTTATAGTTTCTTTACAGTGGGTGAGTCACCAGGTGTGCGGCTCACCCACAGTAAAAAGTCCAAAACCGTGTGACCTAAAAGCGAAAAATTTAGGATTTAGATGTGCAGGGTTCATTTTGTTACACATACCTTAAGAGCAATTCACTTTTGATTGACATCTGGTGCTGGGCAGTAGCTAAGCGATGTACACTGAGTGACAGTTTTTTGGTTGTATGTGGATAGTGTTCCCAAGTCAACTACATGTACTGCAGAGTTGCGATTAAAACAAAAAATAGTACAATTTTAACACTGTGTGTAGAGGAAAATTTATGGAGCATTCCTTCACTAAAAAAGTCCTAACCGAAAACGTAGGTTGATTTATGTAGTGGTAGTCGCAATGACGTATGGATTAACATGGCCATGTATACTTTAAGGTTCTGACCATTTAAGACATTGTAATTAAACTGCCCCATTTAACACCCAGCCCTGTTATTTCATATGTTAATTTATTGGATGCGTTCAAATATCAGAGATCAAACTTATAATTGAAATACCAGTGGGAAAACTCATGTTCTGATACACCAGTGTGTGGCGTTATGACCACTAACTCGGTGTCATGAAGAAGTGAAGTGGACAGAGGCACTAAGACAAATGGCAAAGGGCTTTTTCCAGAGTGGCAATTGGCAAGGTTAGCAAAGAACCATATTTTGGTATTGTTGTGTCAGTGTATGCTCTTATAATAGCTTCACTGATAATACCAGGTCATGTTATATCCTGTTTTAATACCAGCATGGGTTTGATTTGGTTATCTTTCTGTAAAGCTATATGGGTCGGTGGTAAATTTGAGTAAGAATTCTCACACAAAAGGGAATAACGTGCATAATTCCACCTGGTAAAACTAGGCTGTGTGGTTATTCTCGATTTCATATGAGTAAACGTTATTGCATGGTACTGGTGGGGTGAACCACACTTCACCAGAAATGTACCGGTGACGATTTACCATCCTGCCAGTAATTGGAGCCATTCATGGGCTGGAAATTGAGTGGAAGTGGTAGATACAGGGTTGGGATGCCATGGGAGTCTGTGGATATCCATCAACTTGCATGTTTAAGGGTATTGCCTATTGGAAAAGGTTGGAGAATTACTCCTGACAAACGCAGGAGCGAAGCATTTTCCATGGTGGTAAAAATGGGTGTGTGGGGAAAGTGAATTAGCGCATGCTCAGCAGATGTGTATGCGAGTGTTTTTAAAAAATATATATTTTATTTTGAAGAGTTCAGCAAACTCAATATTGACAATATATACATTATACATAAGCAATTTGAATATTCACATTATACAATTACACACAGTTAAAATAGGAATGAGGTAAAACATTACTTTCTAAAATAGCAAAAGTAAGAGAAAATCCGATCTCTCTGGGAATAATAATTTTATGATATTCAAGTTCTCTACCCCGCAAAAGAAATCTTAGAAATTCCCATATTGATTTATACTTGGTATAAGAACCTGACCTTAAGGCGTATCTTTTTCTGGGCCTGAACTATGCACATGTTGTTCAACCATTGCTGAAATGTTAGAATACTTTCACTCCACCAATTCTGCAATATCAGAGACCTGGCTACTAAGGCAAAAATAATCGTGTCTCCTGCAAAAGGCTGATTGTTGTATTAGGCCTGTGGGGTCCCATTTCATGGGAGTAAACGTTATTGCATGGTACGGATGGGGTGCTACCACACTGTACCAGATATTTACAAGTGGTGATTTACCATCCTGCTAGTACTGTGCAACTTGTAATTAGTGCTATTCGTGGGCTGGAAATGGAGAAGAAGTGGTAGATACAGGGTTGAAATGCCATTCGAGTCAGTGAACATCCATCAAAGTGCATGTTTAAGGGTATTGCCTAATGTCTCTCCAATCTAGTTCCATATTGGACAAGGTTGTAAACTTACTCCTGACAGAGGCAGGAGCAAAACCCTTTCTATGGTGGTAAAAAAGGCGTGGGGAAAGTGATTTTTTTCTCATGCTCAGCAGATTTGTGTATGAGTGTTCAATTTGTTCATCAGAAAATGGGTATCACAGAAGTATGTTAGAACTGTGATTTCCAGGTCTACTTTTATAAACTCTTGTGAATTCATTAAAATTATAAATCTGCACATGTACGTGGGCATATACCTGCTGGTGCCTCAAAGAAATGTTACATAAACTTGGCAACCTATTTTTTCTAAGTTTCAATTTTTTTTGTTTGCATTTCATTTTGCAATCAATCATCAATCTTGTGTTCGTGCTTCTGTTTGTATTTGCATATAATCTGGTAACCTTCGGGGTGCATTATAACATAAGTAGCCTCAAATTGTTAATTTTTGCAAGCATATATACATGTTTTTATAACTGAACCTCTTGCTGCCAGTAATGAAAGGTGAGCCTGAAGCTCACTTCAGGCCTGTAGAGCACTTCCTTTTAATTTTTAAGGATTTTGTGTTAATGAATTGTGTATATATACTTTTGAACTACTTCTACATATGCATACACTGTGATAACCAGGCCTCTTTCACAGATCCAGTCTGTGGTAATGTGAACTGGAAGCCAAAAGGTCCATGCTGCAGTGGGTTTGGCCAACTTATCCAATGGACAAAACAAACAAACATAACTTGTTGTCCTTTACCACAAACAATATGTCCTGGGCATTAAGCAGTAGGAATTCTACACCCCTGCCTAAAATTTGAAAAACGCAAATGAACATTGCTGCTTCAAATTTGTCTTAAAATGATAAGTCGTAGACCACAGTTTGCAGTCTTGGCTGCATTTCTGAGTGTCACTGTATTTATTGCTATGCTGCCGTCTTACGTCACTGCAGCTACTGATAAATCCATTTAGGCTCTGGTATTTATAGTAGGTATTTTGTTTTTCTTTCTCATATGACAGTCATACAAAGTTTTACATGAACTGCTTAACCACAGTGGCAATTCCGCTATGATTTAATGGAGTGGGCGGTGCCGCGGCGGCCACCGGACGGACGTGTGCAACACTACGGAGGTAGTGTGCGCGATGGCCGTTGGCCGACGCAAGCAGCAAACACATTTTACACAAAGGTATTCTTCATTGGGATTTTGAGTATGCACAAGAGGATCAGAAATAGTCCAATACAAAATAACTAAATTGTACAAGATATTTCATTTTTATAAACCTATCCGAATAAATAAATTGGCTTGATAAATTGAATGAGAGAAAAAATAAGGGCAGGCAGTACAAAATGTATCGTAGTAATTTTTAAGTATATAATTTGTTAAAATAAACCTGCACTTAAATTTCTAAAAACCCCTTCATCAAATGTCTCCTTTTTGCCCTAAAATTCTTACTCGTATGATATCTTGTGTTCTTGCAGTCTGATATCTAGATCACCAAATGCACTGCTTTTTTGAACAATGGCCATCGGACTAAATGTCAATAATAAGCATTGGCAATACCAGTAGGTTTCGCCTAAGAGTTGTCTGTTGGCCATGTCACTGTTTTTAGGTCTCTGCTCTAGATGGCGTGCATGCGCTGTCTGGAGAAGACATGCTGTATCTTAGTGAGCTTACAGCTCAGCCCGCCCATTGGCTTCCTATTTGCAGTAGCCATTGTCGCTCCATTTTGCGTTCTCATTTGTCAAGGGCATGCATACGTCACCTGTGTTTAGCCCTCCCAGAGACCACAGTCCAACTACTTTTCAACATACACTGAAGCCATTTTTATCCATTGTTTCGGGACTACTTTTATATTTTTTCAAATGGGTTACTGGTCTCCGCAACACGTTATGAGCTCTGTTGTTTTCCTACACCCCTGCGACGTTCCAAGATGAAGTATGCTCTCATCTTTGACTCTCGTAACATAGCTCCTGTAACAGGGCACTGTATGTGGCCAATATCTGCACATGCAGATGTGTCCCTTGAAATGTCTAAGGACACTGCTCTACCTGTGGGGGTATTCCCAGGACGCACTGTATTCGGTGCTTCACGTCCCATAGATGCTCTTCTGTGCACAACCATGTCTGCGTATACAGTGTACCCCCGCTTGTAAGTTGCAGTCCGTTTCCCCGTGTGTGTGCGTTCACTATCCATGCTCCCTCAACTCTGCTTGTATCGTAAATGTATTTCTACCTTTTATTGCATTCGCCCAGGCATCTAGGTTAGTCATCTGCCCCTCCACATGGAGAGAGGGCTCGGGTTAATTTGCTTTCTCGGGCGTCCTGCATCTCCCAGCTCGGTGACACTGGCGGGAGAGAGGGCCCCTCACAGCTTTTCCGGCTCGCCAGACCAAGCTCCGATTTGGGATTGGAGGGGCCTTTAAAACCCAAACATAAGTTTTTGTGAGTTTGTTCCATGACATATGATGTCTGTTTTTCTGTTACTTCGTACATTGTTGCAGTTCTTTTTCCCCCAGCAGTTCCGACCTTTTGGCTTGTCTTTTTCCTCTGAACCAGCGGACACTTCTGGGCCCTTTTTACACATTAATTTATTATTTACTTGAATTGGGATACCTTACCACTTATCCAGGTTGGTCCTCTGATGGACCTTGCTTGTTGCATTGACGAGTGAAGGAACTACGGTGTCACTTGGCTACTCAACGAGGAACATACATAAGTAACCAACTCAGATTTGTGATCAGTTTTAAGTATACCACCGCAATACCATGCTGTGGATATATAGGATGGCAACTGGAAGTCCGAACCTTTTGAAAAAGTTCAGTTGGGTCAAAATTATAAACAAGCAATTCTGCTGCTGCGGTACAAAACAGCAACAGTAAGACTTTCTGTATTGAAAATTATCTATAACTATCCTTGTTATACTTTAGAATTTAAGTCTTGTATGCACAATCTCTGTGGGAAAAACATTACTGAATGTAAGAAGGACTCTGACAAATAGAGTTCAAGTTAATTTTGTATTAAGCAAAATTAGGTCATTGGGTAAATAATTCAATAAGCTTCAGCATGATTTTCAGAAATAGACTTTACATCAATACACAAATCAGATCAAACTTACAAATAAACAGATCGGTTAAGAAGGGTCCCCTGACATCCTCCTGGAGTTCAGTAAATTAGCAAGGAAAGAAAGTATGTGAATAGCTAGCAAGCCTGCCAGCTTGAATTCATGGGCAGAAAGGGAAGTAATGGGCAAAGGGGCAGTCAGTACTGCAGCAAGAGTCTCAGTAGTTGGTCTCTCGCAGCTAGCTAAACCATCAACTGCTCTCAAAGGGGGTATAGTCAACAAGACTCAAAGTAGAAGTGATCTTCTCCTCCAAGAATCGTCCATATAGTTTCAGAAGTCCGGAGATTACATAGACTGTCTCACCATTAACATCAGACAAATGAGCTCATCATCCGCTCACAAGATCCAAAAACTGGAAACGTTAATGTACTTCCCATGCTGTTGATGGGAATCAATTGTACATCCCGTGCCACTTTTGTCCACAAAGAATCATTCATAAAGAAACTTTTAGTAGGCAAGATACAAAGATCTGCCTTACATGACTGTGTCAGTTCGCTGCATGGCAACTTGTATCATTTGTTGCATCACTACTAACAGAAGGACAGGAAGTTACGTGAAGGAAGATGGAAGAAAAATTATTTCCCGCAGTGTAATGTGAACTTGCAGGCTTCAAGAAGTACATCAATTTAAATCATTAAAATAAAAAAATAACAGGAGCACTTTAGAAAGAAGAAGAATACAGGTTAAATAGTACATTAATAAAGTAATCCCATTTCATGAAATCATTTGTAGGTACGGCTTATTGCTACATTTTCAAAGTACTAACATGCAGCTAGTGCTAATGTTATAATGATTGCTTACAAAATGTCGGCTTTCTAAATAGTTGCATAAAGGAGTTGTACCGCTTTTTCAAAGTCAGTGGTGCAATAATAATGACTGCAATGAAAATGGATGGCAAGGGCATAATACATTCAAATTAATGAAAGTGAACATGATTAAAACCAAAGTGCAAATAGAGAACAACCTATATTAACTTCTTGATTAATTGCGAAATTACAGAAAATAAATTTTATGGGTAATTTGCTTTTTGTATGTTCTTGAACTTCTATGAATTTGAGCTGTTAATCATGTTGGATACAAAATACAATGTTTTCTTCACTTTCTAAAATCTAATCACACTGTTATGGCGCTTGTTGTACAAGTTAACTACTTATTTTATTGTGTTTCTTTTTCATGTGCAAGATGCCCATTCATTTTGTTTGTATGTTAAGATTATTTGTTGTGTAAAGACTGATCAGCTTTTATGCTAGATCACCTCTCTCTCCCTTCAGCAGCTGCAGCCCGCTTGCTGTGTCCCTTTCCACTCCCCTATTTCTGCCTCTGTACCCTCCACTGTTCATAACCCTCTTGATTTTTTTTTTTTTTAATATATTTTTATTGCAGGAATTGGTAAATTGTTACATACTTGACCAGCATTATAAATCAAACCAAAGTCAATGAAATGCAACCCTCCGTCCCCCAGCAATATGTACACAGCCGTTCAGCCCATAGCCCAATGGTTGGGCGGCATAATCCAAGGGGGGCTCAACAGGAAGTTGAAGCTGGTCCGGATGATCCATCGCCCGTCATCTGCTTTTCTAAACAAGCCCACAAAACCAAAAGAAAACCCCTCCCTCAAAACAATATAAACCAAATTAATCCCCGCCCCACCCCGCCATCAGTGCACGGCAACAACCGCAGTAGGATTGGTAAGAGGACCCATGAGGAGAGTAGCAGATCTGAAAGGTGTAATCGCCTATCGGGGCGAGCTGCTTCCTCACTGTCTGAGTCGCTGGGGGCGCAATAATCCCTTAGGGCCTGTACCAATGTCTCCCATTCTAGCGCTGCCTCCTGCGCCTTCTCGTTATGCTGTCTCCTAGCTAACTGATATCTCAGCGTGCTTTCTCCCGCTGCCCATTTCAAGAGTTCGCTGTGCCATCGGCCTCCCGTCGGACCGACCCGTGCCTTCCAGTTCCTGGTCACCTCTCGTTTCGCAAGGAGAAGCCCCAAGTCAATAAATTTGCTAGTAATTTTGTTTTTGGGGGTATGTGGAAACCAGTGGAGGAGTCCCACTGCTGCATCAACCAATAATGACCTCCCTGTTACCTCCTCCAGGGTCTTCCCCACTTCCGTCCAGTATAAAGACAATCCCGGGCAGGACCACAACATGTGGAGGAGGTCTGCCTCCGGCGCCTGGCACCTGGGGCAGTCCGCAGTGTCCGTAGCAAAATACTGTTTGATTTTCGCCGGGGTCAGATATGCCCTGTGAAGTATATAGTAATGGACCAGTTAAAATCGGGCGTGACGCGTGCCCTTCCAGGCTCGTCGCATGAGTTGGGACCAGGTCGTCTCTGGGATCTCCTTACCTATGTCCTCCTCCCAACGGGTTCTCAAAGTGGTGAGGGGGGCCAGCCCCTCATTGATTAGTCTGCCGTAGAGGCAAGTGACCGCCTTCACCGTACCCGCAGGCATCATGACGTATTGGCACACCGGAGATGTAGGGGGTTCCTCTTGCCCGTGCTTCCAGTGTGCCTGGATCGCTCGGACCAGGGCCGAGTGCAACAGAAAGTCACCGCGAGGAACCTCGAAGCGGTCAATGAGCTCCTGAAAGGGCAAAAGCGCCCCGTCCTCGTAGAGGTCTCCTACCAATTGTAGGCCCGCATCTTCCCAGTCCGCTAACCGCGACCAATCACCGCCATGGGGCAGAGCCGTCAGCATGCCCAAAGGTATTTCGGGTGCATACGGTGTTCGCAGCTGGCCCCGGGCATGGACCCGGTTCCAGCACAGGCGAATGGTCTTCTCCTCCATCGATAAGTCCTGTAAAGCCAGCCGCTGTCGCAGCGCTATGAAGGAGAGAACATGTCTGGCCATCCCCGTGCCCCTCCTGTCCTCCGGGCCTCGGAATTCCTTAGCTATCTCCTGGGTGAGGGTCTGTAATTGCGCCGCTAAGTAGTATTTTTCGAAGTCCGGTACCGCAAGCCCACCCTCGTCTTTCGGTCTCATCAGGGTCTTGAGGGCCACTCTTCGGCGGCCCGAGCCCCAGAGGAATCCGACTATCATCGACCGTAAGAGTCTAAATGTGGCCGGCGGGACCCAGATCGGTAGCGTTCGGAAATAATACAGCAACCGGGGGAGCGCCACCATTTTGAGCAAAGCTATCCGCCCTGCCACCGAGAGCGGTAGCGTCGCCCAGAAATCCATATTACCCCGTAGCGCTCGGGTGCTGCGAGCAATATTCCCATCCAGGAGGTCAGCTGGTTCATGGTAAACGTACACCCCTAGGTATTTAAAGCAGTCAGGTTCCCATCTAATCTCTCCACCGACAACAGGGCTAGGCGTTCCTCTGCGAACCGGGAAGAGACAGGTCTTGGCCCAGTTCACTCGAAGGCCCGAGACCTCCCCAAACGCCGTGAGCGCCGTCGCAGCCCCCTGCAGGGCAGTAACCGGGTCCTCCAGGAAGAGCAACAGGTCATCGGCGTAGAGCGAGATGTAATGTGGGCCCGAGGGTGTCCACAGGGCATTATAATGGGTTCCCGATCGGAGTAGCAGAGCCAGTGGCTCCACCGCCAACGCGAAGAGAAGCGGGGATAACGAACAACCCTGTCTCGTGCCCCTCTCCACCGGGTATTGTGAGGAAACCAGCGGGCCTGCCCGAACCCTGGCCGATGCCGAGGCGTATAGGACCGTTGTCCATCTGATGAAACCCTCGCCGAGGCCGAATCACAGTAACACAGTGCGGAGGTAGTCCCATTCGAGGCTGTCAAAGGCCTTCTCTAAGTCCACCGATGGGACCACCGGGCACGGGGCGTCCACGAGCGGTTCTCCCAACAAGCGGAACAACCTACGGATGTTCATGGTCGTGTTTCGCTTGGGGATGAATCCAGCCTGGTCTTCGTGTACCAGGGAGCCCATGTGACCCAGCAGCCTCGAAGCCAAGATGCAGCTCGGTATTTTATAGTCGACCGTTAGCATTGATAAGGGACGGTAGGACGCCGGATCGGACGAGTCCCTTCCCGGCTTGAGAAGGGGCACCACTAAGGCCTCGCACATCGAGCCGGGGAGCCGACCAAGTCTCTTCGCCTCTCTGTATACTATCAATAGCCTTGGTGCTAGGAGGTCAACATAAGCTGCATAGAATTCAACAGGAAGGCCGTCTAGGCCCGGGGTCTTATTCCTCGCCATCTTTTTAATGGCACTGCGGATCTCCCCCAGTTCAATGTCTGACCCCAGGGTTTTCGCCACGTCAGGCTCCACCATCGGGAGCTCCAGGGGTCGTAGATAATCATCAAGCAAGTCAGGGTCTCTGGCAGAGCGACTGCGGTACGAGCGTTCGTAGTAGCGCAGGTAGCAGCTCAGGATCTCGGGCTGAGTGTGCACTTCGGTCCCGTCTGCCATGCGCATGGACGTCGTCAGTGAGGCCTGGCGCGTGGGGTTAGCCAGCCATGCTAATAGTGCGCTCGACCTATCCCCCTCTGCAAGGGACCTAACCGTATAGGCCTTGTAATCGAAACAGCGCAGCCGTTCAACCTCCGCCGCCACCGCTTCCTTCGCCTCTGCCGTGCGCTCCTGGAGTTCAGGGTGCCCGGGGCGGCGGAGCTCCAACTCACGGAGCTTCCGATCCGCAGGAGCTAAGTCGTCAAGGATAACCCGCCTTATGCCTACCCTTTTAGAGATGCAATAACCCCTCACCACCACCTTAAAAGCATCCCATTCTAGCGCCCTTGAGCCCGCAGTGCCCCTGTTGGAAGCAAAATATTCCGAGATCTTATCTCCTAGGTCCGCTTTGAAGACACTGTCCTCAAGGATCTCGGGACGTAACTTCCAGGTGGGCACCGCAGGTACCCCAGGAAGCCAGCGAAGGTCCAGCTGGAGGGGATTATGATCTGAGATGGTCCTGGTTAAATACTCAGACCGGACCGCCGCTGAAACCAGTGCAACCGAGCCAAGAAATCCGTCTAGTCTGACGTGTAGCTCGTGCAGTCTCGAGAAGTAGGAATAATCTCTCGCGGCAGGGTGCTGCGCCTTCCAAATATCCGTCAGCCCCCAATGCATCTGCCAGTCCCCACGACCTTTAGCCACACGGCGAACCGGAGAGTCAGGGAGAGGCGGATGCGAGCGATCAGTCTCCACATCCATTACTGAGTTGAAATCTCCACCGAGCAAAAGGGGCCCGGAGAAGAAGTGGGCCAACGAGCCCGATAACCTGGAAAAGAAGGCAACTTGGTCCATATTGGGTGCATAGACACAGCAAACGTTCAGGTCCCTCCCCCCCAGTGTGCCCGAAATGGCCACATAGCGCCCCTCCGGGTCCACCATCGATTTCGTGACCTGGAAGGGAACCCCAGCTCTTATCCAAATCAGCGCCCCCCTGGCATACGCGGAGTACGACGTGCAAAAGACCTGCCCTCTCCACCTACGCTGTAGCGCCGCCCCTTCCGCCTTGTTCAAATGGGTCTCCTGCAACAGCGCCATTTGTACCCCTCTACGCACTAAATAAGCGTGTACTTTGTGACGTCTAGACATGGTGTGAAGCCCCCGCACATTCCAAGTAATACATTTCACATTAGCAACATCAGCCATTGTCCCATATTGTTCGTGCAAAGTCTCCCCATCCGGGTCCCAGCAAAGAAAGAACAACAAGCAACCCAGCACTGATGGCGGCCATTTTCCCCAACCAAAACTCAACAACCCCAACTCGATCAAATCCCCTACCCACCCTCCCCAGAACAGGACCCAAATAGCACCATCTAGTTCCCATCCAAACCATATCCTCAAAAAACCCCCCCGACTAATCCTACGGTCGCCACCGTAGGAAGGCCTTAAGGGCCAAGTGCGGGCTGGGCGTTGGCAGTGGGCCCTCGATACTCTGGCTACCAGGACTAAAGCTAGCCCAAAACAGTACTGGTAACCCTCAGGGCACAAGCCCACCCCCACCTCCCCGGGAATCATGATCCATCGTCGGTACCCGCCACCCCCATTCCGGGCCCCCACCCAAACGATTGCAGCTCACCCCGTCAACCCTGTCCATCCAGAAGGTCCTCAACCGATTTCGGTGTAATCACCGGCGTGTGGACGCTATCAGTCACCGACTCCTCCGAGTCCGTTGGTTCCCCCTCGTCACCAGGGTCCGCTTCTTCTTCAATGGTGCCGTCCCGTGAGCCAGACTTCATAACCCTCTTGATGTTCTTCTCCCATTTACAAAGCAGCTTGGAGCAAACATCTACCCACTCGTTAATATGCACACAAATAGCCCTCATCCAGCGGCGTAGCCAGTGTGTGCAAGAAAGGAAATTGGTTCTTAGCTGCCGTTTGAACTTTGGAATACAGCCATAACCGTGGGACCCTGTGCCATTGCACCTGCAGCAATAATAGAAGCTGCACCCCTGCACGCATCCGGGTACCTGCAGTTCCCAAATATTCGCATCCAATGTTGCAAAGGCTTGTCGCATCCTAGCTCCCAGCTACATGGCCCTAATTAGGCACCCCCATTACTGAGTTTAATTGGCTATGCTAATGCTTATTTAGTCATGTTGCACAGCAGCGCTGCCTATAGTAAAGAGAAAAAAAGTGCATCATATCGTTTGGAGGAGAAGCAACACTGGTTTCGTTTGGAGAGAAATGGGATGAGTGTTCTGTAAAAACTTTTGAATAGTCATACCTATAATATTTTTGTGAAGGTATTAATAGGATTCCTCAAGAAGGAAAATTAGATTCTTAAATATATTCATTGTTAATATTGATGCATTCAATAATTTTGCAGTGGAAAGTTAACGATTTCAATTGATATTAATTGATTTGAAAAAAATTACTACGCTGTGTAAAATTGGAGGGGATTCATTAGAGCCCTGTTTAATGACAAAAATATTTAAAGGACTCATGAAATAATACAGACATCAGACTACACTAATTTTGATTGCAGACATAATTTTTGACGGGCGAGAGGATGGCAGACAGAAATGTGACCTAAATTGTTCTGATGGGTAAGTGTGGCTGAAGCCTGAATAGTTTTTCAAAAGGGTGGGCCGTTTCTAGGGAAAGGGGTAGGAAAAGGCAGGTCTATCTTCGTGGTGCCCTCACACATCCCGTTGGATGTCATGCTTCATCATTGGGCCTTGCTCCTTGTCTGCCCGGCGCTGCAATGCCCGACGGGCACCCGTAAACGGGGCTCTTTGGCGGAAATCTTTTGAAGAAGCCGTTGGGTGTGTGCGGGTGTGAGGGCCTGGTAGTGCACTGGGCTAGTGAGATAAAATAAGTCAAGAGCAATCCTACTGTAATTTATTTTATTCCTGTGGTAGCTCTACCCTAGTTAAAATATGGGTAAGCCCCTGTAAGGGTGTAATGTTCCTACAGGGCTGAAGTAGTCTAGTTGGTCAACATGTTTCTTGCCTGTTGAGCCCCTAGCGGGTCTAGTGGCACCTCATCAGGACCATATGTGAAATTGTGCAGTTAGTGTGCACTACCGGGGGGCTGGTTCGAACAAATATAGTAAGGTAGCCAGACCTGGTAGCGGACCCCAGTTGGAATTATCTGGGGTGTAGACATAGGGGGAATTGGGGGGAGACAAAAAGTAGAAAACCAAGGACATTTCAGACATTGCACACAAGTGAAATTACTTATATGTGGGTCAGATGTGGCGTGCTCTCTTAGTGGCTAGGTGAAACCGCGTGTTTCACTGGCACACATAGTGAAAGGCGATGGGCGGCCAATGGGTGTTGACAGACAACAGTGGTGCTCCCCAGAGTCTCGTGAGGTAGCGTAGTTTAGTCAAAGCCAAGTTCTGCAATTGGGCGTATAACAGATACAGGCGCCATAGGTTGTTATGCCGGTAACATGGCTTTCGAATGAAGAGGCCCAGTTGCTCGATACCCGGGGGTGCATAGGCAGATTGGCAACCTGTATGTAGGTTTATTAATGGTTGAACTCTGTTGCTGGCAAGTAAAAGAAATGTATTCACATGGGTAATTGGGTGATTGTTGGGCTAGAAAACGGACGCCGTGTAGTAGCGGGCGTGATGCCTTTGAGGTCACGTCCTGTCTTAAAGTGTTGAATGTAAGTTGTGGAGACCGTAGTGATCGCATTCAATTTACGTGACAAATCGTAGACCGCTCACAACAAACAGCGACGGACTCATACATAAGGCGCGCACAAGGTCAGCCAATACCATTGATGGCGCCTGACACTCACTAGAATGAAGGATGGTGAAAGGCTGAAGGGGGAAGGCAGAGCGCTTAGTTGCTCGTGTTTCTGTGGACAAAACAAATGGAGGCACATTCGCTGTATGTATCGGTCTTACTGTGATGGCGGTGGCAAGGCTGGAGTTCACCAGAACGGTGATTGCGTTTGTCATACTCATGCCGGGCGGTCTGGCAACTTGTGGTGATCCTACCCTGGCTCTGGACCCTGTGGAGGTGACTTACGGGTTGGAGTCTTATGAAGAGAATTTTACAGATAGTCTAGTGCGTGACTGGTGGTGGTCATTTTGGGTGAGTGGTCATTGCACCCAAGGGAGGGTTCCTCCTAAAAGGAAGGACTTAGACGCAAAGCCAAGTTTGGCGGCCATGTTGGGTGGGTAGTGTTGTAACTAGGCTGTGATCCTCATAATGGCAAGTGGCCTATATGAAAAATGGGCGCCTGATTTTTCGGTATGTATCAAATTGACTAGAGTGACAGGCAGTGTACACACCAAGCGGCATGGTGGCCAGGCTACTATTTAAAAAAAATAAACAAAAAAAAATCCAGTTCTAAGTTTGAAAAATAAACTGTGCCATAGGCCTAGCTAAAACATAAATATACTGTACTGTCTGCATGTTTCTGAAATCTCATCAGCGCAACTGAGCTGCAGGGTCTCGTACAGTAACATAGTCTATTGTGTCCATGTGTGCTGTCATGTGAATAATCAACAATACAACTCGGAAAAACTATTAGCTTTCAATTGGCATCACTGAGAGTCAATGACATTGTTGAACTTTTCGAAGCGACCTGAGGAACCTTTCGTGGACGTTTGTTTCGTGAACTTCAAAGCCGATTTGGAGTCGTGAAAAAATTTGCTTGCCCATCGGGAGTGATCTTCAATTTGGCAGGGTACAACATTGCATAGGGAACAGAGGCGGATTGTAAAAGCCTTTTCACTGGCATGAATTCTACGTGCAGCCTGTACTGCTGGGGTTTAATCCGGGAAGAAGGACAAGTTGTTGCCCAAATGTATGATGGGGCTCTTAGCTCTCGCCTCACGGAGAACCGCATCCCTATCCGCATAGTTGAGGAGGCGCGCAATAATCGGGCACACACCCGGCACCGGACGGGGTCAGAGCGACCGGTGAGCCCTCTCCACAATCATGACTGGGGAAAGTACCGGACCGAACAGTTCCCGCAGGAGGTTTTCAATGTAGGGCTCCATCTTTGAAATGGCTGTCGACTCCGGAAGGCCAATTATTCTAAGGTTGTACAGACGGGAATGCGCCTCCAAATCTTCATTCTTCGCCATTATTACCTCCCACACCTTCTCCGTATCTGCGCCCTAGATTCAGTCTTGAGAATCCTGGGTATCAGACAATCTTCTCCAAAACGTCTAGCCGAGTTTCATGGACTTCCACTTTTTCTTTACCTTTTCGAGGCTGGCTGTAAGGTTATCTATCTTACTGTCAATAGTTTTGAGTCGGGATTGTACCTCTAGTAATATAGTCTTCATGTTCTCCTTAGGATTGTCTGCACTGTCGGCCTGTCCCTGAGTAACACCCTGCTCCGACGACTATTCCATTGTGCGAGTATGGCGTTTACTCTCGAATGGGAGCATGGGCTGTTAGGGGTCTGTCTTGCCCATGGTCTTGAAATGGTGACAACACAGCTGGACCAGCACGGCCGTGCACTATATCCCGTTATGTCGAACTGCGAAGTTGTGTGCAGGTCCAATCTTAGCTATGATCAGTGGAGCCCGGAATGCGAGGCAGACTCCACGACACTCAAGATGAGACGGGGCCCCAACTGTTTCGCTCTCGGCGCTGCCGCCAAAGTTATATACTCGCGGGTGTCCCCATCATTCCTCACCACCAGCATAGAGGAGAACAGGAGAATACCCCGCAACACAATAGGGAGCACAGCAATGGTGAGCAGCGGTGGCTCTGAGCCGTCTGAGTCTCTCAACGGGTGACCTCCTTCAATGTCGGGGAGTTAGTAACAGCCGGCTTGCACTAGAGCACTTCGCTACGATTGGCTGTGCCAGCCAGGTGAACGGTATTGACAACTGCCACCAGGCCCCATAGCAGCCTGCAGCAGCCCTAGACGATGCCACGGAGGAGCCCCTCCGCCCTGCAGCACGGAGGACGTGAGACCCGGTGGGCCCACACACCAACACGGCAACCCCGCTGTCGCCAATGGAGGGAAGCCAGGCGCTGCCCACCTCAGGTGTCCCACAGCGGCCGGCACAGTGAGGATCCCCCTGGATGGAGGAAGCTGGTGAAGCCCAGGATCCTATCGGGGACCAGCCAACTTGCGTCGCCAACTCCAGGCCCCACTAGTCATAAAGGCCGGGCGAGGCTTGGGCCGCCCCACACAAGTTAGCCCAGCCCCAGGACCATGCTGCGCCATGCTCACCTCATCCTCGATCTGCGCTGGGGCTGGTCTCCGTAGCAGCAGGCGCCACCGTCCGGTCTTCTCAGCCTCACTCAGCAGGCAACAGCGCAGAGAGGCGCTTCAGGGCTCCAGTTATGTGTCACCGAGATCGCCCCTCTTCTCCCGATGTCAAGCCGGGCGATCCCGCGTTCCGCTCTATATCTCCGATTGGATATGCATGAGCGCACCTCCCGTCTTCGCCGTCCCTCCAGGGCGAGGCACCGCGCGTGTGACCAGAGGCGTGTCCGTGAATATGACCAGCAGCGTGTCAGTGAATATCACCCCCTGGGACAGACACAGCTCACTCGACTTCAGCACACGGTGAGGTGGCCAGTTTCTCTCAAACCCTGCCGCGCTATGCCTCCCCTCGCCAGCACAGGACTCCGCACCGATCAAGCCCCCAGCCGAGTGCTCCAGATGAGTCTGGCCGATGATGCACTCTATTTCAGTGAGATCTGGTGAGTTTTAAGGATGTTATTTTTAAAAACAAATTTTGTCTAGTTTCTCATATATTGCAGGGCTCTGCACTCCAGAGACATCTGCACACATCAAACCTACATTGATAATGACTTTGACTTTTGCAGGTATTAGCGAACCACATTATAACAAATCCCCCCCAATTCCCCTCCCCCAGATTGCGCAGATGCTACATAACCCTGTCCATCACATAACTTCACAACCGGGGATACTGGTCCCTTTGAACCGTCCCACCCTGCTACCACCGTCCAAGAACGTGCATGTGAATTAGCCCGGCAAGCGTGCCTCTACTTCCTGTGGCGGGTCCAATAATAGACCCCGGTAGTCTGCCCACCGCTTCCATATCTTAAAGTGTTTGCACGGACACCCCATGGCAAGGAAAACAGGTTGTTCTAACCCCATACAAAAGTCTAGCCCATTTTTAGGTCTCGCCTGGAAATCGCATCCGAAGGATGCGTCCAGGTTGGAGACTTATAGCTAGCTGACGCGGGGGAATGAAGGACAAGAAACTGTCACGAGCTTCTCTCCGGCTGGATTTGACCTCGTGCACGCGCACGTCGGCTCCGTCTCTACATTTGCAGCAATTCAGCCGTGCTTGTACACACACACACACACACACACACACACACACACACACACACACGCAGACACGCACACACGCACACCTGCGTATATAGAACTGGGAAGCGCTGCAGGGAAAGAGGTGTACGTGATGACCTCACCGCTCCTGGCCCGAGGTTCTTATGGTGTGTGAACTTACCCCCCAACTTCACCGCCGTGTCAGAGTCCATCAACATTGCCATTAGAAGCACCGCCAGCAGCCCGGGAACCTCAGGACACCATTGCCTGCTCCACCTACGTCACCTCCGTGCCGCGCTGTGGTTGGCTCAAAGTTTCAGCCATTCCCGCCACGTCATCAGATGGCTGCGCCGGGATTGGCTGCAGCTCTCCAGGACTTCAGTGACATCAGCCTCTCCTCCCGAGATTGATGCAGTGCAGGCGTTCTGCTTGTTCTGTTTGCACTCCGGCGGCACCTACAGATACCTTGTCAAGCGACTAATGCGATTTTTCTTCTCTTTTGTTTATAAACAAAGAAAGCATTGGTTAAAAGGCAAAGATTTTGTATAACTGCGCGTTATTTGTCTAAAAGCAACATACAGCTACAAGTATATCTTTGGTAAAAGCCGAGCCACTTCATGTCCGCTAAAGACTCAATTTAATACACACCCGTTTTCTAAAATTAAACACGGCTCGGCGAGGCGTCAGGTGCATGATTTATAGGATATTTAATAAGACTTGGAATGGTGAAAAAAACGATCGTGGATTCTCGATGACGTGACTTCTAGCCCGTGCATTTGAAGAGCAGGAAAGACGCTTTCATGGTGGTCTGTGAGTGCCCTGTGCTCGGGAGGTCTGTGGATGTGTGGTTACTAGTGAGTCGGGTAAAACAACAACCAGCGCTCTCTCAAGTGGAACAATTCTCAGAGATGAAAAACAAATGCTTTGAAAACACAAGATTCATTCTGATTAAATACGTTTATTTTAAAGCCGACAGTGATATTTAGAAATATTTCGGTACATTTCTCAATTTTGTTTCTTTTGGTAAAGCATCTAGAAAGCACCGCAGTGTGCGCAATGCACCTCTGAGAACGAAGCTATGTACAATGGAGACGTGGGCACACAGGTTCTAGTCCGTCGTCCGAACACTGGATGTTTCCTGTGTTCTTCGGGGGCACGCCCCACCCCCTCAAGACTGGGAAGTTTGTGTGGTCTCTGTTGACGTGGGCACACAGGTTCTAGTCCGTCGTCCGAAAACTGGATGTTTCCTGTGCTCTTCGGGTGGGCACGCCCCACCCCCTCAAGACTGGGAAGTTTGTGTGGTCTCTGTTTCCGACCGGACAGTTTGCAAGCTCTTGGTAACTGCCCACAAAACGAATATCTAGGTGTGCAGTTGCGTGTGGCGTCCGCATCCGGACAGTGTGTCTGCCCTCTGTGTGTAGCATTCTGACTCAGTACCAGGACAGTTTATGTGCCATACACTTGCTTGTGGCCACGGCACGCCAAAACTCGTGTGCACTTTCAGTGTGGCCTCTGTACACGGACAGTTTGTGCACACACTGTCCATGTACTGTGTGTGTCTTTCGAACCAGTGACACTGCGTGTCTCCTGTGGGTGATTTCCTACCCTGGCCAATTTGTGTGATCTGCAAGAACGATAGCGGGAACCCTGTGTGTGTGACATCCGAAACAGAGCGGTTTGTGTGTTTTGTGTTTGCCACCCGAACTAGACTCTGTGTGCTGCAGCACAATCAATGCTGTCTGTGTGTACTCCGTATGTGACATTCAAACTCAAAGCAATTCCTGCACTCTCTGTATATGGCATCTGAACTTGGATAATGTGCGTGCCCTCTGTGTGCGGCATTCCAGCTTCAGGAAGTTTGCGCGCGCTGTGTGTGGCAACTGTATTTTGTGATGCAGCATCACATTGGTAGATCACCCCTGGATTATGCAAGGACTCCTGTTGATCCGGGGGCAGGTTGTATTTTTTCCCAGGACTAGTACGGATTTGGAAACGCCTGAACGCCTCTGGATGCTTATTTTTTAGGGGCAGTTTTGTATAGTGTTCCCTCACCTCCACCCCCCGTTTTTGCTTTAATATACAGTCACCCTTCTTCCCTCATCGTCGTACCCCTCCCCCAGCTGCATGCTTCCAGGACAAGAAACGCAGTAGATCTTGGATTTTGGCAGCACATTAATCATGTGCATCAGATGATGGCTTAGCGCGATAAGCTGAAAAACAGGTACGTGTGTGCTTGTGTAGGGTCTGGACATTGTTGATATTTCATTTCCACTAGGGGAAGGTTGTTGACAAAGTTATTGGAATTGGAAATTGTTACTAGCCACATTATAAGTTTTCCTCAGCATCTGTCATCTAGAAATTGTTATTTCAAATGTGACGTAATCCAGCACTGCTTTTCAAGTGCTAGTGCTGTCCTGTTTAAAGCACAATAACTGTGCTAAAAAGTGCCAGGCGTTACATTAACGGACTTGTGCCATGGAAGTATAGCGAGCGAGCTTCTAACTGCTGCATTGCCAAGTTAAAGGTACAGGGCTGGCTTTAGGGGTGTGCCTGCACTGATTTTGATGTGGGCGCTGTCTTTAAGCATTTGCAATGCAATAGCTCTTGCATTTACGCAAGTTTAAGCTATTGGAATTGTAAATAACAATGTATTTTATTTATGTTTTTAAAACGGAAACAAAAATAAAAGGCATTGTCATTTGCAATGTCAGTAGCTCAAACTCACGTAAATGCAAGATGAGTTAGAGTGCAGTTTGGGACTAGTGTAGATCTTCTGAAGTCTGTAAAGGATGGTGAAGGTGACTACATATTTGCTGATGTTATGCCTGTTTCAGTGTGAGCACTTGTAGAAGCTTTACAACCCCATCTTGCTGCACTTCACATGATGCTGCCCTGTTACCTCAGAGGAAGACCTGCCCTCTTGAAAAGAGAATTCACCATGTGGAAAGGGGACGTGGCCTTAGACATGCAGGGCTTTATGCAGATAAACTGCCCGAGGCCCTCCTTCAGTTTTCAGACCCCCCCACCCCCACCGTTTGCAAATCGAATGTACATATAAAAATTATTTGGTCACATCATTAAAATGTTTAACTTTTCTACAAGAAATATTGTATATGTACTTTTTTATGCAAAGAAAATTTAAATACTGCATAAATGACTTTTCTACAACACATATTTTATATGTACCTTTTTGTGCAAAGAAAATTAAAATAGCGCATAAATAAAAACATTGCCTTTTACAGTACTAATAGCTCAAACTTAAATAATGCGAGACCTATTGCATGGCAAATGCTTGTTTCATGCAGCCACCGATGGGGCCCTAGGTGCCTTCCAGGTCCTGGCGATATCCCTTTTTGCTAATGTGAGGCCCAGTTGTAAGAGGTGGCGTTTATAAATATTACCCCCCACTCCCTCCATAACATGTAACCGGACCAATTGCGGCGTGCGGGGGGAGCTCCCATCAAAATACCCCAGTGAGGCAGGAGTATATCCCTCCCCAAAAGCTATTTAATGATGGGCAGCTCCAGACCGTGTGTATAAGTGTACCGTCCTCCCGATGACAACAAAGGCACTCGGGAGAGGGAATCATTCCCGCCCTCCACAGATGCACTCTGGTGAAATGCACCCTGTGTAAGTACTTGAACTGCACCAGCCATAGGCGCATTGCTATCCCAAAGAAGGGGTCTCACGGGTCAAAGTGTTCCACCACCCTATCCGGCGCAGAGCCTGTCTCCAGATCAGAAACACCACCCGCGTGACCGATGGCACCGACCTCGGGGGCGGCGCTGACTATAGTATCGTATGTAAGGAATGGCGTCCCATAAGCTGCCGCTCAACCGCATATGCTGGGTCTCTCCTGTCGCCGTACCACAACTCATTGAGGACTAAGAAGTGTGAATCTTGATAGGACGAGAGGACATCTGAGGAGGCAAGACCCCCACAGTAGGTAGACAGAAAGCACGTGCGCAAGGCCACCCTCACCTTTCCCCCTCCCACAGAAACTGACCCAGCGCTGCATTCACTTGCTTAAACCATCAGGGTGGGATCTGGTATGGATGGTTCTGTAATTGGTAGAGAAGCCGGGGAAGCGCCACCATCTTAAAAATCGCTTACCTACCACATAGGGAGAGGGGCATGCGGGAACATGCCGTAAGATCTTCCCGGGTACGTTCCCACACCGGGGCCAGGTTGCGTTCCCAAGACACTGCCGGTACATTGGACAGGAAGACACCCATATATTTCAACCCCCCACACCTCCAGTTGAACCGAAGATGCCCATGCTCCCACTCTCGTTCGACCCCTCCCACACAAGGCCCATAGCGTATATTTACGTGGGTTCATATACAATCCCAAGGTTTCCCCAAAGATCTGTAGGATACGTATCAGCCGCGGCCCCGTCCTGTCTACAGCCCTGAGAAAGAAAAGGACATTGTCCACGTATAGTGCTATTCTATCTGATATGCCCGGCGCCCACTCAAATCCCCGATTCTGAGCATCAATGCGCACCCATGCTGCCATCGGTTCCATGGCGAGCGCAAATAGAGAGTGGGGAAGGGGGCAGCACTGCCGCGTTCTCGGCTGAATAGAAAAGGGCCTGGAGAGCGCTCACACCACCTGCACCAACGCGGTCAGGTCTGTGTATAGTAGCATTAGGTAGCAGAGAAATCTCAGGCCGAAGTTGAGTCTCCGTAGCAAGGCGAAGAGATACACCCATCTCAGGGAATCTAATGCCCTTTTAAGGATGTTATTTAGCAGATGTTGGGGCATGGTCTGCGGAGCTCCTTCACCAGGCAGCCATCTTGCAGTGCCATAGCCACGCCCCGCCCTTTAACATTGTTGCGACAGAACTCTAGAGTCTTATCATGCCACTTCTTATTATTCAGCCACATGCCCCTACGCATTGTCTGAGTCGCCGCTCAGGTTACTGTTCATGTGGCGAGTGGGTGACGAGGTCCCCGAATCTGGGACCCCACCCGAAACCTGTAGTTTCCATCCGGACAGACTTTAATTCGGCTGTGACTCAGTCTTGTTTGCAGTCTGAGACTGGTTTGTCTTTCGTCCGACCCAGGGTGGCCTGCCCAACTGCGTCTCCCCAGGTCGACTCCATCGAGGGCACCTGACAAGCTCCCGGGGAGCCCCTTGAATCCAGCCAGTCGCAATTGCGCCTCCGCTGCAGAGAAGAACATCGCTTTCCCTTGGTACTCAACTCACAGCTTGGCCAGGTAAAGGAGGCTATACTTAAAATTTAAGTCCCTCGGGTGCTTTTTCACTGCTAAGAAAGTTCTTATTTGATCTTGCACTCGCGGCGTGTAATCTGGATAGATTGATATCGGGTAGCCTTCATACAGCTGCGGGCCCCGGCTTCGGGTAAGTTGCAGGATGGAGTCTCTTCGCGAAAGTTGACGAACTGGGCGATAAGGGCCCTAGGTGGTGCACCAGGTTGGTGGGGGGGGGGGGGGGGGGGAGGGGGGGGGGAGAGGGAGAGAGGGCAAGTGCAAGTGCTCTGTGCTCCAGTTCCACCGTAAAAAGCTTGGAGAGCTCTGCATGCGCCAGTGTAGTGACAAGCCAGTCCTCCAGGAACAGCTCAGTGGATGGTCCCTCAGACTTCTCACGGAAACCCACAAATCAGAGGTTGTTCCAGCATGACCTCCCTTCGGCATCATGTGCTCGGTCATCTAGACGCACCACACGCTTCTTGAGGTCAGTCACCGCCTCTAGCACGGCCTGAATCTTAATCTGCAGGGTATCCACCGCTTATTCTGTGGTGGTCCCCCTTTCTAAAACTTTTTCTTAAGTCACACCAGAGCAGATTGACGTCAGTAGCAACAGAGTCTATCTTCTGTACTGTTTTGTCTCTTGTAGTATGGATCGCCATCAGCATATCTGTGATGGGGGGGGGGGGAGCATGGTTCACAATTTGTGGTGCGCCATCTTCATACCTCGGCATTGCTGTCATTTGCACCTCCTAATCAAGAGGGCGAGGGAGCTTGTATTTTGAAATTTTGTTGGCTTGAGCAGCCTTCTCTTTCACCATCGTAAATGAGCAATCCTCTTACACCTTGTACAGAAGGCTCAGACCAGCGCACTGGGCAATGTCTTGTGAGTTCTCTCCTGAGCAGCCGCCTCCTCACAGTGTGAGCCCTTACTGGGCAGCAACTTCAGGCTACAGGCCACCCGGGCAAAGTATCCAGTCAGTGTTTCTCTCAGGGAAGCACAACGATATTGGCGCCTGAGGCGGCTCAATGCAGCTGGGAAAAGTTTCAACTTAGCCCTGCAGAACTTGCCCTTGCTAGGTATACGTTTAGTTCAGACTTTGTTCAGTCTGGCTGATGCCAATGGCCCAGTGCCCAGTCCTCAACAATCTGGGCCCATGCCCCCAGTTCGATGCTCAGCTCTCTGCCAGGTCTCAAGCTCTGCCCTGCCCCATGTCATGCATGGGGGAGCCCCATGTCATGCATGGGGGAGCCCCATCCAGTTTTTTTCCCCTCCCAATTAGGGCAGCAGTCGTGTATGTGTACCTATATCTATTTATGTTTAGTCAGTTTCATGTCTGTGCTGCAGCAGCACAGCCCCTTCCTGATCGACCAGAGTCTACCTGGCTCAGACTGTCTTCCCGTGCCCACTCTCAGCAGGGCCTCGGTCTGTCTTGCCGCAGTGTATCAGTTGGTTGCATCCACGCCTGCTGTGCACCGCTCCCAATCTCCTCTCCTTGCGCATCGGAGGGTTAAGATTGCTAGGCGAGGGGGCCGGCGTCACAGACCGACGAGTTTGCTGCTCCTCACTGATTGTCTGATGCCCAATTGTGGATTCCCCAGCCTCCGTACACTGCCTCAATCTCCCTACAGGTCCTCTGCGACAACTGCACTGTAACGGCATTCCACAGCAAAGACAAGATGGCTGCTGGTCAGCTCCATGGCTGTCCGGCCCGGACTATGGAGATCTCTTCACATTGGGCAAGCGGAAGCCGCAAGCAGTAGCGGGTCAGGAGCGATGGTCATTTTGCAGCTATTTGAGAGTAGTTTTATGATTGTACTAACACCAGATAATTTCGAAGCTCCAAGAAATGCACCTAGGCCCCCCCCCCCAAATAAAATCCTAAAGATAAAATGTTTTCTTCCTCTTTAGTAAGATTGATGTTTGACAGATTAATCACTGTATTGTTATTCCCATCCTGGTTCCTGATCTTAGTTACATACCTTCTCTCTTCTGACATTTCCTATATCTATTTGTCCTCTTTTTTTTATTTTTTATTTTTTGGGCGCGGTCTCCCATTGAGGGTACGGTCTAACCATAAAAAGCTGAGCACATCTGACAGTTGGTGGCGCTCTAATGTTGCCTGTACCCCCAACTGTGCCTTTTTCAGGATCCGTCTGTACTTCCGAACTGAATTCAGTTATTGCAGGTTGCTTGTGGTTGGGTTTTTTAACCATCTGTTCTTGTCTACTTAGATTGTCAAATCTACGTGCGAAAGTATATATTTGTCCTATTTGAGATAATAGATTTATCTCCTAAGAGTTTTGTCAACTTCCCCTCCTTTATTATTTGCTTATGCTTCTTAGCCTGGCTTCCATTTCCTTTTCATTCTTTTTAATTTCTTCTTGATTTGCATGTTTGCTTAGTTCTTGATCTAATTTCATCAAGGATTCTGTTCCGATCTGTTTCTGCGTATTTGACTAATATCTGTATAGTTTTGAAGGCTGGGCGCTGTTGTCCGCCCACTCTCCTAGCATGTCGGGGTCTGGATTTTCTTACGTAGGCACAATCAATACACTCAGACCCCTAGGGACTCTGCGTACTCCCAAAAACATTTGACCAGCATTCAGAGGTCTGTTTTTTCAGCCTTTCCAGTCACTGTAGTTTTGTGTGGAAGTCCTTTTCTTTTGATGTCATATCGTTATGTCTTAATGCAGCCTCATTAGATGCAACTCTGTTTTCATCAAACATTTGCTCAGCGGCTTCTTCATGCTCTATTGACCAACTTGCTGCCATTACTTTTCAATTTCTTTCCCAATTGTTTCTTATGTCGCTCCGTGTTCACCTATTCTTTTGAGCGATTCCCTGTTCGCCATTTGTATTAAGTCTGCCTCTCCCTTTGCCTCTTACAGTTTGTTCCTACTACATTCATGCATGTAAGACTTTAAAGACACAAAAGGCAAAGGAATCACCTACCTGCCTGCCCAGGGGTCCTCCGACACTCCTGAGTCGGGTTTTCTCAGTCTTCAGGCAAGAGGAGCTGCGCGGTACTACTTCTCCACAGTCACTCCGCATTCGCTGGTGTTGCCGTGCGGCTCCAGAACGAGTTTCTGTTTCGTAGAGACCAGCAATCTCAAATATCTGCTTACTGCTTCTGCTCGTCTGAAGAAACAGTAACTGACACCACTGGGAGTCAATTTTGTTACTTTTTAGACTTTATTTGCAGCATAGTATGGCATGGCACGTTTTGGCACTCACAGCTGCCTTGTTCACAATACCAAGACGATCAGATGGTTTTGTTTAAATGTATATCGCTCAGTAATATTACTCCTACTCAGTGGAGATGGAAACATACCTCCAACTTGGTACTTTCCTCATTTCACAGAATACTTCATCTCAAAGTTTTTTGTGTGTTTTTTTAATGTTTTAAATAACTTTTTGGTTATGATAAAGTTCAAGTGTTAAGAACATTTTCAAATAAATAAATGAATTGTTAAACTTCCTTCAGTTGTGTGTGTGTGTGTATGTGTATATATATATATATATATATATATATATATGTATGTGTATATATATGTATGTGTATATATATATGTTTTCTATGTTTATGCGCTTAAACAACTCGCCCAATGATTGCACTCCCTATTTAAACACTACTATTGGTTCCTACTGTCATGTGAACAAGGCTACAGTGACGTAGCCGAAACGCGTCCTGCTGGAGACTATGGGACAACAAAAACCACCTTTGCATACCATTTACGCGTATTTCATGGTCTGTACCTGTGTCAACGTTGGCATCCAAGGCAGAGGAGCAGGAGTTGGAAATGATGTACCATTTGGCAGTAGGCGGCCGTTGCCGCCTTTACAGACCCTCCTTTCTCAAAGGGCTGCCTGGCTATGCAGTCTAACGCGGAAGCGAAGCAGAACTTGACCCGGATGGAGTAATCAAGCTGACAGCCCTCCGCACTGGTGTATCAGTGAAGCGGACCCAGCTACCGGTGGACTCGGAGGTACCTGTGGAGAGACCCTTTAGGAGTCGGAAGATCCCGGAGGGAACCTCCCGGAGATCTTTGGGGTAAACCGGTGCGAGCACGCTAGCACACACACACACGTGTGCGTGACCAGTTGTGCGGGTGAACGGATATTTGCGCGAACTTTATTTCAGCTGGCCGGGACGCCGTAACATAAGCGGTCTTGGCTAAAGGATTGGTATATTGTCCCATTAATCTTGTCGACACCAGCGGAGACATTGAGGAACCGGGAAGCATTGGAGTATGCCATGTTTGTTAATCTTCCGGCATTGAAGGCTAATACGGACTGTGCTAAGATCAATGAAACAACCATTGATCTAAAGGGTAAACTGAAAAAACTGGTGAAATTATTAAGGACCGAAACGACCAAGTGGTGGGAGAAGCGCTCACTGGAAAGGTACAAGGAAGTGGGACGCGTACCTAAGGGGCTGAGGGTTCTCATAGCGCCATCTTTTGAGAACCCCAACCCCCTTATGCTAAAGGAATGGGCATCAAACAACTTGGAGGCATCCATGAATATGGTTTGCATATTAATTAAATATGCGGAATTGATCGTAACGACATTCTTAAAGAAATAGAACAACTGAATAATGAACTGGATGTGGATGAAAATAAAGAGTTCATAAAGGAATACAGAGAGGAAATCGATGTGAGGGTTGTGAAACATCAAGAAACCATCAGCACTAGAAATCAATACAAATTTGCGCGTGACAAAAGAGATTACGAAACGGTGAGGATATTCACATTCGCACGTAAATTTGACACCGCAAAAAGACAAGCTTTATTACCCAGAACGAGCAAACAAACACTGAAAGAAAATCTAGGTGCAGAGATTTCAGAAACCGAATTAAGCTCTGCAGCAAGTAGTGTGGACTCGGATGATGGGATAATAGGTACATCTAATCAAGCACAAGTGCCCACTAACTATTCACCCTCTGAGGAACTGGGTTTTCTCATAGAAGACAGATTCAAGACACTGCGACCACAGACCCGGCAACAGCAGAAAATATACGAAGGGGTAATAACAAAAGGCGCAGTGCAAGGAGGAAACGCAGGAGGCAGAGGCTCCACGAAGAGAGGCAGGGGAAAGAAATGGTAGGGGAACCCCTTGCAATCACGATGAACAGTCATGTGGTGGCGGCAACCCCGGATGATATAGATCCCCATAGTGATGGATCAGAGGACACTACTGTGGTCAATCTATCAGATGTCACCTTGTAATTACTATCTCTGGGTTTGTCATACTGCCCGAAGAACTCTTTCAATTATGTCCAGACTCGGATAGACGTTTTTAGGTTTCGCCTGGCGTCCACTGCACAGCAGTGTCGCGCAGGCGAAATCTGTTTTTCAGTACTGGGCTTTATTCCGCCTCCCTTCCATTGGCTAGCTCCATAAATGGAGGCTAGCCATTGGAAGAGATATCTGTCAGTAATTCTCCGAGCAGATTCGTGGGCGTTCCGGTGATTTTTTTCTCTCTCCGCCCCTTTTAGAACGTCATGCGGCGGTGGGCGGTAGTTTTTTTTTTAACGCCATGTTTTTGTTATTTCTATCGTGTCTTTTGCAGGAGTGGGCTGCGCTTTGTTTCCTGTCGTCTCCGTGTTCCGTTGTCTGTGGCTTCTTTCTGTCTTTTTTTGTTTTTGTCATTTTGTAGGTCTACTCCGTGTCCTGTCGCATGTCCGCCTTTATCAAATTAAAAAAAGTCTTTATTTAGACGATGAGTCATAAAAGACAGCAATAGTATACAACATTTCAACTGGTTAAAATACATCTGCATGGTCAAAAATAGAAAGTCATTCATTACAAAATCCAACAGGGTTGAAAACATCCCAGGGCTTAGTGGCAGATCAACTATCCGTCTCGCAGATTAAAAAAAAAATAATAATAATAATTTACATCCAGTTAGGTATAAGATATTGTACATTAACAATTCAATTATACACATTGACTAAAGTTAAGATCATCTAAGAAAGAGACTACAGTTAAAATATATATACAGAAGAAAACTAAAAGGTCATCTCGGACAAGATTTAATTAAACTAATTCTCCACGACCAATGTAAAAACTTAGCCACTGCAATAACCACAGGCTGAGTGGTATCAGTTTTGAGAATTCTTAGAGCTTCACAGCAGTTTGAATGCTAAGCTGGAGACAGATGGGTCTCAGCCATACCCTTCTTGGAACTTTATATACAGGGCAACAAAATAAAATGTGACCAATGGTCTCCTTTAAGGTGATGCAGAAAGGACAGGTGGGAACCAGTCCTTCTCTCCATTTACAAGTGAAGGAATTTGTTGGTAGAGTTCCCACCCTAAATTGATGGTATCTCTTCCTAGCCTCCGGGACAGTAATGTAGTCCCAGTACCCCTCTAGCGCAGGTAGATGTTTTAGTTCCAAAAACTCCGTCGTTGGTGACGGACCAATGGTCGAGCCAAATCTCTTCAGTGTTACCAAGCTCCTATAAAGGTCTCTTAGGACCTTCTTAGGGGGAAGGTGTTTGCTATGGGGTCCTCCCATAGGCTGACCAAGCCCATGGCAGAATAAATAGACTTTACCTCACACAGCCACCGGATTTTGTGGGCCTTAGCATTTCTTACATCTATAAAAGCCCTTGCGTACTGGGAGAGTTCTGGGGTGACTCACAATCTCCTCCAGTACGCCACTGGTCTGTAGTGGGCCTTATCTTCCAGTCGCTGAATGCCTAGATCATAAAGAGGGGTCAACGGGGTTGATGCTGGAAGGCCCGAGACCAGACGAAGAAACTTGTTTTGAGACCCAGTCAAATGAGATGTTACTATATCCCCACAGTTCCGCCCCATATAAAACTGCAGTGGCTATTTTGGCATCATAAATTTGCAGTACAGGCGTTATTGGCCTGGTGTGGGAAAGAAAAAAATTCCTTAATTAGGGCTCCTGATAGCTGAGCATGCTTAATAGCCAGTTGTGTAACGTGTGGTTTCCAATCTAATTTGGATGCGAGGGTGATGCCCAGATACGAAAAAACCGGAGTCTGCTCCAGTCTGACCCCATTCAGTGCCACATTGCCTCTAACATGTTTAGATTTGTGCAATACCATGAACTTGGTCTTACTAGCGTTTACAACAAGTCCATGACCTCAAACACATCAATGGCTCATTGAAGGCCCTGCTGCGTTTTGGAGATTAAAATAGTGTCGTCTGCAAACATCAACAGGGGGATCGGCATACCGTCCAGCTTTGGAGCATCGGTTGGACAATGCATAAAGTAGCCGATCACCCTGTTGATGTATAAGGAGAAGAGGGTTGGGGCTAGAACGCATCCTTGGCGTACACCCCTCTCTATAGGGAATGTATCTGTCACATTACCCTGTTGGTTCCACCTGATTTGGGCAAAATTGTCCTCATGTAGTCTTTTAAGTAGGGACAAGATATTTAAAGGCATGCCCTGATCTGCAAAAACTGCCCACATTTTTTCTCTGAGGTGTTCACCTGCCTCGCAGCGTGACAGTGTGACACGTTTTAAAATGAACCCCTCAAGGGTGGCACCGCCCAGGCGCCCTGCTTCTGCCAGAGGTGTGTGTTTTGTCAGCCTCTTTCTTATGTATGTGTGTACCTCCCACTCCTCTATTAAACAATATCATTATTAAATGTTGTTCCTGCCTTTGATAAGCATGATTGCGATTGTTCTGAACGCAGAGCTACGAAGAACCCTCCTTTCAACCTTTCCTGAAGTGACATCGAGCGGGCCCAGGCCTCACTGGAAGCAGTGCCCTCACCCTTTCATCATTCCTTCTCTCCATGTACCCAGCCGTCCGTTCACCCTATCATCAATCGATCCATTCTATCGGTCCATCCTTTCACTGATTGATCATGTCACCCTTCGACCCCTCCTTTCACCCTTCCATCCCTCCTTTCATCCTGCCATCCCTCCTTTCATCCTGCCATCCCTCCTTTCATCCTGCCATCCCTCCTTTCATCCTGCCATCCCTCCTTTCATCCTGCCATCCCTCCTTTCATCCTGCCATCCCTCCTTTCACCCTGCCATCCCTCCTTTCTCCCTTCCAGGGCAGAGGGCCGCTCAATCGTTCCGCCACAGCATCCTAGGGCATTATTCTTTTAGAGCCCGTGAGAGGCTCCATGTCATTGGTTGAGTCACTCGAAGCCTGTGACCTTGTTTAGCTTGTGAACAGTCCCACACACAAGGCGGGTCACATCCTCGACGGGGTATTTTCTAGTGACTCGAGACTCTCTATTGGCCTTCCCCTGCCACTGGTCTGGACAGACCACTTTGCAGTACCTTTGGAACTTGCTCTCTCTGCCCCATGGCCCGCTAATCAGGTGACTACTTCATTTACCCTCAGGAGAAACCTCAGAAACATCTCGGATGAGGCTCTTGCCTCTCTAGTTTTAGCTCCAGAGTTCCTCTCCCTGAAAGATGCGGATGAGGCAGCTCAGGATCTGATGGACTCCATCACTAACGCAGTTGAAAATCTTGCCCCCACATCCCTGCGCTATGTAGCCCGGCGGAAGCCTACAGCACCGTGGTTCTCTGACCAGTTGAGATCCCTGAGGCAGGGCTGCAGGAGCAGCGAGAGAAGGAGGAAATCCTGGGACCTTAAAGACCGAGAGGCCCATAAGTCTGCTCTGCGGGTGTATAAACAGAAAGTGATTTTGGAAAAACAGGAGTACTTTTCCAATCTTACTAGCTCTCTCACCTCCTCTAGGGAACTTTTTAAAATCGCTGACTCGCTATGCTCCCTTCAACTCCCAGACCCTGTCGTTAGTTCTCAGGATCTTTGCAATGACATCTCAGACTTTTTTCACAATAAAATTCTGGACATCCATACCTCTTTAGAAGTACAACGCCACTCCCTGGACGAGAATATCTTTCCGGCTATAAGTAATGGGGAGTCTATGGATGAAGTTTCTTCCAGATTATTCACTGAATTTCCATCTGTCTCTGGAAGGACTGAACCTTCTACTGGACAGGACCAAATCCTCCTCCCCTATGGACCCTCTACCTCTTAAAAAAACTCAGTGTCGAACCGGTCTTCTTCCCTTTATGTTGGAGGTGATGAATAAGGCCATTGTTCAGGGTTCCTTTCCACCGGTATGGAAAAAGGCTATTGTGAAGCCTCTCCTCAAAAAGCCATCACTTGACCCCGGCCTTCTCAAAAATTTTAGACCTATTTCTCTACTCCCTGCACCAGCAAAAATACTAGAAGCACACCTCAATCATCTGTCTTCCTTTCTGGATGCTTCTGTATAACTCGACAACACCCAACAAGGATTCAGAAAACACCACAGCACCGAAACCGCTATCACTCTTGTAGTCGATAACATCCGACGCAAAGTGAACTCTGGTCAAACAACAGTTCTAGTCTTGCTGGACCTCACGGCCGCGTTCGATACCCTGTCTCCCGCCATTCTAACATCTCGGCTGAGGGAGGCAGGTGTTACTGGGCCGGCCCTGAGTCTCCTTAACTCCTTTCTCCTTGATAGGGATCAGAGAGTGATGCTTGGAAACTACCTCTCCCCTGCCAAGTCATTGCAATGTGGGGTGCCACAGGGGTCGGCACTAAGTCCGACCCTGTTTAACATCTACGTGGCCCCCCTTGCTAGACTTGTAAGATCGCAGGGGATGGAGGTGGTATCTTACGACGATGACACCCAGATTATGGTGTCCTTGACTCATTCCTCTGTCATTACATCCGCCTTCAGCTTCAGGTCATGCATGCAGCATGTGGCAGATTGGATGATCATCAACTCCCTGAAGCTGAATGGCGATAAGACAGAGGTACTTGTCTTTGGGAAAGACCAAGATGTCTGGTCGAGTGAGTGGTGGCCTTCCTCTCTTGGCACCTGCCCCACCCCCTCCCAGTCAGCCAGAAACCTTGGGGTGGTCTTCGACACTTCACTCTCGATGTCCCTACAAGTGAATCGGACCGTGGTCACTTGCTGGGGTGTGATCAGGATTCTTAATAGAATCCGTAGTTATCTCTCCCTTCAGGCGCGCAAACAGATTGCAGTCGCTCTTGTTGGCTCCAGGCTAGATTATTGTAACTCCTTATACATGGAGTCCAACAAGGGCCTCATACACCGACTGCAAATCGTGCAGAATGCTGCCGCGCGTTTTGTCTTAGCCCTTCCTAAAACATCATCCGCCACCACTGCGAGGAGGGATCTTCATTGGCTCCAAGATCAGCACAGAATTTCTTTTAAAATTCTTTGCTTGACGTATAGAGCACTCTCGGATGGCTCAAAGGGTGCTATTAGCTCTCTGCTTACCCGCTATTCTCCAACAAGGTGTCTTCGTTCTTCGAGATTATTCCAACTTGTTGTCCCCCGATTCAGGCTGACCAGATGGGGCTTTTTCTGTTGTTGCCCCTCAGCTCTGGAACGCTATTCCAATTGAGATTAAAACCCTACCCTCAATGGATCTGTTCAAAAAGGCCTTAAAAACGTGGTGCTTTTCCAGAGCTTACTAATGATGGATTGTTACGCCATGGATATGTGCTGGTTAGGTCTCGCGACCTATCGATGTGCGCAAGCGCATCGAGCGGAGCGAGAATTCATGTGGCGAAAACATCTTCAAACCAAAGGGCTTTCAGCCCCGCGGTTTTCATGAAGTTCACGTGAACATGCACGCGCATCGCATGCAAGCCCAGCCTCTCCCGCCCCCATCCGGCATCAGGCTTCTCCTCCCCTAGCAGCACTCCTCCCACACCAGCAACTCCCCCCTCCCACACCAGCACCTCCCCTCTCTCTCCACGCAATCACAGCCTCCCCCTCCCACACCAGCACCTCCCCCCTCCCACACCAGCACCTCCCCTCTCTTTCCACGCAATCACAGCCTCCCCCTCCCACACCAGCACCTCCCCCCTCCCACACCAGCACCTCCCCTCTCTCTCGGCTTTTCCAGCTCTTCCCTCCCACTCTCTCACTCTCCCGCCCCAACCCGACTTGTTCTTGGCGTCTCTTGCCAGCTCGAGCCTGCCCTAAGCACGGGCTCGTGTTACACACCCCTCCCTCGCACGGCAGCCAGACCACTTCCTAATTACAAGGGCGGTATGTGATTATTTTTGTTTGTTTACGTTGGCAGATTTATAAAGCACGAGCTTGGCCCGAGGGCCCTGGAGCGCGGCCCATCAGCAGTAGCTTTCATTGCACAAGACGATATTAATATGTTTTTCGAGGTACGAGGGAGTCCAGCGTTTAATCTCTTCCTTGTGCAGTCTCTTCCTACTGATCCCTTCTATATCCTCTGCCATGCCTTCGGTACAGTCTCTTCCTTGTGTGCAGTCTCTTCGTACCAGCACCTCCCCCCTCCCACACCAGCACCTCCCCTCTCTCTCGGCTTTTCCAGCTCTTCCCTCCCACTCTCCCGCCCCAACCCGACTTGTTCTTGGCGTCTCTTGCCAGCTCGAGCCTGCCCTAAGCACGGGCTCGTGTTACACACCCCTCCCTCGCACGGCAGCCAGACCACTTCCTAATTATAAGGCCGGTATGTGATTATTTTCGTTTGTTTACGTTGGCAGATTTATAAAGCACGAGCTTGGCCCGAGGGCCCTGGAGCGCGGGCCATCAGCAGTAGCTTTCATTGCACAAGACGATATTAATATGTTTTTCGAGGTACGAGGGAGTCCAGCGTTTAATCTCTTCCTTGTGCAGTCTCTTCCTACTGATCCCTTCTATATCCTCTGCCATGCCTTCACTGCAGTCTCTTCCTTGTGTGCAGTCTCTTCGTACTGATCCTCTCTGTACCCTGAACCTGTCCAAGGGCTCCACATCTGGCTCAGTATATAATCATGGAGAGCAAGTGATGATCAAATACAACAGTAACGCATTCATAATCGGCGGCTCATTTAAATGCTGTGTACTTTAGCTTTCCGAACAGACTTGATAACAATATTAATAAGAATATAGAGTACATGTAGTAATTTCCACCCGTTTACTATTATCACTGTACCAACATCGGCATGGCGCCTTCCTGCCACGTGTATGGTCTCTTATGGCTTTCAGAATCTACCCTGTCCGCAAGGTTCTGGGATTTCCTATTGATCAGAGCTCTGATGCTCAAGTTTTAATGTGTTTTGTTAGTGGATCGTGATGGTGTATACTATGTGCAAGGCCATGTGCGTGGTAGGCATCAGTCGAAGAGCATAAATACAAGCAGTGGGCTGGCTCCTGCCGGTGACCGGCACCGGCAGACTGCAGTTCTAAAAGGAATGTGCTGATAGGGCACAAGTCCTAAAACAAGCATTGGCATAGCCAATAGGTCTCGCCCTTAGGGACACCAACACAGCACTGATGTACACCACAAAATCAATCAGGGACACCACCACATCACTCAGGGACACCACCACATCACTCAGGGACACCACCACATCACTCGGGGACACCACCACATCACTCGGGGACACCACCACATCACTCGGGGACACCACCACATCACTCGGGGACACCACCACATCACTCGGGGACACCACCACATCACTCGGGGACACCACCACATCACTCGGGGACACCACCACATCACTCGGGGACATCACCACATCACTCGGGGGCACCACCACATCACTCTGGGGCACCACCACATCACTCTGGGACACCACCACATCACTCTGGGACACCACCACATCACTCTGGGACACCACCACATCACTCTGGGACACCACCACATCACTCTGGGACACCACCACATCACTCTGGGACTCCACCACATCACTCTGGGACTCCACCACCACATCACTCAGCACCATAACAGCATCACTCAGCACCACAACAGCACTGTCCTTGCTGGCTAACAACAAGCATTCCCATAGCCAATAGGACTCGCATTAGGAAAGTGTAAGCTATTGGCTTTGTAAATAACAATGCTATTAATTTATATATTTTCAATGCCAACACATATTAAAAAAATAATTGTCATTTACAATACCAATAGCTCACACTTTCCTAATGCGAGACCTATTGGCAACGCCAGTGCTTGTTTTTATGAAGTAGGCGCCTTGACGCCCATTGGGCTAAGTACGCGCATGATAAGACTCCATTCATTCATTCAGGCTCTTGGGCAGTTTCTGATTCAGAGTCCCCCGAGCGGGACTCCAATGTTCCAGGCATTCCTTAAAGTTGCGAGCCGCGTTGCTCTATGCCCTCGCAGGTGCCCTCGGCTCTGAATCCTCTGCCATCTGATCTCACCCCGGGCCCTCACTCACTTCTTACCCCTGTACTCTCAGCTCTTACCCGTGCCCTCCGCTCTTACCCCTGTGCCCTCCGCTCTTACCCCTGTGCCCTCCGCTCTTACCCCTGTGCCCTCCGCTCTTACCCCCGTGCCCTCCGCTCTTACCCCCGTGCCCTCCGCTCTTACCCCCGTGCCCTCCGCTCTTACCCCGTGCCCTCCGCTCTTACCCCGTGCCCTCCGCTCTTACCCCGTGCCCTCCGCTCTTACCCCGTGCCCTCCGCTCTTACCCCCGTGCCCTCCGCTCTTACCCCCGTGCCCTCCGCTCTTACCCCCGTGCCCTCCGCTCTTACCCCCGTGCCCCCCGCTCTTACCCCCGTGCCCTCCGCTCTTACCCCCGTGCCCTCCGCTCTTACCCCCGTGCCCTCCGCTCTTACCCCCGTGCCCTCCGCTCTTACCCCCGTGCCCTCCGCTCTTACCCCCGTGCCCTCCGCTCTTACCCCCGTGCCCTCCGCTCTTACCCCTGTGCCCTCCGCTCTTACCCCTGTGCCCTCCGCTCTTACCCCTGTGCCCTCCGCTCTTACCCCTGTGCCCTCCGCTCTTACCCCTGTGCCCTCCGCTCTTACCCCTGTGCCCTCCGCTCTTACCCCTGTGCCCTCCGCTCTTACCCCTGTGCCCTCCGCTCTTACCCCTGTGCCCTCCGCTCTTACCCCTGTGCCCTCCGCTCTTACCCCTGTGCCCTCAGCTCTTACCCTGCCCTGTGCCCTCAGCTCTTACCCTGCCCTGTGCCCTCAGCTCTTACCCTGCCCTGTGCCCTCAGCTCTTACCCTGCCCTGTGCCCTCAGCTCTTACCCTGCCCTGTGCCCTCAGCTCTTACCCTGCCCTGTGCCCTCAGCTCTTGCCCTGCCCTGTGCCCTCAGCTCTTGCCCTGCCCTGTGCCCTCAGCTCTTGCCCTGCCCTGTGCCCTCAGCTCTTGCCCTGCCCTGTGCCCTCAGCTCTGACCCCTGTGCCCTCTGCTCTGACCCCCCAGCTCTGACCCCTGTGCCCTCTGCCCTCACCCCTGTGCCCCTCGCCGGTGACCATGGCCAGCATGGCAGGGGAGATCGTGGCCTTCCTGCTGGCCCTGTCTGGCTGGGTGCTGGTCTGCTCCACGCTGCCCACAGACTACTGGAAGGTGTCGTGCATCGACTGCACGGTCATCACCACGGCCACCTTCTGGTCCAACTTGTGGAAGACCTGCATCACCGACTCCACCGGCATCTCCAACTGCAAGGACTTCCCGTCCATGCTGGCCCTGGAGGTGCGTCCCGACTGGGGGAGAGGGGGGCTGTGTGTGTGTCTGTGTATATGGCTATGTGTGTGTGTGTGGCTCTGTATGTATGTGTGTGGGACTCTGTGTGTGGCTCTGTGTGGCATTTGCGAGAGATTAAGCTATTGGCATTGTAAATGACAGTGCCATTTATTTATCTGTTTTCAAAACCAACACATACATAAAAATGTCATTTACAATGCCAATAGCTCTAACTTTTTCAAAGGCGAGACCGTTGCATTGTAAATGCTTGTTAAATTTATTCGGAAGCTTAAGCTCAAGAAGCACTTCAAATTGACCAATGTTCAGGACCGAGCCACTGAGATCATTAGCAGGTGACAGCCCTCTAGTAAATTGCAAGTATCAGATGTCAGAGCTCTAAAAGTGGCTCAGGAATTAGCACTGGAGGAGGAATTGGAAGAAGGATCAACACAAGAAAATCTACAAGCTATGGGTATTGTCATGAATCAACCATGTGTCACCCAGTTCAAACCTCCATCTAATTTCTGCCCACTTATGCCTAAAGATAATATTGACGCTTTTAGTGACATTGTAGTTGAGGATATGAAAGGGTTACAGAGCAATATATCCAGAAAGGCTAAGCGAATGAGGTATATGGAAAAACAGTACAGTAACCTCATGAAAAAACTTAGAAGTGACTCGAACTTGATAATCAACAAAGCTGATAAGGGGGGCAATACAGTTATCTGGCCACAAATTTTGCATATGGAGGAAGCACAGCGACACCTCAGTGATCTGACCTGTTACACAAAACGAACTTTCACTGATATTAGGTGTTTGAAAGACAATATACTCAAAGAACTGAACCAATGGAAACGAGAAGGCCTTCTGAGCAAACAAGAACATGCATTCCTAAAAAATTACTATCCGGTCACGCCTACTTTCTATCTCATCCCTAAAATTCATAAGCTGACTATCCCTGTACCTGGGCGACCGATCATCTCAGCCCAGGGTAGCTTATTAGAATCAATTTCTAGGTATGTGGACCATTTTCTACATGAATTTGTGGAAGCACTGTCCTAGTTCATTAGACACTGGACACTTCCTTTCAAAACTCAGAGATTGAATGGGAGACTGATTTTGTACTCATTGCTCTAGACATTCGCACTTTATATACCAGCATTCAACATGCTGATGGGCTCAATGCCATTAAGTACTTTTTGGATAAACTTAATATTGTTCATAGCATAATATCATGATACTTAGGATGAGACAACTGTGTTTAAACAACAATTACTATTTGTTTAATAGGGAAGTGTACCAACAACTAAGAGGTGTGGCCATGGGGGCATGCTTCTCCCCCACCTACGCTTGTTTACATGTGGGGTGGTGGGAGGAGCATGTCCTCAGGGGGTCACTGAGTTCCCTATTTACAGATAACATAGTCCCCTTTTGGCGTTATATTGATGACATATGCATGATTTGGAAAGGGGCACAAGAATCAGCCATCAACACTATTAATGACAATGATCTGAATTTACAATTTACATCACAAATTAGTACTAGTCAGATCCAGTTTCTTGATGTAGAGATCTATATTAGTGCCCAAAAGATTCAGACACGGCTACATAGGAAATCAACAGCAGGTAATGCAATTCTGCACGCCAGCAGTTCTCATCCAGGCCACCTCATCAGGAGCATCCCCTATGGGGAGTTCCTTAGGATGCAAAGGATATGTAGTTCAGACCTGGATTTGGAGTATGCCAAAATGAGGCGTTTAATAGATTTCGTGCCCGAGGAATGCCTCACTGTTGGGAATAGCAAGAAACCAGGAGCCCGACAAGATAGATGATAGGATTAGCCTCATCACTACATTCAACACTGAGGAAAGCAAAGTGAGGGGGATACTGAAAAAACACTGGCCACTGCTCAAAACTGATATCGGCTTAGCCCCACTGCTACCAAATGAGCCATCAATTACTTTCAGGAGGGCACCCTCAATGAGGGATTCCCTGGTTAAATCTAGTCCTGAAGTAACAGTGAGTGAAAACTGGCTATCTAATAAATCTGGCTTTCATAAATGTATATCATGCAGAGCATGCAAATTTGGCATTAACACCAGTGAGTATTACTCTGCATTTGATTCTGAGCCAATACAGATTAAAGAGCTATATACGTGACGCACTGATTTTTGCGGTTTACGTATTACAATGCACTTGTGGGCTAAAATATATTGGCAGTACGAAGTTACAAGCTTTTAACCGTATCCTCCAACATTTGAGAGCAATTGTTAACTCATATGAAAACTATCCAGTGGCGCGCCACTTTGAACTGGTTTACAAGAGAAACCTAAATGACTTGAAATATTTTATTATTTATGTGGTACCCAAAAACATCAGGGGAGGCAACAGGGAAAGACAACTAAGACAGTTGGAAAGCAAATACATCTTATTACTCGATACTAGGATCCCAAGAGGGATGAATACAGGGGAAGATCTGTACTGTTATTTGTAAATGGATTAGAAGGTGTTTTTTTAAGCTTTTTGTGTGATGCATTAGTTTCATACAACCATTATTGAATCCAATCCCCTCCGTTATCATTTTAAGTTCTATATTTGCTTTCAGTGGCTATCTCTTACTCCGTTACTCCCGTTAATATCCCCGCCTCTTGGGTATGGTCCATATTAGGTATCATATTCTACTCCAGTAACCCTGTGTACAATAGGAAACTTTCCTCTTGAGTATCATTTAGAGAAATGTGGTATTTTTTATAACCAGTAGTCCAAGTTTAGTTTTCAATGCCATGACAATTAGATTAAATCTTTTGCCTGAAACGAAATATAAATATGTGATTTAGCTTTTGAACTTGTAGATCATCATTACAATGATTTTTAACATGTTTTTCTACCAATGCTTCCATTGATCAATTTGCATATTTTAGCTTGGAAATGCGATATGGTGATTTTAATATCTTTTTATCCAAGTTTCACTGTAATTTGCACTATTCACTGATTTGAAAATGTATATATTTTGCACTAGCACTTTATGTCCTTTTGGGCTGTCTTAATTTTAGCGCTTTAGAAACATTCTTTGAATTAAGGGCACTTTATTATGCCGTGCAGTCAAGACTCATGTTGTGGTTACGAAATCGAAACATTTTAAATCCTTAAATATGTGGTCTTGTATTTCGTATACAATATTTTGCAATTGTGGTATATTTGTGCAATTGATTGTTTATGGATTAGCTATTTTATATGTTATTAGCTCTTTTGCATTTCATGATATCCACACCGAATGTGACTGCATTTTAAGATATGTTTTCTATGTCTATGCGCTTAAACGACTCGCCTAATGATTGCACTCCCTATTTAAACACTACTATTGGTTCCTACTGTCATGTAAACATGGCTACAGTGACGTAGCCGAAACGCGTCATGCTGGAGACGATGGGACAATAAAAACCACCTTTGCATACAATTTACGATATATATATATATATATATATATATATATATATATATATATATATATATATATTCGAACACTTTTCCACTCCAGTAGGACTGAAAACAGGCCAGCACACAGGTCTCCGATTTTATTGCAACCCCATCACCCGTAACAGACGCCTTTCGCTTAAAAAAGCTTCGTCAGTGTCAGTTTGCATTTACATTATGGCGCCATTTTAAAGACACATTCACATTGTTATTCAACAACATAGAAGATGGTGTAGTACATTTGTGCAGCCATTGTGGCGGCCATCTTATAGTGTGTTACTTTACATCTATTTTATGTGTCCTTCTTTATGGCATTTCTTAAATGAAGTGCTCTAGTGCATACCCTCTTAAAAACATGTGACAGCAGACTGATTACATATCTCAGTTAATACTGACTGAACAAGAATAAAGTGCATATTTGTGTTTTACATTAACTTTACGTTTATCATGCCTTGAATGGAGATATTTATTCTTATGTAGTTTTGTAGTATAAACAAGAAAATTTCCTTTCTGTGTTGTTGGACTTCTAATTAGTGACCAAAAGGCCTACACATGAACCATGATTTATGTTCAAATTGTGACACAAATAGTTGACTTTCTACAACCCTAGATGATTAATACTACACAACACTAGTCATTTCTTGTTTACTTCTCAGATTTTATTTACCTTAAAAACATCAATTTCTTTTCCAATTAAAAACATGAACTGGTTAAGCATTCATTATGTGTAATAAAGATCATGTGCTCTGGTACATACAAAATAAATCTATCTAACAATTCCAATTACGGTTGCTATCTCAGAGAACACTGATCCTAATGGTTTAAACAAGACTCAAATCTGATCACAAGTAAATCAACAATAATAGATGGCAAAAAATAAAAATATAATGCATAAAAAGGTCCTTTGTCGACGCGTTTCGGTGCTTTTGTGGTATTGACACCTTCCTCAGGACGGATGAGTTAAAAACAGATATGGTTTTCTTTCTACAAAATGAATGCACATAATTAATTTTACAAAAACTAGAGAGAACGTGTAGTAGAACGGGTTGTGTACAGGTCGTGTCACGCTTTAATGAATTGGTCATTATAATAACTAAAAAGCTTACTTTAGTTAGTTGTCTATTGGCCCTTCTCTTGATTGTTGAGGCCCAATGATATTCATTATATTTAGGGAGCCAATTTAATGAAGCTCTCAGAGTTTCTGTAATTTAAAGGATAGCATCAGATTGAATTCTACTATCCTCACTTCATCGGCATACAGTAAATAACGTGCCTTCTTACTTAAAAACGGGGAGGCTCGTGTTTATGGTATTGTTTTGATCAATGCTGCGTCTTTCAATCTGCGCAAATCGTCAGAACAAATCTGCTGCCTCAGTTACCTGGACAGATTAATAAGACACTGTACTTGCAGTCTATGTATAATGTCGTGGTTTTACAGACATTAACTAGCTACTGTTGAATGTAAGTACATACCAGTAAGGTTAAAGTACACCACTTAATCCAGCGTGTTGTCCTTCTGCTGTCAAATCGTTTTTTGGAACGACGTTCCGGGTTTAGTTAAGTTGACCCGTGTTACTGCGGTCACCCACTTCTTCTGTGATGCCTAGATGATAAAATTTGTTTATTACCCTCTTCACTATATATGTTTGTTTTGTAGCCCTGAATGGGCATAGATTTACTCTAATCCTACGATCATACAATGTCTTTCATTCAGCGGAGTTCATTAACGAGTTTTGTCAATCTTTGTACCTATAAATTGTTTTAGTTTCTTCCAAGATTTTCTGTTTAGATTCAGTTCTTTCCAATGTCAGATGGTTCAGACATTACAGATGGACCCACATCTCTTCATCATTGTTGAGCCCCCAAGGTACCATGTTTTTTAGATCAATAATGTACTTTGATTCAAGAGTACGTAAAGTTTTTACCCTATCACCCCCTCTATCTGAGCGTTCGACTTGGTCTATGCAGTAAAATTTCAACAGGTCCCTGTTACTTTGGTGTAGTTCTGCAAAGTGGCGTGCCAGTGGATAAGACCTGTCGTTTTTTGTTATGGCACGCATGTGCTCTAGAATCCTCAGCTTTGTGGGGTTAATAGTGCTCCCTATGTACCGTTTCCCACAGGGACATTCTAGGCAATATATAGTGTACTCTGAGATACAATTTAAAAGTTTTCTGATCCCTCTGTTAGGTATGTTCTCATTTGTTCTACCTGGGTAGCTAGATACTTTTTTACTGCCTTTACAGGCTTTGCACCGTAAACATGGAAAGAAACCTTTTGCTTTAGATAATTTGATCGGTTGTGTCTTTGGGGAGAAATGGCTATGGACAAAGTGATCCGCCAGAGATTGACTACGTCGATAGGTAATCAACGGTTTCTCTGGAAGGACTTTTCTGAGCACCTGATCAGTGGTCAGGATGTACCAATTTTTAAAAAATATTTGCACTATTTTTCCTGCCTTAGTGCTGAAGTTAGTGATCATTCTAGTAGGCTCTTCCAACTTCTGAGTTGGTTTTACCACTAGGAGATCATTCCTGTATATTTTGGAGGCTTTCTCTTCAGCTTGCTTTAGTGTGTGTTTACTATATCCTCTGACTTGGAATCTTTTAATAGCCTCATCTTTCGCTGATGTAAATTCTGCTGTTGCTGTGCAGTTACGTTTTAAGCGTAAGAATTCGCCATAGGGAACGCTTTGGATCAAGCTCTTTGGATGATGGCTTGCTGCATGAAGCACAGCATTCCCCGCCGTGGGCTTTCTATATAGTTTTGTTTGGATCTTCTCAATTTCTATATAGACTTCCAGGTCTAGGTAACACACACTATTGTTGCTTATCATTAAGCGCAGAGATGTAGTCCTCAGCCGAGGCTCTATCCCCGCGCCAGATGACAAAGGGGTCATCAATATACCTCGTCCATAAGAGAATTTTGTCAGTCCAGTGGTCATTGGCCTCACCCCATGCCTCGTGCCTCTCCCACCAGCCCACAAATAAATTCGCGTAGCTGGGGGAGAAGCACAAGCCCATAGAAGTGCCCCTTGTCTGTTTGTAAAGTTCACCAGAGAAAAGAAAGATATTGTGATACAAACAAAATCTAATCATAGCTAGCAGCATAGAATTATGTTGACTAAATCTTTCGGGTTTTCTGTCTAAAAACCACTTTACTGCAGCTAAACCGTTTTCATGGGCAATGCATGTATAGAGATTAACAACGTCCAGTGTGATTAGGAGCATGCTTGGTTCCCAGGTGATATTGTCTATTTGCCTTAAGAAGTCCTGTGTATCCCTCACATAAGAGGGGAAGTCTTTCACAATTGGTGCTAAAAAGATGTCTATAAAACGTGAGGTGTTCTCTAGCAAACTCTCAATAGATGATACTATCGGGCGTCCTGGTGGCCTCTTGGAGTTCTTGTGGACTTTTGGCAAATGGTAAAACGTTGGTAGTACCGGTGCCTCACATTGTAGATATAGGAATTCATCCATATTGAGCATCCCGTCTTCTTTCCATTTTTCCAGCATCTTCTGGAAATCCATGGTGCTTTGTACATATTCTTGTCTTTTTATGATGGTATAGCACTCCGGGACCCTCAATTGTCTTAACGCTTTTTGCTCGTAGTATTCCTTAGAAAAGATCACGATATTTCCCCCCTTGTCAGAAGGTTTGATTTCTATGGGGGTATCTTTTTTAGGGATTTTATAGCTTCCCATTCTTTTCTCGAGATGTTTGAATTCCTCATGTCCATTTTTTCTTTTGCTAGTTTGTCCAAGTCAATTTGAATGGCTTCGTTAAAAACATCAATTGCATCATTGGGAGCAATCGGTAATTTTCTCGATTTTGTTTTTCATGTTACTCGGGTCACGTATTTGTGTGATGGCGGTGGTCTCCATTTGTGACCCAAGAATATACTCCTCAAAATTCTCATGTGACAGCATACTGATGTTAGGGGGTGTGTCAAGGAATTCATCCATATTTTCAAAATGATCTTCAGTTTTTTCACTTAAAAAACCATAGGTTTCAGGGGCACGTTATAGTTCGAAATATGAATGAATTTTAAAAACTTAGGAAAATCACTGGAAAAAAACATAGGTTTTAGGGAAAGTTGTAGTTAGTTGGACATTTCACTCGTACAAAACCAGAGAAATACCCCCGTTATAGTTAGTTCAACTAACTATAACTCGCGCCCCCTCAATGCACTGCTGATGACGTCACATATTACATCACTCATGACATGGTCAGTGACATCACTGATGACATCTCGAATGACCTCACTGACGACATCATCCAGTAACTGTGTTTCTGTAAAGTTTAAATTTGTTTAATATATATAGGGAAAGGCGTATTGAAGAACGAGTGGGTGTATAAGTGTCTGAATGGATGATTTAGTTGGTGCGTGACAAACTTTATAAGTGAGTGATTAACCGTATCTTACTGAATGCATGGGTTAGTGACTAACCTGTGTGAATGTCAGTATCCGTATGTCTGTTGGTGTGTGAGCAGCTGCATGGGTTTGCAAATAGCTACATGAGTGTCTATATGGGTTATTGATTGGTTGTCTGAGTATCTGTATGGGTGCCCGAGTGTGTGGGTGGGGTGTGTGTGACTGTGCATAGATGTGTGAGTGGGTGATTCACTGGGTGCATGGTTTCAAGAGTGCATCTGTGATGAACTGTATAGGTGTGTATGTATGGTTGTGTTGGTGAGTGAATGCATATCTCAGTTGTACATGTGTGAGTAACTACATAAGTAAAAGGCAGTATATATGTGTGTTGGAGTATATAAATGGCTATAAGTTAGTGTGTGTGATTGTGAGAGTGGCTGTATGGATGAGTGTGTGCTTGTATCAGGGATTGTATAAGAGCATAAGAATGTGCTAGTATTTGTATGAGTAATTGAGCTGGTGTGTATAACTGTATAGGTGAGTAAATGGCAGTGTGATTAATTATTTGCATGACTGACTAGGTTTGTGAGTACCTCTACAGATGAGTGACGGTGTGTGAGTGTCTATATAGGTGTATGAGTGCATATGATAGTCCTGTACTGAGTGACCATAAGTTTGAGTGTCTGTACGGGTGAGTGAGTGGATGTGTGTAAACCTAAGAATCAGTGAGTGGGTATGTAGTTATTGGTGTTGGGGTGTCTATGGTTTTGAGAATGGCAGTCTGCAATTTAGAGTGGGTGTATCGAAGGTTATATTAAGGTGTAAGAAGATGCATCAAATTACCACATGGATGATGTCATTTGAGATGTCATCAGTGATGTCACAGACCATGTCATGAGTGATGTAATATGTGACGTCATCAGCAGTGCAGTGCGGGGGCACGAGTTATAGTTAACTGAACTAACTATAACAGCAGAATTTCTCTGGTTTGTAAGAGTGAAATGTCCAACTAACTATAACTTGCCCTAAAAACTGTTTTTTTCAGCGAATTTCGAAGGTTTTTTAAATGCTAATTTCTAACTATAACATGTCTGAAACCTATGGTTTCTTAAGTGAATTTCAAAGGTTTTCTCAGCGAATTTCTAACAATGCCTACTGAGGTAGGACATGTGAGGAATGAAGAAAAAACGCACAAAGAAGCAAAAGAAATGCAGAAAGAAGCAACAGAAGTCCACAAAGACAAAAAAACTGCAGGAAGAAGCAAGACATGTGCAGAAAGAACCAACGAAGGAGCAGAAAAAGGCCTTGCTACAAAATCATCCTGTGCGCAGAACTTTTTCGTACGAGTACTGGTGGTAACTGACTGACTAACCAGGCCTAGAGCCAGTACTATGGTAAAACACTTGGAATACAGTGAAAACACCTACATACACTAGGGAGCAATGTGTTGGGGTACCCCTGTGATTAGCATGACCTCCTCTGTAAGACCCTAGTACATAATAGGGCAGGAGGATTAAAACTACCTCTTAAGTCAGAGGTGCAGAAATATACTACTTTAACTAGTAGTCGCGTTTGCAGAGTGGTGGCGAAAGGGTGCTGGGTGTCCAACCACCACCCCGGAATTCCGCTGCGTAGGACTTAAAGGAGGTACCAGGAGGGATTCTTGGCCCCCAAACTCCCTCAGGACTAATTTGGACTTAATCCCCCATCATTTAGTCTGCCATGAGGCACGTTTGCAGGGTGGTAGAGAAAGGGGGCCATGGCCTCCGAAGACATTTTAGCAATCCCACTGTGTGGGACTTACTGGAGGTAGCAAGAGGGGTAGTGCCGTGCGTAAAAACCTATCTTGGTGTTCATTTGGGCCATAAACCGTGCCTATCGTGAATATCAGTGTTCCCAGTCTAAGTCTGTAGGCCAGGAGCCTTCCCCTTTGTTCCACCAATTTGTGCAGTACCTCCCCCTTGAACGTTTTCGATAAGAGGATGGCCACCCCAGCCGTCTTAGTTGTGTTGGAAGAAAAGAATTGTGTGGGGAAATGGCGGGACCTCAATCTATGGCAATCGCTGGCCAGTAAGTGGGTGTATTGAAACAAACAGATGTCTGCCTGGGAGTGTTCCAATAGTGACAGTACAGCTCTCCTCTTCGTGGGATTGTTCAGCCCTTTAACATTCAGGGTAACTATTTTTAACTCTGCCATGGATGAGCGGAACCACCTTGGCTATGTGTGCAAATTAGGATGTGTGGCTGCTCGGGGACTGCCAAGTGAACGTGCGTATCTGGACCACTATCTGTAGATACCGTAAAAGCACTGGGCAGGGCAGCCCATAACTCACCCCCCTCAACATTCCCCAAACTCAACCCCCAACTGACCCTCCCCCTTCTGTCCCACAACTCGCCCTGAAACTCCTGATCAGACATTCTCCCCCCCCTTCATTCCCTCAGCACTCTTCCCCTCCTCCCAACACCTGCTCATTCCTACCCCCCAACAATCTCTGAAAATGGTCCCTGGAAGTCTTAACTTCCCAATCTTCCCTGGTTTGTAGTCCAAATAGTCCCAGACCTGCCCCTACTGGACAAGCCTGTGGTGAATTACCTTCGTGGGCGACCTACCACTAGCACTCCTCCCTCGCCTTCCCGCGCCCACCCCCTTCCCAGAGCCAGCTCCAACAGTAATGCATTGTCAATCTCCCCCCGGAGCCGCATTATGCGGTTAGCGCCACTTCATCTTCAGCCGTCGAGGTCTCGGTCGCCGTCCTAATTGCGTCTGCCATTCCTGCTCTGATCGTGGGCGAACCCGGTCTCTGTGGGGCACTCGGAGTCCTGCGCCTCGGGACCCCCCGCCAGCCTCCATTAGTTGAGTTCCTTCTCCGCGGCGTGGACGATTCCTCTTCCTCAGCTGTGATCCCTAGTACTGCACAAACGTCCTGAAGCGACCGCAGCTGATCCATCGGAAAATGAGGCGAAAAGGGTGCCCCCACGAGTAGGGCGTATCGTGGTGTCTCAGGAAGTCTGTCGCAATCTTAAACGCTTTGCGCTTCAGGAGCGTGGTCGCGGCCAGGTCCTGATACAGCGCAACTTGATGGCCTCTGAACGATATTGTCTGTTTCCTTCTTGCTTCGGACATGATCCGCTCCTTCAGCGGAAAGTCGGGGAGGAAAGCTAATACATCCGGCGGTGGCCCTGTTGCTCGCCGCTGCGGGCCCACTCTGTGAGCCCTGTCTATCTTGACGGGAAAATCTGCAGGTTCGCCTAGGATGGTACGGAACAGTTCCCGGACCCTAATGTTGTTCCGCCGCGATCTGTTTTCCAAATCTTCATTATGCAGCTGAAGATCAATGTGCTGGTCTCTGAGACGGAGTACCTCCTTTTGTAAGTGCGTAATCTCCTCTTCCTGTCTTTGCGTGGAGTTTTCAACTGTCTACCCTCTCCCCGAGTCCATCCACCTCCCTGCGTAGTTCCCGCACCTCACCTGCCACCTCTTTTTTAAGTTCTTGAAAGTCTTCCCTCAGTGTCCCGAAAAGTGATTCCAAAAAGGATCTGGTGACTGGGGGTTCTCCGCCGCTCCCTCCTTGAGAACCGCTAGCGCCACCTGACGGGGTTGAGGTCTTGTCTCCTTTACCAGGTGGTTTATTGAGCATTTCCGTGAGCGTGCGGTTGCTACCTTTGCCGCCCTTCTGCCTGGCCATCTTCCTTACCGCCCTGCAGCCCGTGTGTTGTCAGCAGGAGGCTCCAGCTAATTTATCATTGGTCCAGGTCGATACCTCTGGTGCGAGTCTTCTGGGTCCACCCTGGTGGTTATTGCGACACTAGGTCAAATCCTCAAAAGGCCCCAACTAGCTACGTGTCAGGAATGAGTCAGTATCGGCATTAGGTGCTCTGATTGCTCCTGATGCGAGCAGCAGTACGGCCCGGGCTTACTGACCGCCCGGCCTGGCCGCCCAGCGGGAGCACCGCTGTATCAGCAGCCTCCGGTGCTATATCATGCTTCACCAGTGTTCCAACTTCCCAGATCAGGTGCAAGGCCTCAGATACTCGGGACCAGACTGCTACTGCCTGAACGTGTGCCACGCTATTCACAGTCCTCCTCCTCTCCTCCAATGTCTGTTCTCCCAGGTGGAGCTCTACGCTACTCCGTTCCTGTTCCCAGGCTACGTCTCCTTCCTGGCAGTGTGCTAGTTGCTAGACGGCGCGTTGCCTGCCACTCCACCCCGGTGTTTTATGTCGCAAACTTACGCTCTATTCAAGCAGTCCGTCACTCCTACGAGGGCTCCGAACCCCAGCACCCTCACCCAGCCCGCACCTCACCTCCTCTGTCGAAGCCGTTGTGGCAGGGGGAAGCCGTGTCCAGGGCCCCGTACCAAGCTGCCCGTCTCTGATTTTCGGGCCTGCTTCACTCCGGTCCCCAGGGGTGTTCTGCAGGGCACCAGGTGACTTCCATTACGGCGACTGAGTACTCAAGGGGAGTCCCTTCCGGCCTCGTCTCCGCTCTCCGGATGAGTGTGTCTGGACCGGCTATGCTTCACAGGTCTGGCGCCATTGCAGTGCCAGTTCCACCCCAGCGTCGCGTTCCGCGGACTCTGTCTCCTTTGCAGGGCAATCCGCAATGTTCCTGGGCACTCTGCTCCTTCTCTGTCACCCTGAGATGCTCCTCACCGTTTCCGCCGGTTCGGGGGGGGAAATCATACCCCGGGCTCGGTCCCGTCGCAGTACGGCCTCTAGTCCCCTGATCGGTACCGCTTCGGCTTTAGGTGCAGTTCCGTGATCGGTAGTGACCTCCCTGGCAGAGTGCGACACCTCTCCGGCGCTGTCTCTCCGGCGCACTCAACTTCTGGCCAACTCTTCCTAGGCTGCAGCCGCGGCCTCGCGTAGTCCCTGGGGCGGGACCAGGTCTCCTCTGCCACCCGGAGGCCGGTCAGCGGTCCCCGCGCTCAGGCTCACCGTTCCGGCGGGTCGCCGGTGTTTCTCCGCTCCTCCCGGGACCTTCTGCCAACTCTCGCCACTGCACTAGCGCTGCCTCGCTAGCTCTCCGGGCCTGCGCCTCCTCCCGGTCCGGCTGCAACCTCGGCCTCGAGTAGTCTCGGGGGCGGGCCCGGGGTTCACGGCACCGCCCAGGGGTCGAACAGTACACCTCGGTCTCCGGCCGCCGGCTCTGTGGGTCGTCTTCGGGTACCTCAGCCTCCGCAGGTCCTCTTCCGTGGCCCACTGGGTCTGCGCCACTACCAGTCAAACCTCCAGGCGGCCTCGCTCCACCTCCGCTGCTTAGGGAGCCCGTGGGTCAGCTCGCCTCTCTGGACGCTTCGATCGGCGGGGAAACCGGAGCTCACCCAGCTGTGTCCAGGGGCTGTCCAGACCACACTCGGTCCCCCTAGCTGATTGGGGGGAGAGAAAGGCGAGAATTCAGGGCTCAGGGCCTTGGCGGGCGCGGGAGCTCGGGAGGAACACGTCCGTTCACTCCGCCATCCTGGCCACGCCCCCCCTATTTTTAATATTTTTAAGTGCCAAGGTACCCACAGAGAGTACATGGGCTGGAAACTCGACCACTCTAGTTCCTCAGACCATAATGGTTCACTGAACCCAAGGGTGTTTATTTCCAAACAACTCTTCTTAATAAACCCACACTGATGCCGGTGTTGGATTTATTAAAACATGCCTGACGTGGTCTCCGACTGGCTTTAGGCAGCTTGCCACCACCATACATTTTTCAGGACCCCTGGGGTGAGAGCCTTTTCTCTCTGAGGTCAGAAACAAAGCCCATCCTGGAAATAGGTGTCACACCGACTCCCCAAGGCAGACACAGTGCTTGAGAGTGAAGCTTCAAAGGCCTTGCCACCTTTGTAATGCAACCCCAGCATCTGCTGCTAGCGACAGATTGCAGCCACTAGTTCAAATCCCTACTTTTGGTATGAGAACCGATAGGTAAACGAAGAGTAGAAGGTGTGCCCCCTCCTTTGCCAATTCCGCCCCTCAGGTGCTGGAGGCAAAGTGAATCACAGTTTTCAGGGCCCACCATCTTGAAGACTTATCTGATCAGGGCAAGGATTATGCCCCTCTCCCACAGGAGGGTGGCACAATAGAGGGTGTGGACACCCCAGGCGAGGGACCCATTAGCCCCTACCTGTCACTCCTCTGTAATTCCCCTAAATCTAGTACTTTGGTGTCACCCGCCGGACCCTGAAATCAGATTCCTGTTGACCTTAGTAGAGTCTGACACTAAAGAGTCACACCAGGAGGGAAGACTGCAGAAACCAACTGACGTGGCACCAGACCTACAGGCCTGTCTACAGAACTTGACGATCCTGTGCCATGACAATCTGTCCTGCTGCCCAGTGACCTCCAAACTGCAGAGAACAGCAGACCTGTTCAAGAAGAAACCAACTTTAAGAGAAAAAGAACTACACCCAATGCCCACAGCCCCGTGTCGAAGTGGCCCACCGGTCATGCGAGGTTCCCCAGCGATTCTGAATTAGAGTCCACCCATCGGCTGACCCCTGCCAGACTTTATCCCCCTGCCTGCAGCCTCAATCCGAAGACTCCTCCCTGACCGCAACCTGCCTGGTAAGCTTTTGCCGTCACCAAAGGGCACCCCTACACCTGGAACACTTTGGGAACTTGGCCAACAGTATCCTTACGCCCCCAGCATCACTAATTATTAGGGCAGTTGTGGGGTTTGTTCGTCCAGCCTCCTGGCATGGAGCCTTTCTTTAAAACCGATCTCCCCCATTGATTTGCATTGGGAGCCCGAGGCTGTGTTGGCACTCAGCTGCCCCTGTGCCGCTGAGGGTGTAAGTTTAGTGCTGCCTTGTGGCCCCTCACTGTACTTACCTTAACTTTACCAGATCAGCCCGTAACACTGCTTTACTCTCCTGTGAGCAGTACATCTTCAACTACGCCCATTCTCCATTGATTATCATTGGACGCGTGACCCTGAATTTGACATCTTCACCCGTTACCCTCTGTGCCGCTGGTGGTGTATTCTTTGTACTGATTTGAACCTTGCCTGGTGTTGACCTGAAATCCCAAAAACTATATTTGTAAGTTGTGTGCTTAGCTTCAAAAACTGTATTTGTGTTTTCCTCCCTTAATTTAACATTGCTGAACTGCAAAATTGCACTGTCTCCACTTTTACAAGTGAAAACTATTTATATTGAAAAATGTGCTTACTTTTGAATGTACATCTTGGTCTTGAAATCTTTATATAAGCACATTTTTATACAATTGGTGTGGATCTCCTTTTTGAGTAGTGTCATTTATTGGTTATTGGTTTCTGTGTAGACCCCTTACAATCTGGCTTTAGGAAAGGATGCAGCACTAAAACCGCCATGCTAAACATTGTTGACGACCTTCACCACTCACTTGACCATGGCGAATCTAGCCTTCTGATCCCCCCCTGATCTCTCTGCAGCGTTTGATACTGTTAACCACTCTGCTCTACTAAATGTTCTTAGAGATCGATTCGGACTGAATGGCACACCACATAAATGGTTCGTCTCATACCTACAACACAGTTCTCAACAAATCAAAATCAAAAATTGCCTATCTAACCCTACCTCCCTCTCCTTAGGAGTTCCGCAAGGATCCGTCCTCTCTCCCTCTCTCTTTAACCTTTTCATGGAACCCCTCACACTCATTCTTAAACAAGCCGGGATCAACTACCATCTCTACGCCGATGACACACAACTCTATTATAAAATTAAAACTCATGCTGACATCCTTCACCTCAACAACACTCATCAAGATTCAAGCCTGGTTCAACATTAACCAACTCAAACTCAACCCTAAAAAAACTGAGATTATTCTTTTTTCCCCTAAAAATAACCAGCTCCCCATTCAGAATTGGATCTCTGACCTTAATGCCCTCAACTGCTCCTTATCTTTGTCCTCCTCTGTCAAATCACTAGGGATCTCCCTTGACAACCTCCTTACACTCAAGGTACACATCAACAATTCCGCTAAAGGAGCCCTCTTCACTCTCCGCCACCTTAATAAAATCAAGCCCTTCATCCCTATCGATGATTTCAAACTAGCAGTTCAATCCCTTGTTCTTTCTCGCATCGACTATGGAAATGCCATTCTCACCGGAATTCCCCAAGATCCACCTAGCACCTCTTAAATCTGTGCTTCACCTTGCAGCTAGACTTACCACAGACTGCAAGCGATTCGACCACATCTCCCCTGCCCTTAAAACCCTTAAATGGCTCCCTATAGAAGGTAGGTCCACTTACAAAACAGCCTGCATCACACACAAAATTCTCCATCAAAACAGACCGACCTACCTCACTAACAAACTCACTAAAGCCGGTTGCTCCCGTTCCCTGAGAAGTACTAACACCTTCCTTATCATCCCCCCCCTTTTCTAAAAAAGAAACCACCCAGTCACGATCCTTTTCCGGCAACACTCCTTGCTCTTGGAATGCCCTTCCAACTGACCTTCGCTGCAACCCTTCCTACTCTAGCTTCAAAAAAGATCTCAAACTACATCTCCTCAAATACTGGGGACCCTAATCCCTATCTGTTCTCGTCCACTGGCCACATCTGTCCGAACCTTGATACATCCGCCCTCTCTTTATCAGCCTTACTTGCCCTTCCTCCCGTCACTTCCCCCTCCCTATTTACCACCTTCACGTTCCTTGCACACCCCCTTCCCTTGTCCACCCCCAACCCTAATAACCCTCCTACCCCCCCCCCCCCATTTCTACCCCTCCCTCTCCAACCTTACTGACCACCATCCTCCCCATCCTGACTGATTTCCGGCTCTCTTTTCAAATTTGTGCCTTATATTTTTACTTATGTTATTTTCATATATTGATGCTATGTATGTTCCCTGTCTTTTTGACCTTCATGTCTTAAAAAAAAATGTAAAGCGCTCTGATACTCCTGGGTCCAGCCAGCACTATAGAAAACCTCTAAATAAATAAATATTATAGATGTCTTACTCTCCTCTGTGTTAGGCCTAAGGCTGATCGCTCCCACTACCACAAGTAGAGCACTTTGGGTTTACATTGAGCCCTGTACACTTCAGGGGGCATCTCTGGACTCTTTGCTCAATATAACCACTCAGTGGTATGTAATTTTGGAAGTACTGAAAGTGTCTTCAAATCCATCAATATAGTTTGGGCCAGCTCTTTAAAAGCGAGTCGCCCTACTTTTCAGAACTGTGATATTTCCATAATGTTTGAACAGGTAAAAGTATATTTTGGTTTTATATATAAAATAGTTTTAATGTTGTAGCCAGTACAGTACGTTGGGTGAATTTTAAATCTGAAGTTTCCCTTAACTTTCATTGTTGAATTGTGTGAGTAGTGGAGTGCTCCATGTTAGACAGTTAAGCTGGTACACCTGATATTAATGATGATGTAAAAGCACAGATAACAAAGTAGCAGCTGAAGACCTTTCTGAAACTGAGCTGCTGGTTGCTGCCTGGATATGACAGGAATTTAATATTGTTCAATGGGTGACAGATCCCCAAAAAGTTTCACATGCCACTTTCTGTTGAGGGTAGTCTTTTTAAATGACTACTAAATTAAGCTGCTGGTAATAGTCCAAATAATACATATAGTGCATTTTCTAGTTGTTTCCCCCAGCTCGAGATTACTGGGAGTAGATCTTGCGAAGGAATACAGCATTAACACATTTTTGCAGTAAATTGTATTTCCCTGTTGCGTTGTGGCTCTTAGTGTAACTGTGCCATGAACCTATTTACTAATATTTTAGTATTACTCAAGTAATTCATATAGTAGTGTTTTGCAATTAAAGGTTTTGCTAGTGGTAACAAGAAAATAAACACTAATCTGATCAATTATGGTGTTTTTTACTATCTACAGCACTGACCAATGTACAACTTTTTTTCTTTAGCTTTTTTCACTTATGGATATGAAGCCTCCTATATCTCGAGCAAAGATGATTCAAATCACTAAAGCTGCTATTAAAGCCATTAAGGTAGTATTACGATTTTTCGTTGAAAAGTATTTGCACAGTTATTGTTGTGTTTTCAGTTACAAAGGTTATCTTAATTTATGATTGTTTGAAAATAAAATATCTGTTTCAAAAGGTTGCATATTTTTCTGCAATTCAACTTTGCTTGGCAAAACGGAAATTACTGCTCTGAGCTTTGATTGCTAAGCCTTTGATATTTCTTTCCCTTTACTCCATCACCCAAAACACGTATGCCATTTTATTTTGAATCCTATATGTTAGTGCTTGCAAATGCAATTTTAAATCCGGCTGGTGGTGATTATTTCCACGTGAACTTTTGGCACACACAGCAATGTGAAAAAGATCATATACCTTAAAATGCTAAGGATAGTGGAAGTCACACTACACACCATATGATCCTAAGGTTATAAGTGCATAACACACATTACCTTCAGAATTAATATAAGAATACTAATTAGACACATGTCTATTCTAGATGCCACCTATTTTACGGTACTGATATGATCTTTGAAAGTTTTAGAATGTAATGCTGATTTGCCCTGAATAGTGAATGATTGAAACAAATGAGACATATTCAAATCTTTTCACGGCGCTTGAGGCCTGATTCTCCCCCAATGTCCTTTTTAGGTCGAGGTACCGATATTTAATGACTCTTAGTAGTACGATTAGTCCCGCCTCTGTTTTTGCCTCTCTCCCATTGGCTGGCTTCCTAAACGGAGGCCAGCCATTGGAAGAGAGAGCTATCCCTCCGAATAGGCTCCGTCCTTTTCGGATTTGGAGGTGTGTTCGGTGTTCTTCTTTCCACTTTTAGGCCACGCCCATTCTTAGAACACCGAACACGCCCCCAATCCGAAAAATTTGGAACCTTCCGTCTGCCATTATTTGGTTTCTCTTCCTATGAGGATGGTCTCGCTGTTCGTGGCTCCCGCTGTCCCCCCTCCCGCTGTTCGTGGCTCCCGCTGTCCTCCATGCCGCCCCCTCCCGCTGTTCGTGTCTGTCCGCTAGTAGGATACATAAATTAATTAAATGGATAGAGTAAACTTGCGGGAGGTTTGAACCGTCAATGTTTACAGTGTCTGTGCAATACTGTTTACATTCGTAGAACACGCCCTTTACAAGCTCTTGCACCAGCCTTGCATAAGCCGTGGCCGTTCTGTTGTGGCTCCCGCTGTCCTCCCTCCCGCTGTTCCCGCCCCCACCCGCTGTTCCCGCCCCCACCCGCTGTTCGTGTCTGCCCGCTAGTAGGATACATAAATTAATTAAATGGATATTGTAAACTTGCGGGAGGTTTGAACCGTCAATGTTTACAGTGTCTGCGCAATACTGTTTACATTTGTAGAACAGGCCCTATACAAGCTCTTGCACCAGCCTTGCACAAGCCTTAGCCATTCTGTTGTTGCTCCCGCTGTCCTCCCTCCCGCTGTTCCCGCCCCCTCCCACTGTTCGTGTCTGTCCGCTAGTAGGATACATAAATTAATTAAATGGATAGAGTAAACGTGCAGGAGGTTTGAACCGTCAATGTTTACAGTGTCTGCGCAATACTGTTTACAATCGTAGACCACGCCCTATACAAGCTCTTGCACCAGCCTTGCACAAGCCGTGGCCGTTCTGTTCCGGGAATTGCGTCCATTTTCCAGCTCCGCCCCATTTGTAATGGTGTTATTGTCTCAATCATGGAAATAAAAATGTGGTCGGCCATTCCGTTAAGCTTGAACTCCTCTCGAAAAACCCATGTCGCCCGGATTTTTGAGAGAACAAAAGTCATAATTTAATTAAATATTGCTCCTATTAAGAATGTGTAGAAAAGTGTTAACTACCCAAAAAATCCCCCTCCCGCGGTTCCCGCCCCCCTCCCGCTGTTCATGTCTGTCCTCTTCGGTGTCCCAGACTACCCCGCCCCCTTGTGTGCCCTAGCTGTCAGCGCCAGCAAGTGCTTCGGAAGGTCTGCCTGTTTCCTCTGTTCTTCCCTATGGTGCTCAGCCGGCGCCTCTGGGTGCGCATTGCCTATGCGTCGATGGGGACACTAATCGGAGTTTCTGCCTTCCTGGCATGAAACGTGGCTTTTGGACAGCCCTGGACGGCGGCCATGGGGGGTCTTTCAGGTAGGAAAATGTCGGGTTGAAAAAGAAAAGTAGGACATAAGGTACAGTAGGGAAGGGCCAAGTCATGGCTACAGTTGCGGGAGGAGATGGTCACAACAATATGGGGAGGGGTTTTATCAGGTAATGTGGGGGTCTAATGTCCTGGGAGATATCAGTGCTAATATTTAGCGGTCCCATGCAGTAGGGGAATTCTTCAGGTACAGTTGGCCAGGCTTTTAGATCTGCAGAAACGTTTGTTCTTCAATGCCACAGGCGAGGAAGACAGCTTAAAACAGAGGCGCTGCCAGGTACATTAGCATGAGCGAGGGTCGGAGGCCAGTACTACATGAATGTGGCGGTGAGATAGTAAACAAAAGTGTGCCAGGTGTGGGGAAGCGGTGATCACAGAATGTGGACTTTCAGGTGCAGCAAGGGTTAATGGAGATTGTTCCAGGTAGGGAAGGGAGCAGCATTCGAGTAACGGTTTGTGTCAAGTGCCACAGGTTTATGTGGCCCAAGTTGGAATAAGCAGGGTGCTCTACCGGGTATTTATTTGTAATTTTGCAATTTTTATATAGCGTGGACATGATCCGAAGGCTTCAGAGCGCTTTACAACAGTAGCAGGGTACCTGAGTTACAGCGAGTTACAGTTATGCGAGCATGCAAATCTCTTGAACATTTTATAACCAGCTCCACTTAAAGATTTACTAAGTGGAACTACAAGTTCTCCGAATATTTCTTTCTTTGGTCGACAAATCTTTGCCACTGTGTTAGAATGGAGCACAATCTGAATACATTGCTAACTGACAACATTTAATGTTTGGTCAATGATGAGTGGTTTGATTAAGATTCGAAAGCTTTATTTCTCATAAAAGGGATTAGTTTGTCTTTTTGTTCTTTTCTTCAGGTTAGACAGAAAAGTTTGTTTACTGAAATATAAACAATCATTATTCAATCAATCAAGGTTCAAAAAGCGCGGCTAATCACCCAAATGTGTGTGGCTATGTGTGTGTGTCTGTGGCTCTGTATGTGTGGCTGTAAATGCAATAGGTCATGCATTTGCGAGCTATTAAGCTATTGGCATTGTAAATGACAATCCCATTTATTTAACGATTAAGTTAGTGGCAATGTAAATGACAATGACATTTATTTATGATTTAAAAAAAAAATAAAAAATCATGAGCAATGCCAATAGCTCTACCTTTTAATAATGCCGAGACCATTGCATTGTAAATGCTTGTTCAATTCATGCCGATTTCAGTGTTTTGTCATAGATGCCCCCATATCCTATGTGTGTCACATAAGCAAATAATTACAAACAAGTACCAGAATTTTGCAGCTAACGATATCCATATGCCATGGTTGACCCTTAAGTCAAAAAATACATCTAGTATGTCTGGGCCAGCGTTTTGTCATAGTTACCCTCTCCCATATACCACGGTTATTCTCGGTTATGACAAGAATTGTGTGCTTCATTTTGCCACAGTTGGCCTCGGTGGCAAGAGTTGCCTCAAATATGCCAGCTGCATCAGTTTTCTACATTGGCCAATATGCCAAGAATTATCTCTTTTATAAAAGCATTTAAAAACAAGATTGGCGGGGCTCGCAGTGTATCTGTGATTCCGGCTGCAAATAAAAACAAATGAAGTGCCTGCTTCCATGCTTAGTTTACATTAGGCCCCCAGGTGGGCCAGGTTCCGGGGGCAATTAAAAATAAATAAGAGGGGCCAGTATTTTCTCATGGGTTCCCATTATACCAAGAATTAACTCCAGAATGTTGTCACAAATGCCTCGTGCTGAAAATTATCTCCGGTGTGATGCACCAGAATCTTGCCATGGGCGCCTCGATAAACCAAGAATGAACTTCAGTATGTAAGTTAAAGTTTGCTTGTAAAATTGCACAGTCTTGCATGCATTCCTTCTCATTCGCACTCTCATTCTTACACGAACTCTTATATTATCACTGTCACTCATTTGCATTCAATCTTACTGACTCAATTGTATGATTGGATGGAATATTTTAATTTGTCATGGTGTAAAATTTATGACCACATGTGTTATATGGGGAGGTTTTCTCATGCTTTATGGAACTCTGTGGCACAGAGGCTACCTTTTCTGTCGGAGGAAACCAGAAAGGATTTCTTGCAGGTGGTGTAAGATGGCTGGGGGGGCGGCAAGATTATCTATCAAGTGTAGCAAGGACACATCTGATTCTGTAATTAGAGCTATGGCCCAGTCGGATGCTCTGCGCAGGCATGCACGGTTGCATCCGTTTGGGTTTTCAGACCCTATGCAGGAGAGTACCAAAGATATGGTGTTCATTTATTTGGTGAAAAGGCTGTTTTCTTGGTTATTTTGCTAGCTGCAGAAGTACTGGCCTCTGTCAATTACAATTGTTTGGGTGTTTTATTTATGATGTATTGTTTGTCTGTGCCCTGTTCAGAGTTCAGTTTGATTCACTCTGGAGAAGAGTTTAGGCTCAAGAGTGATACAATGATGGCATATACTGTACTCTACGTGAGGTAATGTTTGTATGCTGTTGTGAGCATTCGAAATGTGTGTATGCGTGCACTCGTGGATCAGGAGGAGTTTGCTCAGCTTATGTGCTATTTGTCTCCTGCTTAAGTGGATAGAGTTTCACTCTGTGTAGGATTAGTTTTCTGTGGTATTTTAAATTTGTAACCCATTGGAGCTTTGGGGGCGTATGATTTGCCATTTAATGAGAGGCTTCGGTGCCAAGGCCTCTTTTAAAAAAATAAAATCATCTTTGTAGGAGAGTAGGATCTGCCTACTATGGTTACCCACACTTTTTGCTGGTGTTTCACTGTTTTTCGACTTTAGTCTGGCTAGAGCCCGGCTATTCAGGACCCCATCCTAGCTGCTTCCTCTCTAAATTGATTGCATCTACTTTAGGTACACTCCAGATTGGTTACTGGGTTATCCTTGTGAGTCTCTAGTATATGGTACCTTAGGTACCCAGGGCATAGGTACCCCAGAGGCTTACCAGGGGCTGAAGCATGTATTATGCCACCCCTGGGAAGCCTTCCAAAATGGCACCACCATAAAGCATAGAGTAAAAAAGTGGGTAAGGTGGTGCATGCACCCCTTACTAAGATATAGGTTACCTATATCAACCTTTAAGTCACCAAGACATGTAAACCTATAAGTCACTCCTATGGCAGGCCTTATCAATCCTGAAGGCAGAGTGCTTGGTTTTGTGTGAGAGGGTGCCCATGCATGAGCAGGATCCCTCTGCATTTTTGAAATCTATTCTGATGCGGTTCTGTGATGCAGCGAGACCATATACTCTTAAGTGCATTATAACCTCGTGGTAAATGCTAACTTTGGAATGGCTGCATGGAAACATGTCGTGTTTGGTGTCAAACACTTTGGTATCCTACCCCCACCGCCAGTCCTGGCGGCGGGGGTAGAATTCCACCCTTCTAGAGAGAGAGGACATGTACACACTTACCTAACCGGTAATGGTTAAAAAGAGCCCCAGCATCACAAAATGGATGCTGCAGCCACACGAGTCTGACCTCCTGCTGCTGGACGAAACTCCGACAGGGGAGGCCTGGATAATAGGTTTCCTGTCACAGGGAGGTGTAACCACCTCCCAGACAGGCTTTAGTGTATTGGGGCTGGGTGGATGCATTCATAGAATGCTTTTCAGACAGTGCTGGGGGCACACTTGGTGTCCCTGTGCATACCCCAGTTCAAACCAGTTGCAGGGGCACTCAGCCCCTGCTCTGGTGTGAAACTGGACAAATGGAAAGGGGTGTAACCACCCTCTCCCTGGGTCCTCCCATAGGTGGGACCCTAGAGCAAGTCCATCCCTAAACTTAGTAGAAGTATAGGAACCCAGTCCTTAAGACTTTAGATTATACCTGGATGAAACTCTGCAACATATATCCTGGAACTTCGACATTCTATTTCGACTAGAAGACGGAAGAATCTCCCTTGGGGTCAAGGAGTGCCTCCCCTGTTCAAACAAGCACCAAAGAAGCATCATGCCGGTCTAAATTTACAAGGCTCCTGACGGATTTGCGACTCAGGACACATACACAGACTTCCAGACTTCTCAGAGGCCGACACGAGATCACAGCAAAGCTGAGACCCGCAGCCCTCACGAGTGACGTGGAACCGTAACTCCTGCACATTTGCAAGTGCATCAGCTTTCCCAAAGTTGTGCATTGGGCTACTTGTAGTCCAAGCCCGAGCATCCTTTGCATCGAAGATTGTGGGCCTACACTCCACGAGTGTCCTGTGGACCTGCTTCTTGCATTTCCGCTCGAGGCTCCTTCGCGATCCCTGGTCCCTGGAACTCTTGAGTTTCTTGGTTGCTTCAGACATGCTCTGACTCCCCTCCAAAGGGTGAGTCTCTCAGACCTTGCTCGTCTGCACCAAAGCCAATCTTTGTAGGTTGCTGTTGCCAAGGCTTGTTGGATCCAATCCGGCTACCGACGCAGCAGCACTCCACATCCTTCGTAGGACAGCTCGAATCCAGCTCCTGCTATTCATCGACGCCTCCTGGTCCTCATGGCTGAAGAGTCGAGCTTCACCTTCTGCACCTGAAATCACCTGACATCTGTGGGCATCTGCTCATTGCCTTCCTGGTCACTGGCTAGTGACCCAGACTCTGTCCCCTCTGTTTTCAGGTTCTTCAGATCTCCAATCCACCCTTAGATCCATCCGGACACTTTCCACTTGGTCGCCTGCAGCACTATTACGCAGCTCGCCATAGAAAACGACGACGAAACCCAACATTAAAAGACACCTATGCACCCGGCTTCCCTGGATGAGGTAACCAGAGTACTCGGGGTCTCCCATGGGTATTGAGTCTAGAACTGCCTAGTTCCAAAGGGGTTTGCTCCAAGTCCATTTCCAAGTGCCCATTTGCTTTAAAATTCCAATACCAACTTTATCCATAGAAGTCAATGGTGATTCGTGGTTCAACATCATTTATGATAATCTTCAGGGTTAAGCAAACCATCTATCTTCAGGAGTCATTCATTTGATAACTTTATTTCGGTCAATGACCATAAAAGTGCAATAAAATATGTACAGGCACAAAAATAAAACCATAAGTAAAGAGAAATGTAAAAAGTTATTAAACGTTAGTTATCAAAGATAAGAAAAAATGAGAAGCAATAGACCATTATTTCTTATTAATAAAAACAGTTCTTCTCCGCCACATGCCAAGTAAGAATCGGGAGACAGCAAAAACAATGGGAGGGGCGGTATCGTAGGTTAAAACTCTGCAAGCTTGTACACATTGTCTGAAACCCAGGTTTTTACACAATGGAATAATCCAGCATTTCCGAATTTCGCTATATGCCGGACAGAAAAAGAAGATATGTACAATGTCTTCCCTACAGTAATTACAAGCAGGGCAGTTGGCCTCCATCGATTTTGCCCATCTGGATGTCAATGCCCCAATCTGTATAGAGCCGTGCCTCAATTGGATGTATAGTTTTCTTGCAAGTGGAGGCTGCACTAGGTCCAGGAACACCTCTGTCCTGAATTCGGCTTTCATCAGTAGGAACTCAGTAGACAGCCTACCCAAGGAAGTCGAGCAGTATAGCATTTTGAGGTTGTGACCTTACAGCCACCACTAGTACAGACCTTTGCATCCTCGTGCAGCTGTCCTCTGGTGTGTCCCATAGTTGGGGTAGACAAATTAGGTAGAGGAGAGCCTTTACATGTGCCAACCAGGGTATGTTGTTATTCTTTAGCTGCCCCCAAATTGTAATGAACTCTGCTCTAAAGGATGCGAGCTCCGGCACAGACCAGAGCCTTCTCCAGTAGAGCAGAGGTCGTGCAGCTACCAATTCGTTAATGGGTTCCAAGCCCAGATCCAAGTGTAGAGGTACGAGGGGCGTGCTTTGGGGAAGGGCAACCAGTTGTCGCATGAAGGCCTGTTCAACCTTCAGTAAGTTGCATACGTTCGTGTGTCCCCAAAGTTCTGCAGCGTACAAAGCTGCAGACCTGACATGTGTTTTATATATCTCAAGAGCAGGAGTAACTGGTTTAAAAGTTGAGGCTCTGTGAAATCTGCCCATGCCTCCCATAATCTGTGCAAGTCTCAGGGAAGATTTAGAAACTTGGTGGTCCCATGCAAAGTGCTCAGACAACGTGACCCCCAGGTATATAAAAGTCTTGACTCGCTCTAGTGGAGTTCCATTCAGTGTGGGATTAGGGCGGGTGTGCCTCGGGGGATTGAAAATCATAAACTTGGTTTTCTCCAAGTTGACCTCCAATCCCCGCGAGGAACAAAAGGAGACAAACCAGTGCAGGACCCGCTGGATGCCCGATGATGTCCGCAACAACAACAAAGTGTCGTCTGCAAACATCAGAGCGGGCACCCTACCAGTGGCCAGGCGCGGAGCATCGTTATCCCTAACGTGTTTAAGTTTATCTATCAGACCATTGACATACAGTCTGAAAAGAGTGGGGGCCAGTACGCAAACCCAGGAGTCATTTGAATGAATGAATGAATGAAATTATATTTATACAGCACATTCTACCCTAAGGCCTCGTAGCGCTTGTGGATTGCTTCAGATTCGCAGAGCAATTTAAGAGAACTTGCGGAAAAGGTGTGTCTTCAAGAGTCTGCGAAAGGCCAGAATGTTGGGTTCGCACCGCAGAGGGAGGGGGGGGGGGAATTATCACCGGCCTAGCGACCTGGAGTGCGCCACCTCAACCCTTCAGCCCTGATGAGTCGCGGAATCATTACATTCCCACGCGGCGAAACACGTGTCGGCTGGCTATCATGAATATTAAATGAAGATTGAAACATAAAGACATTGGTGTTCTCTCTGACAGCTGCATTTTGATCTCTTTAAGTGTCTCTTAAGGCACAGAATCTGTACTCTTTCTCTTGTTGGGTGTGTGCAATAGGCATTTGTTTGTTTCAATCCATTGTATCCAACCCCATCTGAGAACCTACACTTAAGAACAGAGCTGTTAACAGAGATAACCTCACAAATATCAATTTAGGGCTGACTGTTCCAATCCCCTCGTTCAACAAGCTGAAGTGTGGACTTTTAAATTGTAGATCTGCCAGCAAACATGCTACTGATATCTTCAATCTCATTTTAGATGACAACTTAGACATTCTGGTCCTCACAGAAACTTGGCTAAATAGCTCCTCATCTCCCATTCTCGACCTACTGGTTCCTCCCTCCCATGATCTAATTCAACTTGATAGGATTGGAAAAATTGGTGGAGGGGTAGCCTGCATTTATCGTAACTCACTATCAGTCAAACAAGCGGACTCCACTGAACTATCTTCGTGCGATTATCTTTGCATCAAGATCTCAGATTCTAAGCGCATCACTTGCAAGTTACACATATTTTGCCACCCCCAGGTGATAATTTGACTTGTATTGATGAGATTATGGAGATCATGGCATCCCAATTCCAACTCCCTAGTTCCTCATATTTTCTTGGGTGATTTCAACCTTCATTGGAATAATGCAAATGATCATTTTGGCTGTTTTAAAAAATTTCTATCAGAGCAGGAATTATCCCAATTCTGTGACAGTCCAACTCATATCAAGGGAGAGACTTTGGACCTCATCATTGCAAAAGCTAACATCATTCTACTGGAATCCATCACACCCTGCGATTGGTCTGATCATTACTGCAGCCTCTTCTCCATCAATACTGAAGTTATGCATAAAAGGGGACAACCATCAAAGTTAAAGCAATGGAAACGGAATCTACAAAATATCAATCCCATCTCCTTAGCAAACCAGTGCAACTCCGCTCTGACCCTCATGACGGACATAAGTGATGTTCATGAGCTTAGAACCTTCTACAACGACAAGATACTTGAAACTCTGGACTCCACAGCGCTGCTACAGGATAAAAATGTCTCCACTAAGATTTCCAAGCCTTGGTTCAATGAAGACCGAGACGGCTAAGAACTGCTGAACGTCTTTGGAAATCGGCTCCTAACTCTCTCAACCTGGAACATCTTAGAAAATTAAGGAATTCGTACGATAGGAAGATTCTTAAGGCGAGGGCAGACTTTTTCCGAACTCAGCTGAACCTAGCAAGCAACCGACCAAAAAAGCTCTTTGAAATTATCAAGCAACAATCTTCCAATACAACTAACTACAGTGAGTTGAATGACCTGGCCACTCCTTCATGTGACGAGCTTGCCAATTTCTTCCATGAAAAGACTAGAACTATTGAGCTAGATATCCAATCAAAGTTGACCCCTACCAACCTATGGCACTAGACCCCAAACTGGACGGTTTTTCTGAAGTTCATTCTAATTTATCAACCATGGGGAAGTTGCAAAAAACAATGCCCCCTGGCACACCTTCTCGCCAATCTCTCAACAAACTATCTACAACACTCTCCAAGCAATCAACCCTTCCAATCATTTCTCGGATCCCTTGCCACCTGCCCGTTTCAAGATTTTAAAAACCTCTATACTACCATTATGGTCTAAAATTGTAAACGCCTCCCTGACTCAAGGTGTCATTCAGGACTGTCTTAAAATAGGACAGGTCACTCCTACACTAAAGAAGGCAGACGCTTCTCCATCTGATCCTAACAACTACCGTTCTATAACCAATATCCCTACCTTGGCTAAATTATTGGAGAAATGTGTTCGAAATATGTAATCACATTGAGAACTTCAACCTCTTAGACCGTCACCAATCGGGTTTCGAAGTGGACACAGCACAGAATCTGCACTCACGCATATTATAGATGATCTATTAGTCATGCTTGATCGAAATGAATCATGCCTTTTGATACTTCTCGATCTGTCTTCCGCCTTCGATGCGGTCAAGTACGACAAGCTCCTAGCCCTATTGGAAAGAAGGATGGGCCTCTCGGGCATTGTGCTACAGTGATTCTCCTCCTTCCTGAATAACAGATCTCAAAGATTCAAGATGAAGAACTCCCTCTCGCAACCATCCATGGTCACTCTCTGTGGGCCTCAGGGAACTGCCCTCTCACCCATTCTCTTCAATTTGTTAATGGAGCCCCTGGTGAATGCTCTGAAGTCTGCGAACATTCTATATCACCTATATGCGGATGACACCCAGCTATACCTTAAAATCACCTCTCCAGATGACTTAATTGCTCTTAATACTACGCTTCTAAACATGCAAAGCTGGCTCACCAACAACCATCTGATGTTGAACACCAAAAAAACTGAATTCATTCTCATCTCACCACCAAACTACACTCCAAAGAAAGACCTCTGGTTAAAACACCTAATCTCCTTTGACTCTGTCCCCCTCATCATAGACTCTGTGAACTCCCTAGGTGTCACCATTGACAAACATTTGAATATCCGTTCGCGCATCTTTACGGCCACCAATCAATCAATCAATCACGGCATTTGTAGAGCGCGCTACTCACCCGGTAGGGTCTCAAGGCGCTGGGGGAGGAGGGTAAGTTACTGCTCGAACAGCCAGGTCTTGAGCTGCTTCCTGAAGGAGAGATGGTCTTGGGTTTGCCGTAGGTGGGTGGGGAGGGAGTTCCAAGTCTTGGCTGCCAGGTAGGAGAAGGATCTTCCTCCGGCGGTGGCTCTGCGGATGCGTGGTACGGTGGCAAGGGCTTGGCTGGTCGATCGTAGCTGGCGGGTGGGCGTGTAGAAGGTCAGGCGGTCGTTGAGGTACTTGGGGCCCAGGTCGTGGAGAGCCTTGTGTGCGTGGGTGAGGAGTCTGAACGTGATTCTCTTGCTGACTGGGAGCCAGTGCAGGTCTCTCAGGTGTCCGGTGATGTGGCTGTGTCGGGGGATGTCCAGGATGAGTCGTGCGGAGGCGTTCTAGATGCGTTGGAGTCTTTTTTGAAGTTTGGCTGTGGTTCCGGCGTAGAGGGTGTTCCCGTAGTCCAGTCGGCTGGTGACGAGTGCCTGGGTGACGGTCTTCCTGGTTTCAGTGGGGATCCATCTGAAGATCTTGCGGAGCATGCGCAGGGTGTTGAAGCATGAAGATGAGACGGCGTTGACTTGTCTGGTCATCGACAGGGAGGAGTCCAGGATGAAGCCCAGGTTGCGTGCGTGGTCTGTTGGTTTGGGAGCGGTGCCCAGGGCCGGGGGCCACCAGGAGTCGTCCCAGGCGGAGGGTGATGATCCCAGGATGAGGACTTCTGTCTTGTCTGAGTTCAGTTTAAGGCGGCTGTTCCTCATCCAGTCGGTGACGTCTTTCATCCCTTCGTGTAGGTTGGCTCTGGCGTTGGTGAGGTCGTTTTTGAGTAGATGATCAGCTGGGTGTCGGCGTAGGAGATGATGTTGAGGTTGTGTTGGCATGTGATGGCTGCGAGAGGGCTCATGTAGACGTTGAAGAGGGTTGGACTGAGTGAGGATCCTTGTGGTACGCCGCAGTTGACTTCGGTGGCCTCGGATCTGAACAGAGGGAGGCGGACTCTCTGGGTTCTTCCGGCGAGGAACAAGATGATCCACTCCAGTGCTTTCTCTCGGATTCCGATGTTGCTGAGGCGCTTCACTAGGGTGCGGTGGCAGACCGTGTAGAACGCCGCAGAGAGGTCCAGGAGGATGAGGGCCGCTGTTTCTCCGTTGTCGATCAGGGTTCTGATGTCGGTGGCTGCGATTAGGGCGGTCTCAGTGCTGTGGTTGGCCCGGAACCTGGACTGCGAGGGGTCGAGGGATCCGTTCGTCTCGAGGAAGGCGGCAAGCTGTCTGTTGACGGTCTTCTCGATGACTGTGGCCGGAAAAGGAAGGAGCGAGATGGGACGGTAGTTCTTGAGGTCGGTGGGGTCCGCCGTTGGTTTCTTCAAGAGGGCGGTCAGCTTGGCATGCTTCCAGCTCTCCGGGAAGGTGGCAGTGTGGAAGGAGGAGTTGATGATGTCTCGGAGATGGGGTGCGATGATGGCGTCAGCTTTGTTGAAGACGTGGTGTGGGCATGGGTCGGTTGATGATCCTGAGTGGATGGAGTTCATCGTGCGGGTGGTGTCTTCGGTGCTGATCGGGTCCAGTTGCAGAGGGTGGTGGTGGCGGGCGTTGGTTCGGTGGTAGGGTGCGTGGTCTGTGCGTCGAAGCTGTTGTGTATGTCAGCGATCTAGCGGTGGAAGAACGAGGCGAGTGAGTTGCAGAGGTCTTGCGAGTGAGTGATGATGTTTCCGGCGCTGGGGTTGGAGAACTCTTTGATGATGCTGAAGAGTTCCTTGCTGTCGTGGGCGTTGTTGTCCAGTCGTTCTTTGAGTGCCGTCTTCTTGGTTGCGCGGATCAGCTGATGGTGTTTGCGGGTGGCGTGCTTGAGGGCGGTCTTGTTGTCTGTGGTCTGGTCGAGCCGCCAGGCTTTCTCGAGGGTGCGGCAGTTCTTCTTGGATTCCTTGAGTTTGTCTGTGAACCAGGGGGGTTTCTTGCTGCCGCGTCTGCTGGGAGGGTTCTTTAGTGGTGCAAGGTCATTGGCGCAGGCGGTCAGCCACTTGGTGAGGTTGCTGGCTGCTTCGTTGGGGTCCGTTGTGCTGGTGGGAGTGTTCTGGTTGAGGGAGGCGGTGAGCTGTTCGGCGGTGATCTTGCTCCAGCTTCGGCGGGGAACCTGTTGTGGGTGGTGGTGGGTCGTAGTTCTTCTGAAGCTGAAGTGGACGCAGCTGTGGTCGGTCCAGTGGAGTCCGGTGGCGTGGCTGAAGGAGATGTGCTTGCTGGATGAGAAGACTGGGTCAAGCGTGTGGCCGGCGTAGTGGGTGGGGGTGTTCACCAGTTGCTTGAGTCCGAGGTTGGCGAGGCGGTGGTGTTTCGGTCGTTGTTCTCCAGGTGGAAGTTGAGGTCCCCTAGGAGGATGTAGTCGGCGGAGGGAAGGGCGTGCGGGCTGATGAAGTCTGCGATGTCTTCTCTGAATTGCGTGCGTGGTCCCTGTGGTCGGTAGATGAGGGTGCCTCGGAGGGTGGTCTTGGGGTCCGTGTGTATCTGGAAGTGCTGGTGTTCGGCGGCGGTGAAGGTTTCGTCGGAGTTAGTCGAGATGCGGATGGTGTTCTTGTGTACGATGGCGATGCCTCCTCCAGTCTGGTTGACACGGTCCTTCCGCGTGATCTTGTATCCGTCCGGGATGGCTATGGCGACGTCTGGCGCTGAGGAGGCGTTCATCTAGGTTTCGGTGAGGAAGGCGACGTCCGGTGCTGTCGCGTCGACCGCACCGTACCAAGGGAGCTAATCACAAAATGAGTATATTAAGGAAAACCCTTCCTCCCTCAGGCTGACTTAAAAGTTGCTGTACAAGCTCTTGTACCACCTAGATTAGACTACGGAAGCACCACCCTCTCTTGTCTCCCTAAATACAGGCTTGCACCGTTGAGAGCAGCTCTGAATGCTGCTGCCAGACTGGTATCTGGAACCAAAAGAAACAGCCACATCTCACAAACCTTGAAAGCACTGAACTGGTTGCCGTATGAAGCAAGAATACACCTTAAAGTGGCGTGCATGACGCACAAAGCAATTCACAACAATACAGCCAGCTACTTGGCGCTAAAGTTGGAAAAATCAGGAGGCTGCAGACAACTACGAAGTGCGAGCACTCTACTTCTAAAACCCCAATCCTTCCGGAAGAAGAGAACAGGCTGTAGAGCTTTCTCCGGGATTGCTCCGAAGATTTGGAACTCTCTACCACCCCTAGTGCGTGGAATCACCTCCCTTACTGTATTCAAAAAGGAAGTAAAAAGTCTACTAATGAACAAATTCATGTCCTAAATTGAAGTATGGGTTGTATTTGATTGTATGTCTTCATCACATCCCCTGTTGCCCCACAATTGTCTGCTGATTAATGTTTTCGTTGTATGTAGATCGGTTTTATCTTTTTCACTTTTATATATCTACCTTTAATCGATCTAGGAATTTGATTAACTGACCGCACAATGTCTAATGTATGTTGTTCTGCAGATCCTATTGCTGGTCCTTTACCTTTCCTATGTATATACTTTTCATTTTTATCTCTATTATGACAAATTGACATTTTGTTTGTGTTGACTACCTCTTCCACTTTTATTCTCCTATTGTAAAGTGCTCTGATACCCTCGTGGGTCATGTTTGCGCTATATAAGACTTTATAAAAAAATAAAAACATAAATGCATGTTAGAGAAAAATTTGAACAGCTTATCTGTGGGTTGCAGCTCCTGTCCCAGGTCCACTAGTCCCAGCACCTCGGTAAAATCGGGCATTAGTGTAGTGGATTTTGCCTTTGGCCTCAGTGGATGGCGGTCAACTGTGTCGTCTAGTGTCATATTGTAGTCTCCCCCTATTATCAGCGTGCCTTCTTGTAGTCCCGTCAACCTCCCACCCAGAACCTCCAGAGCCTGTTTGCCCCAGGCAGGCGGCAGGTAGAAATTATGTTGAGGTCTCTGCCATCCCATTGGGACTCCACACCTGCAAACCTCCCTGCGGAGTCTGCCCATACTTTATGAACCACAAGGGGCACAGACATCTTTACCAGGATTGCCGTTCCCCTCGACCCGAAAGTGTAATCGGCATGAACGGAAAGTTTGTATCCCCGCCTAGTGAGGACCTTTGTCTTATGTCCCACTAAGTGTGTTTCCTGGAGCAGTACAACGTCGGGAGAGTGTTGTTTCAAACATTGTTGCTCTATCCCCCTCTTTGTCTTTTCCCCTATCCTATTGACATTCCATGTCAACACAGAAAGTGCCCTATCTCTACCCCCCCCCAATCCCAAGTAACCAAAAAAGCGACATTTAAACGGATCATTGAGGCCATCGAGAGAGATAAAAACATCTTGTCCAGTAAAAAAAATCCCATCTGCACATACATACTTTGTAACTCCAGCCCCCCTCCTCCCCCTGCCCGTGGATTCAAAACTACCCACGCCCCAACATGGCAGAGTGCCTCTCTCCCCCCTAAAATGCTGAAAATGCCCGGGGTGATCCTGTCCCCCTCCCCGCATGTACACCTTACACTAGAATCAAAATATAGCCGTTCACTTGCAAAGTTTTCCTACACATATTCAGGTCACAGCAATAGACCCCATCAATCTACAATACTGTAATGAGTCCTCTCATGATCAAATGTCTCTCCTTGACGAGCATGGTCATCGCTCCCCTTACTTGCGATGACTGGTGGGCTCAAACGCCGCCTTCAGGCCTCCTCTGCCGGTCAGTCTTTTTCCCCCTGCTGGTCGACCTCCTCTGCCGATTTGTTGTGACCCAGTTCCTTCTGAAGCTCTCCGTTTCGTCCCCGTCTATCGGCTTTCTCGTCGCTGACTTCCCACCGTGCTACTGCCCTCCATCCATTCCCACACGGCCTCTGGAGAGTCAAAAAACCACAACTTGCCGCCCGACTCCACTCGCAAACTCGCTGGAAAGAGCATTGTGAACTTAACCTCCCGATCACGCAGCTCACTTTTCACCGCCTGAAAACTGCGACGTTGGGCCTGAACCTTGGCCTTTAAATCCGGGAAGAAAGACGCCTCGTAGTTATCGATCTTCAAGGGTGGAGCGGAACGTGCAGTCGGCAGAATAGCGTCTCTATCCCGGTAGTTGAACACCCTAGCAATAAGAGGCCTCGGGGGCACTCCCAGTTTAGGTCTACACCCCGGTACTCTGTGGGCCCTTTCAATAGAAAAATAGCTGGACAAGGTCTTAGGCTTTAGGTGCTTCATGATAAGCTCCTCTACATACAGATCTGCCGCCGGCCCTTCCGTCTGTTCCGGAACCCCTAAAATACGAATGTTATTGCGGCGGGCGCGAACTTCTTAGTCGTCAAGTTGTTGCAACATCCTTTACTGCTTTTTTGCATGTCGAGCATTTGCGTTTGGAGGTCAGACGTATCCGATTGTAGGGCACTGGTGACTATTTTGAGCTCTTTGACCCTTTCGTCCATTTTCCGAAAGTCCGCCCTAATTAGCGAAACCTCCACCGTGACCGAGCCCACCGAGGCACGCACTCCATTGATAGCCGCCATGACATCATGTAGGGTGGGCTCCGGGCTCTGCTTGGCCGCCGCCCCACCAGCCTTATCAGATTGCGGCGGGTCTCTTCTCTCTCCGGCCTTGGACCACGCAAATTTCGTGAGCTGCTTTTGAGCATTGTTGGCCTTAGGACCTCTTACTCCTGTCGCCATGCCTCCACTCCACCAGGCGGTCTCCCAAGAAAGGGCTTCAGGTAGTAGTCCGGGGGTCTGGGGCGCCCACCTGAGTGACTACCAGTGTGCTCCGCCTCTCCTGTATCTCCGCTGTTAGATGTTAGCTGTATTGGCCGGAGCCCTCGGCGAGCAGCCGCAGCCTTCAATATAATTGACTCCTCCGCCACTGTTCGGCTGGAAGGGCCACTGCTCACCGTGCATGCCACACGGCCACACCGTTCTCTTTGGGGTCAGAAGGCTGCTCACTCCTCTCCACACTCCAGTTACCACAGCCACAGATCAGTCAGATGGTGGGCAAGGGGCACTCTGCCACAACTTCGTCTGGCCAGCGTAGACCAGCCCTACCCCTTACACCATTGCAGTGCTTTGGAGAAAATCTGCTACACTCCCATACACTCGACCCTCCAGAGGCCGTACAGTTTGCAGGGCACCACCGTGGGCAAAACGACACACTACTCACTGTCTTCACTCCATGTCCAGGGTGGGAGCTATGCACAGGCCCCAGCACCACACCTTTCAGGCCCGTCCACTGTGGTACTTCCGCCGGGCCTCCGCTGCACCTCTTCACCGTCCAGGCCTCCTCACTATCCCCCGGAGCTTGCCTCAGAGTCCGCGGCAGCAACGAAGGCGTGCGCAGGTCCCCGGGCGCCCCCAGCCCTCACCTCCTCCTCAGGCTGCACATTGCCAGAGATCTCAGAATCACTCCCTCCGCTCAGGCACCACAGTCCATACCTTGCCAGCCGCCTGAATTCCGACTTCAGAAAGGCCGCAAACCGGGGCCTCGATTTACACCCTGGCGGACCTGACAATTGTCTTAGGTCGATATTAGGCTCCTCCCCTTTCCGGCCTCCGGGGCCAGCCACCTCGGTCCCGGGTAATCACCTACGTCCGGTCGAAGATCTGGCCCAGCACATCACCTACGTCCGGTCGAATATCTGGCCCGGCACTCTTCCGCTGCAGTGGCAGGGGGCCTCAGCGCCAATTGCTCCCGGTCTTGGAGCACGTCACCAGGCGCTCAAGGCCCAGGCCCCGAAGCCGGGGCCTCAGGTAATCTCGCAACACCGCTGCGATTCCTCACCCTCACAGTCCTCATCAGGCCGTCTCCCGACCCGGCGAGATCCTCTGCGCTCCTTTCTCGTACCGCACCGCGGGGGCACCTCTCACCTGCCTCGCCTCAGAGGCCACTGAATACAGATAGTGTCGCGGGTCAGAGCCTGTCTGCACTCCGCTCTCCGACTCGGAGCTGCCAGCAGGGATCCGGCCACTCTTCTGCAAGGGCGACACCAATCCTCACCAGCGTTGCCAGAGGGACCAAATTACTCCGGGGGGTGGGGAGGGGTAGGGATGAGTTTATCTGAACAGCTGTGCCATATAAACTTGTGAAGGACTCAGGATGGGGCAGGATTAGTAGCGGGAAGGCCGGAGCTCGGTCAGGCTGCGTCCATACTCGACGGCTGCAAGCCACGCATGGACACCATTGTTAACTGTCCGGGTTGGACTACTGAGCGGGCAAAATATATATGATATATATGGAATACTGCTAGACCAAAGCTGTACTTTAGGCACCTCTAGTGTTCAGGAATGCTGTACTCTTATGCCTAGTTTAATTGTCCGTGTCGGAGCAGGTAGTCAGACGGGCTTCATGCCATGAGCTTGGATCTAAACATTGAGCATGCCGTGGCAGAAGGGCCTGGGCAGTGTCCTGATGTCTTTCATGTTTCCTATGATGCCGGATGTGGTAAGGTTACTTGTGACGTATATATGGTGCCTAGGTGGTGCCTCTGGATACATCAGGTGCTGCTAGAATATCTGCTCAGCTATGTTTTGTGGGCACCAGTCACATGTATTGCAGATTGTCTTTTGGGGTCCACTACCACTGGGGGGCCTAAGAGGAGAAGCACAATCTTCTACCCACCGGCTTTCATCTCTTGTGAGCTATCAACTTCCAGACAATGAGATCTGCTCCAGAGCATCTCCTAAGTGGCACTGCATCGGTGATTCGTATTTCCCCCATCGCAGCACTACCTTAAGCAATCATGTTTGTGGCTCCTCACCAGTCTGCAGGCTTGTTACAGCTTGTTTGGGGTCTGCTCACTGCATTCTATAAGCAGTCTTCTCCGGAGAGGGCTGGGTGCAAATTGTGACTTGAGGGTCCATGCAGCTGTTGGGTGATGGGTGTTTCATCGGGCAAATTGATGATACTATTTACAAAGAAGTGTCGTATCGGCGACGTTTCGATCTCATATAATACAATTCATCGAGGCCATAATCAGAACACGTGTTGCGCCATGGACAACAATTAACAAAATAGCTTATTTTTAGTCCTTCTGCCACTTGTAGTAGAAACTCAGTTGGGGGCCATTTCAGAAGTACAATAAATCTGCTTCGTTGGGTTTTTAGGAGAATAAATCACCACTCTGTTCACTGTACTTGTCGGGAAACCGGGTGCAGCATCTTAACACTGCAAAATGAGTGCTACACCCAAATGAGTAATTTGGGTGTAGCACTATTGCAGTCCTGATCTACCATTAGTAAACTGTGGTAACCACATATTTAACTGACTGCTATAAACCCCAGGAAAAGGGCTGACAACAAAGGACTCTCTGACCATTTCCTCTCTGACCATTTGATGATTGCCATTCAGTAAGTAGTCCGAGTTGAGAATTCTGCACAGCTTGAAGGCAAGACAAGTTAATAGTGTTGAGATGAACTTAGTTGGGTTTAGAAAACCCCAGTTCCTGCTGCTCTTGGTCTGATGGGTGAAACCAGCCTCACTTGTCCACCTTCGCTTAGACTCTGGCAGTCTGGGTACAGACTTGAGCAGAAGCACCTCAGGTGTTGACAGCCATATAAGACCAATGTTTCTTTTATGACTGTATGGAGACCAGTGCCAAGTCTTTCTCCTCCAAGATCTTGATTGGCATTGAGGATATATGGGGATCGTGTACTGTGGACCCGGTTTGCTTCCACTGTTGAAATGATCTCCACACAAATCTGCAGTGACTGGCTGGCCTTGGTCTGCAGCAGCCTTGGCCTTGATGTTTGCAACAGGGAGTCCGATATGACCATAAACGAATGTAGGGTAGAAGATGTTTGTTACTAACAATGACCTAGATAAACAGTAGAGAATAATGGTTCCTCTGATCTCCTACAGTCCATCGTGGAGGTCTCCCAACGTCTGGTTCCTCCGGTCTCTCCAGCATTCGGTTTTCTTGACCATGATGGTCCTCAGGAGAATAAAAAGAGATACATCCCGAGTATGTGGCTTACTCGTTAATGTCTGTCAGCCCTTCACCATCAACTGTGCTTCATAAAAGAAAACTAAATAAAGAAACTGCATCGGGTTCCCCTAGTCTCGTGGTACAAAAGGGTTTTAGTGCCCATTAGTGAACTGTGCCACTTTAAAACCCTTGAGAATGAGCCTCACTAGCCCACAAGGTACCTCCACATCAGTGGTCACTGTAGTATCAGAGCCCTGGGTACTTGCCTAGCGCCATGGCTCGGCAAATGAGCCGTTGCAGTCAGGACCCCAGCTCCTTTCTTTAGGCGTTGTTGGCTATGCTTTCCTGCGACCTCCTTTGCTGCTTCTGAGTCGTGCTTTTGTCATACCTCTCTTCATTCTGTCTCGGGCGTGTGGGAAAGAGCCTCGTTTTGAAATGGTCACCCCCACTTGCTGTCTGGCATCTGATGCAATTTTGACTGAAGTGTACTGGGTTCCTGCTATCCAGGTCCCCAGCTCCAGATCTTTCCTTAAAATTGTACAATTATTCCCCATTCTGCAATATTTTTAGCACCCCTGTAAGTCTCTAGTAAATGGTACCCCTCGTGCCTAGGACATGGGTACTAAAGAGGGCCCCTAAGTGCTGCAGCATGTATTGTACCACCCTAAGGGACCCCTCACCACACTCCTGCAGACTACCATTACAGGCGGCGTGAAACGGTGCAGACAAGAGTGAAGGCCCAACATTACACACATGCTTTGTGCCATGACTGGAGACACTGCATGCAATATATGAAGGTCACTCCGACAGGAGGCATTACAGTCCTAAGGCAGGTTGCATTATATTACATGTGTGGACTTATCTGCATGAGCAGATATGCCCCTGTGATGTCGGTCTATTCTTAAACATTGCAAGTGAGCAGGCAACCAGGTAAGCCATCTTGAGTGCATGGAGTGGGCACTGGTGATTGAGTTCCCCAGCTACATGATGGCTTTATTATAACCAAAGGTGTTTGATATCCATCACCTTGTATTGCTAAACCCCCACAGTTTCCAGTGATGTATTTATTAATAAATGCACTCCGAGGGTACCTTAGGAGACCCTCCCAAAGCAGACTAGTCCTCTAGTTCGCTTGTTGACTGGTACAGTCCAGCCTGCCACCACAGAACTGCTGCTGACCCCAAACGAAATGAGGGGCCCACTCTCAGAGGTCAGGAACAATGCTTGGCTGGCACAAGGTATTTACACCTACTCCAGCAAGATGGCTAGTAAACCATCATTACCCGGCCCCCAGACCTGGGAGATGCTACCTCCTCCTTGAGGCCCATTTGGTACCAGGACAGGCAGGAAATTAGTTATGCAATGAGGTGTCGAGAACACTCTGGTCAGACACACCCCGAAGATTAGCTGCCTGGTGTGCCCACTCTAGGTAAATTCTGCCATCTTGGTGATGGTAGAATTGGGAACTCTGGAACAGTTATGCCCACTTCTCTGTGGAAGTGATCATGTAGGGGACATAGTGACCCCAAGCGTTAGTAGCACATGGACTACTACTCTATATTCCCCTAACACCCCATAGTTGAGTATTTAGGTGGCCCCCTGACACCAGAACTTTAGATTCACCGGACTACAGAAGAAGAGGACACTGAAGAGCCAATCAGCGCGAGAACTGATAACTGCTGTGGACTTTTGGTGCTAAACCCTGCCTGCCAGCTCCAAATTCAACAATTGCAAAACACCGACTTGTCCTGCGGCTTTGCATCCTCAAAAGTCTCGGAGGGGTGCCAGTACGTCAAAAAATACCCAGCATCTCCATTGGAGTGGAGGAGCCACTGCTCTGCCATCTACAGGCAATGACCGTGACGTCTAGTTCCAAGAAGCTGCTGACCACCGGTCCATCAACGCAGTAGCCACCCAGGAGGAGTTTGGCATACTCGAAGGGGTCAGATTAGTCTCCTTACCACGCCAGCACCCATATGAGCCTTTGTGCACCAATACCTGGGGTACCGGACCCCTTGCTGCAACCAACACTTCTTAAGAGTCAAATGCGGACTCTAACAATCCGAAGACCGACCAACCAACAAGGGCTGTCGGCTTCGCAGAGTCCAGCACCAAGAGTGGTCCAGCTGTCCTGTTTTGTCCCCTTTTCTGGTCCAGACCGAGAACTATGACTGCTTACGAGCCCCCCCCCCCCCCTCTGCTGGGAGCTCCCATTTCCCTCACAAACTGAGACCCCCTGCCCCCCACCCCCTCTCCCTGCTGGGAGCTCCTTGATTTTTCTCCAAGTCCTGCTTTGTAGCCTATTTTTAGGTGGGCCGCTTTTTTGCCAATGGTGTAACACACAAGGCTACCAGCCCATTCAGCACCCGTTCTCCGGAACACACCAGGACAGGTAAAATCGAGCTGCTGGTGGAACTTGGAACCTAGGCCCCATAAAACCTCACAACCTAAAGGGGACCCTCAAAATCCTCTTGCAAATTCCTGTATGCAGATAATGTTTTTCGCTCCATAGGAAAGCATCAATGTGGAAAAAAACCACGGTTTGCTAACCGTGCTAAAAATTGTATAAGTAATACCTTGAAACGTACTTACCCTGTTATGAAGGTGTTGAAATATGTCCAAAAATGTGTTATTTTTAGGTCTCGCGCCTAGCGTTGCAGTGTGCAGTACTGCTCGTGCAGCGAGAGACTTCATGTGTGGGGCTTCTGAAAGCTGACCACACGCTTGTGCGTGTAGTTTTGTTATCGTTGAAGGCTATTGGGAGTTGCATGCGTCTTTCTAACAAAGACAGTACGCAATTGGGCAAATGCGGGTGCATGTCCTGCATTTGCTCCCCCCCTTGGCCTATTGGTGTCTGTTACACGCACGGCCGAAATCTGTTTTGCATTATCGTGGCCGATAATGCAAAACAGATGGCTAGCTGTGGCGTGCGCGAACCGCTTCCGTGCTTGTTCTGCTTACAAAGGCCGCACGGTGTGCGCAGCTGGGACGGGGGCTTGGTTAATGGTGGCGCATGTTTATTTTTTGTATTGCGCTTTGATTCAAACTGAAAGCGTGATGCAAAAAATAAACTCAGACCCGCTATTACCTCCTGTTCCGCTTGCAATACATTTTCCTGCTGAATGAACGCTTAAAGGAGGCACACTGGTTGAAGGGTGAAGACATTCCTTTGGTTCGGGCTTAGAGGTACACGACTCGCGTGCTTTTTAGGGCTCGCCTACTGTGCGCATGCGCATAGCTGGCGAAGCTCTATAGGGGCTTAAATAAGCTTTACCTAGACTGGCGATTCACTGGCGATTTGATGCTGTGCCCGTGCGCTTTTAGGTCAATACGCAAGCGCATTGACCTAAAATGCGCGTGCACATCATCAAATCGCCAGTCAATCGCCAGCAGCACTCCTCCCCTGCTGCTTCACACCCTCATGCCGCTCTCCCTGCTCCGCCCCCTCCCCTGCCTGCCGTGTCGTATTTCTCATCCCCCCTCCCCACAGCAATGCCCTCAGCCGGCCTTACTTTCACTTTGACGGCCGTGTTTCTCCTTGTCTCTCGTGTCACCAGGCTGTGTGTGCTGCCTCCGCGGGCACCATGATGTAACCCCACTCTCTTAAATGCCTACATTATACCAGTCTTAAACATGATCAATAGCTTCAATCTGGGCTAACATATTTACGCTGATGATAATCATATTCACTTTAGGATATTCAGTTAACTATGTGCCCTTACTGTTGTCGTGGTCAGCCACGACACTCTCGGTGTATTTTATTGACGGGTTGGAACGCCACATCGCTCTCCCTCCTCCCACACCCCCGCTCCGCACCCTCCCCTGCCCGCCATGTCGCATTACTCCTCCCCACAGCAATGCCCTCCGTCACTTATGGAAAATGTTCACATTCCAACACTTAGCTTATCACTTACACTGAAATCTGTCTCCAGCACTTATTTTACTATTTTCAAAGCAACCGGTCAGACTCCAGTGCTTAGTTTACTAGTTACACTGGATTCTGCAAACCTCCAACCCTTTACAGCACTCCTCCCCTGCTGCTTCACACCCTGATGCCGCTCTCCCCGCTACGCCCCCTGTCCTGCCCGCCGTATTGCATTTCTCATCCCCCCTCCCCACAGCAATGCCCTCAGCCGGCCGTACTTTCACTTTGCGGGCCGCAGGCCGTTTCTCCTGGTTTCTCGTGCCACAAGGCTGTGTGTGCTGCCTCCGCGGGCACCATGATGTAACCCCACTCTCTTAAATGCCTACATTATACCAGTCTTAAACATGATCAATAGCTTCAATCTGGGCTAACATATTTACGCTGATGATAATCATATTCACTTTAGGATATTCAGTTAACTATGTGCCCTTACTGTTGTGTCGGGCAGTTGGTCAGCCACGACACTCTCAGTGTATTTTATTGATAAGGTGTGCCAAACGTGCTCAACAATAATCACAGGAGCCTGCGCGCTGCTTAACTATCGGCATTACACTTACCACAGTGAGAAGAGTCGGTGTCAGACAAGGTAATATTTTCATGTTGGAAATTGGCTTTTGAAATAATCGAAGTTCATATGTCTGTTGTTCAAAACAACAAGTATTAGCTGTGTGACGGGTTGGAACGCCGCATCCACCACCACCACCGCATCTACCATCACCACATCCACCGCATCCACCATCACCACCACATCCGCCACCACATCCGCCACCACATCCACCACCACATCCACCACCACATCCACCACCACATCCACCACCACATCCACCACCACATCCACCATCACCTCCACCATCACATCCACCATCACCTCCACCATCACCTCCACCATCACCTCCACATCCACCATGACATCCACAGCCACATCCACCACCGCATCCACCACCACCGCATCCACCACCGCATCCACCACCACCACCGCATCCACCACCACCACTGCATCCACCATCACCACATCCACCGCATTCACCACCACCGCATCCACCACCACATCCACCATCAACACCACATCCACCATCAACACCACATCCACCATCAACACCACATCCACCACCACCACCACATCCACCATCACCTCCACCATCACCTCCACATCCACCATCACCTCCACATCCACCATGACATCCACATCCACCACCACATCCACCGCATCCACCACCACCACCTCACCCACCACCACCACCACCACTACATCCACCACCACATCCACTACCACCACCACCCTATCCACCACTACCACCACCACCGCATCCACCACCACCGCCGCATCCACCACATCCACCACCGCATCCACCACCGCATCCACCACCACATCCACCATCACCATCACATCCACCATCACATCCACCATCACATCCACCATCACATCCACCATCACATCCACCATCACATCCACCATCACATCCACCACCACATCCACCGCCACATCCACCGCCACATCCACCACCACATCCACCGCCACATCCACCACCACATCCACCACATCCACCACCACATCCACCACCACATCCACCACCACATCCACCACCACATCCACCACCACATCCACCGCATCCACCACCACATCCACCGCATCCACCACCACATCCACCACATCCACCACATCCACCACATCCACCACTTCCACCACATCCACCACTTCCACCACTTCCACCACCACCACATCCACCACTTCCACCACCACCACATCCACCACCACCACATCCACCACTGCATCCACCACCACATCCACCACCACATCCACCACCACCACATCCACCACCGCATCCACCACCACATCCACCACCACCACATCCACCACCACCACATCCACCACCACATCCACCACTGCATCCACCACCGCATCCACCACCTCATCCACCACCTCATCCACCACCTCATCCACCACCTCATCCACCACCTCATCCACCACCTCATCCACCACCTCATCCACCACCTCATCCACCACCTCATCCACCACCTCATCCACCACCACCACCGCATCCACCACCACCACCGCATCCACCACCACCACCGCATCCACCACCACCACCGCATCCACCACCACCACCGCATCCACCACCACCACCGCATCCACCACCACCGCATCCACCACCACCGCATCCACCACCACCGCATCCACCACCACCGCATCCACCACCACCGCATCCACCACCACCGCATCCACCACCACCGCATCCACCACCACCGCATCCACCACCACCGCATCCACCACCACCGCATCCACCACTACCACCACCACCGCATCCACCACTACCACCACCACCGCATCCACCACTACCACCACCACCGCATCCACCACCACCGCCATCACCACCACCACACCCACCACCACCACATCCACCACCACACCCACCACCACCGCATCCACCACCACCGCATCCACCACCACCGCATCCACCACCACCGCATCCACCACCACCGCATCCACCACCACCGCATCCACCACCACCACCACACCCACCACCGCATCCACCACTACCACCACTACCACCACCACCGCATCCACCACTACCACCACCACCGCATCCACCACTACCACCACCACCGCATCCACCACTACCACCACCACCGCATCCACCACTACCACCACCACCGCATCCACCACTACCACCACCACCGTATCCACCACTACCACCGCATCCACCACCACCGCATCCACCACCACCGCATCCACCACCACCGCATCCACCACCACCGCATCCACCACCACCGCATCCACCACCACCGCATCCACCACCACCGCATCCACCATCACCCCAACATCCACCATCACCCCAACATCCACCATCACCCCAACATCCACCATCACCCCAACATCCACCATCACATCCACCATCAAATCCACCGCCACATCCACCACCACCGCATCCACCACCACCGCATCCACCACCACCGCATCCACCACCACCGCATCCACCACCACCGCATCCACCACCACCGCATCCACCACCACCACCGCATCCACCACCACCGCATCCACCACCACCACCGCATCCACCACCACCACCGCATCCACCACCACCACCGCATCCACCACCACCACCGCATCCACCACCACCACCGCATCCACCACCACCACCGCATCCACCACCACCACCGCATCCACCACCACCACCGCATCCACCACCACCACCGCATCCACCACCACCACCGCATCCACCACCACCACCGCATCCACCACCACCACCGCATCCACCACCACCACCGCATCCACCACCACCACCGCATCCACCACCACCGCATCCACCACCACCGCATCCACCACCACCGCATCCACCACCACCGCATCCACCACCACCGCATCCACCACCACCGCATCCACCACCACCGCATCCACCACCACCGCATCCACCACCACCACCGCATCCACCACCGCATCCACCACCACCACCGCATCCACCACCACCACCGCATCCACCACCACCACCGCATCCACCACCACCACCGCATCCACCACCACCACCGCATCCACCACCGCATCCACCACCACCACCGCATCCACCACCACCGCATCCACCACCACCGCATCCACCACCACCGCATCCACCACCACCGCATCCACCACCACCACCGCATCCACCACCACCACCGCATCCACCACCACCACCGCATCCACCACCACCACCGCATCCACCACCACCACCGCATCCACCACCACCACCGCATCCACCACCACCACCGCATCCACCACCACCACCGCATCCACCACCACCACCGCATCCACCACCACCGCATCCACCACCACCGCATCCACCACCACCGCATCCACCACCACCGCATCCACCACCACCGCATCCACCACCACCGCATCCACCACCACCGCATCCACCACCACCGCATCCACCACCACCACCACCGCATCCACCACCACCACCGCATCCACCACCACCACCGCATCCACCACCACCACCGCATCCACCACCACCACCGCATCCACCACCACCACCGCATCCACCACCACCACCGCATCCACCACCACCGCATCCACCACCACCGCATCCACCACCACCGCATCCACCACCACCGCATCCACCACCACCGCATCCACCACCACCGCATCCACCACCACCGCATCCACCACCACCACCGCATCCACCACCACCACCGCATCCACCACCACCACCGCATCCACCACCACCACCGCATCCACCACCACCACCGCATCCACCACCACCACCGCATCCACCACCACCACCGCATCCACCACCACCACCGCATCCACCACCACCACCGCATCCACCACCACCACCGCATCCACCACCACCACCGCATCCACCACCACCACCGCATCCACCACCACCGCATCCACCACCACCGCATCCACCACCACCGCATCCACCACCACCGCATCCACCACCACCGCATCACCCACCACCACCGCACCCACCACCACCACACCCACCACCACCGCACCCACCACCACCGCATCCACCACCACCGCATCCACCACCACCGCATCCACCACCACCGCATCCACCACCACCGCATCCACCACCACCGCATCCACCATCACCCCAACATCCACCATCACATCCACCATCACATCCACCATCAAATCCACCGCCACATCCACCACCACGGCATCCACCACCACGGCATCCACCACCACGGCATCCACCACCACGGCATCCACCACCACGGCATCCACCACCACGGCATCCACCACCACGGCATCCACCACCACGGCATCCACCACCACGGCATCCACCACCACGGCATCCACCACCACGGCATCCACCACCACGGCATCCACCACCACCGCATCCACCACCACCGCATCCACCACCACCGCATCCACCACCACCGCATCCACCATCACCACCGCATCCACCATCACCACCGCATCCACCATCACCACCGCATCCACCATCACCACCACATCCACCATCACCACCACATCCACCATCACCACCACATCCACCATCACCACCACATCCACCACATCCACCATCACCACCACATCCACCATCACATCCACCACCACATTTTGTGATACTAGAACAGGGGTATAGGGTGAGACACTTGACTGCACTCAATCTAATGAATCCTGGTCTAGTCCTATAAGTGGGTGCCAAGAACCTGAGGCCATATACCCCTAGGCCTCCAGATTAAATGCCAGAGGCACTGTGTACAATTTGACAGAATGGTTCAGCACACCATTTAATATACAGTGACAATATCAATTTAGTAAAAAAAAAATATCAATAAGCCATCATGTATTCTCTTCTTTCTTTATTTCAAATCTTCACAAGGTAGCCAACGCGTTTCGTCCGAAGGACTTCTTCAGGGCGAAATAAGGTACTGTTTTGTATTCTGGACCTTAACAGTAAGAAAATCTCCAGGAATTGTGATAGAAAATCTCCAGGTACTGTAATGATACCAGTCTCCAAGAATTGGGAAGGTGTAGATGTCCTTTTGTTATGTAACGGATGGATAGAGTTTTATGTGATGGAGATATTCCCGCATTTCAGTTTCCCGAGACGACGCCCGAGGAGTCCGCAGTCGACTACAACTCGACCAAGGTGAATACTGTTATCACCGTCTGTGGATGTGTATTTGACATCCATCCTTTCTGCGGGAATATCTCCATCACATAAAACTCTATCCATCCGTTACATAACAAAAGGACATCTACCTTCCCAATTCTTGGAGACTGGTATCATTACAGTACCTGGAGATTTTCTATCACAATTCCTGGAGATTTTCTTACTGTTAAGGTCCAGAATACAAAACAGTACCTTATCATTTCGCCCTGAAGAAGTCCTTCGGACGAAACGCGTTGGCTACCTTGTGAAGATTTGAAATAAAGAAAAGAGAATACATGATGGCTTATTGATATTTTTTTTTGACTAAATTGATATTGTCACTGTATATTAAATGGTGTGCTGAACCATTCTGTCAAATCCACCATGACATCCACCACCACATACACCACCACCACCGCATCCACCACCACCACCGCATCCACCACCACCGCATCCACCACCACCACCACCGCATCCACCACCACCACCACCGCATCCACCACCACCACATCCACCACCACCACCACCACCACATCCACCACCACATCCACCACCACCACATTCATCACCGCATCCACCAACACCTCATCCACCACCTCATCCACCACCTCATCCACCACCTCATCCACCACCACATCCACCACCTCATCCACCACCGCATCCACCACACCCACCACCATCACTTCCACCACCACATCCACCACCACTTTCACCACATCCACCACTTTCACCACATCCACCACCACCACATCCACCACATCTACACCACATCCACCACCTCCACCACCTCCACCACCACCACATCCACCACCACCCCCATATCCACCACCACATCCACCCCCATATCCACCCCCACATCCACCCCCATATCCACCCCCACATCCACCCCCACATCCACCCCCACATCCACCCCCACATCCACCCCCACATCCACCCCCACATCCACCCCCACATCCACCCCCACATCCACCCTCACATCCACACTCACATCCACCCTCACATCCACCCTCACATCCACCCTCACATCCACCCTCACATCCACCCTCACATCCACCCTCACATCCACCCTCACATCCACCCCCACATCCACCCCCACATCCACCCTCACATCCACCCTCACATCCACCCTCACATCCACCCTCACATCCACCCCCCACATCCACCCCCACATCCACCCCCACATCCACCCCCACATCCACCCCCACATCCACCCCCACATCCACCCCCACATCCACCACCACATCCACCACCACATCCACCACCACATCCACATCCACCACCACATCCACCACCACCATATCCCCCAGATCCACCACCACCACATCTACATGTGTGTGGCTCTGTGTGTGTAGGAGCAAATGCAATGTTCTTGGATTGTCGTCACAATAAAATACACTGAACATAATCTTCACAAAAGTTATTTACAAACGTTTAAGCTATTGCCATTATAAATTACAATAACTTTTATTTAAGTATTAATTATTTACAAAATTAAAAGCCATTGTTATTTGTAATATCAATACATCTAAGTCACGTAAATACAACACACATTGCATTACAAATGCTACAGGTGTCACATTTGCAAAAGTTAAAACTATTGACATTGTAACTGACAAAGCTATTAATTTTGCTACTTTCAAAACCAACACATGAATAAAAGTGTCATTTACAATACCAATAGCTCAAACTTTCCTAATGCGAGACCTATTGCATTTCCAATGCTTGTTTTATTTGTCTTTTGTGCAGTTTTATATAGCCCAAATTATAGCGCTTTACATGATCACCCCGTGTCACCCTGTTTATAGAGTGTTCCCAGACACGGTGCTGAAACCTCCAAACAAAGCTGTGTCACCACCGTTCATAGAATGTTCGCGCACATAGTGCTGAAACCTCCAAACAAAGCTGCGTCACCACATTGCTGGCCCTCTTCCCGTGCTGCTGCCCACTGTCTCGCACTCCTTGCAATCTGAAGATGGCTCCAAGGCTTATTGGGCCAGAATGGCCTACACGTCTGAGCATCCATGCAGCCTTCATTGCAAGGACACCGCTTCTGAAATCCTTATCAGACCACAGGGAAGAGATCCAGAGGCGCTGACCTTCTGTCGCCGTGTCACACAAGCCGCTCTTTTTCTCTTCTCTAAATTCCTTTGGCTTTGAGGCGCACGACTTGCATGGTTTTTTAATTTTTATTTTATGCAGTTTTATATAGCACAAATTATAGCGCTTTACATGAGCACCCGTTGCGTTACAGAAGGACACATTCATTTTTGGTAGGCAGCACAGGCAGATTAAGTGATTTGCCAGAATCACACTATGTTGAGCCAACACCGATGCTCGAGCCTGTTTTCTTAAAGTCGGCAACTCTGGCCATTACGCCGTCATTAAAACCTTTCTTGAATCAGACTGTCTCATACCATTTAAGGACGACATGGCATTGTTCCGATGATTGTATGAGAATGCAAACTGCACTGTTTTTCTCGAATAATCTATAAACTCGCATATCTTTCTATTTGTGATTTTGTCAACATGTTTATTTGTCGCACATAGTCTACTGGTGAAACTGCATGTCACAGAAGTAAACGTAATGTTGGCTACAAACGCAGGACAAGTTGAGGATGCCACATGACGTGGATCATCTTAGCAGCTGTGCATCTCAGAACACCATTAAATTACAGTCACAAATTGCATGAACACTTTAAAACCTAAAGAAAGTTAAACCTAAATTGTACAGTAGATGCTACTGCAGGTTAACTAAAACAAACGTATTATCCACCCCCTTGCAGGGCTTGAATGCGAGACTCCCAACAAGCAACAACACGCCATTTTTCATCGATAGTAATGTGGTGTCTAAGTTGAATTGTAGTTCCACATCATTTAAGCAGGGCCTACTACTGTGAGGCTGTTCCTAATCTCCTGAGGATCACGAAGGACAATTGTAATACAGTGTCCAAAGCAGCCCTAGAATTGTCTTCTCAAGTGAGTGAAAAAGCTTGCCTGAAGTAAGATTGCCTGTAACAGAAGGCAACACACAGAAGCTGCATCTCCTCCTCCTCCTCTTCCTCCTCCTCTTCTTCCTCCTCCTCCTCTTTTTTCTTTCCTGCTCCTACGAGTCTCTGTATTCCAAAGCCAGCATTAGTAATATGCTATGGGTGCCAAATCTAAAGCCTTGCTTCAATTGAATGAGCCCACACACTGCTGCAAATGAGGGAACACTTCCTTGATATGTGAATCTTTTTGAACAGCTGTAAAAAAAACAAGCATTGGAATAGCCAATAGGTCTTGCCTTTGGGGCCTACTGCATAACTAAATACTTATAAGGTCCCAAAGGCGAGACCTGTTGGCTATGCCAATGCTGTTTTTTCTCAGCTTGGCTTGAGCATTACCCGATCCTGATTGTCTGCCATTTTAGCCCGCCCCTATTGAATAACATTTGCCAGGTTAGCCGCCAATAGTTTTAACTTTCGCAAATGTGACCCCTATAGCATTTGTAATGCAATATGTGTTGTATTTACGTGACTTAGATGTATTGATATTACAAATAACAATAGCTTATTTTTTTTAATAATACTTAAATAAAAGTTATTGTAATGTATTATGGCAATAGCTTAAACTTTTGTAAATAATTTTTGTGAAGATTATGTTCAGTGTATTTTATTGTGACGAAAATCCAAGAAAAGAAGTGAAATATTAACATATCTTTGTGACATTTGTAATAAAGCTTGAAACATTGATAGAACATATTTGAATCAGTTGTTGAATGGTTGCACAGATTGATGATGTGGTGTCGACGAGTGATTCTGTGGCGTTCAGTGATGCTGTGGTATTGCATGGTGATGCTGTGGTGCCCCTGAGTGATGCTGTGGTGCCCCTGAGTGATGATGTGGTGATGCGATAGAGTGAGTGCGATAGATAGATCAAGTGAGGGCGATAGATAGATCGAGTGAGGGCGATAGATGGATAAGGGTGAGGGCGATAGATGGATAAGGGTGAGGGCGATAGATGGATAAGGGTGAGGGCGATAGATGGATAAGGGTGAGGGCGATAGATGGATAAGGGTGAGGGCGATTGGACCTGAAGGTTAATGCATCCAAATCGCACACCATGGTTGTAGGGCAACAAGGGAAAAGTGGCAAGAGAGGAACTAAAACCTTCTTTTGTAAAGGGGAGATTGTGTCAGGAGTCCCCGTGTTTCCATATCTAGGAGTGCTTTTCGATAGTAGGGGTACCTGGGGCCCACAGATACGTGCAAAAAGCCTAGCGGTTACAAGAACATCTAGGGCCATCTTAAGTTTTGCGAAAAGGCTGGGACATAGACCCATGAAGGCAATCATCCAGGTTTACAACAGTAAATCCCTTCCCGTGGCTCTGTATGGTGCATCCCTATGGGGTTACGCACGACTAGAAGAAATCCAGGTAGCCGAAAATAGTTTTTTACGTTCAGTCCTGTCCCTCCCCCAATCCTCCCCGGTTTTCTGAATTCACACTGAACTTGGTTTGGATTACATCCAGGACAAACTGAGATTGGCCCCATTAATATACTGGCTTAAGACTTGGTTAAACCCTGAACTTCTGTTAAATCACACGATCATGAGGGATGTGATGGGTTTAGAGTACAGTCACAAGATACCATGGATGGCGTATTTGTACAAATCTTTTAATGAATTAGGACGCCCAGAGTTATTCACCTCCCCCTCGTGTATCACAAAGCAGGATGTGAGTCTTATAAAAAAACAGTTTTTGTCTAGGGCATACATGTTGCGAGAAGAAGTCGAATTATCAAAACCATCTGTCCGAATGCATTATTTGTCACTCCAGTCACCTGCAATTGAACCCTATTTATGTTTTGTTACTAATCCGTTCCATAGATTTTTGTTAACAAAATTCAGATTTAACACTATTCATTTTTATTTGGGCCATTTTAATACCTGGATGAAACCTGAGTTAGCTCCCCCATGCACTTGTGACAATTTTTCTGTTCAGGACAGTTTACATTTTGTTATGTTTTGCGACTTCTTCTCCGACCAAAGGAAAAAATACCTGCTACCAGTCTTAAGAGAAGCGGGCTTCTCCCAGGTGAGACCAGCCATGTTATATTTAAAATCAATGGGTAACATCTGTATCACTTTCGCCATGGCCAATTTCCTTGTGGCAGCAACCAGAGTCAGAAGGGGCATGAATTTGGAAATTGGATGTACATAATGTGTTTCCTAAAATATTTTAACGTACTGATTTTTCGTCTCATTAACTTGCTCATAAATGAAATTGTTTAATTTCTTTTTAAATTGTAAATAATACTGTTTTTATGTACTTTGTATGATTTTAACAAATCGAATAAAGTTAATTTGACTGACTGACTGACTGAGATGGATAAGGGTGAGGGCAGCTAGGGTGAGGGAAGAGATGGCAGTCACGTGTGTAATTATGTGACACTGGGTTGTATTTGGAGTGTATGTTGCGTTGAGCGCAGTGTACTTATGTATCATAGAATTATGTGGCACTGAGTGGTATTGTGTGGAGTGCATGTTGTATTCAGTAGAGTGGTATTGTGTGTGAGGGTGCAGAGTGTGTGAGGGTGCAGAGTGTGGAGGGTTTGATGTCTGAAATAAATGCGAGTTTATAATCAATCAACTGTTTCAAAACAGAAGCAAGGCAGGAAAGTTATATTTCGTTTCAAAGCACAAAGAGAGCGCGAGTAGAAGTGACTATAAACGTTTTCACATTTTATAGCAATTTCAGTACGCAAATAAGCTCCTTTGAGTCCCTTTACTTTTTAACAAAACAGAAGTACATTTATATAGCAAAAAATTGACCCGAATACATTGGAGTGCTTTACATATGCACCACTTTATAATACAGCTCAACCTGCTAATCACGTATTTCACTTCCAAAAAATAGCCAACTGTAGAAATATTCAATTATAGTAATATAGTTGTAGGGTTTGACGTCATAAATAAATGCGAGTTTAGAATCAATCAACTTGCAAAACACCATGGCCGTGCCCAAGGTGATTTAACAAATACAACTTCTCATTTAGTTATTTTATGAAGCCTTCCGGAACAATTGTGTGTGTATGAAATGATGAAATTGGGAGAACAAAGTTTTAATAAAAATCGAGCATGCAAACAATACTGTTAAAGACAGTATCCTTTTTTTTTTTAAATAGGCTTTTGATAAAGCAAAAAGGTTGGAGTTAAGGTTGGAGTTAAGCGCCAACTAATTGGCCTCAAAGGGGAAACAGCAATTACGGAGGATGTCTCTGTGTGACTTCTGCTCTCCTGGCGCCTCGGGTCTGTTTAGTGTTCACACGTGGAATTTCAAAAGCATTCATCAAGGAGGATGTCTCTACCTGCCTTGTGGTGCCTGTTGTCTGTTCCCAGCAGAGAGGAAGGAGCTGTAGAAGCAGGATTCACGGGCTTGTGGAGGAGGATTAATTATTAACAAAAGCTAGCCTGGTCTCCAGTTCACACATAGTTTAGTTCTTACTTAAACCTTCCTGGCATCACAAACCCCTCGCAGGACTTCAACTTCCTGGCTTGTTGTTTCTAAATATATAGAGCGCGTGCATTTAACTATTTACATTGCACCTTCTAAGCGAAATTACCCAATGCATGCGCTGTGTAGATTATAAAGCAACACTCCGGTAATGTTTGACTAAGATGGCAGGGTGCTGGCATTTTTATCATGTAAAAGTGGCATGGGCTGAAAATAAATATTAAAAATACGCGCTCTGTGGGGATGGAGGGGGAGAGAGTTTAAGCACGGCAGGACTGTTATATTTAGTTTCAAGGCACAAAGAGAGCGCGAGTAAAGGTGCTTATAAAAGTTTTCACATTTTAAAGCAATTTGAATAAGCAACTAAGCTCCTTAGAGTCCCGTGGGTGCATGGTAAGGAGAACAAGCTCTCAGCATTGCGGGGGCGGGGAGCGCATTCCTTTGAATTCTGATGCCGAGGCTTGTGGTGTGCTATGTGCACGGCTCACATGAACTGTACCCGATCCGCAGCAGTTTGGGTAGACTTTTGAAAGCCTCACTATAATCTCGACAAACATCATTGCTAAAGCAATGCTGTAGGTCGAGACCTAAAAAACGCATGAGTAAATAGGAGAGTGAGTGAGTGACATTGTAGATGAAAAGCAAGTATTTGAGGTATAAAATGCATGAGTGAATGGATACTTAAGCAAGTAAATGAATAACTTAATGGGTGAAAAGAACGGGCGGATGAGTAAGTTGATGAGAAGAGGATGAGCGCACCTGTTTGTTAAACGAAGCGGTTGAATACTGTAGGGATTTCGTGACCAAAGGGGTGTAAAAGTCAGACTGCAACGCTCTATGATCTTGGTTGGTTGGTTTATTTTTCGTATTAAGGGTAGTGCAGAACAACAGTATATAAGGGTATAGTTCATAGGGTCTCGGAACACTGGTTCTCTGCCTCCTGTTGGGTCCAGTCGGGACAAGGATGGTATGGTATGGCCTTTTCTTGAACTCGAAGGTCTCTGGAATCCCGGGGTCTTGGGGCCTCAGAAGAGAAGAGAAAGAAAGGTGCCAGGCACCGGGTCAGTACTCTATACTGCCTTTCTAAGGAGTGTGCTACCGTCACCAGTTCGTGGGGTGAGGGGTGTGAGGGACGTCCAAACAAACAAACTACACCCAGTGCCTCTCGAGTGTTCTGTCTCCCGCCTTCCCGTATCAACTTCTCTACCTCCCGCCTCCCCAAACACCCCACCAGAATGCCCCTTGCAATGGCACTTGCCTGTGGCCGTGGCCCGTTCCTTGGGCCACGGCGCCTGGACCCGGGGCGTCTTCTCCTCCTCCTGTCAGCCCACCGGGTTTACTCGCGGTGTACAAGACGGTCTCCTGTTGTGGGTCTTCCCTCGCCGGTTCCTCCCCTCGGCTCTCTGCTCTTGTTTTCTCCGCTCCGCCGCGACTCTCTGCTCCCTCCTCCTCCTCTGGTCCGATGCAGCTCTCTGTTCTCTCCACCACGTCCTCGCCTGCCTGCAGTCGTCTTCTCCGTCGGTTCTCCTCCTCGTCCTCCAGGTGCTTGGCTTTCCTGCCTTCGCTGCTGCACACCGTCCGTTCCATCCCCGGTCCTCTTATCCTCCTCGCTTCCGTGTTTCGACATGGCTCCGCCCCTTCCGGTTTGCCTGCGACTAGAGCGCTGGCTTGTTCCTGGTCCGTGTATGACGGCAAGGCGGAAGTGCCTTTCAGGGTATCGCCACGGTGTCCGTCCTGCTCCTCCTCACACATCTCCCCCCGTAAGAACGGACGGGGTGGCCAATTAGGACAAGGATGACGAGACAGGTAGTCCGCGCAGATCTGTCGGGACCCAGGAATGTGCAGGGTCTGAAAAGAGAAAGGTTGCATGGACATGAACCATCGGAGGATGCGCTGGTTAGTGTCTTTGTTCCGTGCCAGCCAGGTCAAAGGGGCGTGATCCGTCAACAAGAAAAAGGAACGACCCAGGAGGTAGTACTGCAAGGCTTCTATCGCCCACTTGATAGCCAGGCATTCTTTCTCGATGGCTGAATAATGTACCTCCCTAGGGAATAGCTTTCTGCTGATATATAGGAGGGGCACCAATTCACCCTCCACATTGGGTTGTTGTAAGACAGCCCCTAGACCCACCCCGGAGGCATCTGTCTGCAGGACGAAAGTCCGTCGGAAGTCTGGGCACTGCAGGATGGGTGCCTTACATATGGCTGTTTTGAGGGCCTGAAAGCTGGCTGCTTGTTGTGGTCCCCAGGTAGCGATGCGGGTGGGTTGTTTGTTGGCCAAGAGATCAGTAAGAGGATTGGCCAGGGTGGAAAAGTGCGGAATAAAGCGTCGGTAGTATCCTATAAACCCTAAAAAGGATCTAACATCTTTTTTATTCTTAGGGGTTGGGATAGCTTTTACTGCCTCTAGTTTGCTCATTTGGGGTTTTAGAAGTCCTCCCTGTACAGTATAACCTAGATAGTGTATTGAGTCTGTGGCCAGTAGTGATTTTTTTGGATTAATCCTGAGCCCAGCGTCTTGGATCGTCGTGAACACCTGAACCAGATGACGTAAATGGTCTTCCCATGTATGACTGAATACAACTATATCGTCTAAGTATGCAGCCGCATACTCTTTGTGGGGTTGTAAGAGACGGTCCATTAGCCTTTGAAACGTCGCCGGGGCTCCGTGCAATCCAAAAGGAAGGACGCAGAAGTGGTAAAGCCCTGACGGAGTGGAAAAGGCAGTCTTTTCTTTTGCTTGTGGTGAAAGGGGGATCTGCCAATACCCTTTGGTTAAGTCAAGGGTAGTCATATAGGTGGCATTCCCCAATTTTTCTAGCATTTCATCAACCCGGGGCATTGGGTATGAGTCGAACTTGGTCACGTTGTTTACTTGGCGGAAATCTATACAAAAGCGTATGCTTCCATCTGGTTTTGGTACCAGCACTACTGGGGAGCACCAGTTGCTCGTGGATGGTTCGATTATGTTGGCCTGGAGCATAGCGGATACTTCTCTCTCCACTGCCTCTCTTCTGGCCTCGGGGATTCGGTAAGGTTTCTGTTTAACTATGGTATTGTTTAGGACCACATGGTCGTGCTGTACCAATGAGGTCAACCCAGGATTTGAGGAAAAGAGGTCCGGAAAGTGAGTGAGGGTGGTTTTTAACTGAGTTCGCTGGGTGGGAGTGATTATGTTGCCTATCGGGACTTCCTCAGTCTGTGGTGAGGTGGTGGGTGCTGTGGGAATGTCTAATGGTTTCTGCGTGTTCACCAACAGGGCCGCCTGTCCTCTATCCCTGGCCTCAGGGGGTTCGACCCATTTCTTTAAGTGGTTGACGTGATAGATCTGTTTCCCCCCTGGGTGAAGCGGTTGGAGAACGCTGTACGTGACAGGGGTGACTTGTTTTTCTATGGAGAAGGGACCCTGCCATGTGGACAATAACTTGTTGTCGTTGGTAGGGAGGAGCAGGAGTACCTTATCGCCTGGTTGGAAAGTCCTCAACTGACAACCCCGATCATATAGCCGCTTTTGAGCGGTCTGAGCAGTCTCTAAATGCTCGTGTACCAGACCCCATATGTGTGAAATGGCGGCTTTTAAGTCTGCTGCATACTGCTGTAGGGGTTTCCCCTCCTCCTCTTCCCCTTCCCATTGCTCTGCTGCCATGTCTAGCAGGGTTCTCGGTCTCCTACCAAAAAGTATCTCAAACGGGGAGTAGCCCGTGGACCTCTGTTCATGTGTGCGAATGGCAAACATAACGAGAGGTAACTGGTGATCCCAGTCTCGTCCGGTGTCTGAGATGACCTTGCGGAGCATATTCTTGATAGTTTTGTTATAGCGCTCCACAAGGCCATCCGTCTGGGGGTGGTATACCGAAGTCCTTATTTGTCGGATACCCAGAATCTCGCACACTTGGGCCATCAATCGAGACATGAAAGGGGTCCCCTGGTCCGTGAGAACCTCCTCGGGGAACCCCACCCGGGTGAACAAGGTAACCAGGGCTCTGGCTATGGCAGGGGTAGTCATGGACTTCAGTGGGAACGCTTCTGGATATCGACTGTCATAATCTACCACTACCAATATGTATTTATGACCCCGGGCTGAGGGAGTGAGTGGTCCCACTAAGTCCATTCCGATGCGTTTAAACGGGACATCAATGATGGGCAGAGGAAACAGTGGGGCTTTTCTAATTCCCGCCGGATTGGACAATTGACATCGTACACATGCAGCACAATACTTTGCCACGTCTCCATAGACGCCTGGCCAATAAAACCGTCCCAGTAAATATGTCAGTGTTTGTTCCTTCCCATAATGGCCTCCCCCTGTGTGGTTGTGAGCTAATTGCAGCACATGATCACGAAAGGGTATGGGAACAAGAAGCTGGTTTGAGACAGTGTCTCCTCTTTTTGTGGCTCTATACAACAAACCTTGTTTCATAAAAAAATATGGTCCTACCTTATCGGGCTCTGGTTCTTGCACTTGCTCCCAGGCATGCTGAAGGGTGTTGTCATCCCTCTGGGCTACCCGGAAGCTGGTAGGAGAGGGATCCACCATGTCTGTAAGGGTCACAGGAAAAACATGTGAGCGATGGTGTGTTTGAGCGTACAGTGTTTTTGCTTTTCGTCTCTCACTTTTGCTTTTTCGTGTTTTCCCCCCTTCTCTCTCTACTTCGCTGTTACTAAAAGGAGCATCACCCCACCAAGTCCCTTTCTCCTTCTTTGTTTCATCTATATACTGGTCGAACCTGGGGTGGTCTGTCCCGATTATGATCGCCTCTGGTAAGGAGGGTATAACACCTACTTTACGTAATTGGGGGTCGTTTGATACATCCAACAACACCTCAGCGACAGGGTATTCCACGGTGTCACCATGGGCACAGGTGACATGGACCTTTTCGTGGCTTCGCAGTTGTTGCGGGAATACTAGGGCTTCATCTATGACTGACACTCTACATCCTGTGTCTAACAGGGCCTGTTGCTTCTTTCCGTTCAGTAGGACCTCCCTGTTATATTGAGGATGACCTCGCCCAGTCAGATATATCCTTCCTTTGGAATAGCCGATATCCATCGGTTCGGCTGGTGGGTTTCTGTGGGGGCACTGTCTGGCTATATGGCCCCACTCCGAACAGTGATAACATTGGGGACCTTGTGCACTGGGACTCGGGACGGGGTTAACAGGCCTGAAGGGAATACGTGGGAGAAAAGGGGCTCGAGGTTCAGGTCGTCCTGGTGGTCTGGGGTTATTCGGTCGGGGAAGAGGCATAAGTGATCGGGGGGGCCCTGTCCGGAACTCTGGGGCCCTGTGATATGCACAGGCTAGGTCAATGGCTGTGGCAGGAGTAAGATGGGGATGCTGTTTCACCCACGAACGAGTGGAGGCCGGCAGGGCATCCAAAAACTGTTCCAGGTACACTTTGGCGGTCAGCTCCTCCACGGTGGAGTCTTGGGGAGTAAGCCAACGTGTCCCCAAGTCCTGTATCCGGTAGTACAGGGCCCTGGGATTGTCGCCAGGGTTCCACTTCTCTTTTCGGAACTTAGCCCTGTAATATTCCTGGTCGCACCCGAGTCTTTCAAGGATGGCTCTTTTTACTTCATTATAAGGGGTTCGGCCGGCTGAATTCGCGGCCTGATAGGCTGCCTGTAGTTCGCCGGACAGCAAGGGCGCAACATATTGACTCCATCTTTCCCTAGGCCATGCTGCTGAGGTGGCAACACGTTCAAAATTAATGAAAAAATAGTCAGGGTCTTCTCCCTCTTGGAATTTCTGTAGGACTGAGCTAGGCACGTTAGGGTGAATTCTGGTATTGGCTATAACATCCGTGAGACGCAGGATGGCAGTATCCTGAACCTGCTGGTTTGTGGTCAAGAGAGTGGCCTGTTCTTTTAGCGCATCCTGTAATACTTCCCTCTCTGTTTTTGCGGTTTGCATCTGTTGTTCAAAAATAATCTGAAGATGTCTTTGACCTTCCGCCAATTGGGTAATGACATTCTCCACTGGGATGGGCACGGGCTGTGACATGTCGTCGCGTTAGTATCCCACTTCTGACACCAAGTGTAGGGATTTCGTGACCAAAGGGGTGTAAAAGTCAGACTGCAACGCTCTATGATCTTGGTTGGTTGGTTTATTTTTCGTATTAAGGGTAGTGCAGAACAACAGTATATAAGGGTATAGTTCATAGGGTCTCGGAACACTGGTTCTCTGCCTCCTGTTGGGTCCAGTCGGGACAAGGATGGTATGGCCTTTTCTTGAACTCGAAGGTCTCTGGAATCCCGGGGTCTTGGGGCCTCAGAAGAGAAGAGAAAGAAAGGTGCCAGGCACCGGGTCAGTACTCTATACTGCCTTTCTAAGGAGTGTGCTACCGTCACCAGTTCGTGGGGTGAGGGGTGTGAGGGACGTCCAAACAAACAAACTACACCCAGTGCCTCTCGAGTGTTCTGCCTCCCGCCTCCCCGTATCAACTTCTCTACCTCCCGCCTCCCCAAACACCCCACCAGAATGCCCCTTGCAATGGCACTTGCCTGTGGCCGTGGCCCGTTCCTTGGGCCACGGCGCCTGGACCCGGGGCGTCTTCTCCTCCTCCTGTCAGCCCACCGGGTTTACTCGCGGTGTACAAGACGGTCTCCTGTTGTGGGTCTTCCCTCGCCGGTTCCTCCCCTCGGCTCTCTGCTCTTGTTTTCTCCGCTCCGCCGCGACTCTCTGCTCCCTCCTCCTCCTCTGGTCCGATGCAGCTCTCTGTTCTCTCCACCACGTCCTCGCCTGCCTGCAGTCGTCTTCTCCGTCGGTTCTCCTCCTCGTCCTCCAGGTGCTTGGCTTTCCTGCCTTCGCTGCTGCACACCGTCCGTTCCATCCCCGGTCCTCTTATCCTCCTCGCTTCCGTGTTTCGACATGGCTCCGCCCCTTCCGGTTTGCCTGCGACTAGAGCGCTGGCTTGTTCCTGGTCCGTGTATGACGGCAAGGCGGAAGTGCCTTTCAGGGTATCACCACGGTGTCCGTCCTGCTCCTCCTCACAAATACACTGGCTGATAAATAGCTAAGAAAATATCATGTTTCAATGGCTACATAAGTGACTATGTGCATGAGCGAGTGGGAGGATGAGTGAATGCACAGATGACCACGTTAAATAGGAGAAGTAAGAATTGAGTGAGCCAGACACATCGTCGATAATACCCATTTCATTTTCACATGCTCATGCGGTCTCAATATAGTAAATGACTGCACATTGCATGGCTCTTTGGGCTCCACACGAGGGCAGCACTGTCCAAGGTTCTCCCTACACATCCTTTTGCTAGAGGCCTCATGGGTAAAAGTAAATAATTGACATCCTCTCACATACTCAGATCAAAACACTTATGACCTGCAGCCCTGCCATTACATTTCGTGAAATATGTAGCCACGGTGGGACTGAACGAGAAAGTACAAAGGTGGAAGAGATGCCTGTGCTCAACAATGTAAAGGTTGTGCCAACACTGAAAAGTGCAAGGCAGAAGTAGAAGTGAGCTGCTCTTTTATTAACAAAATATCTGACCCTCGTTACTGTAGCCTCTTAAACAAGCTCGCCCACTCTGATGAAAAACAGATTGCCTCTGCGCATGGCTGCTGGCTCCCGAGAGCAAAACGCTGTGGTAGGAAACCTTTTAAAAGAAGCTGGGACATCCTCACGCCTTTGGCCAATTGCGTAATAAAGCCATACGCAAAGGCCACTGGCGTTTGAGCCCCACATGCACGAGCTTTCACGAAAGCTGAAGCGATTGCAAGAGGTCATTTTCCTAGTACAGCGCATGAGCTGCACTAGGCTCGACCTAAAAAGGGTTGCATTGGACTTTCTCAGCACATTTGCAACCATTAGAATATCTATGACATTACACAGTTCAAATCAAATGCAAAACTGACAGTCAAAAGTCATTAGTAACTTTCATGCTGAGGATATACTGTAACACAGACACGCAGGCAAACTTGTTGGACAGTTTAGGACAGTTTAAAAAGAACCTTTGGTTGCTGAGTGTATGTGTTCGGTTTACTATACGCAATATTTGTGCATTTTGCCAGGCCATAAGCCAGTGCCATGTCTTCTGTGTTAAAGCAAGCTTTTACAGCAGCAGCACATGTTCTGATCACCAGCCGGCGAAAGGCTGGGAGCAATAGTCCTTTTTAGGTTTTGCCTCGCCAAAAAGATGCGCTCTGCGCATCTTTTTCGGCGCAGGCGAAAACCTGATGAGAACTGTAGTGTGCTTTAGCTCGGCCCTCGTCATTGATTGGCTGGCTCTGTAAACGGAGCCTTGCCATTGGACGAGGGGCCTGTCCGTCAATGCCGGACCAGACACGGGGGCGTTCCCGACATTCTTTGGCTTTTGGCGACGTCACGCTACGTCAGCCAAAAGCCCTCGGGAACGCCCCCGAATCTGGTAAGGCACTAATGGCACCCCGAGCGCTCTGCCGCCTCCTACTACGGCGGCCCCCCTGATTGACGCCGCTGCCCGGGGCCGTGAATAACTTTAGGACCTCGCCGGGGCACAGGAGAGCAATAACGAAGGAGCTGCCCTCCCATTGGCTGAGGCGGTCGAGCCCCCTCAGTGCCGCCGCGCTAGGAGTGGTTCTCGAGCCGCCCACGTCATCGCTGGAGCCGCGCATCCATTGGCTACAGCCATTAGTGTAATAAAAAACAGGCTGAGAATAATGAATGCGGTTCGTCCTCGGTGCTCCTGACACGACGTTGCCATCTCTGAGGTCAGGGGTCGCAGTGGCAGTACCAGGGTTTGCAGGGAGCAAGCCAGGGATCAAATCTGCGACCCCTAAATGACTTCATGGATCGAACTCTTCCCTACTCTTGCTTCTCGCTTCTCTCTCCCACCCAAGAAATGTATACTTCGCTCTTGCCTTAACCTGTCTGTCGTTCTTTCTTTCTTTCGACCGCTGTTCCTGTTAGATCTACCTTCCAAGCCTTGCAGCGCCTCCTTCCCTCTTCCTTTACGCTCTCAGCCCCGCCTTGGGCTTTCTATCCCAGACCCCGGCTCCCTCTCTTCCAAGCACGATGTGTGCCGGGGGTTGTTCTCTCTTGCAAAGTTCTGTTCCCCCAGTGCCCCTCGTCTCCATTTACCAGTTACAGACCCTCTCCCGTCTCCCTCTCATCTGATTCTCTTGTCCCTTCCCTCTCTTTCCGCGTTGAACACAGCAGACCCACCTGATTGGACAAGAGATAGCCCAGCTCCACCTTTAACAGGTAGACGCTAGAACTACCGCACTACAACTCCCGGCATGCCCGCCTAATCGCTTTATAGCATGATCTGTAGTACAGGCCTTCTGGGAGATGATGTTCAGAAACGAGATACCTTTCCCTCAAGCAATTTTCAGAACAGGGGCATTGGATTACAGTCTCCCAGACAGACCTCAGTGGAAAAGGTGCTATCTGAGCTTCACTCCGTTTGACGTCAAAGAGGATCTCATTGGGGACAGGGGAAACGTTCACAGGTAAGGGGGTAATGTGAGAAGAGGGTGGTCATATAGGCGAGGGGTTTTATTTTCATCCCTGCACAGTGCACGCCCTATGCTCGTGCTGTGCAAGGAAGCGATCCACCCCTTAGTCCGTTTCACAGACCTCTTTGTGTTTTAGTGTACAGTACAGGTGTGTTTATTTAAAACTAACCAGTGCTGGGAGCCGGAGCACGCGGCGCCTGGTGCTCTTGCCTAGGGTATTAATCTTCACTATCATCCAGTTGTGGTTTTTTAGCAATTACACTGTATCACGTGCAAAAAAAGTGTCTTTTGAATTACTTGTCTTTAGAAGTGCAGGAGAAAACCAGGTGGAGTATATTTTCACTTAAGTAATAGGTGCAAGCTTTCTGAAACAAACTTTTTAAAGTATGCTTTGAATTAGTTGCTAAAGGTTCCTATGTTATCTTTGTCCAAAGGAGTCATTCTTCTATTTTATCACAAGCACTTTGAAAACTGGAGCTGTTTTTGTGCTTTCTTACAATGTTAAAAGCGAAACTACAGGTCCCAGCATTCTACCAACCTTTGGCTAAAACGATCGGACTGAATGAAGGCGTCACACATGACAGATATTGGTATAGGGCAAACGTGGCATTTATGCTTTTAATAGCATATTTCAAAACAATATGTTAAAAGCTCATTCCTGATGGCACACATGAGCTGGGAAAGTTGCTGTAAAGTATTCAAGTGCCTAGAAACCCTTGTTGCACTTCATCACGCAACCTGTTCACTGTGTGCGCTGGATGGGCCACCAGGAGACATTCACGGGTGCTTTGTGTAGGGTGACCGTATTAATCTTAAAATTATTATTAGGCGCTCAAAGAACATACTTTTTCACCAGTTTCTTTTTTATTTCTGTTGCGCATTTTGATAATTACGGTAAATTCTAAAGCGTTTCTGTGTATTCGTTTTTCGGTAGCCACTGAGTGAGCCCGAGGTATAATCACTGATTCCCCGATGCCCACGCTGTGTGATCCTGGGCAAATAAATTTCCCCCATCCGTCCCCGCTTTCATCAGGGTGGCGAATGGAGTATAAAAAAAGGTGGCACTTTGGGTGCACAAGTTTTGTTTCCGTAATTCACCTGCGCTGCCGCTGCGAGGGAGGCGGGTTGGGAGCGGTCACCCCCGTGCCTGGAGTGTTGGAATGTGCGCCAAGTGCGGTTGCGTCAGCTGGGGTTCGAGCAGGAGATGAAAGCAATGCATGACTAGGGAAGGGAATGCCACGACATGATTCCAGACGGTACACTTCGTTTTTTTTCCCCACCAACAATTATTCGCAGCGAACTCCCAGCCAGCCCCCACGCTCGCTGCCTCCTTTCATCTCCTCGTTAGGTTTTGCCTCGCCAAAAAGATGCGCTCTGCGCATCTTTTTTGCGCAGCAAAAACCTAATGAGAACTGTAGTGTGGCTTTGGCTCGGCCCTCGTCATTCATTGGCTGGCTCCGTAAATGGAGCCTTGCCATTGGACGAGGGGCCTGTCTGTCAATGCCGGACCAGACACGGGGGCGTTCCCGACATTCTTTGGCTTTTGGCGACGTCACGCTACGTCAGCCAAAAGCCCTCGGGAACGCCCCCGAATCTGGTAAGGCACTAATGGCACCCCGAGCGCTCTGCCGCCTCCTACTACGGCGGCCCCCCTGATTGACGCCGCTGCCCGGGGCCGTGAATAACTTTAGGACCTCGCCGGGGCACAGGAGAGCAATAACGAAGGAGCTGCCCTCCCATTGGCTGAGGCGGTCGAGCCCCCTCAGTGCCGCCGCGCTAGGAGTGGTTCTCGAGCCGCCCACGTCATCGCTGGAGCCGCGCATCCATTGGCTACAGCCTCGAAGAAGGACCAACAGCGATCACCTTTACAGAAGGAGCGCTCCGACATCACAGTCGACCCTAGTTTCTTCTTGCTGCAATCCATAGGAGTGGATTTTTTTCTTTTTGAGGATTTCCATGAAGGAAGCATTATTTGGTAAGGAAGGGTTCACCCCTTACACAGGCGATCATCAATCACAGACCTGTTTTGCCCCGTTGGGCGAACCTCCGGATGATGTTAGTAGCAGGCTCGCCTTTAGAATGACACCTACTATGCTGACACTACATAAAATCAACCTGATGAGAAATGCCTCCAGATCCCTCATGTGAGGATTGTGCTGGAGTCAGGAAATCCCGGGTCACTGGCGCGCGACATTCGCCCCTCTGTACTCCAGCAGACAACAGCCACTGTTGCATGTGTGACCGTGTGCTGTGGTGGAGTCGAGCGTCGCAGCGAGGCTGTGGCAGGCGGCGTGTGTGACGGGGGTGTTCCTTGCCCTCAGAGTGAGCTGGCAACACAAGTGCCCCTTGTTTCCAGGCGCCATTTTGTGCTCCTGTGTCCTGGGCAGAGTGTGAGAGGGGTTATTGAAGAGGAGCCGGGCTGCTGGCGGGCCGGGGCAGCGAGGCTGCACCCACCGTGCGTGCAGCGAGGAGGGGGGCTCTGGGAACCCACCCCGGCCCACGCACACCGGCTTTTTGTGGCATCGCAGATACTTGCGGAATTCCTGGAGCAGCAGTAAACCCCGTCCCCTGCACTTCCCTTGTGCAGTTATCACTGGTCCTTTCAAAGACACTTAGGACTTCAAGGGAACGGTAACGCTTTGTCCTAATGTTCTGCTCGCCTCCCTCTGGGTGGGGCCCGGGGGCCACCAGGCCAATTAAGGAACCAATAAAATTTGAGCTCTAAAGCTGTTCTCCGTCAGGTGTGAGTGACTTACTGCAGATGTGTTTGTTTTTATATTTTTCCAGTTTTTTTGTTCAGCTTGCACTGCAAAAACGTGTTGGTTTCTTAGCGCTTCATCAGTGAGGTCTGCTTGGCAGAGTGACGTAGGGGCTAGATTGTAGGCACACCGCCCCACCTTACGAGAGGTAAGTGAACAAGCATCATCAACACTGAACGGCAATGATGAAAACGTCACAGTGTAAATAAAACCGCCTGAGTGTTTGATTCAGATGCTCCGTCCATCACGACCACCTTTTGTACCGCGTTCTGCATTTGAGGCATTTTTTTTTCTTTTTTGGGGCATTTTTCTATAGCCCAAACTCGACCCACCTGAACGTATTGGAGAGTTTTGTAATTTCAATACGCTTTACTGTTTTATTACACACAGGAGATTTAGTAATGTTACCATAATCCCAAAATGTTGAGCCGAGGCTTGAACCGGGATCCCCTACTCCAAAGTCTGCAACTTGAAGCACTGTCTTAATGAAGCCCGTATTTGACCACCTGTAGAACTAAAACGAAAGACTGGATTCAAACATTGAGCGACCAGAGGAACTTTTAACTAAAAGTTTAGTACACTGCACTTCGGGTTAGATAGAACTACTTCAGCATTCTGAATTAGTATGCATTTTGTTAGGATGTTCATTTTTTTTTTTTAGAATGAAGAAAACGCTGTTTAGGTATGGCCATCTGTGTAACAACCAATACTCTATCACAACATTCAGAAAAGCACTCAAGATCTGGCTCTATGACCTCCGCAGGGTCCTAGCGCCTGGCTACCCTCACGTGTGATTGGTCGCGCTCTACAAATCCTGATTGATTGGACTAATACAAGTGGGTAAAATGAAAATGTAATTTGTCTTAGTGGAGGTCGACACCTTAAGGTGTAAATCCAGATGTTCTTTTTTTTTTTTAACCAATATTTTGAGAACCAGAACAAAAAAGCTGGGTTTTATATATCTGGTCGTGGTGGCAGGAAACCGCAGCGTACTTGTCGCCTAGGCAGTGAAGTCTGGATTTATCTCGGTTGCTGAACGCTCAAATGTGGAAGAGGCTCAGTCTGCAGAGAAGAGCAGAAACCCCGTGTGAAATTGCCCCGGCGCAACGCCGTGTCATTTCTGCTGAAAACTCGTGAAAGCCGTCAAGAGTCCCCAGATAAACCCTACGTGTGCAGTAATGGGCTGGCTTCAAGTCCATATCAGATCTAACAGCCTCACAGTTATGTCCCTTAATCCCAAAAGAGTATACTTTACGTCGAGGCAAGCCAGTAGGTCGCAACTATGTGAGAACTATTGGTTTTGATCCATGTTGCACAGCAACATGACTGAAAACAAAGAAAAGAACTGCACCTTGGTTCGGCCATTGTTGACTGCTTCATAGCTTTTTAAAAACATGTATACTATTCAGCCAAGTTGGGTTGTTGTACTACATGGTTAAAAAAAAAACATGTGAGACATTTTTGCTTTGCCAATGTTTGTTTTCACATGCTGCACTAATCAGCGTAGTTAGTTGAGGCGTGTGAGTAATCGGGTTCTGACAGGTTCAGGGGCTCGGGGCCATGTCCACCCTCCTGAGTTTTGCTTCTATCTTCGTTTTCTTGAATACACGTTAAGTTACAAATTATAACTTTATAGCTAGTGCCTATTATCGCACTGAGCTACCTCACTCTGCCGCCCCTCATGCCCACACCTCGCTGCCCTTTCCATCAACCTGCACCTCTTTTGCTCAAAGAATGAGCAAGCCACGTGGCAGTGCCTGCAAAGAGGCCACGGGATCGCATGGGCTCGGCCTTGGGGGTAGATTGCTGTAAATCTTTTTGCATGTCTTTGTAGGGCGGTGTCGGGTGCATCACGTCTTGTTTTCCTGCATCGAAGCCTCTGTTATTCAGTCCTTTGCCAGCGGTGCCTCGGCACCAGCTAATCAGAAGTGATCTTGTGATGTAAAGTTGTAAGTAGGCCCTCCTTCGAGGGGTGTGTCGAAAGTACTCGCCCCAGACAACAATGGGCTTATTTGACAGTGAGGGAAGGACCCCTCCCCTGTGCCGGTTGTTAGGTTAATCTGCCCCTGCCCCAGATGGCTGCACACAATGGCGGCGGCTGGGCTGTTGGTAAATGCAGATGGTGCCCGGTGGGGTGGTGCTGCTGCGCACCGGGCCAGTAGGACTGTGAACTGGAGGGGTGCTCCGGAGCGAATTGCTGCCTGGTAGGTACGTAGTGTTTAAAATTTGACCGTGAACGTTTGCGGAGGGGCATTCCTTGTGTACGGCGGCCGTCGGCTCCTGTCTGGAGGCCTGGTGTGCACAGTGAGGGAGGGTCGCCGTGTCCTTGACCCTCCCTGTGCCTGGCTACCCTTTGCCCCTCCCTCGGCTGATGTGCCCCGAAGCCGCTCCATCTGCTGCCGGAGCCCCCAGTGTCTGATGCGCTTATCCGTCTGGTACTCTTCCCCCCCCCCCCATCCCCCCTCCCTCCCAGCCTAGTCTGTTATCGTTCCCCCCATGCGTGTGGTAGCTCGGCCTGTCCCTCATGGGGTTTCCTCCATTCCCTGGTGGTTCGGACCCTCTCTCTCTTCTCTGTTTCCTCCATGCCCATGGTGGCTGGAGCTTCCCTCTCCTGTGGTTTCCTCCATGCTTGTGGGGTCTTGGACTCCCCTCTCTCCTGTGGTTTTATCAATGTGAGTGATGGCTGGGACTGTTCCTCCTCCCCCCACATCTCCTGTGGTTTCCTCTATGTAATGGCTCGAGCTACCCTCCTTCCTTTGGTTTCTTGTGGTTGCCGGTGCTCCCCTTGGGTTTCCTCAATCGGTGAGGTGGCTGGGACTCCCTCTCTTGTTGCTTCCTCTATGCGTGTGGTGGTTGGGACTCCCGTCAGTTCTAGTGTTTACTCCAGACGTGTGGTACCTCACACCCTAGATCTAGCCGGTGTTAGAGTTTTTGGCTTCGCAGTACAAAATGCAGGTTGTGTGGCTACCATTCTGAGAATCTGAGATGCAGTGAGTACAGACATCGGTCAGGTGGAGAGAGTGTAATGTGCAATGAGTGAACCCTCCAAGGTTGCATTGCTTGCATGCATTTGTCTAATGTGTGAACCTGAGGTGAAGTGAGTGTCACTCTTGGGAGCAGTGAGTGTGAATCTGAGGGGTGGTGAGTGTGACTCTGAGGTCCAGTGAGTGTGACTCTTAATCGCACTGAATGTGAATTTGATGGGCAGTGAGTGTGACCCTGAGGTGGAGTGAGTGTCACTCTTAGGAGCAGTGAGTGTAAATCTGAGGGACGGTGAGTGTGAATCTGATGGGCAGTGAATGTGAATTTTTGGGGCAATGAGAGTAAATCTGAGGGACAGTGAGTGTGACTCTGAAGAGTGTGATTCTGAGGTAGAGTGAGTGTAAATATGAGGAGCAGTGAGTGTGACTCTGTTCATGTTTTATTTGTTCATGTTTTATGATTGCCAACCCTTTAAGCTTGGTAATCACTCTTGTTTGACACCGAGCTGCCCTGAAAAGTGTGATGCACACATTTGTAATATTGCTGCACTTCTTGAGAGAGTGTTTTTGCAAAAGTAAACCTTCTTTTCTACCTACGGCGTTTATCCTATTGGGATTTCTGCAGAGAGGTGGGTTTGATCCCAAATGCAGCTACATTTCAAGTATTGAAGACTCGTTACTTATTTTTCACTGAGGCACTCATTTCTTTTTTAGTTGGAAGGGGAATGCTTAGCCAATATGTCTTGGTCTGAGGATGACGACAAATGTGGTATTTTGTGCAGTCAAATGCAGGGACTGGGCAAGTATTGCGGTCTATCCGGGGTGCTTGTGACTGCTATAATTTTACAATAAGTAAGAATCTTTCTGTGGGCTTGGACATAACTAACATTATGCCCGAAGAGGGGCTGATTTTGTTACCCATTTTTTTGTTGGACTTTTTTTTATAGCCCCATGCATTAAAATCAAGTAGATGAACTTGTGTGTCTTCTGTTGATGCAGCTAAAAGTGGACAAAATTCTCAGCTATATTTTTGGTATATAGCGCGGATGCTACCCGAAGGTGTCGGAGCGCGTCACAATAGGAAGAGTAATGATACATGAGGAGAAAATTACAAGAGAAAAAATACGAAAGAAAACGATAAGTTACATGAGGCAAAAGTGACAATTGTGAGCACACAAAATACAAGAGGTAGCAAACGGTACATTACAGGAGGAAAAAGTGACGTGTTCAAGTTACAAAGGCGTACAAAGTACAAGTAGAGGTATAATACTGCAATAAATGGCAGACACTCAAGCACAAGAAGAAACGTAACGTAGGCAATGGTGGCACTTTGGCAAGTATCTAAAGCAAACAAAATGAGGTCTCGGGAACGCGCCTACCCCCAGGGAAAGGAGAAGGAGGGCGTTGGATGAGGCCGGGGGAGGAGGGGGGGGACATTCCAACACCCCCCCCCCCCCGAAAAAAGGAGTGTAGTTCCAGGACGGTGATACTCGCCACATCTAATGCAGACAGGAACCAAAAATAAACTGCGGGCACTTATAATGTCCCTAGCATCTTCAGGGATGACGGCAGACTATATAATACAATATATCCAATGCCGAATATGTTCATACTGCAGAGGGCCACGGAGGTGCTTCGGTACAAGCGATTCCTATTCCCAGTCACGTTTTACACATAATTCAAAGAAGTTAGAAAAGACCATTTGTCAAAAGCAATACCAAAAGCTCAAACTTTAACAAAGGCAAAACCATTGTATTGTAAATGCTTGTTCTTTCTGCAAGAAGACAATAACAGCATCGAATGTTAGCTAAAGATTCCTTCTATTGAGCACGTAGCCTTCAGGCAGCTGATGAGCTTTGATATTTCCAATATTGACGTATCTCTCCAGTGTCAAATTGAACAAAGTCTTGCATAACGTTTTTTTTAGGTTTCATTGAAGAGCTTTCTGCCAGGTAAGTCTGCATTGTGTTTTTTGGGAGATAGTAATATGCAGATGTGTTTCAGCGATTTGACTAACTTTAAGTCTGGTTTAAATGAAATAGCAAAAGTTTCATAACTTAGTATTACTTTGAACAGTTGCTGTAAAGAGTTGGTTTCCCAGGCTTTTTGCACGTTTAAATTCTTTAGCTCTCGGTGAAGCTTGACAGAGTGATCGGAATCTTTTTGATCTGCTTTTCTCAAGCTAGAGACATAACAGTTATTTAGTGAGCCAGGTTTTGCAATCTTGCATTCATGCCAAAAGCCGATAATACATGATTATTGCAAAAATTGCTGTTTGGTCAAGCAGAATTCCAGACGTAGCTTTGCCTGAGATGTGGAGGTTGGACAAGAAATAATCATTTGCAATGCAATACGTCTCACATTTACGCATTTACGCTATTGGCATTGTAAATGACACTGCTTTTTATTTGTTTTAAAAACCAAAACATAAATAAATGGTATTGTCATTTACAATGCCAAGAGCTCAAACTTGCGTAAATGCGAGGCCTATTGCATTGCAAATGTTTGTTCTAAATTAGTGTGGATCTCCTTCTTGAGGATGTATCATATATTGACTCTATGTATGCAACAAATGCCTAACTCTTCCGTCTGATAAGCCTAAGCCTGCTCGACTACACTACCGCTTATAGAGCATCTTCGGATTCTTAAAGCATGCCCCTGTCCTGTTGTATGCTTTTTGGCATACTAATTAAAGAGTCTGCTTCCTACAGCGCACTACTCTCTGATTGCGTTGTTCGATCTCTATCTCCGTCAATCCAGTCTGTCTATCGCTTCTAGGATTCCTCCAGCGGTCACGTCTTTCTTCTTGCGGTCTCCTCTGCCTTTCGAATGCTGTCCGAGTCCTGGCCTGCCCCTCATATTCCATGCTTACAAATAGGTGTGGCTGACCTAGCCATTAGAACGTTGCCTACATTTGCTATAGGCTATTTAGTATTGGCCACAACAGGGTTCTCAGCCATCATCATAGTCCCAGGATTACAATATCTTTCCTTTTGTATGTGTCTTTTGTGGGTGTGGAGAGGGATACAGGATGTGCCAAGAAGTGGGATGGAAACGGATTAGGCCTTCTGGCCAGATGGCCACTTCCTTTTAACAACCACCCAGTGGTGTTCGTGGCTCAGTTGGGACAAGGAGGGAATAATACTAGGACCTGTATGTTATGGTCGGGGCTGCAGCATAGGCTACCAAGGTTGAATGTAAACGTACCACAATTGCAGGTAAGAAAAATAATTTATTGTGACTGAGTAATATGAATTTCAAATAGTAATGGAGAATTGTTATATTTTTAGTGACCATATTTTTAAATATTTCCCCTTTGTATTTTTTTTAAAACTTTCTATAGCTTTACAAGCATGTCGTCCAAATTGTGGAAAAGTTCATCAAAAAGGTAATTATGATCATATGTATATCTTGCCTCAGTGGTCAGAATGCTGCAGTTCTCCTCATGGGAATTCCAAGCACTTTGCAAATTTCCTCTATTGCATTTATAATAGGAGTGTTTAAAAGAGTTGCTACAAAAATTGATGTAATTAACCAAATTAACATCCACTTGAAATGCATGTTAAGCACAGTTTACCCTTTTGAGTCTGGGAGTGATTTTGTATTTCGATTGGATGGAGAAGCAGCAGTTATGATTTTTATAGTAGATGACACTTGAATACAAGATATGAAAAAGCTTTTCCAGCAAATCCTGCACTCTAGTTACCACTGGCCTTTGCTGAATTTTTTGAATACTGAATAATTTTACTCGAACTTGATACCAAAGTCTGTATTTCATCTCTTTAATCATGCCATTAAAAAAATCACATTTTCAGAGACTATTTTTATTGATTCATTTCAAAATTCTTAAAATTGAATCCGGCAAGCAGCCTTGAATAATCACTTTAGTGTTAATCCAAAATGGACAATTGTATTACATTTTGTATTTTCATTTTTGCATAGTGCTTCATAAGAGTGACCAGACACTGAATCGTATTAGTGGATTTATAGCTTATGGGATGCTTGGTTGAAATAATGTTGAATTGTACTCTGGCCTGCATGAAGTATTTTGGTGGAATGCGTGGTGGCAGTGGCGTTTTTGTTCTGACTTGTTCTGACTTGCAGGGTGCAGATGAATGAGGCAAAGATCGCATGAGCGTTATTACAATTTTTTTTTTATTGCATGGTAGTGGGTTATGGGTCATTTATGTTCAGTAGTGAAGTGCATAACGTGAAGTGAAAATGTATCTGCACTTGTTTATAGTCCTATTGCATCATTAGTTCACTTGTTACACTTTTATTTTTGGAAAATATCCCCATTGATCCAACAAAAACATCAAAAGATACAAATTCATCGTGTCAAAAAAGATCAAACTGTGTGAGTACTTGAGATGCAAAGGGACTAGTACCATGATAATTATTTGAGCACTCATTCATAGATCAGGATATTTCTGTAGTAGGGGGATCTCTGTGTATAGTCCTAATCTAGTGAATAGTCCCGCAGGGAAAACCTGGTCTTAACTTGGCAAAACAAGGAGAAATGCTTTATTTCTCCTCGTTTTTGCAAAACGCCTTGGATTGCTTATGTTCAGGAAGGTGACCCTTCCTGCACATCAACAATCTTTAAAAAAAAAAAAAGACATTCTGTAACTTCCATGTGTGCTGCATTAAGCAGCATACATAGAAGTGACAAAACAACATTTCAAGATTGTTTATGTGCAGAAAGGGGGACCTTCCTGTGTAGATAAACAATTTTCCCCTGTTAAGTGTAGCGCCAGCGCAGGGGAAACTCAGGGCTGCACCATATTCCTGTAAATATGGTGCAGCGCTGCGTTTCTGAAGTGGCGGAGTGTTCTTTAAGCCAAGGAGACTAATGACACTCTCCGCCATTTTTGTTGTATTTTATATTGAAAGAATTTGCAAGCAACAAAAAAAGTTATTGGGAAGGTTGGTGCTGCATCTCAGTGACTAACTTTTCAATGGTTGGTTTTATTTCGCAGTACGAGGCTCCTACTCCTGCCAGAGCCGTACTGGAAATCGAAAGCAGCCCCGGCAAATAATTTCAGACCAGTCCCCAGAAGGTGCACCCCAAGTGCAATGTGTGAGACTGACTACTACAAAGGGGACATTAGGAAGCTCCCCCCCCCAAAAAAAATTAAGCAAACAGTGGTGCAGTCTACAACACATTTATCATTATATATTGAATTGTATTAGCTTTTAAAGAATAGTAAATGAAGACCTGACTATGCACCAGAATATGACAATCTTTCTGGGGGTTCTTCAATGATTCCCCCACTATCACTCTCCAACAGTGCTTCTCATCTCTCCATTGCCCCGCTGTCAGGTGTAGTTCATTTTTATAGCATCTCTCATACTATTGTAGGATGTCAGAGCACTTTACATCACACACATATAGAGACAGTGAATCATACCTGTAAATCAGTGAATAGAAAAGGGGACCACAAGGTGTAGAATTCACATGTCATTCATACTGGTAGGCATTTTTAATGAGTGCTTGTCTGGAGAAGCAGAAGCTCAGGATTCAGAACATAAGACAGTGGTTAGCATTGACTTTAACAATAAAAATGTATTTCTAGCCAAATAAACCTTTTTAGCAGCATCAGGATAATAAAAGACTTGGAAAAACATGTCACTAACCTGTACCTTGCAGTTTGCATGTAGCTGTTTAATAACAGTTTATAGGTCACTGTGCTTGATTACATTTTCCACTTATGAACTGCACAGTAACAAAAGAATCTTTGTGACAAAAGCAGTAACCCACTGACCTATGCATATAAAATATTGTTTTTTAAAATGCATGGTACACGTTCTTTGCAGTAGGCATATCAACCCTCTGTGCTACATTAGATAACTCAAAGCTGCCACTGGACAAAACTCTCATCTCTCTCCAGCAGGGACATTAATCACTGGCGTCATCTTGACACTTTTATTGCTCTTTGAAAACTGCTAATTATACAAGATACTTTGCAGAGCTTTTAAAACTGCTGCCTGAACCCCCTGGGAATGTGTCGGGGACCCCTGGAGGTCCGCGGACCACAGTTTGGGAAACGCTGCTTTAGGCCATTGTAGCTATTGCATTTGCATGGTTAGTAACATCCAGGATCTGAAGGTGGACTTCAAAATTATGCAGTCTTTCTCCCAAAAGTTATCTCGGATTGTCATGTAAATCCGGAGTATACCGCTATTTACATTTCTTCAGTCACCTCTCCTCTTTCCCCAGAGCATTCCTGTTGCTGACATCTGCTACTAGCTACAGATCAATACACTAATTATCTTTTTCTAGACTCTTTAACTCTGAACAGATGTATAATAAGGTCATGTGTCTGGCCACAGGACTGGTTATTTATGAACAGTAAACATGTCAATGGCTTTTTAAAACTTGAAACAGATGCCAAAAAAACAATTAGTGAGTCAAGAGCATCAAACATTTTAGCTTTATAGTTAAGCAGTTCCTGAGGAACATTGCTGTAAATTCAGCATAATAGGCAGTGTGTATACCTACTTCGAACTCCTGTGGCACTCAATCATGCAGGAGTTAGCCTACAGAAAGAAGGAAGAGGACTTCCCACCCCCAGCACAAATGGGGCGTGGGGAATGGAGTAAGGAAAAAAAAAACTATCGCACACCTAAGGCAATCCATAGTATTTAATTCAGAGCCCTCAAACGTTTTCAAATCCCACACCATTTCGTTTATACATACATTTTTCAGCAGGCATTTATGGGTCCATATTCGAATCCCATTCCTCAGTCGTTAAATTGTCAAGCTCAGCACCACCACAAATTCTGGCAACATCCAATGTGACATGGTGGTGTTAATCAGCTTTCAATATAATAGCGAGATTTGTTTGTGTTTTTTTTTTTTTACATAAAGCATTGGCAAGCAGTCGTGCTCTAACTGTGATTAGAGCTCATCGTGCCGTCTTTTATATGTTTAGTTATCTATCACATGCCTAAATTGTAAATGTGAAAACCTTGTATATCAGTTCAGAGTCTTGCTGAAGTTGCATAAAGGATTTTAGTGTATTGCATCCCCGTATGTTAGCAAGATCTGAGATCTTAATCATATCCCATTTATGAAAGCCTAGTAGGGGTTTCAACTTGTTCGGCCGACCACATGTCCATAATCCATCCTTAGCCTAACCACAGTCCCTTGAGTGGTCAGTAAGCTGGCTCAGGCTTCCTTCCTTTCATGAATCACCAATTGGTATTACAGCTGCCATTGTTAGTCTGCTCACTCTAAAACTGTTCTTGCCGAGTTGCGAAGTCACACTCATCACCAGCTATGATGCTCAGTAGTATTACACACATCTGCAGTGCCTCATTTAATGCTCCTCGGTAATGTGGTCAGACATCCTCTATCCCGCCCCACTCAAATATTCTTTCTTTCCTTGATGAATCTGAACAAAGACTTAAACTTGTGCATGTCACTTGATTTGGACTGGTTTATTTTGTCCAGCTGTGCTTTTGAGATCTTAAGAGAAAAGTTCTGAGAAAGCAATTTGTCCTCTTAATTTGACTATGTGCCACTGAATTGTACTCTACTAATTGTTTTATTGTACTTGTCAAAAATCAACACAAAAACTTATCATGCAAAATATATTCTGTTAATATTCAAATCGGCATATTTGGCAGCTTAATTTTTCAAATTATAAAAATCCAAATTCAAATATGGTTGTGATTTTAGGCTGCACCTAATGTTTGTTTTCATTGTGGGTTCCATAAGTGGTAATCATGTTGGGTTATAAAGAGAACTTCGAATTAACGCACTTCATTTCCCTTGCACACCAAAATATGATTTTGTTGCATAAGGAAAAGTAAGGCATCAGTGTTTGGAAGAGTAAAGAAGTATTGAAATTGAATTGAAAGTATAATTTCTGTATTTGTTTCTTTTTGTAGTGCAAGCCAGAATACAAAGTACCAGGACTATATGTAGTTGACTCTATTGTTCGACAGTCTCGGCATCAGTTTGGACCTGAAAAGGATGTATTTGGGCCAAGATTCATAAAAAACTTAACTGCTACATTCCAATGTCTCTATCTTTGCCCTTCTGAAGATAAGGTATTCCCAGGCAGCACATTTAATGCATTTTAATTGTCTGTGGGTGTGCCTATGTAAGTAAATTAGAGTATGAAAAGTGTGTATGTATGTTATGTCACTCATGTTTATATAATGTGCATTACCCCATTAGTGCGCTTTTGCATTGCATCCTGAGTCTAGTATTTTGCTGCTGTTGCATCAAGGATTACTCTGGAGTCTGGTTTGTTTGTGAGGTTGTATTTGTATTTGTGTTTGTGGTTTTTATTGTGTACAAATGTGTTCATCATTTGAATGATGGGTGCCATCAGAGGGATTTAACTAAAAGTATGGATATGTTTTGAATATATGGTACTCTCACATATCGTTGGTCAGCGTAGCTGAGAGGTGGTGGATGTAAGAAAGCGTCCTCTTTTTGCATGGTTGCCCCCACTTTTTGCTAAACTGCTCATATACTTTGACTGAGTGTGACCTGGGCTCCTGCTAAATAGGTACCCAGGGCCTATGTTCTCTCCCTAAAACTGCATTGAAAACAAAACCTAGTTGGCACTCTCTGACTACAGGTCAGCCCCTTGTAAATTGTACCAAGGTCACTGTTGCCAGGGAAGGCCTCTAAGGGCTGCTGCACTTATTGCACCACCCTTAGAGGACCTCTACCTTTACACTCGCACACTGCCTTTGCAGGCTACATGTTTTGGTGTAGAACAAAGTGAAGTCGACCTGGCACACATCCCTGTGTGCCATGTCTACAACCCACTGCCCTGACATAGATCAGCCACCCCTCTAGCTGGGTGCACAGTGGTGAGGGCACAGGTGCATATATCACATATATATATATATATATATATATATATATATATATATATATATATATATATATATATATATATATATATATATATATATATATATATATAGCTCTACATATTCGTATATATACATACATAAATCCATACAAAGCAGTCCTCTCTGGAAAAGCTGAACAATGCTGCAATAGAAGTCCTTGCACATAAATACATTCCAATAAAAGCAGGGAGAAGGAAAACCTTTGAAAACTGCTGCTTTATTATACAGTAAAAAAAAGTAATCCTGCAAGGAAAGTGAAAGCATTGTCAGCACATAGGCTGCATTGTAGAAGAAACCATAGAGCAGAAAGCTGAAAAGCTAACCCACATAAACAGTAACAGAAAACTGGCGCCGTGCCTTTAAGGCCGCCATGACCTCTAGCTCCCATCATGCCTCAGGGGTGACAGGTTGGTTCTTTCCGGCTCCTTCTGACAGGACCCTGGTCTCTACAGCTCTGCTTCTTTCTGATTTTTGTCAGAAATTATTACTCTTTTTGAGGTGAAAATCTTTTACTTCGACATTTTTTCAGTGTTGAAGTACTTTTCAACTGTTTTTGAAGGGTTTGGAAATTTATTTCCACTCAAAAAGGTCTTCCCTTTTCGACCCTTGCCCCTCCTGTGGCAAAAAGAAGGCAAAAACAGACTCTCACTCAGTCTGTATTTTATGTTTGCCTTCTGATCATAGTCCTCACGCCTGCCAACATTGCCAGCTCCTGTCCAAAAGAACTTTGAAGGACAGAGAGAGGATTCGCCTCTATAGGCTGGCAGAGAGAAGATCTTCCTCCAGAGGCAGGTCACCACTGCAGGAGAGAGCATCCACAAGTAAGATTCCAGTGTGCTCTCCATCGGCGTCGGGCTCGGCGCCTCGAATCCCTTCTTCAGAGTCGAAAACGCCGACGAAAAGACTATTGACGGCGAGCTTGCGGTCGAGAGAAGACCGGTCGCCGTCGAGGATCACTGGTACGTCGATACCTCTGCCGTCCTCAACCAGGCGGTGATCGGCGCCGAGGCAACGATCTCCGTTGGTGCGGGCTCTCACAACGTTGAGAGAAGTCTCCGCCGATGAGGCGGCACTCGACGTCGACATGCTCCGTCGACGTAGAGTCACCGGCGGTCGACGTCGAAGTGGAGATCTCCGTCGATCTCCGTCGCCGCTGAGATCTCAGTCGAGATCTCCGTCGAAGCCGAGATCTCCGTCGTCGCAGGATCACAGGCACGCTCTCCCTCAAGAGCAAGATCTAGAGGCTCCAGGGATTCGGCATCACTCCACTCAACGTCGAGGCATTCAAGATCGGCGTCGGAGACATTCAGGATCCAGAGTCTCTCCCATTATGGTGACGCAGAGCAGATCTACGTCAAGGAAGTCGCCAGTGACGTCTCATCGCTCTTCGCGACGAAGATCGCGCTCAAGAACCCATGGGGCCTCTTCACATTCTATCAGAAGTTCCCCACAGATGATTGCTTCATATCGCAGTGCATTCAGGCATTCCAAAGAACCTGCAGGTTCACCTGCAAGAAGGTCTCGGAGGAGGCAGAGATCCCCTTCGGTGCATCTCTCTCCCAGGTGGATGCAACCTCTACATCTGTGGAAGCCATCATCAGCAGGTGCTACACAAAGGGCAGCTGAATACTCAAGCCCCTTGCATAGGTCTCCTTTGCAGTGCCTGGTGCAGGAAGTGGACAAGTCCCCTAACACTCGCACCAGAGAGCACCGGGGCAGATCCCCTGATCGAAGGTCTGCATGTGGCCATCGTAAAAGGCGACGTACACCATCTTGGTCGTCATCATCAACACACTCCTCTAAAAGGGATTACTCTCCCACACTCACGGATAGCCAACCCAGCAGAGTGTCACCCATTGACGATGTGAACACGTGTTGACCAGAGGGTCACAGAAGTTGGGCATTACCATGGCCACTACTCAAACAACCATGTCCATTATCTTTGAAACACTGCATCAAAGATCGGTGTCTAACGTTGCTCCCCTTGGTACAGGGAGTTATCGAACCTGTGATGGATGTGTTTCTAACTCCGGCTTCAGCAAAAGCTGCTCCTGCACGGATCTTAAAGAAGTACAAGCCTGCGGCATCGGATCCTCTGTTTCTGAGATCTGATCCTCCTCCTGACTCCGTTATAATCGCAGCAGCGAAGAAAACTCATTCAGTGGCATCTTTTTCCTCTGTTCCACCTGATAAGGAACGTAAAGCTCAAGACTCTTGGGGGAGGAAGGCCTGTGGTTCAGCTGCTTCCACTCTACAGGTTTCCAATGCTGCAGCCCTGTTGGGACGATACAACAGATCTCTGTGGACTCTTTGGATCGTTTTAAAGAGAGACTCCAGGAGGAAGACCAGCAGGACTTCTCAGAAATCCTCCAAGAAGGTGCGCTGGTAGCTGATGGTGTATCTCTGGCAGCTCATTCATATGCGCATGGCGTTTGCGCACACCGTTCCTCTTAGTTTCGCCTCACTGCATTAAAGTCTGATGTGCAACAGCGCATTCTGAATCTTCCGTTCTCGGGTACCTCTCTGGGTCCCATACAGACGAGGAGATGGGAAGGAAAAAGGCTGAATTGGACACTTTGAAGGCAGTGGGCCTTGAGAGAGAGAATTCAGGAAGCGTTACAGGCCGTACAATCGCAAAGGTAACCAACAGAGGGTTCAAACCCCTCAATGGTCACAAAACAAGCAGGGAAAATCCCAATATCAAGGCCGACGCTCCTCCAGGGGGAGAGGAGGACACTAGTAGCAATCCTCCTCCACATCCAAGACCGGAGGAAGCAATTAATAATTTTTTCCTCCAGCACCGTTGCGCACTGCAGTGGAAGGAAGTATAACACACTATGCTCAAGAGTGGCGCAGAATAACGAAAGATCAATGGTTGCGAAATATACTAGACAATCGATATGCGCTACGTTTTTGCAAGGCTCCAAAAGACTCTCCTCCGGTAAAATCCAAACCGCATCATTTGGACCTCCTGCGTCAGGAGGTGTCGACCCTTCTCAAAAAACAAGCAATAGAAAAGGTCACACCAATGCAGAGAGGGAAAGGAATCTATCACAGATACTTCCTTGTCTGGAAAAAAGACCAACCGAACAAGTTCAGACCCATTTTAGATCTGCCTTTTCTGAACAAATGCATCAAAAAAGAAAAATTTCAGATGCTATCTCTTCACCAAAGTTTTCCACACTTAGAGAGAGGCTGCTCAGTGGACTTTCAGGATGCATACTTCCACATTCCAATCACAGCACAACATCGCAAGTTCCTACGTTTCACAGTAGGGAAGGATCATTATCAGTTCAAGGTCTTACCCTACGGCCTAAAGTCAGCTCCAAGAGTATTCACGAAATGCATGGCAGTAGTAGCGGCCTTCTTACATTCGTAAGGCCTACACGTCTACCCATGCCTGGACGATTGGCTGCTAAAGGAATCATCTCCTCTTTTAGTACAAGAACACCTTCTCATGTGTCTGAACCTACTTCAACGTTTGGGGCTGCATGTCAATCTGGACAAATCAGTCCTTCAACCGACCCAGTCGATCCACTATCTGGGGGCCACTATCCACTCCGCCCTAGGAAAAGTGTTTGCTTCGGTGGAAAGACTGTCCTCAATGAAAGTCAAAGGCAACATCATTCTTCAATCTCCTCCGCCATCAGTAAGACAAGTGGCTTCTCTGCTGGGCTCCATGGCCTCCTGCATTTTCCTCATACCCAACGCCAGGATGAGGATGAGGCCACTTCAGCAGGACCTGGAAGACAAATGGAATCAGTCCTCCGGTCAGTGGAACAACTGGATTCTACTATCCCCCATTGCGAAGAAATCCATCCTCTGGTGGATGCAGCCACAGAATCTCATGGTGGGAGTTCCGTTTCATCAGCCTCAGCCTATGCAATCCCTGATTACAGACGCTTCTCTTAAGGGCTGGGTTGCACATCTAGGTCCCCTTCAAACTCTGGGAAGATGGACCCCCCAACGAGCAGACTTATCATATCAACATGCTCGAGCTGCGGGCAGTCCACTTGGCTCTCAAGGCTTTTCAACCTGCCATACAGTCTGAATCAATATTGATTCAAACGGACAACACAACCACCATGTACTATTTAGACAAACAAGGTGGAACACGTTCTCGTCCTCTGTCTCTCGAAGCCAAAGCGATTTTGCACTGGCGGCTAGCCAGGAACCTATCGATCACGGCAGTCCATCTGCCGGGAGAGCAGAACGTTCGAGCAGACTCTCTCAGTTGTCACTTCCAAGAGCAAGAAGACTGGGTGCTCAACAACGACGTAGTAGCAGACATTTTTCAGCAGTGGGGTCATCCCTGCATCAACCTCTTTGCAGACGAAGACAACAAAAAATGCTGCACCTTCGCATCCAGGTTTTACTGACCAGGAACGAGGGGGAATGCACTTTTGATAAACTGGTCAGGGACGTTTGCATATGCCTTTCCACCCCTCCCTCTCATTCCGAAGGTAGTGGCAAAGCACCTGAGATCCAGGACGAAAATGTTACTAATAGCACCGGACTGGCCTTGCAAGTGGTGGTATCCAGATCTGTTGCAGCTGTCAATTCGCCCGCATCGGAGGCTTCCATTCAGGCCGGACCTTCTTACAAAGATGAGGGGGGATATCTTCCATCCTAGCCTTCCCTTTCTCAGCCTGACAGCATGGCTCCTGAAGTCCTGCAGTATGGACATCTAAACCTTCCTTCGGACTGCATGGACATTCTACGGGAGTCGAAGAGACCTTCCACAAGAACCTCATACTCTATGAAATGGAAGAGGTTTTATTTGTGGTGTGTACAGAAAGGTTGGCATCCAGTTAATGGTCAAGAGGAGGTCCTCCTACCATACTTACTCTATTTGGCCAAGTCTGGATTGAAATACTATTCTATAAAGTTACATTTGACAGCCATTACGGCTTATCGTAAGTCTCCTAACCAACCTTCCTTTTTTCAGGTGGTTAAGGACTTCCTACAGGAGCTAAAGAAAGTTTACCCTTCTGTGAGACCTCCTTCTCCTCCTTGGGAGTTGAACCTGGTATTGCCCAAGTTGATGGGCTTCCCCTTTGAGCCCATTCATAAAGCATCTCTGCAACACCTTTCGTGGAAAGTGGTGTTTCTGGTGGCAATCACTTCTGCGCACAGAGTTAGTGGAATTCAGGCGTTATCTTCTAAAGAGCCCTATACAGTCTTCCACCATAATAGTGGTTATGCAAATCCATCCTTCCTTTCTTCCAAAGGTTGTGTCTGAGTTCCATGTAAATCAGACGATTTCTTTGCCCTCTTTCTTTCCAAATCCTACGACACCAGAGTTAAGGGCTCTGCATTTGCTGGACCTCAAGAGGGTTCTCAAGTTTTACTTGGAAGCCACTAAATCTATGAGAAAGTCTGACCAATTTTTTGTGAGCTATGGTTCTGTTAGAACAGGTTTTGGTGCTTCTAAACGAACCATCTCAAGCTGGATAGTCTCTTGTATAAAGTTATCTTACCAGTTGGCAAATAAACCTTTGCTCGCTTCCCCGCAGGCTCACTCAACTAGGGACAAAGTGGCAACAGTAGCTTTCTTGCATAATGTACCGATGGCCGAGATTTGCAAAGCAGCAACTTGGAAATCGGTTCACACGTTTACCAGGCATTACTGCCTAGATTCAGACTCCAGAGCAGATACCCAAGTGGGCCAAGCTTCCTTGCGGAATCTGTTCGTGTTGATAATTTTGGAGTCTGTGTTCCCCTAATAGCGGTTTCTTATGTCTGAATAGTTCTCGGTCTACTTGCCCGCAGGATGAGGGGATGGGCTTGCTTATTCTTTTCATGTGCTTATGACTATTGATGAGGATCACCTGGAAGAGAAGGATTAGTTACTTACCTGTAATCCTAGTTCTCTTCCAGGGGTATCCTCATCAAAGTCATAAGCTACCCACCCACCTCCCCGGGCAAGTAGTCATGTGAAATATATATCTGTTTCTAAAATGGTCTGCGGTTATCCGCAAAGAACAACCGACCGAACTGTCACCCCTGAGGCATGATGGGAGCTAGGGGTCATGGCTGCCTTAAAGGCACGGTGCCAGTTTTCTGTTACTGTTTATATGCATTAGCTTTTCAGCTTTCTACTCTATGGTTTCTTCTACAATGCAGCCTATGTGCTGACAATGCTTTCACTTTCCTTGCAGGATTACCTTTTCTACTGTATAATAAAGCAGTTTTCAAAGGTTTTCTTTCTCCCTGCTTTTATTGGAATGTATTTATGTGCAAGGACTTCTTTTTTTTTTTTTTTTTAATATATTTTTATTTTTTTTGTGGCAGAGGCATAAAACATACAAGGACGAAGCAGCATCTAATCAGCGACAGTCGTTCACATAGTTTCTTATACATTACTGGCATAATGAAGAAAAAAAGAAAAAAAAGGAGAAACATATGAAATATAAAATAAATCTTTGCAAATACAGTAGTTATTAAATTTTAGATCCAATTGTCAATAGGGGACCATAACTTCCGAGCAAAAATCTTCTTTTTCTGTCCCTTCAATTTATAAACTGCTTTGTCCATTCTATAAACATTTAGCAACTTTCCCAGCCATTGTTCAAATGTTGGTGGATCTATATCCAGCCATCTAGAAGTAATACAAAAACGATATACAGACATTCCAATAAACAAAGTATTCTTGATCAACAGATAAACTTTCAGAAGGAAAATAAATACCAAATATAATCACAGAAGGACAAAGCTTAATATTGACATTGAGCAAGTTAGTCAGAAACTTTTCAATCTTATCTATATATAACGCCAATTTAAGGCAACTGTAAAACATATGACATGAGTCCGCTGCTAGGGTTCCACAGCGACTACAATTAATACCTTTCCTGGCTTTCCATTTGGCCAACTTAGCAGGTGTGTAGTAGAGATCTAAAGTAGACATATAATGTTGACTTTTAAGAGAGCTATTAATTAGTGCTTTATTACTCATCTCACAATTTTCTTTGCCATTTCTGGGCTTGCTGGTCAAGATCATCATGCAGCCTATTAACCATTAATTGGTAAATCGTGCCAATGCGGTTATTCTTCCTACAGCTCTCTAGAATATCGATAGTCTCCATAGCATCACTATATAACAGATTTTTTTTTCTCCCAAAAACTACGGATCTGTAAATATTTAAAAAATTCATTCCTGGAAAGGCCAAATGTTTCTTGAAGTTCAGAAAAGGACATAAAAACCCCATTTTGATACAGTTGCCCAATTGAGTGGATCTGTCTCATATGCCATCGATATATAGCCATATCTTGAAAAATCCCCGATAATGAAATATTACCAAAGATAGGTGTATAAAAATTAAACTTTGGAGTTATCCGTAGAGTTTTATTGATTTGTCTCCAAACTAAAAAGGCAGAAAAAAAGACCTTAAATGTTGTTTTTTTGTAATAGCTGGGTTCCATGAACTTCAGTAAGCATTGACGCACATGATCGCCCATTAGCATTTCAAAGATGGAGGGTGCCATAGAGGTTTCGGTAACATGGTCATGGAATAGTAGAACCCTGATTGCTTTAAGAGTGATAGCCCAATAATACATTCTGAAGTTCGGAAATCCCAACCCAGCACGTTCTTGCGGAAGAGTACACCACTTTAAAGATCTTCTTCAGCGGCGGTACCCCCACAAAAATCTGGACAACATCCTGTCTATTTTGTTAAAAAGAGACATTGAAAAAAATAAGGGAATAGTTCGAAAAAAATAAAGAAATTTTGGGAAGATCATAATCTTGATGACATTGGTTCGTCCATATAAAGATAAGTGTAAATTGTTTATCCTTTCTAAAGTTCTATTAGTAGATATGAATAAAGGATCCAAATTTAATCCGACAATGTCATCAATTTTAGGAGAAATAATTACACCAAGATATGTGCCAGTAGAATTTAATGGGATATCAGTGGGTGTACCAGTTTCAGAATGTATGATCTGGGTTTTTGAAATATTAAGTTTGTATCCGGAGAATTTACCATATTCTCGAGCTACTTCAATTATTTTAGGTAGCGCAGTAGAAGCATCAGAAGTTACAATGGCCACATCGTCTGCGTACGCTAAAACTTTGTGGTCAACCTCATGAAGTTGGACTGGTGGGATGCCGGGTTCCATAATTAATCTGTTCAAATAGGGTTCTAAATAGAGAGCAAATAGAAGCGGGGAACAGGGGCAACCTTGCCTGGTCCCCCTAGTGATTGAAAAAGATCTAGAGGTATCAGTGCCTAGTCTTATTACACCCTTGGGATTAGAATAAAGTGCTTGTACAGCTTTAATAAATTGTGACGGGAAGCCCTTCCATTCTAGTACAGTCCAAAGGAATCCCCAGTCTACCCTGTCAAACGCTTTTTCAGCATCGAGTAGAATCACCCCAACTGGGGATTCCTTCGCTTGAGCCCAATCCAATAATGTAATAACGCGTTTGACATGATCTGTAGTATCCCTATGTCTAATGAAACCATGTTGAATATGAGAGACCAAGCCAGCCATTACGTCATTTAATCTATTTGCAAGGATTTTAGAATAAATCTTACTATCTGCGGTGATAAGAGAAATAGGGCGATAGGACCCTAATTCTTTTGGGTCCTTATTCTTTTTTACAAAGACAACTATAGTGGCAGTAGACCAAGAGTCAGGAGATTTACCTTGAAACGCTATATTGAAAATTTTTAACAGCTCTGGTTTCAGCATGTGTCTAAATGTCTGATAAAATTCAAGAGGTATCTGGTCGGGCCCCATCGCTTTACCTGCCGCAAGACTCAAAATGGCTTTCTCAATCTCATCCCAGCTTATTGGCCTTATAAATAAGTCTATCTCTTCTGAACACAATGAAAGTTGGTTAGCACTTTGAAGATAATCTGCAGGATTAAGAGTCTTAACTTAATTACTGAGGTCATTATACAATGTCCTATAAAAATCATGAAATGCCTCTAATATTTCTTCCCTACGTTCGTGAAAAACACCATTCATATCTTTAACGCACTATTTCGTTAGTGGAGGATTTTTGTCGCAGGCGCTGGGCTAAGATTTTTCCGGTACGTTCGCTATATTCATAGCGTTCAGTTTTATGTTGCTTGAATTTTGCTGCTACTTCATCAGCAATATGGATACGCAGACCAGAGCGTTCAGTAACTAGGCGTAGTTGTGCATCCTCTATTCCTACATTATTTTTGCATGCAGTGGATAAGTCCATCTCGGCTATCCTAATCTTATTTAGCCTTTCCTTAAATTCTGTTTGAATTTTTTTCCTCTTATAATTTGCAAAGCTGATTGTCTCTCCCCGTACAATGGATTTAAAAGAGTCCCACACTACTTGTGGAGAGGCAGTATCATTATTTATTAAAAAATAGTCTTTAATAATTGTAACCATAAATTGGAGATAGTCTTCATCTAATAGCAGATTTCTCTGAAATGACCAGGTTCTAGTTGGATTTTGACAATCAGTGGGAAACTGAATCTCAGCAATCATAGGGTTATGATCTGAGATAACTTGAGGTAATATTTCGATACGGATTTTCTCCAAAAACAAAGAGGATACAAAAAAATTATCTAGGCGGACGAATTTCCGATGAGGAATGGAGAAAAAAGTATATCCTGGATCTTTATAATGAAATTTGTTCCAAACATCAGTTAGCCCATTATTTAACACCAAATCTCTGAGTGCTCTATGTTCTAATCTTACGGCCCGTATATCTCATCTCTGATTTAATATTCCAATCAGCTGACAAATGAATATTTAAGTCCCCACATATTATTATTGGTTGTGTCCACGTAGCTAGCTCTGCATTCATAGTGTTGAACACTTCAGCATCATCGAGATTAGGGCCATAAATACAGCATATAGTAAATTTGCAACTTCCAATTATTAATTCAGCAAGCCTCCATCTGCCCCATTTATCAGCTGATGTTTTCAAGCACTTCCCAACTCCCTTTTGCATACAAATTGCAACGCCTCTTTTTATACCCATTTGTTTAGACGTAAGCAAGACTTCTAATCCCAAATTATCCAAAAGAGAACGCTTGTCCCATGAAATGTGCGTTTCCTGAATACATAATCAATATATAAAGTCTGGAGCATTGTTCGAAACATACCGATCTTTTTTAAATCATTAAGACCATTAATATTGATTGTGCATATTTTCACCTTTTTATCCATATTGAAAATAATAAAAAAAAGGAATGTTAACTATTATCAACACTGTATACTCTTCAATATTGTCATTTGAGTGCCTTGTATTCATCCTTGTATTAAACACCTCTGCCTTACACCCCCACCACCAACCCTTGCCCTTACCCACCCCCACCCTTTTTCCCAGAACCCCTCCCCCCACCCTCCCCACTATAGGAGGCACAGGAACTGTCAGTTCCTGAAACGTATGGGCGCCGTGTCCCTGGCCCATAGCGTCCTGACGAAGAGAGAAGAGAAAAGAGAAGGAATAAAAGAAAGAATGGAAAAAAGAGAAAAGAGAGAAGAGAGATAGATGAAATAGAAAAGAAAACAGCGGTCCTGCATATTTAAGTAGTTATTAAACAATGCAATTTCTAAGCTTACAGTCTTACAGTTTGAATTTATCAGACTACGCATTAGTTCTTTCAAAAAAGAGAAAAAATGTTCTTCATGATTATTCAAAGAGAATCCAAATATTCCTTGGCTTTAATAGTAGAGATAAAGTATTTTACTTGGCCTTTGAATATAGTCTTTAATTTTGCAGGACCTTGGAGAAACACTGCTACCTCTTTCTTTTGGAAATCAGGAATCAATTGCCTCAGTTGCCATCGTTGAGCCACAGTAGCTTGGCAATAGTCTGGTCGCACAAATAACTGACAGCCCAATCCATCCGCTTTCTTTTCCGGTCTTGCATTTACGTAAATAGCTTCACGAGCAAGGAAGTTATTGAACGACACCAGAATGGCCCTGGGATAACTTTCTTGGCCTTGTCGCGGTTTCCTCACTGTAAAGGGAAATCTGTGTGCACGCTGTATTTCCCGTGCCCAATCCCATTCTGTCATCTCAGGAAAAGCGTCATTTAATAGATTAATGATGAACCTCCTCGGGTCAGACCCTTCTTTGTTTTCAGGGACCCCCAAAAAACGCAATTTACTTCTACGGGCCTGATTCTCCAAATTTGCTAGCTTATCGGATAGATCCTCCTTTTGAGCTTTAAAGTCACCCACTTCTTGTCTTTGGGCCATACATTCTTCTTCTAGGACAGATATCCTAGCCTCTGCCTCGGTGACCCGGTCGGCGGTCTCTGAACATATCTTAATTGCACTTCGCACTGCATTTTTGACTTTAGCACAAGTCATCTGCGTACGTTGGTTTTCAGCCTTACTTTCTGCCCTGTGATTCATCATAGTATCAAAGATTGTTTTTAGTGTAATCTCTTCACTATTCTCTTGTAGCGGAACCGGGTCAGGTACAGAATTAGGACTGGGCCCAGGAGTATCAGTGGCAATAGTAACGGTAGATGCTGGAGTAGGAGATGAGAAATTCGCTCCACTTGGTGAATTAGGAGCGGTCTCTTTGCTCGTCGCACGTAGAGATCTCTTCTTCCTCAGCCTCTTCTTAATGATAGTGGCCGTGTTGGCATTGTCAAGGCTCATGCTAACCTTGCCATCAGAAGATAAACTCTTGCAGCTGTAATCTACCCAATCTTTATTTAAACCAGTTGCTTCATCAGATGAGAGTTCTGACAGGGAGTAGAAATTTTCGGGAAGCTCCTGATTATGCTGCTGCGCAATAGTTTTTTTCCCGCTCTGTAGATCAATTGCTGATGGTGATAATAGTGAGGGAAGAGAACATGCTCGATTGATTATAGTCCCGCCTGAAACTACATCTCCCATAATACCCTTCAAAGGATCAGTCGTCACAAGAGTTGTGGGATTATTCTGACTATCAACACTTGTAGACGGTTGATTAAGCGGTTGATTAGTAATCATATCGGTGTTTTGATTGTTACTGTCAGTTATTTTCTTCTTAGCAGCATGTTTCACAAACAGATCAGGCAATGTTTGTAATGCTGTGCTCTTCATACTCGAGGCTTCATTGGATTTCGAAACAGCCCCCTTATTAGAATTCTTACCCTGTTTTGTGGCAGTTTTACCAGGAGTCAACGGAGCTGCCTCTGCCATCTCGATCTCCTCGTTATCCGGCTCCACTCCTCTCAAATCACTTCCAGCACAGTCTTTCTTATTGCTACGCGTGCCAATGGAGGGTGGTAGCGGCGTCCTCTTCTTCTTCCGAGAGCCGCCTCTGCCAGGGAAAACGCTACTCTGTGACCAGAACAAACAGAGTGTAGCGCGCCACAGCGGGGCCCGCCGATGAAACTCTAAGAGATTCAGCAACATTCGTGAATTCCGTCACGAAGATAGTTAGTATCCGATTGTTGCCACAGTATGATACTGTAGCGTAGTTAGCTCCGCTCCGCTCCGCTAGTGCTAGCCTCAGAACACTCTCCTCGGCTCCCGACCCGGAAATGGTCAGCGCCTCCGTGCAGCTCCGTATCTCACACTCCCAGCGGTCCAGCACAGAACAGAAACAAGCGTAGACCAGCCACTCCCACAGCAGCCTCAGGCAGCCGACCGGTATCAGCCAACGCGGTCAGGTAAGATGAGATTGTCCATTGCATACAAACATATAATCGCAATTAGTGCAGCGGAAATGTTGAATGATCGCACGACCAGCTCCCGCATGGATTATCGCGGCAAAAAGCTGAGTTTTCTTTCTCCTTCACTCCCGGACGCCAGGAACCAGGGAGCTGGCTGCTTACACAGCCTCCCTCACCGCGGCCATCTTGCCTCTGGTCTGATGTGCAAGGACTTCTATTGCAGCATTGTTCAGCTTTTCCAGAGAGGACTGCATTGTATGTGTATATATATGTATATATACATATATGTAGAGCTACATATATGTATATATGTATATATGTATATGTATATATGTATATGTGTATATGTATATATGTGTATATATGTGTATATATATATATATATATATATATATATGTATGTATATATATATATATATATATATATGTGTTTTCCGGGGTCCCACACATGGGCGGGACTATTCATGTGCTTATGACTTAGATGAGGATACCCCTGGAAGAGAACTAGGATTACAGGTAAGTAACTAATCCTTCTCAGCATATTAAACCAACACCGATGCCAGTATGGGATTTAATGAAAAATGCACAGAGAGGGCATCTTAGAGATGCCCCTTGAAAAACGATTGAACACTAGTGTCCAGGCTGAGTGGCTGCTCACCAGCTGCCACAACCAGACATGTTTCTGGACTCCTGGGTCGAGAGCCTGCCACTCTCAGGAGTCTGAAACAATGCACATCCTGGGGTGAGGTTCCAAGCCTCCTTCCCCAGGATGTGCAGGGTCCACGAAGGGAAAGCTTCAAAGGCTTGCCACCTTTGTCAGATTCCCCAGGCCTTTTCCTGCTTCCAGCAACTGGCTACCAACGGTTCTGGCCGCCACTTTGGGCGGGAGAATCGGCTGGATAAACAAGTGAAGAAGGGGGGTGAACCCACCTTTGCTAACCCCACCCCTCAGGTGGGGGAGGCAAGGTGAAGCACAACTCTCAGTCCCTGCCATCTAGCAGAGGGGGAGAACCCAGCCAACCAGAGTGAGGCATATGCCCTTCTCCCACTGGAGGGTGGCATAACTGGGTGACCACCACAAGACAGGGACCCATTGGTTCCAACCTTTTCTTACCTGTAACGCCCTTAAATCTAGTATTTAGGGTCACCCCTGAACCTTGCCTCAGACAAGAACCGACTAAGAAGAACGACCGAAGAAGCCGTGCAAAAGGTAAGAAGAGGAGGACGCACACAGATTTGGCCCCAGCCTCACCGGCCTGTTCCCCCCCCCCCCCCCTGAACCTGCAGAAGTGAAATCCCTGTGTGTCCTGCGCCCAGTAGCCTTCCAGAACCCGAAGGACCTGCCCTGCCTTCCACCCCAAAGACTTTGTCTCCTGTGAACACGCGATTTGTTCACCCACAGACTCTGGCTCCGGCCAAATCTGCGAGTCTGCACCCGATGCCACGAGGAGGTCTCCCCGGCAATCCTGACCTGAGATCTGGGGATCTCTGACCTGCCTCAACCTTCTCCACTGCGCCTGCAGTCTTTTTTCTGGAGAATCCCCCCGACTGGAGCTAGTAAGAAAACCAGAGGCCTAAAGACACCCAGAAGACCCACAACCTTGGGTGGCCCAACCAATGGTGTCCCAGCATCCCCAGGCATCCCAACTTATCTCTCCAGCCGGTGGTCACCTCCAGATGATCTTCGTCCGAGCCTGCAGTCTTTGTTAAAACCTGAGAATTCTCATTGAAGTAGACAGGGCACCCAACTCCAAAACAGCACTCCGCACCCAGCCGCCCCTGTGCCTCTGCGGGTGTACTTAGGGTGCTAACTCTGATCCCCCTTTGCTCTGAGCCTAACACCAGGAGCTTTGCTCCCACAACCCTGTTGCTCGTGAGCAGCCACCAACCGGAGGTCCCCTATCCCCCATTGGGAACATTGGGCCTCAACACTCTGCACCTGGCTGCCCTAGTGCCGCTGAGGGTGCTTTGAGAGTGCATCCTCTATCCTTGAGGAACCCTTGTTCTAACCCCAGAAACTCCACTCCACTCCAAAGACAGAGCACTTCTCTTCCAGGGGATACTCCTCAATAGTCATAAGATATCTAGAATGGGAAAACAAATGAGAAATTAAAAATGAGTATTTTTTCTACTTCCTGGCGCAGATAAATCCGCTAATACACCAACAATTCAAATCAAAGGACTTTAGAACTATCTATATAATTCCTAAAAGATCTCCAAACAAACGGGGGGTAATGATATGTCGAAAAAGAATGCAGAGAACTTTACACATTTTTATATAGGCACCAGCTCCGGGCCGTTCCAGAATCTTGTAAAGGGAAGAAAGATTCTAAGAAGGAAAAAGGCCTGAAATCCCATCTGGGCATGGGCCTTAAAATAGTTAAAATTACGCTAAACTGACCATAATGTAATTATATCCAGGTGGGAGAGTCAGGGTGAGAGTGGAGGGAGGGAGGAACGAAGGAGGAAGGGGGCAGAGGAGAGACAAATGACAAAAAGCCCATGCTCTGCATGCACAGAAAGAAGAGAGCTTATATACAGGGAGCCTTAAGGCTGCTTCTGCTTACTCTGCTCAGATTCCAAATGTTGACCTTTGGTGTGTGAATGTTACAGCCGGGATGAAAGGTCCAGGGATTCCAGGTCGATATCTTTCTTCCTAGAGGATTCAATCAGCGAGGGAACTCTGCTCAAACCTCTGGACCATAAAAGCTTCAAAAAAGGAGTTGAGGTTTAAGTGTGAGCATGCGTTCCTTGAAATGACTAGTGTTTTAGTATAACACGGGTAAATCCTTATTTATCTTTTGTATTTTAGTAGCAAATTCAGTTTTTCCATATTATGTTCAGTCAACTTCTTAAAAAATCCATTCTCATTGTAGATTTTCTTAACTTTATTGCACAAAAAGAGAGAACAGCCGACATGTGTTTCACCCTGTATGGTGAATAACGTTAGGGCTTTCTCAAGGCTAAACAATTGTCACGTTATTTACAGAATTTTCCAACATTCAAGACATCAGTATAGAAAATATACTTAAGTCTTAGCAGAGAAGCAGCACCGAATGCACAAATGCTCAGGAAGTATATTCGAAAAAAGCACAGTTTCTGTCAAAACCGGAAATAAGCGGGCCGCTAACTGACATATATACGCCACTTCTTACTTCTGACATTGCTTCCACTGCAGTTAGCATGAATGTCAGTCTCATACTGCTAAAGGTCTAAGGACTGGCTTTGTAAGAATGCTCTGGCTAACAACTGGTACTTATTTAAATTAAACATATTATGATTTATTAGCGTTTGCATTTAACTACAATAGACTTCATAGCCTAATACATATACTGGTTTTCATTTCTATCCTGTTAAGCGAAAGAAGCAAGTTTTCGCACCAAGGTGTAATTTTAACAATTTTTTGGAATTCGACAGAGTAAGATTGTTCGTGTCCTGAACCTTTGGCAGAAAAATGGGGTCTTCAAGATTGAAATCATTCAACCACTTTTGGATATGGCTGCTATAATTACTGAGCCAGTACCAGTGTCAGACAATTCTACCAACAATGAAGGTAAGAGCAGTTCATTTTTGTTCCTCATAAGAATCTTCAAAGTGTGTTACCATGATTCTTTCAACAAGAAAATAAGGAGAGATCCTTCTGTGTTGAGACCAGTGCTGAGACCTTTCTCTGCTATATTGCCTTATACATCTATGTGATTCTGTAAAAGATAATCACTGCTACATTCCCAAGAGTGCATTGCTTTTTTACTTTAACAAAGCTGCTTTTAATTTGGTAACATCTACCATCAATCGTGTTATATGTTCCTTTTTGAAAGGATTATTATTTGATAGATTATAAATCTGAAAAAATGACATGTTCTGTATGTTCAAATTTTTTTTTTTTTTAAGACATCAAGTGGATTTGAGTTAAATTAGCCTGTAAATTGATACCTAGAAAAGACCTTGAGTTTTTTTACCTTCTACACCGGGCAGGAATTGGATTAAACCAAGAGGGGGGATGCGAGGGCTTTAGTAGAATGAGCATCATCAGTCTGTGTCTAATGTAAGGGAATACCACATAAGGGGGCAATACTCCAAGGCACAGTTTAACGTTGCTCCTCAAAATGCACCCGGGGGAGCGAGAAGGGCACAACCTCTAACTGCAACCTACTGATGCCAAGGTATAGTGCCGCATCCTGACGAGCGAAGTATTGTCATCCCTCAGGCTGCTCTACACAGGCTTTTGAAGACTATGTTGGGGTGATTGGTTCCACTTGGATGAAGTTTATCTCTCTACGCATCCAGCACTTTACCACTCCAGCATATTACCACTATACCCCAATTGTGATGCAGACTACCCAGCCCCGGGAGCTGTGATCAGGGCCATCAACTTACAGGCACCTATAGTAGGTTGCCTCATACTCTTCCCCTGTCCTGAGGAAGACCCGCAAGCTGAGGATGTAATTACCCTCAACGCAATAAGTCGGGTCGAAACGGCAACAATCATCCCCAAGTGGGCATGTACCATTTTCCACCTTCACCCATTTAAACCAAAAGATGATACCTCTCTGTGTGTTTTGGAAATCATTGAGAATAACAATGAAAAGGATTAATTATGGACAGGCCATAACTAACTGGTTTTGTTGTTACTTATAACCAGTTTCGATTATAATTGTTGAAATCATTCTCTATTGAATGATCTTCATTCTGCGAACCCCCCTTTTTTACCCATTTCACACACTAGCACTATTCTGTCACACTCCCCTATTTGGAGCAACCTCTTGACTATTAACCCCTCGTTGGCCGAAGGGAGCACTCCCTCCCCAGTACGGCGAACGGCCGTCGCAGCCCCGCTCACTCATTAGAATGCCTGCACCGCGGTGGAATTGCCGCCGCCGTTAAGGCGTTGTACAATGTGGTTATTTGTTTACCTGCTGAATATGTTAGTTATGAAAACAGTTTCTTGAGGAACCAATGGGTACCTTTGTATCCTTTTGAAGGTGCATTTTTTTAAAGCATTACATGTATAAAGTACCTTGTGCTTATTTTATGCATGCCTGAATTGTATTTTGAACTTTCGAATCCCTAAAACCACGGTTGCCGAACCAGAAAACATCACCATAGACGCCGAAGAGGCGGAAGACCCCGAGGGAGAGGAAGAGGATATCTTCGACTCACTCCCAACCCCAGAACCGCGCGACGAAGAACCTGAGTACGGGGAGCTACCGGAGGAAGAGGAAACTTCGAGGATTTATGGAACGACCTTGACGCGGATAGCCCAGAGGAGGAGGTATGCAGTTATCCTTCGAAAGCATCACCACCAGACAACCTAGCTTTCTACATTGGCTTAGTCAAAAGGGCAGCAGACCATTTCGGAGTATCTCTCGAGAAAGGGAGGCACATGTTTTCTCCTGGAAACCCTAGCCCCTACCATTCAAGGGAACACAATACCTCCCAATGCTTCCTAGCATACTGGCTCAAGGCAAAAAGGCCTTCAAGGAACCAGCTTCAGGCAAGGGCGTAACACGCAGGGTGGAGAAGAAATAGAAGGCTTCCTCAAAGGACCCAAAGTACATTCAAGGAAACACTGCTAGATTCAATTATTGTCACCAAAGCCAGAAGATGGGCTAATGCAGACTCCAAAACAGGCCCTCCACCAGAAAAGGAGAGTAAGAGAATGGGCATGCTGGGGAGAAGAATGGAAAATTAAGCTGCAACACAATGGCACATCACAAATTCCAATGCCCTATTAAATAGATACGGGCACCAACAGTGGGTTGAAATAGAGGAGATCCTCAATAAACTGCCTGAAGATGACAAGAAAATAATGTCTATTGTCCAGGAAGGTAAAAACGTGGCAATACATGCCTTAAGTCAGCCCATGATGCGACAGACACTGCCAATAGACAAATGTGCAGAGGCACCATCCTCAGAAGACATGCCTGGCTCAAGATTCAAACTGGAGTTTCAAACCTATATCATTAATAGACCATTCACTGGGGACACCCTTTTTGGGAAAGAAGTGGATGAATCCCTCCAGCAGATTAAAAAGGACAACAAGACAGCTAAGGCGATGGGAGCCCTACAGCAGAGAGGTTTGTTTAAAAGAGGTGGTAACAGGAAGAGGTGCATTTGGCCAGGGACAGCAAATGTCACAGCAACTGCAAGGTGAGATTCCTGGGCAATAATCAAGTCAGGGAAAAGCTATCAGGGCTGGCAGCAACAGCAGAAGCACCCCTTTCTGTGGAGAGGCAGAGGCTAACCCCCATCCCCCAGAGGAAGAGGAAATGGCTCTAACTGGCTGACTCACAGAAAATAACCCAGACAAAACACCAGTTGGGGAAATAATGGCCTTCTACCTCAAACAGTGGGAAAATATCACAACTGACAATTGGATACTACATTTGGTAAAGTGTGGGTATTGCATAGAGCTAACAAACACCACCAGCAAACCCACCGGAAACCAGACATTTTTAAGATCAGAACTAACAAAGCTAAATTCAGAGATCAAGGAACTATTCTAAAAACAAGCAATGGAAGTAATAGCAAAACAGGAATGTTTTAAAGGAAACTGCTCACTGTACTTTATAGTACCGAAACGGGACCTAACTCTTAAGGCCAATCCTAGACCGAATGTTCATAAACGGGTTCATACTCGCACAACGCTTCAAAATATGTACTCTAAAAGAAATAATCCCATAAATTCAAAAGGGAGACTACATGGCTACAATAGACCTCAAGAACGCCTACTTGCATATCCCTATGAACAAAGGACACAAAGTACCTGCGGTTCCTACACAACAGAAAACATTATTGTGAGAAAGTTGCTCTATTTATACTGGACCAGAATAAGGTACAATGTATATAGAGTCCACAAACCCCAGAGGTATAACAGAGGTTAAAGCCAGGTGTGACCTTACTCTCTAAAGTGGTAGCTTGGTCGAGCAGTAAGGCAGTACCAGAGGGCAGTGTAAAGCATTTGTTGTACACACTCTGTCAGCAAAAGGTTTCACACACTCAAAGACTGAACTCCAAGCCAATTGTTTTTATATCAAAGATATCGTTGTTTTATTTCTAGAACCAACAGGTATCAAAATATACTGTTCACAATATGAGATGTCTCAGATGAGTACTTTGCAGAAAGGCAATAAACTTTGTAAACACAATAGGTACAGGGGTTGCAGTAGGCAACACAATTCTACACACAATTTAGCATTGAGCTCAATGGATTTTCTTATATAAACACAGTTGATCACTTTGTAGATTACTTTGGTAGTTCGATGACTGGCTCCTAGAGTCAGTCCTGGGGTCTAAGCTGAAAAAAGTTTAGTGAAAACGTTTTAGGTATTGCAGTGATTTTTCAGGAATATAAAGCTATTTTAAAAGTTCACACTTAGAAACTTTTCAAAAGAAATCTGGCAATGTTATCCAATGGGAGAAAATTCAGGTTGCAGGTAAAGTACAATCTGGTTACTTTGGTAATCCAGTACTGGGCTCCTGGGTCCAGCACTGGGGTCTCAACCTAAAACAGGTAAGCAATTTCGTTTCAGAATTTCATATGATTTTTAAAGAATATTTCAAGTTTTCAGAAGTAGACAGAAGAAATTTCATAGAAAAGCAGACAATGGATTCCTATGGAGAAAATTCAGGTTACTAGTAAACACGGTAAGGATTACTTTTGCAGTTCAGTACTCGGCTACAAGGTACAGTTCTAGCTTCTCTCCTGATCACAGGTGAGTACTTCGGAATTCGGTTGAATTTATATGAATATTTTAAGTTTCCAAAACATCACACTTAGAAGATTTTTCGAGTCAAACCAGTCAGTTTTATCCAATGGCGGGTTAGTGAGTTTTGCTGCGTGAATCTTTCTGGATTCACTATGCTGTGCATTATTCTGCGGTCTAGTGGTTGGGTCCGGAATCGTAGTCGTTTTTTTTTGTTTTTTTTCGGTTTTTTTCGTAGCCCAGATGGGCGTCTATGTCCCACCTTTTAGTTTCCTTCCGTGACGTCTGCACGCTTCCTGCGGATGCTCCAACCCTTGGGCGCCATCTTCAGATTCCTTTTTCCACTGTTGGGTCTGGATCGTTCCCGAGAGGCTCCAGAGTTTTGAATGGGAAAAAACAGAGAAGAGTCGAAATTTAGCAGGAATGACTGAGAAGACGACTAGGGAATAACACCTACAAGCCGGGACAACGAAGGAGAACTTCGAGAACTTCGACGTCCAACGGAGAATGCGCACACAGGGGGCCCCCTTGATCGCGAGCCATGGACAGCACACCGTTTAAATTCTGCCGTAACTGCCACTACAAGTACGTGCAGAAGGACCAGCACCCGGTTTGCAACCTCTGCTTACCTGTCGACCACGAGAGCAAGGACTGCAACGCTTGCTCTGCCTTCACACCGAAGACCCTCCACGTCGGAGAGGGACAGAGAAGGGCCAACTACACCATGCAGGGGAAGGGCCAACCACCGTCCCTTCGTGACCTGGATCTCTCGACCGACTAAGAAGACAACGTCCCCGGAGAAGATTGCTACATGGTCGTAGAGACTGATAAGAAAACTTCTAAAGAGGTAGGAGAGTCGTCGACCCCAAAAGCCCCGACAGACCAGCGAAGGTCTGACTCAGATTCTCAAGCGACTGAGTCGAAGACCTCGAAGGGAGCACTGGCGCCGAAAACTTCGTCGGCTGCAGATGCAACCTAGGACAGAGAGCCCAGCAGATCCTTAGAGAAGGACTCCCAGGCGGCGAAAACCGGCGAAAAGCCAAGGTCGGCAAAGCACGTCCTCTAGAAGGAACTTTCGACTGCGAAAGAAAAAGCCCCGACGGCCACGTCGACAAGGGAAACGAGGCCCGTTTCGACGTCGGTGCTGAAATACACAGCAAAGAAGCCAGCAGAACAGTCCGACGCCAAACTGTAAAGAAAGAAAAGACGGCTCTAGGTCGCAATGGAGAACATCGTACAGAGAAAGAAGGAGTTCGACGAACTACTCGAGTTAAACGATTCCGCCGAAGACACGGACGGTTATCGTCGAGCCGAAAGAAGAAGAGGAGGATTTCGAGGCCGGAGAGCTGCCGAAAAGCCCCAAGACTGTTGAACAGCAAGAGGAAGAAACCTTCTTCTATGACGACTAGGGTGACTACGACCAAAGGACGTTCCTAGTGTCCGCATCCTCTGGGACACCGGACCTGGAGTGGCAGGACCTCGATACCGAAAGTCCAGAAGAGGGCGTAGACACGTACCCTTCGAGGCCTTTCCCGCCAGATGACATTGGGGCGTACAATATCGCCATCAAGAACGTGGCGACTACGTTTGGAGTCAAGCTTGATGAAGAGAAGCAGAAGCCAAACTTCCTCTTGGAGACCCTACTCCCCACGCAGACAAGGAGCCAATATCTCCCGATGCTCGAGAGCGTCATGGCTCAGGGGGTGGAGGCGTTTAAGGACCCGGCGACATGCAGGTCAGTTACGCCGAGGACGGAAAAAATACAAGCACTCGACGAAAGATCCCCCATACATCAAGGCGACAGACCTAGCGGACTCCATTATCACGGCAACCGCAAGGTGGGCAAATGTGCCAACATCATCAGGGCCACCACCAGACAAGGAAAGCAAGAGGATGGTCCTGACGGGGAGGAAGATAGAGAAAAACGCTGAAATGCATTGGTGCATGGCAAATTCCAATGCCCTGCTAAATAGGCACCAGTACCAAATCCTGGACCAAATAGGCCAGCTGGTGAAGCACCTCCCAGAAAAGTACTAACACAGAGCCTCGCACCTGGTGGAGGAGGGGAAAAATGTTGCAAATGCTTGCCTCAAAACAGACATGGATGGAGCAGACACATCAAGCAGGCTGATGTTGGAAATCATGGAAAGAAGGCAAGCCTGGCTCAGGATCTCAGGCTTCAAACCAGAAGTGCAGCACAACATCCTTAGCACACCATTCAATAGGGAGACACTGTTTGGACCGCCGGTGGATGAAAAACTCATCCAGCTTAAAAAGGATAACACTGCAAGGTCAATGGGGGCCTTAGAATTCTGAGGGTCAAAGAGGGGTACCCAGTCACATAGACCGAATGGAAGGGGAGGTAACCAACCAGGAACGTCACACCAGACATTCCAGCAGTCACAGCATGCAGACAACCAAGCACAGCAGGGGTACCAGAAACAACACTGGCACCAACAACAGAGAGGCCAGTCCTTTCGCTGGAGAGGAAACTGATGTGGACAGAACAAGAGAGGGGGCCAACAGCCCGCCTCAAAGTGACTCCGTCCAGAGATCAGTGCCCACCCGCGCAAAGCCTCACAGGGTGCAGCACAAAAATAACGATGCAGGGTTACACGGAATAAGCATCGCAGAACATGTAACACCAGTAGGAGGCAGGTTAAGTTGTTTCTTCCAGGAGTGGAGGAAGATAACAGACAGATGGATACTCAACACAATACAGTTCGGATATTGCTTAGAACTGGAAAAGACACCCCCAAACAGAAAACAGAAAGAGGGCGCAGTCAGGAAAAGAGCTAGAGCTGCTTCAAAGGGAAGCGACAGACCTCCTGGAAAAGGAGGCCATCGAACCAGTACCATACCGAGAAAGGAACAAGGGAGTGTACTCCACATACTTCCTAGTGCCAAAGGTGGACGAAACAATGAGACCCATCCTAGGCCTAAGGTTCCTGAACAAGTTCATAAAGACACAGAAATTCAAGATGACGTCCTTACAGGAGGTCATTCCTCAGATAAGAGACGGAGATTTCATGGCCACCATAGACCTCAAAGATGCTTACCTGCACATCCCAATGAACAGGCAGCACAAGCACCTACTAAGATTCACAATAAAAAAGGACCACTACCAGTTCACAGCCCTAGCGTTCGGACTAAAATCCGCTCCAAGGGTCTTTACCAAGTGCCTCGCAGCAGTGGCAGCGCACCTAAGGTGGGAAGGGATCCATGTATACCCTTAGCTGGACGACTGGCTGAAAAAAGGCAAGCTCCCACAGAACATGCAAAGAACACGCGTGACGAATGTGCTGATGGACCTGAGATTCTCCATCCACGGGGGGAAGTCCTCTATGGAACCAGAGCAAGTAAAAATCTTCCTGGGAGCAAAGATCAATACCATACAGAGCAAGGTGTTCCCGAGCGACAACAGGACAATGGCACTACTGAAGGAGACGCGCCTCTACCAGAAGGAGCGAGCTCTGACAGTGAGGACAGCGAGCAAGGTCATGGGCATGATGGCCTCGTGCATACATTTGGTACCAAACGTGCGCCTACACATGAGACCATTTTAAGAATGGCTGCAAGAAGGATGGTCACAAGCTACAGGAAGTTGGGAAGATCTAGTGGTTATAACGCACGCAGTGCAGGAGGAGATGTCGTGGTGGAGCAAAGAGAATATAACAGAAGGGAAACCTCTAACACCACCAACTCCAATGGTGACCATCACAACAGACTCATCCCAGAACGGATGGGGAGCACACATGAGCAAGCTCAGGGTGAGGGGTCTGTGGACTCCAGTGGATGTGGTCAAGCACATCAATTACCTGGAACTAAAGACAGTGTTCCTTGCCCTGAAAGCCTTCCAGACGAAACTGTACAGCCAGAGAGTGTTGATACAGACAACACGACAATGATGTTCTACATCAACAAGCAGGGAGGAACACAATCATCTCCACTATCGAACCTAGCGCAGGAGATATGGAGATGGGCCATCCTACTGAAAATAGACCTGCTAGCCATACACCTACCAGGGAAGGACAATGTGGAAGCAGACTGGCTCAGCCGGCAGACATCGGCATCCCACGAGTGGGAGCTCAATACGCAGGAAACACAAACATTGTTCAGAAGGTGGGGAACACAGTCAGTAGACCTATTTGCAACAGACCAGAATGCAAAATGCCAAAGCTTTGCATCCAGGCAACCAGGGAAAGGATCCCTGGGAAATGCCCTATGGATAAGCTGGTCGAAAACATTTGCTTACGCTTTTCCCCCCGATACCCAGATACCCCTGATACAGAGTACTCGACAAGTGCAGGACCAGCAACATGACTCTGATCCTAGTGGCACCACAATGGGCCAGGCAGACATGGTACTCGCAGATAATGGAAATGGCACATGGTGCACCCCACAAGTTCGGGAGAAGAAAAGACCTACTGCATCACAAAATATAGTTTTATTTTAGCACCAACAAGGTATCAAAATATACTTTATCAAATAAATTACTTTAGTTAAATACTTTTCAAAACATGCAATAGACTTTTTGATGACAATAGTTACAGTTGTTGCAGTAGGCAACACAATTTCAAACACAATGCAACATTGAGCTCAATGGGAATTTCTAGTTAAATGCAATTAGTTACTTGTAGATTACTTTTCTAACCACAGGACTGGATCCTAGATTCAGTCCTGAGACATGTAAATGTATACTTGTAAAGCGCACTGTGCCTCCATCTCGGAGTGTCCTGGTGCTGTATACCGCTGGGGAACCCTTCCTGGCTTTCCCTGTGAGATGGTCCCTCCTGGGCACCCCCAAGGTGAAGCCAGGCATCCCGGGCACTGAAGGGGCCGTTGTGGAGATTAAGCAAGCTATTGCCCAGAGTTGCAGAGTGGAACCCATGGTTAGAGTAGGCACCGAGGTGAGAATTATAGAGTCCGCGGACATTGACCCAAGGCCCTGCTGTGTCGGGAATTGAACCCTGGTCCCGGGCCAACCTCTGCTTCCGGGTCTGCCGCTTCTAACCAGTGAGCCACATTTCTCCACATGCACTGTAAACAGTTAAGTAAAAGCGTTAGGGTTACTGTAGTGATTTAAAAAAAAATATTATTGTATTTTAAAAGTTGACACTTAAAAACTTTTCTAGATGAAATTACCACTGTTATCCTATGGAAGGAAATTCAGTTTGCAGGTAAAGTATGTTTACGTAACTTTTGTAATCCAGTGCTGGGCTCCTAGGTTCAGCACTGGGACATCTATCTAAAACAGGCAAGGAATTACGTTTTTATCATTGGCACGATTTTTAAAGAATATTTGTAAGTTTCAAAAATCGAAACTTTGAAACTTTTTTAGCAAAAAGCAGGCAATGATATCCTATGGAAGGAAATTCAAGTTACTGGTAAGTACGGTAAAAATTACGTTTCAGGGTCAGTACTGAGCTACAAGATGCAGCACTGAAGTCTCTCCTGATAACAGGCGAGTAAATCTGAATTTGTTCGGCTGATTTTTGATTAATATTTTAAAGTTGCAAAACTCCACACACAGAAGAATTTCCAAGTGAAACCAGTCAATTTAAACCTATGGAAGAAAAGTGAGTTAGCGGCTTTCAGGGAAGTACTCGACTGGCATAGTTAAATTTCTGGGCATAGACTCAGGGGTCTCCCAGGGTCAGGTAGGTACAATTGGTACACCCTCAGTGGCACTGGGGCAACCGGGTGCAGAGGTAGTTAGGCCCAATGTTGTCCAATGAGAGGCAGGGGGCCTTCGGTTGGTGGCTGCTGGCAAACAGGCCACGCTGTGGGAGCTGGGCTCCTGGGCCCTTGCTCAGGGCAAATGGGGAAGTAGGTTAGACTAAAGGTTGCACTGCCAGAGGCACGCAGGCGGCTGGGTGCAGGGTGCTTTTGAGCCGTCGGGCGCTCAATGTTATTCATTGGAGATCTTGGAAAGTGAACAAAGGCTGCAGGCTCGGGGACTGAGGATCTTCAGGAGCGCCCAACACTTCGGGGGTCAGAACTGGTGGGGGCCAGTCGCTGAGTACAGCAAGTGGCCTGGAGAAGCTTTCCCCTACCCACCCTGGGGAGGAGACCTAGCACCTCGCCCAGGATGTGCATTGTTGGAGGCCCAGGAGAGCGGGGGCTCTCCACCCAGGGGTCCAGCAACATGTCTGCTGTGTGGCAGCCTAGGCAGCCTCTCAGACAAGATGTCGATTGTAGGTTAGGTTTCAGGGGGCATCTCGAAGATGCTCTCTGTAGTGCATTTTACTTTAAATCCCACACTGGCATCAGTGTGGGTTTAATGTGCTGAGAAGTTTGATATCAACCTTGTCAGTCTTCAGTGTAGCCATTATGGTGCTGTGGAGTTCGTAATGACAACCTCCCAGCACCAGATACTCTTAATGGCATCACTGCACTTACAGTGCCCAGGAATGGCCCTGGGTGCTGTAGGGGCACATGGCTCATGCACCTGTGCATACACCACTGGCATAGGGCACTCAGCTAGAGGGGTGACTGTATGCCAGGGCAGTTGGTTTGTGGGCATGACACATAGGGATGTGTGCCATGTCGACTCTTTGTTTAGTTCTGTACCAGGACACTCACCCTGCAAAGGCAGTCTGTGTGTGTCTGGGTACAGGGACCTTACAAGTGTCACAATAAGTGCTGCAGCCCTTAAAGGGCTTCTCTGGTACAATGCCCTGGATACCTAGGGTACCATTTACTAGGGGCTGACATGTGGCCAGAGATGCCAATTGGGTTTTAGTGTCAACACAGTTTTTTGGGAAGGAACACAGGCCCTAGGCACCGGATTGGCAGGAGCCCAGGGCTTACTCAGTCAAAGCACATCAGCAATTCAGCAACAAGCACTGGCGTTGCCAATAGGTCTCGCAGTAGGAAAGTTGGAGCTATTGGTTTTGTAAATGACATTTTATATTTATGTTGTCATTTACAATGCCAATACTTTTAACTTTAGCATACGTGACACTTTTAGTATTTGTAATGTCACATGTTTTGTATTGCCTTTACTTAGATGTCTTGATATTACAATTAACATTGGCTTTTCATTTTTTTAAATAATTAATACTTAAATAAAAGTGATTGTAATTTTTAATGGCAATAGCTTAAACTTTTGTAAATAACTGTTGTGAAGATTATGTTCAGTGATTAAAATCCAAGAACAGAAGTGAAATATTAACATTTTTTTGTGACATTTGCATTAAAGCTTCAAACATTGAGAGAACATATTTGAACCAGTGATTCTGTGGTGGTGCTGAGTGATGCTGTGGTGTCCCTGAGTGATGCTGTGGTGGAGCGATAGATAGATAGAGGGCGATAGATAGGGTGACGGCGATAAAGTGACGGCGATAGATAGAGTGAGGGCGATAGATAGAGTGAGGGCGATGGATAGAGAGTGAGGGCGATGGATAGAGAGTGAGGGCGATGGATAGAGAGTGAGGGCGATGGATAGAGAGTGAGGGCGATGGATAGAGAGTGAGGGCGATGGATAGAGAGTGAGCGCGATGGATAGAGAGTGAGGGCGATGGATAGAGAGGGAGGGCGATGGATAGAGAGGGAGGGCGATGGATAGAGAGGGAGGGCGATGGATAGAGAGGGAGGGCGATGGATAGAGAGGGAGGGCGATGGATAGAGAGGGAGGGCGATAACGCGCAAGGTAGCGCACGGCTGCCAGGAGCGTTCTGCGCGCTCGCTGACTAGCGTATTTTTAAAACTATTTTCTTTGCTTTCAGGTCTTCTGGGACCCTTCGTTTTTACCTCCCCTTACTTGCACTGTAAATTGTGACCTTCACCGCCGCTTGGCGGGTCCGTTGCCTGGGGTGGGCCGCCATCTTGGAGTGGGGTAGAGGCGCTTACATCCGCCAGCGCTTCACTACGCATGCGCCAGCGAGGGAACGCCTACTTAAGGCGAGTCCCTGGTCTCCCTCCCCCTGACAAGGTAGCGCACGGCTGCCAGGAGCGTTCTGCGCGCTCGCTGACTAGCGTATTTTTAAAACTATTTTCTTTGCTTTCAGGTCTGCTGGGACCCTTCGTTTTTACCTCCCCTTACTTGCACTGTAAATTGTGACCTTCACCGCCGCTTGGCGGGTCCGGTGCCTGGGGTGGGCCGCCATCTTGGAGTGGGGTAGAGGTGCTTACATCCGCCAGCGCTTCACTGCGCATGCGCCAGCGAGGGAACGCCTACTTAATGCTCCTCCCCTAGCGTAGCGGGATCGCGTAGCGGGCGCGCCTTCGCGTGGCCCGAGTCGTGCCAGAGTCCTGCCCGTCTGCGCCCGTCCGCGCTAAGGCCGTGCGGGACGCTGCGGGTAGGTGGTCTGTGGCAGGCGAGACATCTTTACGCGCGCCGTGATGCTCACTTACACCAGAGAGAGTTTATGTTCCATCGGTCAGGCCATACATCGGTGCAGGCTCCCTCCTGTTCACCCGCTCTGCGGCCCGTACCGTTGCCGTTGCAACGGATGGGCGCTTGACCTCCCGGGGTCTTTCCTCCAAAACGGCTCGCTTGCTGCCCCCCGTACTAAAGGCTCGCCGCCATTTTTGCGGGTATTAAACCTGAATGTTAGATCGGCATTGAAACATCATCAAGACATCTATGATCTAATCGAGGATGAAGCCCCCGACGTTTTTGCCATCAGAGACCTGGCTTCAGGATGTGGATACTGCTATTTCCAATCTAGCATGCCCCCCTGATTATTCTATGTTCACCCTAAACAGATCATCGAGAGGTGGTGGTATAGCCCTTATAGTCAGGTCCTGTTTTGCCTGTGTGTGGAGCGGCCTTAACATTGCCGGGTGTGAAAGTGACTCCTTCAAGGTCTTAGTCAGCCCCCAGTTCACGTTCTCTGAGATGGTTGTCTATCGTCCGCCGGGTAGCGATGTGGTGTTCAGAAATTCTTTCCCCGATGCTGTTAGCACACTAGTTATAGATTGTGCTAACTATTCCATTCTGGGTGATCTGAACCTACATTTCGATACTCCTACCAACTCGACGGTACGCAGCATTTCTGCTGACTTAGAGGCCTTTCAGCTCTCCCAGTTGGTATCTCAGCCCACCCATGTAGGGGGACATATTCTGGACACCTTTTTTACCAATCTGGCTGAGACTAAAGTTATATCCATCTCCCCGTTAGCATGGACAGACCATTCTCTGGTGACCATCCAATGTCCTTTACCCGTGACCCTTTCCACCTCCTCGGTCAGACGGGTATCTAGGAGGCATTGGAACAAACTTAGGCTAGAAGACTTTCACCGCCTCCTAGCGGTAGATCCGCTGGGCCCATTGAATGACGTGGAAGAGGGCTATGACCATTTCTGCTCTTGGATTGCCAGGGCCCTGGACTCTCTGATTCCTATTGTATCGAGTAAAATCAGCACCAGAGAGTCGAGCCCCTGGTACGACAGCGCCTTACGTGCCTTGAAGGGAACTTGCAGACTGGCGGAAAGAGCATGGCGGAAGACTTATGAGGCTGATTTGAAAGCTGCATATGTTGCTTCCGTCAAGATCTACCACCGGGCAATCTGTCGAGCCCGTGCGGCATTTTATGCTGCTGAAATTCGTAACAGCTCAAACCCGTCAAAGACCATCTTCAAAGCCGTGAAAGATCTTCTGGCGAAGCGGACTTTCTCTGTGGCTGTGGGATCCACCTCCCACTGTGAGTCCCTTGCCTCTTACTTTCTGGGAAAGGTCCAGGCTATTTACCGGGCCTTCCCCAGCACAGGGATTGACCTGGGAGTCTCTAATGGGGCACTACGCCACCCTACTCTGCTTTCATTTCCCCACTTCTTCCGGAGGGGTTCGACAAACTTGCTTTTCAGGTTAAATCTGGCTCTCCATCGGATCCAGTAAGACCTGCTCTTTTCAGAGATCAGGCCTTTATGGGACGTTCTGTTGTATGTTCCTTAGTCAACCTCTCACTGGATTCGGGTGTGGTTCCAACTAAATGGAAGCAGGCGGTGGTGTCCCCAATTATCAAGAAGCCCACCTTGGGCCCCTCGAAGCCCGAAAGCTACCGCCCCATCTCGCTGCTACCCTGGCCGGCGAAGATAACGGAGGCTCATGTTAATCTGGCCCTGTCAGAACATCTTGTCCGGACCAATGCCCTTGACCTCACACAAAATGGCTTCCGTGCTGGGCACAGCACTGAAAACGCCCTCCTCGTGATGGTAGAGCATCTACGAGCGGTGTTGGATGCTGGTCAGACGGCGGCGCTGATACTATTAGATCTCAGCGCCGCCTTTGACACGGTCTCTCATAGTATCCTTTTGCACCGGCTCGAGGAGATTGGTGTTGGGGGCCAGGCTTTGCAGTGGTTCCGCTCCTTTCTCGACAATCGTTCCTTCTGTGTGGCCATCCCTCCTTTCAAGTCCAATTTCAATTTCCAGCCGCTGGCCATGGGGGTTCCGCAGGGATCCTCGCTGAGCCCCACGTTATTCAACCTGTACGTGAGACCGCTGGCTGAGGTCGCCAGGCAGTGGGGCCTGACCTTGGTCTCATATGCCGACGACACACAGCTGGCGGTTACTCTCAGTGGGGATGCGGAACAAGATGCCCCCAGGTTTCAGAATGGACTGAAGGCGGAGGCCAGCTGGCTGACAGGGAACTGTCTCCAGCTTAATGCCACCAAGACAGAAGTTATGACTGTCGGAAAGAGAGTGGAATTATGGGGTGACCAATGGTGGCCACCAGAGCTGGGACCAACTCCGACTCCGGTGCGGGACTGAAAAACCTGGGAGTCTGGCTGGATGCTGGTCTTACCTTCGTTGGCCACACCAAGAAAACAGCTGCTTGCTGTTTTGGCCTGTTGAGAGGCTTAAGACCTGTCCTCAAATACATTGATGCCCTAACCAGGCAGCTGGTAATCCAGGCCACTGTCCTCTCTCGCCTGGATTACGCCAGCTCTCTCCTGGTTGGGGCTAATCAGGTGGAAATCACCCGTTTACAACGGGTACAAAATGCTGCGGCCAGAGCGATTGTTCGCCTGCCCAGATTTTGTTCCGTGTCAGGTGTCCTTCGCTCCTTGCACTGGCCTCCAGTGAGGAAGCTAATCCATTTCAAGGTCCTTTGTTTGACCTTTAAAATTTTGAAAGGCATAGGCCCCCAAATCATGTCAAGCTTTCTGTCCTTTTATGTACCCACGCGCACCCTTCGTTCTCAAGGCCAGGCTCTTGCTGTGGTCCCTAGATTCAGGCTCTGCCGTGTGGGAGGACGCTCTTTCAGCGTCAAAGCTGCAACCATTTGGAACTCTCTTCCGGTTGAAATCCGCCTGCTGGAGGACCTTACGCTTTTTCGGAAATCTATTAAAACCTTCTTGTTTTAGTCGGTCATCTTAAAGGCCTTCCGTTTTAGTTCCTGTTATGTTATGTCCTACCTTGTCACTGCGCCAGGACGCTCCTTAGCTGGAGTAGCTGTGCGCATAACAAATAGCGATAACATAACATAACATAGATAGAGAGTGAGGGCAATAGATAGAGTGAGGGCAATAGATAGAGTGAGGGCAATAGATAGAGTGAGGGCGACAGATGTGTGTGGTTGTGTGGGTGGTTGTATGTGTGGGTGGTTGTATGTGTGGGTGGTTGTATGTGTGGGTGGTTGTATGTGTGGGTGGTTGTATGTGTGGGTGGTTGTATGTGTGGGTGGTTGTATGTGTGAGTGGTGGTGGGGTTGTGTGTGTGGGTGTTTGGGGTTGTGTGTGTGGGTGTTTGGGGTTGTGTGTGTGGGTGTTTGGGGTTGCGTGTGTGGGGTTGCGTGTGTGGTTGGGTGGAGGCTAGCCAAAATGACTATGTGAAAGTTTAAGTGATGGAAAAACGACTTTAATAAATGTCCCAAAAATAAGCTATACAAATGACATAATTAGTTGGCCACAAACCAGCAAACCTTCTGAAGTGAGAAACATCTAAAAAACTGCAAATTGTGTTCTGGCTTAGTTCAACTGCTGATTACGATGCGGGTCGTTTGGCGCTGGACTGACTGCATGTAGTGAACAACGATACATTTATATTGATCAAGTAAAACCAATACGAAATAGATCATTACAGTTAAGCGGCTCAAAGATGTGAGGCGTGCATTAACGAGTTGAACAAGCCAAGCATCTTCAAAGATAGGATGATGGACCAAATGACTGCATCCAATAGCGACATCAATGTGGCCAAATCCCTTCTGTGTTTCACGTCCAAGGAAAGTGGCAGCGTTGGGTACAAATTGCTCGTCAAGTATCTGACCCTTTGCATCCATCAGAAGCAGACCAAGGAAATCTATGAAGTGTATGATCTCATTAAAATCCGCTTCAAAGCATTGGAGACATGCCCATACAGTCTTTTTATCAAAGGATTTATTAAAACGGACCGCTGGCGAGAAAGCCTCTTGCTTCGCTCCCACTTTCCGATTGCTGCACGCGGAAATCCGATTCAGAAACCGCATCATGATCTGCTGGAAACAAGCCAAAATTAAAATGTTGATGCCAGTCACACACGCTCCTTGGAGGGGGAGATTACTGCTTGTGACAGGCCTCGACATTTTATTTTTGGCATTTTCACGAAGAGCATACAAAAGCAGAGATTAGAATTCTGTTTTTGGTTGTGTTATTAAACTGCCAAAAATGAAGTGCCAATAGACCCGGTGCAGGCAGATTGTCTTTTATTTCAAAATAAGTTAACGGGGAGAATACATTCTCCCTACTGTTTTTTCCCATCTCCCTCTAGCCTGTTTTAAAACGTTGGTATGTATTAATACAAGGCTTGGTTTGTATTTTCCAATCGCCCCTACTCTGAAACATAATAGGAAGACTGGCTGCCCTGGGTGTCATGCCGCTGTGCATGGGTAGAGGGCAGCAGTGTTCAAGCAATGGCACTAAAAAGAAGCTGCAGCGCCGGCGACAGAGGGGAAAGGCAGCCGAGCTTGGGCCACCTCTTCCTGGAAGGATTGAAAGGTGGACGACAGGTGATTTATTTATCTGGGGGAGGAGGACCGCTGACGCGTCCTGCTCCCTTATCGAAGCGAGGTGGGGGAATGACACAAGCGAGGAGGGGGATGGGGGGCACTGACGTTAAAGGTACCAAGAGCCCTTCTTCCCATCACTCCCACCAAGTACGCAATTTGAATTTCCCGTCTGTGCGCAGAGGGTGGGAAAATCACATGACGGCATAAACCACAGCACGGGGGAGGGGCATGAGCCGCTATACCCTAGGGCCCTATCTCGAGCGGGATGTAGAGGTGAGCTGAGGAGAGGGTAGACGGGGGAGTGCGCTGCTATGCGTGACAGTATTCGCCAGTGCTGCATGCTTTGCACGAAAGGGCACGTGTACTACCAGGACGAGTACAGGGAAAAGAGAGGAAGAGGAGGCTAAGACTGAAAGAAATGGAAGGTGAAGAAAGGGAGATGACAATTGGAGATTTCGCCCAAAAAATAAAAAATACGATTTTGTTATCCTTACGAGAACACGCACAACGGAATTCGACATGAAGCTGTAAACATGACTTTTTGGGACTGAGTAAAAACAGCATAACAAAAGAATTCCCGTGGCACATGACATAGTGCATTTATCTTGGAACCACTCAGATATAGACGAGAAGAGGGTAATGTAATTACTTTATAAATAAATATAAATAAAGCAAATTGGTCTTTCCTATCCAATGTGAGTGGCGAGCAGTTGGCCTTACCAAAGTTTATCTGTAAGAATTGTTTAAGAAGTAAAATAATAAAAAACAAGTTGTGAATGAAAGAAGGGACAGAGAGAAGGAAAGGTGGGAGGGAACACGGCCTGGGGGAAGCTGGCTGGGGAGAGGGGAGGAGAAATCCAAGTAAGGCTGTGTGCGGGGAGAGAGAGGGGAGGTGCTGGAGCTGGGGAACAGATGGCTGTGAAAGTTTATGGCCCAAAAGTGCGTGCCTGTGGCCACGTGAACTCGAAGAAAATCGCCCCAAAAAACCCTTGGTTTGACTGGTATTTTGAGCACTTGAATTCTCTCCATTTTCCATTCCTTCGGAGTCAAAGGCGAGACCTAAAAAGTGGGGGCATACCGTGCAAGAAAGATGGCACTTTCTCACAAATGCTATGCATCAAAATGGAAGAGATATATTACCTGGTGCACCGCTAGGAATAAAATCAATTCCATCAACACACAAGAGACAGTCATCACTGTAGGAAGGTGGATACCTGACTATGGTTACCCCAGATTTTTTTGCCTAGTGTTTAGCTGGTTTTCGACTTAGCCTGGGGTCTTGATTAGCAGGATATCAGGCCAACTATCTGCTCTCTCTGTAAAATGGACTCCATGTGCTCTAGGTACATCTCCAATTGGGAATTGGGTCACCTTATGAGCCCCTGTACAGTGTACTATAGGTACCCAGGGCATAGGTGCATCTAAGGCCTACCAGGGGTTGCAGCATGTATTATGCCACCCCTGGCTGGCCACTCACATTGACACAACTGGCTGATCACTCCGCTGGGGTAAGGTTGTGTAATCACCCCTTGCTTAGATATAGAATTCCTATATCTAACCTTATATCTAGACACATTTACACCTATAACTCACTCCTATGGCAGGTCTTAACAATCCTGGAGGCAGAGTGCTTGGTTTTATGTGAGATGGTGCTCTAGCATGAGCTGAGCCTGTCTGCTGCTTTCGGAACCATGTCCTTATAGCTGTTCTAGGATATTGCCATACCATATACTCTTAAGTTCATTATGAACCTTGTGGTTAAATGCTAACTCTGGTTTGGCTTTATCAAAACATGTCGAGTAAGGTGTCATACAATTTGGAATACTACCCCCTCACCAGTTCTGGCGACCAGGGTAGCATTCCACCCTTCTAGAGGGAGAAGACCTGTTGTTCCTACTAATCCCGGTTAAAGTTAACCAGAGCCTCAGCATCACAAAATGGATGCTGCTGCCACAGACACAAGTCTGACTTCCTGCTGCTGGGAGTCCTTCCCACGAGGGAGGCTTGGACAATAGGTTTCCTGTCTTGGGAGGTGCTAGCACCACCCCAGACAGGTTATAGAGTATTGGGGCAGGGAGGGCTGAAAGAAATGAGACACTGCCTGGGGCACACAAGGTGTCCCATGCATAGTCCAGTTCAAACCGGTGCTGGGGCACTCCAGCCCCAGCTCTGGCGCGAAACTGGACAAAGGGAAAGGGGTGGAACCGCCCCCTTCCCTGGTCCCACCCATAGGAGGGACCTAGCAGGTAATCCAGCCCCTAAATTTGGTATATAGGTAGGAGCTGCGACCCAAGACTTTAGATTTATCCTGACTGAAACTTGAAACGAAACTCTGGACCTTCGACATTCTACCTGAAGATAGAAGACTGAAGAATCTCCCTTGTGGTCAAGGAGTGACCACCCTGCACAAGCAGGCACCATCCAGTGATCAACGGCTTGCTTTGTCGATGCTCCCGCTGGAGCCCGAGCGCAGAGCCTGACAAGAACCTGACTTCCAGACTTCCTTCAGCCTGATCTACAGTCCCAGCAAAGCTGAGACCCGTGTAGGCAACGCGAGACGTGGTACCGGCCATCTTGAAAAGTCAGTGACTTGCTTTCCGTGCAGCTTCTGAGGTATCCTCGAAGCTGTGCATTGGGGATTGAGAAGCCCCAGCCCCGAGCATCATCTGCACTGAAGATCAGCCCTGCACACTCCCGCGAGTTCTGCGTGGGGCCCTTCTGCATTTTCCTGCTCGACGCTTCTGTCCGGTCACTTGCCCATTGGCTAGTGGCCGAAGAAGGCCGTCGAGCCGAAGAAGGCCGTCGAGCCGAAGAAGGCTGCCCCTCATACAAGACGTCCAGCCTAAAAAGACACTCGACCCAAACAAATCCGTCAAGCCGAAAAAAGCTCCACACAAGCAGGCGACCGATCCAAAATCCTCTGCGCCGAAGCCACAGACAGTGGAGGAAGAACTTTTTCATCCAGATCCAGTGTACCCAGAACAACAGACTATAGATAGACCCTACAAGTCTACAAGAGAAGACTGGACACTGAAGCCCCTTCTCCTGTTCCTCCTACGAAAAAGTACTTTGGCACATCCCCTTCAAGACCTTACAAACCCCCTCCTTTCACCTCTAACATGCCTTATGCTCCATATTCTCCTTCACCTACACATTATGATGAGGAAGAAGACATGGGGGGAGATCCTCAGGATGATTTTACACAACCTGACGATCCAGGAAGCCAGTGTGAGAAGGTGGCCTGATATGCAGTGCTCACTATTCTAGTGAACACTATGTATCAGTCCAGCAACCCTTATTGATGATTGGTTGTAAGTCAACCTTATAGACCAGCTATCCTAGTAGCGTGGATACGAGCAGTCTAAGGCTAAAGACTCGAGAGGGCGTGTTAAGCCAGCTGTTATACCACACATTTACCCCTTGAACACCAAGTGAAAGGACACCACACAAGTGTTATGAAAATAAACAAGATATTTATTAAGAATCACAACAGCCCTGTACTCTTTATGAGGACAGGGTACTAAGCACAAAACAAAACTCTTACGAAAATACTTAAGTTAGCACAATATACACAAATGCCCGAGGGGCACGGAAAACCATATACTCTGAAAGTGGAATGCGAAATTACTAGCAGGTAAGTACAGTACTAATAGGCTTCGGAATCGCTAGATCTTGACTATAGAATCTTCAGATTACTTCTAGGAGACCCAGGGGACTCGGGTGCAGAGTGTGCACTCTCACGCGGGATGCGGGACAAAGTCTATGGTAGCTAGAATTTGCAAAGTTAGTGTTCTCGGGCGAACCCGACCTGGTAGGAGGAAAACGAAAGTGGATTCTGACCCTTGGATAGTGAGGCTATGCTGGGGCACCGAAATGCCGAAGTTACCTAGCCCAGGGGCTGCAGCTGCATAGGACTCAAAGGACGTCGGGAATCCTCGTAGACGGACCAGGAGCCTGGAAGAAAGAAGTTGCTGGCAGGCGACCAGTGAAGAAAGTTCGATGGATCCAAGCCTGGATCGAAGGAAGATGACACCTGAAAGCAGAGGGGACTAAGTTCGTGACTACTAGCCAGTAGTCAGGTGGCACCAGGAGGGTACCGGATGGTAGTCACCTCGACTAGGTGAGTGGGTGACTCTGTGCTCGCAGATCTCACGGACCAGGAGGCGTTGTCGGCGACCAGGATGGAGGAGCGAGCTGTCCCACAAAGATTGAAGCTGTCGGCGTCGCTGGACCCAGGATTGGGCAACAAAGCCTTGGCAAATTCAAGCCCACGCGGTGGACTCAAAATGGCGTCTGGAGTGGACCAGGAGGGTCCGGGGTGCCTCTCTTGAAGAAGGAAGCAAGGGCCAGTCTGGAGCAACCAGACCAGCAGCAGTGATGTCGTCGGGCGTCGTGTAGAAGGCCACAAGCCAGCCGGCTAGTAGTCACACAGCGCGGTGAGCACGCAAAAGCAGAAGGGCCCCACGCAGATCGTGGAGATGCTGGAGGGCTGATCTTCGGTGCTGGAGCTGCTCAGGGTTGGGGCTTCTCGGACCCCAAAGCACTCACCAGTGGAAGACTCGGTGGGCTTGTTGCAAAGAAGTCGTGCAGTCTTGGCGATCGTCGGTCCCTCGAGGTCTCGTCGCACTCACAGTTCTCAGCTTTGCTGTAGAGGTGAGTAGAGGTCAGAGGTGCCAGGGAAGCCGGGTCTAGTCGAGCTGGGTCGTCGGATTCGTGAAGAAGGACTTGCAGCAGACCGCAGTGTTCTTAGGATGGTGCCCGCTTGATGCAGGGTGACTACTCCTTAGCCACAAGGGAGAATCTTGAAGAAGAAATCTTGATGTCCTTTCGAAGAAAGTCGTGTCTTGATTCCAAAGATGATCTAATTTGAACAGGGGGCCAGCTCCTATCTTTATACTAAAAAAGGGGGCTGACCCGGTGACTAGGTCCTGCCTATGGGTGGGACTAGGAGGGGGGTGGTTACACCCCTCTGCCATGCCGGACTTTCCCCAGGCCAGGGGCTGGTGTGCCCCTGGAACTGGTTCTGACCGGCCTATGCGTAGTGAGCACCGGGGTGCCACTCAGCAGTCACCTTCCTGTAAAGCCCTGTCTACCCAGGATACACAAAACCATGTCTGGGACGGTGCTAGCACCGCCCCTGACAGGAAACCCTTTGTCCAGGCTCCCCTCGCTGGAAGGACTCCCAGCTGCAGGGGGTCAGACTCGTGTCTGTGGTGGCAGCATCCATTTTGTGGAGCTGAGGCTTCGTTTAACTTTAACCGAGGTTCACAGTTACATACATGTCGTGTCCCTCTAGAAGGGTGGAATGCTAACCCCGTCGCCAGAATTGGCGAGGGGTTAGTATTCCAATTCGTATGACACCTTACTCGACATGTTTTGATAAAGCAATACCAAAGTTAGCATTTAACCGCGAGGATTATAATGCACTTAAGAGTATATGGTATGCGATATCATGGAACAGCTATTAGGACTTGATTCCGCAAGCTGCAGACAGGCTCAGCTCATGCCAGAGCACCATCTCACACGATTCCAAGCACTCTGCCTTCAGGATTGTTAAGGCCTGCCATAGGAGTGACTGATAGGAATCTGTGTGTCCATTTTAGGGTTAGATATAGGTATACTATATCTACAGCAAAGGGTGATTACACGACTTTGCCCCAGCTGTCATGCAGCCAGTTGTGTCAAATTTAGGATGCCAGCCAGGGGTGGCATAATACATGCTGCAGTCCCTGGCAGCCCTGGGCACACCCATGCCCTGAGTTACAGGGTCTGATAGGGTGGCCCAGTACCAATTGGAAATGTACCTAGGGTACATGGAATCCATTTTAAAGAGAGAGCAGTAGGCCTGGGGTCCTGATTGGCAGGATCCCAGGTCGACTATGTCAAAAACCAGCTAAAACACAGGGCAAAAAGTTGGGGGCAACCATAGTCAGGAGGTACCTTCCTACAGCCAGGATGACACATGGAGTGACCATAATGATACTGATGACATATGATACACAACCCATACCCCATCTCTCCCCATACCCAATCCCTCTCCATACCCCACAAAGCCATCTCCTACTGACAACACTGTCGCTTTTAACCAACTAGTGGACAGAGCAACTCAGGTGTTCACATGCACACTGACCCTATGGAGGAAGAATTCCTATTTAACACCTTCCCAACATAAGAGAAGAGT